>NC_134532.1:10914166-11532500 GCF_050624435.1 Tenrec ecaudatus | reverse complement strand
TCATTCCAAAAGTCAAAGCAAGATCTTAAACTCTATAGGAAGAGGATTGTGAAATGTAATCACATTATTCTCGATTTCCTTATGAAATCACACTCCATAATTAAGCATCCCCATGGAAACAGCACTGTAGAAAGTTTTGGAAAATATAAAAAAAGAAAGAAATTATTTGTCTTCCAAGATGGGTTGTAGCTGTTGATGTGTGTGTGCTGTACAGTGGTTCCTAGGCTGTAATCCAACCAAGAATGGATCGGCAAGTCTTTTCTACCACCAAGTCACTGGTGGGTTCCAACCTCCAAAATTGTGTTAGCAATCTCTTCTTCAACTATGTATCAGAAACGACTCCAGGGTACACAACAAAAACATTAATTATATCTTTAAATAATGTGTGTTCTCATATCGTAACCTTAATTAGCCGGTATTTGGGGCTGGGGGATTGGTTGGTTGTTTTTTGAGGGGGAAAGAGACAATATTATCATTCCTATGAAAAAAAATATTAGACATTAAACCACTTCTCTAAAATGTTTCTGTAAACTTTGCATTCCTTACAGAAGTGATTCTCAGACTTCAAAAAAAAATATCAGTTGTGGGTGGTGGTGGAGAGAGCTTATTAAGAATGCTGATTCCTACCCTGTTCTCTGCACCCCCTCTGCCCCCATCTCATTCTGTGTCTCCAATCCGGGGGTGTCAAACTCAATTAAAATGCGGGCCATTTGGTGCAAAGGCTAGATTCACGCGGACCTCATCACATTTACAAATTTTGTTAAAGGTATATTTTGGAGTGAGGGTTCAGGAATATGGGTAGGAAAATTAAAACACTATATAATTACAATTATTTAAACATTTATGTTATTTAATGTATTTATAAAACTAAAATTATTCTTTTTTACCCGAAACTTGCCAGCACTTTCCTCCTACTAGTTTTCACTTACCTCTTATGTTGTGACCGGAAAATATAACAAAGTCACTAATAAAAAACACATGTTGGACAGCTGACAAACGTGATGCACAATCGTAATGGCTTCGCTCTAGATAGGTTAATTAGCAATGCTGCCGCTAGGTATGATTCCTAACAGCACACCCAGAGTGCTCTTTTTAACCTGTTCGCTATTGAGATCTGTTTACATTACGTGACACTGAGCGTGGCAGACATATCGCTTCCAAACATCGCCGGAACGGAGTCAGCGTGTTTAGACACATCCACAGGCTCCCAGGAAAGGCACTGGCCACGTGTAGACTCGCCTTCAGTAGTTCAAGGGTTCACGAGGGAATTGTGTGTATGGTATTGCCTCGATCTCCCCTAAGCGCTATTTTCTTCATAACAATTTTTTCTATTTTCATTTTTATTTCAGAGCATCGCGGGCCACAAAAAATTATCTCGGGGGCCAGAGGCTCTCACGGGCAGCCAGTTTGACAGCCCGGTTCTAATCCGTCCAGAATTTAGGAATTTATATTTGCTACTCCAGTGATCCTAATACGGATAGCCTAAAGGGCAAAGATCTCGTCTCCATTCATAACAGTCAGCAAACCCATTGCCATGAGAAGATTCTGACTCATGGGGACACTTTGGGACAGTCTAAACTTACTTTCCAAGGCTGTAGTTTAGATGGAAAGGAAGGACCGTATCTTCCCCCTATGGAGCTGCTGGTAGTTTAAAGCACCCTGACTTCAGTTAGTAGCCCTGTGCTTTAACCACGGCACCACCAGGGTTCACGGCCACTTGGAAGAGATCTCAGAAATAAGAGAATTAAGGTAAAAGAATCTCTACCTTCCCTCATGTTTCTCCTTTTTTTTTTCTTCCTAGCTCATCAGCTTCATATGTGATTTCATTGCACCACCTGCTGGATCATTGTACTCAGCACACATTTTTTCCAAACTCCTATCTCATGTATTCCCTAGAAGGAAACAATGTCTTGGTAATACGACATCAAATTAATACGTATTTGCTATATATTTTCACATGGAATATGCATGTTTTACAGAGCTAAAATATTAATTGTTATAATGTTGACTGAGTAAAATATCAATTTGATTAAAATATTTCACCACCTTTATATTTATTGGTTATCATATTTTAAGGATACTGATGCCTTTTAAATTAATATTCTTGAACATCATTTTTCTAGTAAACTCTGAAACACATCCAGACAACTTGATTCCTTTGCTTGCTGTCTACTGGCCATCATTTCCCAACTCAGTATTTAGCGATTCAAACCTATTCACTGTCCCTGTGGGAGAAAGACCTTATAATTTACTTCCAAAAAGATTCATTGTGAATGAGGGGGAGTGCAGAGTGGGGACCCAAAGCCTATCTGTAGGCAACTGGACATCCCTTTACAGAAGGGCTGCAGGGAGATGAGCCTGTCTGGGTGCACGATGTAGCAGTGATGAAACATACAACTTTCCTCTAGTTCCTAAATGCTTTCTACCCCCCCACCCCCACCCCACTATCATGATTCCAGTTCTACCTTACAAATCTGGCTAGACCACAGGATGTACACTGGTACATATAGGAACTGGAAACACAGGGAATTGAGGGAGGATGATCCCTTCAGGCCCAGTGGTGAGAGTGGCGATACCTGGAGGGTGGAGTGGAAAGGGGGAACCGATTATAGGGATCTACAGAAAAGTGGGTGGACAACAGAAAAGTGGATGAAGGGAGGCGTCGGACAGTGTAAGGTATGACAAAATAATAATTTATAAATTATCAAGGGTTCATGATGGAGGAGAGTGTGGGTAGGGAGGGGGAAAAATGAGGAGCTGATGCCAGGGGCTTAAGTGGGGAGCAAATGTGTTGAGAATGATGAGGGTAATGAATGTACAAATGTGCTTTATATAACTGATGTGTGTGTGGATTGTGATACGAGTTGTGTGTAAGCCCCCAATAAAATTATTAAACAAAAAAAAGATTGTGGTCAAGAAAGCTCTGTGGGGCAGCTCTTCTCTGTCACATGAGGTCTTTGCCATGAGTTACAGTCAACTCAATGACACCTAACAACAACAAAAGCCCCTCAAACACCTGAAGATCCACAGTTTTCAAAGTTCTCCAAAGTTTTAGGCACCTGGACCGGCATTCTTTGGTTTCTGTTTGTCTGCAAGTCTGTCTTCCTGATGCTAATCAGGACTATCAATTGCTTCAAGAATGAGAAACTTGAACACCAATAGGCTCCACAGCAGGTATAGAGGACTGTGAGACTGCCTTGCTTACTTTGGACAATATCTTCAGGAAAGATCAAGAGCTAATAAAGACACCACGTTCGGTAAAGCAGAGCATCAGCAAAGACAAGGGACGACTTCACGAAGATGAAATGGCACCATCGCCACAGAAATGGTAAGAAACATCTCAGGGCCATGGTGATGACACAGGACTAGCGAACATTTCATCATGAATCAAAGCCAAATGGATGGCAACTAACCACCACCATCACCTCTACCTCCTCCTCCACCACCACTACTGCTGATGTTGTCAATGAATATGGAAAATACCATAAACGACCAGAAGAACAAACAAATCTGTTTTAGAGGAAGCTCAACCAGAAGGCAAAGGTGGCGAGACGTCATCTCACATAATTTGGCCATGATGGAAGAAGAGGCCAGTCCCTGGAAAAGGACATCAGACTTACTTGGTAACACAGGGGTCAGTGAAAAAGAGGAGCACTCCGTGAGATTGGCAGACCCAGTGGCTGCAGCAGATGGACTCACACATGAGGCAATGCTAGGATGGCAGTGCTTCGTTCTGTTAAACAGAAGATGGCTATGAGTCGGGACCCACTCAGTGGCACCTGACAACATCGATAAGATGGCCAGTAGTGCACTCTTAGGGCACATGGTGGAGTCTGTCGGTCCCAGAGGTCTTCTACCTTCTGCACTAGTAAAGGAAGGTGCAATTACAACCCATATCACACTTTATGCTTTCCGTGTACTTAGAATGTTTGATTCCTTTTAAAGAATCAAAGTTTTGTATCATCTGTCACCCACGGTGATATTATTTAAGTTTTGTATCATCTGTCACCCACAGTGATATTATTTCCTTGGGAAACTTGAAGTTTTAACATAACATTTTGAATAGAATTTCTAGACCAAAAAATGTGACATTACTGAGTCTTCTATTATAAATGGTGATTTCTTCCCAATCTTAACAGAAAAGATATTACCAATTTGTCATTTTTCAAAATGATGCTTAGTGGGCACACAATAACGCCTCCATTTGTCCCTCTTATTCTTCAGATAGTTAACAAAAACAGACTGGGTTTCCCTGCTAAGAGGTACAGTATTCAGGAAAATCTATTTGTATTTAAGAAAAAAAGGGGCCATTGCCTGACTTAATTCTATAGAAACAAAAACCAATTCATCCCTTTTCATTCTTTAGTGACATTATCAACATGATGTATTTAATTAGAAGGTAAAAAACACCACAGTCAAAATGATAGTGTGCTACAAATTACAATTTATGATCATTGCACATGTTGATTGAATTCTTAATAAGTTTCTGTACTGTACTGCACTTCCACACATGAACTCACTTAAACTGTCTCCTGTAAAGGAAGTACTATTCTTGCCAACATTCCATCTATCCAGAACCCACAGGGAAGGTAATGAAAATTGTCTCCGCCAGTCCACACAGTACTTGGTGACAGCAGCAGAATTTGAACCCAAAGCCATCGTTGCTAAGAAGGCACACTGAACCACAGAGTAGATTGTCAAACTATGTGGTTCACTCCTTAGTGGTGGATTCAGTATTTACCTGGAGATACAGATCGTATGGATTTAATGTATGCCAAGTCTATCTATTGTCTATCAGGTACCAGGAGTTGATGGAAGGCCAATTGAGTGCGTCAACAATTGGATGCAGCAGTGTAAGTGCTGTCTATGTCAAGAAATGTGAAAGACTGGCACCTTGCCAGCTGACTGGAAGGGAGGCCTCTGTATTAGTTCCCATTCCAAAGAAGAGTGAAATTGTCAAACAGTGTCACTAAGCACATGCAAGTACAATTCTGCTGGGGATCATTTTTAGATGATCGGAGAAGTCCATCAACAGGGAGGACCTGGCCTCTAAGAGGAAGGACATGGCCCCAGGACCAGAGGAGAACTCTTGAACAGCCTTTGCCATGCAGTGGCCCATGTCTGATGAAAGCAGAGAGCGCCTGAAGCACTCACTGAAGACCCAAAACTGCAGCCTTCAATAGGGATTACACCTCAACATGATGGAGGAGGAGGAGCAGGAGGAGGAGAAGGAGGAAGAGGAGGAGGAGGAGGAGGAGGAGGAAGAGGAGGAGGAGGAAGAGGAGGAGGAGGAAGAGGAGGAGGAGGGGGAGGAGAAGGAGGAGGAAGAGGAGGAGGAGGGGAGGAGAAGAAAGAAGAAAGGAAGGAAGGAAGGAAGAAAGAAAGAAAGAAAGAAAGAAAGAAGAAAGGAAGGAAGGAAGAAAGAAAAAGAATTTCTCATAATTGTGCCCAAAAGCAACAACATGACAAATGGAAAAAAAAAATTCAGGTTGTCAAAAAAAATTTTTTTTTCCCTCTTGGATCCACAATCAACACAAAGAAGACTAAGGAGTGCCTGATCAAAGGCATGGGGTCTTCAATTTCCTCTTGTGCATCTGAAAGTTGGATAATGGATAAAGACGGCCGAAGAACGAATGCATTTTGAATTGTAGTCTTGAGAAGAATGTCATCTCTACCACAGGCGTCCAGAAGAACGAATAAACCCGTGTTGGAAGAAGTACACACAGCAAGCTCTTCAGAGGCAAGGATGGAGAGAATTGCTCACCAAACTTTGGAGAGGCTATCAGGAGGAGTCAGTCCCTGGAGGAAAGTATCCTGTAGGGGTCAGTGACGATGCGGCAGACCTTCAATGAGGTGGATTGTCCCAGTGACCACAACGGGCTCAAGCATAAGAATGCCTACAAACTGTCGCAAGACTAGACACTGTTTCATCCTAGGACCCCTGTGAGTCCGAACCAACACTGGACAGCACCTGGCAACATCTTCTCAGGGATTCGGTTAGAGAACCAAGCCTGGACACTACTTTTCAAAATAAAGAACTCTCAGCAGTGACGAAAAGGCATTATCATTTCCCCTTTATGTTCTGGTAGTGCACAGTCCTCAAGCGCCCTACAAAATGTAACTTAAAATGAGGAGCTGCAAGTGAAACCATTACCTCCAGGCCCCCAAGTATTCCCTGTGGAAAAATGGACGATCCCTATTTCAGTAAATCTGCCCATTGTACACTTGGTTATTTTTACCCTGGCCTGTGTTATCAAAGATAACATAGCACAGACTACTTCCCCTACCTCTAAATCAGTACATGCTCAAACTGCCCGACAATGGTAGCTGCTAATCGAATGTTTATATTTCAGTAAGAGATATTGCCTGTCGCTTGTAAACATGGCCCATGCCCTTATAGTTTGTGCGCATTGATAAAGATCCCAATCTTGGCTGCACTAGACCATTTTATCTTGTTCTACTGTGACGGGAAAGAGCTCTTGTAACATGGCTGGGCCAATACCAGACTGCTAACTATAAGGATGGCAGTTCAATCCCCACAGCTTCTCTTCAGGAAAAAGATGAGGTTATCTGCTCCGATAAAGATTTACAGCCTTCAAACCCCTGCATCAGGTTGCTACCAGTCAAGTCTGAAGTCACTCAATGGCAGTGGGGTTTGGGCGCAGGAAGAGAGCAGCATTCTCATGCAGGGAAGACAAGAAGGGCATTCACTCAAAAATATATAATGTCCCTTCCCACTGAACGCTACATAGAAGTTTCAAATATCTAGAGGGTTGGCAGATCAGTGGAAGAGAGCTAGTATACTGCAAGGAGGTGGGGGGGGGTGGAATTTTCCAGCAGAGAATAAAAGGCTTCCAGAGTCGTCTGTTGTCAAGATTTTATAAATGTAACATTTTCTGCTTTGACTGTTAAGAAAGCGTGGGGGTCCATTCATTTGGTCGTTGACAACTCTGTGGAGGGCCTCATGCATGCTTCCTGACTTGTATCTGTCATGAGTGCTTTAAATAATCAGCAAATGCAACACACCAACTGGCATGTGCATCTCAACATGGCTTCCTTGTTGTCTACTCATCACCAGGCTTGCAGCAAAGTTCACTGAAAGTCTGCATTTTTCTCCTAGTGTTTTTAAATGCATTTAAGAGGAAAATGATTTACAACAGGAGTATTTATGGAGAATTCAATAAAGCCTCAAAAGAGAAGTTTAGGAACTGCCATTTAGTTCCCTCGCAAAATAATACGCTTGGATATTAACAAGCTTTCCTGTCAAGACATTCATTTGAACCGTGACATTTACAAAACCGAACAGGTTGATTCTGGGATTGATAAACTAACACAAAACGATGTGCTTCATTTCAGGACAATTCCTTGATTGGTGAGTTCTTACTCACCCTGAAATATTCCTGCAACAGCAGATAATCAAACAGGTTTGACTTCCCTTTGCTGAAAAGTCCATGACACACTCCACTGAGGTGGCCACAGAACCCGTCGAGTGTCCTTCCATGGGCTGCTCGCTGCAAACTGTCACTTGAATCAGAAATTTTGGGGACGGAGACGGGTGTGGCGGGGGGGGGGGGGGGGGGGGGGGGGGAACCTTGTTCAAACGCAGATTGCTGGGGCCCCTGCCAGTTTCTGATTCAGTAGGTCTGGGGTGTGTCTCAAACTGCCGAATTGCCCGGGTTGGTGGTGCTTATGAGACTGGAGGACACACTGAAAGCCACTGCCTCGGCTCCTTGGATCCTTTAGAAATGGCCCCAATATGACAGGCCTCAGAAATTGTAGAGTTTAGTTTCTTCCAGCACAGGGGTTCCCAACCTGTGGATCGCCACCCCTTTAGGGATCGAAAGACCCTTTCACAGGGGTCGCCTGATTCATAACAGTAGAAAACTACAGTGATGAAGTCGCAACGAAAATAAGTTTATGGTTGGGGGGAGGAGGGGGTGGTCACCACCACATGAGGAACTGTATTAACAGGTCGGGCTTTAGGAAGGTTGAGAACCAGTGCTGTAATGACCCAGCCATCACCACCAGGTGGCGCGCGACCGAAGCCATTTTCTTGGGAGCTAATACAGCTATTGCACAATTCACTCTCTCAAACAGTATTATACTATTGCTACCACCATCAGTTTCAAAACATTTTCTTCATATCAGCTCTCCTTTACCACCACCACCACCCCCAGTCTCCTCTACAGTCTCTCCCAGGAACCCTTTTTCTACTTGTCTCTATAGATTAATTAATCCTGACTTTCGAAAACCCACGTTTTTTTAAGGCACAGGCAGCCTGGGTTTTCCCAGCCAGCCAGCTGCTCAGTTCTGATAATTTCATTTAAAACATTTTCTGTATATGAAATTCTGGAGCGGTACATCTATAGAGACAGTAACTGGATTAGTAATTACTTGGGGGCCTGGCAGGGGCAGTTGGGGGAATTGGGAACTAAACAATGTGTATGAGACGAAAGTGCTGTGAAATTGATTGTGGTGATGAGTATATAGCTCTTCTTAATTTGATTTAGCAATTAAATTGTGTGACGTGGCTCTCTTGGGGTTTTTCTATGCTTTTTTTTTTTTTTAATGTCGCAGGTATGAAATAAGGGTGAGCCACAGGAGAGGCCCAGTCCTTTGGACTGTCCTGCAATCAAGGTTGTATTGTTACAGACGCAGATTGCCACATGATTCTCCTTCAGTGTGACCGGCAGCTGAGCGCTTCAACCGCTGTGCTAGTAGAGTGTCATTTCATTAGCCTGTCATAAATGCATAATGACATTTGAACTGTCTCAAATTTATTTCAAATTTACTTACTTACCCTACTTATGCTATTACTCAAAACAAAGAAAACCGAACTTCAAGTCAATGCTGACTCATAGCAACACTACAGGGTAGGGGAGAATTGCAGGTCCCGGTGGGTTTCTGACATTGTAACTCCTTACAGGAGTAGAAAGCCTGGCCATTCTCCAGCAGAACTACTGGTGGTTTCGAACTGCTGACCTTTCAATTAGCAGCTTAACTGGAAACCACTACGCCATAAGGATTCCTGATCATCTGATGGTGGGGTTTTGTTGCATGTAAGTAAGCCCAAGGTTCATCACATTATCTACGAATGTTGGCTGAGATGCATTGTGCTGGGACAGTGGTGCTCAACCACCCGGGCGTCCATTGTAGCATACTTTGTAGATTTGCTGATCATTTGGGTTTCTGTGAAAAGCTGGGGCAGGTGGTATAAGTATACCAAGAAAAAGAGAAAAGTGGATTTGTTCAAAAGGGGAGGGGTACTAACACATATATTTAAACAGTATGCAAATAAACTGCCTTTATTCTACAGTGATACAAAGTTTTTTTAACATGCAAAATTTTCCTAATTATATTTTAGGATAGAATAAAAATGCCAATAACTTAAATTAGAACATTTGATGCTGTAACACACTTTGATTCAGATGGAACAAACGGGAAACTTCACGGAAGCAATGTTTGAATATTTCAGAAGTACAATTCAGAAAGATTTTATGTTTGTGTTTCTAAGTGAATAAGGGAGTTGTATTGGATACTTTCTATTTGGTGGGGAGGAGGGGACCTGCAGCAGGAAATGACAGGCGAAGAACAATGAGACACGGATGAGAGACTCAGAGACGGAATTGCACAATCCCAGGTGCACGACCCTCTATGTAAGAAGTGCTGAGATTGGTGACACTGATGTTGCCAACTCTGCTGTTTTTATCAGGTGCCAAGGGGTCAGCTGGGACTTAGAGAGACCCTTGATACCAAAGAATGAACCAATGAGTAAACCCAATGTTGCCCAGCCCCAAGCCACCTTCATTATCGCGGGTGAGCTCGGGGCTGCTGCGACTTTGTACAGATTCCTACTTTCACGGTAAGATGTCTTGTGACCTGGCACCGAATTTCATCATCGCAGGTGTGAAGGCATTTTCTTGGCTGCACTGTTTAAATGGAGAGATGGAATTTTAAGGGTTTTTTTTCTTAAGATTTAAGGTTTCGATCCTTCGCTTCTCCATAGGTTTCTCGCTTTTACGCCTTGAAAAAAAACGCATTCAATTTGTATATAAGCCTGAAAAATGCAAGCGTATGAATGGAGAAATTTGTAAAATGAGTCTGTTTCTGCTGGTACAGAACAGTGGGTGCAATGATGAAATTATTCGGAAGGGGGCGCCATTGTGTTACATTGTGCGCTGGCTGCGGCGTTTCTGAAGGCTTCCGATAAAGATGTAAAAAGCAAATGGCAAACGTTTCGATGCTTCTCTTATCCTTCACTTCTTATAAAATAACAGATATTTAGAGGTGGCCCCTCCAAAGCGTCTGTTGTTTAGAGCTCGGAGGAGTCTGCCCTCAGATCCACAGACAAACGCCTCTCAGCTATTTTGTGAAATGGCATTTAGATTGAAGAAAACCTCTTATCATTGATTCAGACGCCTGGCGACCCTGGGTGCGTCGGAGAACTGAACTCAGAGGGTTTTCAATGTTGGGTTTTTCAAAGTCCATCACTAGGCCACCCTCACCGGATGCCTCTCCATGGATTCAAACCTCCAACCCGAGGTTAGCAGTCAAACGCATTCACCCTGTCTGTCACTCAGGCACTCCCGATCTTTCAGAGGCCCGACGTTTTGAGTTATTTTTTTAAGTCAGTTTTACAAATGAATATTTATTTGATATGGATCTGTTACTAAAGTTATTATCAATCACCTTGGAACTGTTAGGAAATGTGAGTCACTCGGGTCATATTAAATACTAAGGATTCCAAAGACTACCTATTAAATCACAAAATACAATTGTCAAATTCTCGTGTTCTATGATCATATACGTCACAATCTAGATTAAAAAATCATTCATAGGTACGGTGTGAAATTTTTATAAGTCAACGTATGCATAATAAAATCTTCTAAATTAAGTATTGACTCATTTGAAGTAGCATATAAATTGAAGTATGTCTATTTTCTAATCACATTGCTAAGATTTATCTCCTATGTGTTTGGAATGATACATAAAATATAATGTGAGGGGGGGTGCCCAAGGTGACGGCAAGCATATTATTTATTATCTCTAAACATACTCCTATAAACCAAAGTATTTAATGACCAGCCAGTAAAAGCAGCTGAACTGTCCTTGCTAGTAAATAAAAACTTTTTTACCTATAAAATCTGTAAGAAATTCCTAAGCGCATCAGAGTCAGACTTTAAGTATTCTGCTCTCTTACAAATGAAACTGTAAAATCTTAATCCTCAAGCTGGAAGGGAAACTAGGAAGAATCTTCCGTTCTCGGGTGCAAGTGGCTGTCGACATTCCCACGGTCAGTCATGGATTCTGCGCAGCAGAGACAAGTGAAGGAAAGGGGGCACAGGCAGGTACCTTCCTCAGGAGGGTAAACATCTCAGGATTGAGGTGGGAATCTTCTCGCATACCTGGCAAAACCCAGTCATTCGTCTCCCCCTGCCAAGGGAGCAGCCAGGGAAGGCTGGAAAGGCAACTTCCAGCTGGGCTCTTTGCCAACCCCAACAAAATGGATCTGTTAATAAAGGGAAAAACAACGAATGCTCTCCTCTTCCAGTGTCTCTGGCTTAGCCTCTGCCACAGTCTGCCTGCGAATCAGGAAAATGTACCTGAAGCCCAGAGAGATTAAGCAAGTACATCCATTGTTCCAAGTTGTAGCCAAACCACAACTTTATGTAACATGTGGCGCGTGCTCCCTCCCCCCAGGTTTAATCGAGTTGTGGGTTGAATTCCATTTGTGTAATGGGTAGAGGAATGAAGACATCTTTCATAATGCCTTCGTAGAGTCGTGAATAATTATGGATAATTAAAAACGTAGCACATCAGTTCATCTCTCATGAGAACATTGTGATTTTATTTTCCCATGGGAATTATGCGATGGAAATAAAGACCCAATTTTTAACTGAGGAGCGAATTGATACTGAGCTGGAAAACCATTCAAATTTCCATGTTTCTCATGGAACACAAATTCTAGAGTCATTGATACAGGATGAACTACCAACACGATTGCTCTCAGATAATAATGTTGTTGTTTTTTTAAAACCTTAAACTTTAAACCAAAATGATCCTACAGATCTTTGATTCAGGTAATAGTTTAGCTTAATTAGTAAAGAATGTCTGCCTTCAGCATGATGCCTTTCTAAGAAAGCATCTTTGTAAAGTTAGGATCACATTGATAACAACTTGAAAAGTTAGAAAGGAAGTTAGGGGGCAGTGCGTTTGTTAATGTAGAGGAATAATTCAGAAAGAGCAGGTGAGAATACTTGCAAAAATTGAAGAATGTAATCAATGTACATGTAGAAACTGTTCAATTGTTATGTTTAATGGGTATATTTTCGACAACAAAAATTAGATAAAGACATCTCTTATGGGGTTTTCTACTGCAATGCAGCATTCTATTCTTGGAAACCCACTGGAGCAGTTCTGTCCTGCCCTGTAAAAGGGTAGCTTTGCATCAGCATCCACTCGATGGCAATGAGTTTTTTGTTTTCTTGTTTCTTATTTTTGTGAGAATCTACTACTTTAGGTAGTGGACACATTGCCTGAAATAAACTTGAACTTACCAAAATAAAAAAACGTAGACAATCCTGGTGGCAGCAACAAATCAGGGTTCTTGGAGCATGTGTGCCATGTTACCCAGCTGATAAAATTTGGTTTTCTAGGGAGAGTTGTCAACAAGGAATGTTGACTTTCGCTCCCGGTTGCCAACCACTCATTTAAATAATTGTTAAAAATACGCAGTCAAGAACGCAACATTGTATCGGGTTCTATCTTTTGCTCATTATGGTGGAGTCCTGGTGCCTGGCCTCTCTCCTGCCGCCTGCTGGCCTGACCTCCCTAGTGACTTGCTCATAAGTTAGTGACCTGGCCTCACTAGTGACTTGCTCACAAGTGAGTTCCACAAAGCAGTCATACACAGGCATCGGAAAAGAAAATTTCTGAAAACGCAAAACAGTAACGCCACCCGTTCGTCTTAAAGATGAAGAAATTCTGACCTGGCAAAACTGAAGTGACTCGATTGAACTCATTTGGGGAAAAACTGATTCGTTTCTTTTGTTTGGTTTTAATAAAACTTCTAATACGGGGCGGCCCCAATCCCAACTATGTAGATACCTCCCTTCCCCCCTCCTCAGAAGAATCCACTCCAGAGGACAGCACCGGGACTAAAGCTTGGGGAGAGGGGCGCAGTGGATTAGAGCACACGGGAGAAACGAAAGAGATGGAGAGGGAGGAGAGGACATACTGGTCCACCAAGCCCCAAGGACGATGTTCCAGCTCGGAGCAGACAACACACAAGGAGGACCATAGGGCTGGACCCACCACGGAACCCGGTGTCCCTCACTGAAGCATGACGCTGCGGGGGACAACACTGGGGACAGTGCAGGAATAGTGCCCGGTCTGACCCCAGTTCACGCTGGGGCAAGGCGCTGAGGGCAGGCAGGGAACAGAGTGATGAAATCCCTGGGGAATACCAAAAACAGACTGTGGAGACAGAGTGTGGCACCCCATCAGACTCGACTATACTCCTAAAGGCCAACAAACAGACCTTGAACTACTTATAGACTTTTCCACTTTTGTCAGTGGCTTTCTTTTTGTTATTTTGCTGTTGTTCTTGTTTTGTTGGCTTTGACTTCCTTTGTTGTTTCATTTGGCTTTGCCTGGATTTTGCACTTATTAATGTATCTGCATGTCTATCTAGATAAGATAGGGGGGATAAATAATTCAGAGATGAAAAGAATGGGACCAATGGTTGAGGGTGGGGGGGCGGAATACAGGAGAAGGGGAAGTGGGAGAAAGGAAGGGGACCAGGACCAACCCAGGGACAAGGGAATCATAAAATGAACTAAAATCAATGGAAGGAAGCTCTTAGGCTACCTAGTGGGGCTTAATCAAGGGCAATGTAGCAGCGAGGAATTACTAAACCTGAATGTGGGCCGAACATGATGGTGGGACAGAGCAAAGTAAAAGGAAATAGAGGAAAGAACCAGGAGGCGAAGGACATTTGAAAAGGTCTATATATATAATGAGAGGGGAATAGAACTATGTACTCATATCTGTATGTTAAGAATTAAGGAAGCAGACGAACATTGGGCCTCAACTCAGGTAGTCCCTTCACACAAGAACACTTTGTTCTAACAATCCAGCATTCCATGATGCTCACCTTCCGGACACAATCACTGAAGACAAAATGGGTGTATAAGCAAATGTGAAGAAAGCTGATGGTGCCCGGCTATTAAAAGATAAAGCATCTGGGGTCTTAAAGGCTTGAAGATAAACAAGCAGCCATCTAGCTCAGAAACAACAAAACCCACATGGAAGAAGCACACCAGCCTGTGTGATCACAAGGTGTCAATGGGATCAGAAGAAAATTATACCCAATGTGAATGGTGGGGGTTGGGGCGGGGGGACAATGTCCATCTGTAGACAACTGGACTCCCCTCACAAAGGGGTCACAGGGAAGAGATGAGCCAATCAGGGTTCAGTATAGCACCAATGAAACACACAACTTTCCTCTAGTTCTTGTCTAATCCGATTTGTAAGCTAGAATTGAGGTCATGATAGGGGGGTGAAGGAAGCACCAAAGAACTAGAGGAGCTGATATCAGGGGTTCACTTAGGAAAAGAATACTTTGAAAATGATGGTGGCGGCATATGTACAGAAGTGCTCAACACACTGGATGAATGTGTGGATTGTGATAAGAGATGTAAGAGCCCCCAATCAGAGTACTTTTTTAAAAATTGAAAAAAAAAAACCTTCTAATAGAGATTTAAGTTGTACATAACTTAAATGTTATGTCTTTCCAAATTCTAGGCTTGTTTTGAATATTTCCACCTCATCTGAATTGCAAATATAGAGTGTTTCCTTTCCAACCAGGGAACTGTGTCAAGGAAGTAAATGGGAAGTTAAATGTCTTGGTTAAAACTCCCTGTCGTGTGATTCCTTCCCGCCTGCAGTGGGAGAGACTCCAGATGACCACGAGTGAGAGGAGGAGAATATTCTGCTCTGTCGCCTTCCATGTCATCGCCATCACCTGCGTGGTCTGGTCCTTGTATGTATTAATCGACCGGACAGCTGAGGAGATCAAGCAAGGCAATGATAATGGTAAGCGCATACCTTTCTTGAATTCCAGTGATGAGATGCAGAGGTGGCTCGGGCAGCTCTACCCCCCGTCTAGGTCTTCATTTATGATACAATAGGGAAGCCCATTCCTCAGGCTGGCAGTTGTTTCCTCAATTGTTATTAATATTCTGACTTGAAAGCAACAAATGCATAGGTTCCCAGGTTAAGATATGAGATGCATCAACTCCACATAAAACTCAGTAGGGAGAATGATACAGCTATCCTATGCCACCTCCGGAGTTTCAGGAGGTGAATAAGGTACAGGTCAGCCTGCTGGGAAAACCATAGGCAGTCATGGCTGGGAAAAAGAAGTGCTTTCTTTGGTTTCTCCTTGCTTCTTTTAAAACATGAGAAGATGAACATGTTTTATAATATTCGTACATACTGTAGCTTTCATATAGTGGATTAACAGTATGATTTGAGCCACATTGACTTTTATTTTGAAGCACGGTGTCCAGTCTGCAAAGAGAGAGATTTAAAAATCATTCTAGCATATTCTAACATTTGAATGGATAGGTCATTTCAACCATAGGCAAAAATAGGACACATAGTCACGATCGAGTATTATTTACAGTCACATCCCAAGGTAACCAGTGGTTTCCATCTTCCTGTAGATCTTCAATGTGTAGTACAGAGGGCAAGTCATAGTGGGCACCAATGGCCCACAAACAAAAACAAAGGGGAAACCGCTGGAGAATTTGAACAGAATTCAGAGGACAAGAGTTTAACTTTGCAATATTAGTTTTTTAAAATGTTCATGCCGCAGTCAAATAAAAGGAAGCAAGTAAAGAAGAACATGAAAGGAAGAAGGAAGACAGGAAAGAAAGGTGTTTTTGGTCCTTTCTAAGCACAGAAAAGGTGTTCACTTCCCGACTCGTCCTCATGGTGGCAGCACTCAACAAGAACATTTGCTCTCTGGGCGGGAGCTGTAGGGCTAGCTTCCTGTGGGTTGTGACAGGAAGGGTTGGGGACAGAATTAGTGTGGAAAAGAGTGGAAGAATTGTTTGTTGCTTGATGGCCAGATGTTAGAAAAGAGATAGTTTGGGGATTTTTTAATCCACTATAAATCTATTTATACACAATGTATATTAAACTACCTTGTTTGCAATTATAGTATGCATTGTCCCTGCCATGCTTTTTAAGTACATTGTGACTTCCCTATGTATTTAAAAGCATTCCAGGCACTGTTTCTTATAGGTATAAGTAATGGCCCAAGCCACGTAACAGAAAGGGTACAATCATGTAATGCACAATCATCTATGTATGGAAACGCACAGCAGCCAGTCCTATCAACTCAGGTTATGGCACTCAATGGATTGTAGGTCCTGACTTGTGATGATGGTTTCCGTTCTGACAACTGGATCATAAGTTACTTTTGATGTAAGTCAAATACCTCCTTTGTTTGTTTTCACTATTATTACCTTTTATTATTAATATCTTTGTAAGTCTGGTCTTTGTCTTTGGAGATTGGAAACCATCCCTATACACATCTTTGTGTGAACATCTGAGAAAGATAACATCACCAAATTATGTGATACAATATTGTACATAGTCTCATTGGCAATAAAATGTTGCCAAAAAATCTTAACTATGGTTTTTCATAACCTGAATACATAATAAATCAGGGACTACCTTAGGTGTTACCTTAGGGCTCAAGCATTTTCTAGAAATCAAGGACACATCTGATAACTGAGACAACATTTTTAAATGCCTAATCTTGTGAAATAGTGGTTATATGTTGGGCTACTAACCTCTAGGACAGCAGTTCAAAACCAATAGCTGCTCTGCAGAAGAAAAATGAGGTTTTCCACTCCTGTAAAGAGTTAGCCTCAGAAACTCACAGAGGCAGTTCTACCTTGTCCTATAGCAGGGCTGAAGAACTTTGGACCCTTGAACTGTATATAAAGTTGTATTAATCGATACCAGCTACATCACAAGCCTCACCAAAGAGAAGCCATCACATTGGGGGTTAATTAAATGTTTGACCTAATACAGCAGACTAATTTTGAAGTTGGTGATGTTGTATGGCCCATGACTGACCAAATGGCCCTCGGGAGAAACAAGGTTCCCTACTGCTGTCCCTTAGAGTCTCTCTGAGTCAGAATTGACTGTGAGTTTTGATCTTTTTGTGATTTTTTTCTTGGTTTGTTTGTTTTGTTTTTTTGTTTAGCTAAGAGTTCAGTGTTTGAGACCCTGAGGTGAAGTAACCTCACTCTCTTTCAGTGGTCACCTTGGCCTGGTCTAGTTGCTGAAGCCTGCAGGCTACTGATGTCCTCTGGCCATATAACTCACTGCCATTGAGTCAATGCTGATTCATAGCAACCCTACAGGACAGGGTAGAACTGCCCCATGAACTTAGGAGACTGTAACTACTTACTGGGGTCAAAAGCCCCATCTTTCTCCCGAGGAGTTGCTGGTGATTTCAAACTGCTGACTTTGTGGAGCACAGCTGCTCCTAACCACAACACCAGAGGGAGCCATCTGGAAGGGGTGGGCAAACTAAGGGTGCCTCTCCCTGAAGTAATAGGAAGCAAACTTGTATTGCTCATATGCACTTTCATTGAATTCCACCCCGCTTGTAAGAGATGTAAGTTCCAGTGACCTTTCATCCTACACTAGACATGGTTCTCAGCTTCTGCCACTAAATTCTCTCGAGACTCCAAGAGAATCGGGGCTCCATGTTTCCTTGTTCCTTCCTCCCGCCCTGCTATTGCTTCTCTATTCCCTGAGTGTTCTCATGCATCCAGCTGTCCTTCCTGTGCTGATACCCCCCAACTTTTCCTCTCTTTCATAGCACATTCCAGCCCATGCTCCAGAACTCAGCCACATGTGGCTCTTCAAGGCACTCAATACTCAATCTTTATACCCGTGGTTCTCAACCTGTGGGTCGCGACCCCTCTGGGAGTTGGATGACCCTTTCACAGGGGTCACCCGATTCGTAACAGCAACAAAATTACAGTTATGAAGTAGCAATGAAAATAATTATATGGTTGGGGGAGTCACCACAACATGAGGAATTGTATTTAAAGGGTTAGGAAAATTGAGACCCACTGGTCTATACTCTCTTCCTTCCCACCCCTGTACCCCTTCCATTTTCACCCCTGACCTAATCTCTAGCACTTCCATGTGTGATGTGAGTCATGATCCACTCAGTGGCAGTACATTTTTGAGTTTTCTGGGTCAATGTTCACTGACAACCTTAGAGCAGGTCTCTGCTTACTCTCAAGTGGTCCTTTTGCCAGCTCCCGGAATAAGTAGTGGGAAACGAGTACCGTCGTCCATGGCAAGACACTGACTGCAGGGAGCTAAGCAAAAGGGGAGCGGTAAGAAGCAGGGGTGGAGGAGGACAACAGCATCCAGCAGGAGGAGGAACAGCACAAGGGAGGGGTCAAAACAAGGGGGGGGGACCTCATAATCTACTACCCTTTCCCACCCAAGCATGTGTGGGAAGGGCATTCCTCCTCCCAGTCACCCCAAACAGAAAACCACCTGCCACTCCCAGTTCCCTTCCTCCTTTCACTTTCACCCTGTATCAATCACCAAATCCTGCTGCTTGTCTCATGTACCTGTGGAGTCTGTCCACATCTTTCTCCCATAGCCACGATATGTGTGCAAGCTGTTGCCACCTTTGACTTGGCCTGGTCTTCCTCCAGTTCTACCTTTCTTCAGCCAAAGTGAATACTATGATCATGGAACATGTACAAAAACACAAAAGGAATTATATTCTGGCTCCTCTTCTCCACCACTCTTAGACTACAACCCAGACTTCTTAGTGGGACTCTGCTGCGGCTCTTAACCTGGCTTCCGCTCGTTCTGCTCAACACTCAAATTTACCTCCATGCCTTCACTCCGGTTTCCCCTATATAGGAAATAGTTTTCCCAGGGCTGTAAATCTTTATGGAAGCAGATTGCCACATCTTTCTTCCACAGAGAAGGTTATGGGTTTAAATTGCCAACCTTGGGGGTAGTAGTTACGCATTTTAACCACTGCACCAGCAGAGATCCAGATACATAGATAGATAGATAGATAGATAGATAGATAGATAGATAGATAGATAGATAGATAGATAGAGTTTTGATAGCATGGAACTACTTGAATGCCCATCATTTGGGGAACAGTGGGTAAATGATGCATCCGTAACTTGGACTATGATATATACTACTGTACTCATTGGCATCGTGTCCATTGGGAAACACAGAGACTGTTCCCAAAAGGTTCTGAGCTCAGAGCAGGCTGACCCCACCACCTGTCTTGCTGACCATGATACAGTTAGTATTGAGCACTATGCCTGAGATTTGGGCCATCCATGTTGTAGACGTAATCATGAACGCCACCGATGATTGTCCACCTATTATTTTTCTTTTGAGTTCTGGGTGGATGCAGACCCCAAGCCACTACAACAAACTCTCCTTCAGGCTCTTCTGTCACATCTCCAGTTAAAAAGCTCCCTGGTATTAGCCAAGGGTCAGCTTCCTGCCCTATATAGGTTTGCTGATTATTTTCCATTCTAGAAAGACAACTGAGTAATGAATTCTGAATTAGGAATCAAGAAGCTCGTGGCCAGGTCACCATGGCAAAGTAGTACAGTTCAGGAGGCCAAAGACAAGATAATGAGGTTGTTGGTGATGTTTCCCTAATTCTAGAGGTCAAACTGTCTAGGTTTGGAAAAATGACTATCCACAAGGATTTTAGCTCAGATAGTTAATTAGGAATACACACCACCCCATAACAAACTCGATGCCAACGTATAACAGGTCTCTGGGAGCAGGTAGAACTGCCCCTGTGCGCTCCGCAGACTGTAACTCTGTTTACAGGAATTGGGAATACACTAGAGCAACGTGATTTCAGGGGAGACTGCAGCTATGAGTATGATCCACATTGCATGTAGGCAGTAAAACTAAAGTACTATTGGTAGAAATTTCAGAAGCAGTAATATAACCAAAAAACCAGTAGCAAAGAAAAAGCTATATCCAGGGCCACTCCACCAGAGCCACTTGCCATTGGGATAGCTCCTAACTGAGTGATTCAAATGGCAGCCGCCCTTTCCAGAAAGCCTTTTTTAAAGGGCACCATCTGTCTCTATGTATCAAATGTTGGTGGGAAGATTGTATCCCAAACCTTACTTTCTAAAACGTGCCTTTCAAGCCAGCATGGACATTTGTATGCATTTTTATTATTTTAATCGCCTTTCGACAATGGACCTTCCTTCGACTGAGGAATTGCTGTTCTTAAATTACTTTGAAAGTTGCTGGAAAATACTGCATAATTTGGAAGTGAAACTATTTTAAATCCACTTTGGAAACCTTCAGGAGTATCTGCAGTGGTACAAACTGTTCTTCTTCAACCAGAATGGACGTTGACTATAAAGCAGCAAAGTCTTCTGAACTACAGTGGGAATACTGGAAGGGGGAAAGACTTCATGTATGTTAACGTGGTTGTTCTTTTTTTAAATCACTTTATTGGGGCTCATCCAACTCTTATCACAATCCATCCATACCTCAATTGTAGAAAGCGCATTTGTACATTCGTTACCCTCATCATTCTCAAAACATTTGCTCTCCACGACGATGTTTCTTTAAAAAAAAAAAATCTATTCTGCCACTCTGTGGCATGGTTGTTCTTTTTTTTTTGGTTTTTTTTTTTTTGGTTGTTCTTTAAGATCAAAGATGTGGTGTATTAATGAGCAAGCTCCAGATAGCTCACTCGCCTCACTGCAGTTTTTGAAAATGTATCACCTTCTTGCAAACTCTCATGAAGGAAGTAATTGTTCTTGCCGTATCTGCACATATTCTAGAACCATGCTCCAGTATATTATTTACGTGCTAAAAACAAAGCGCAAAATCCAAACAAAACACAGCAGCCATTAAAGAGCTATTGATGGTCTCTAAAATCCTTTCTCCTTTCTCGATTTGAATTCTCGAGCACTCTTAATGTCTTGTGGCTGGAGACACCCAAAGTGCTTCTAATGCTTTTTAAAAGAGACTTTCGGTACTGATGCTCAAGTTGCCCAGCATCGATAACCATTCATACCACACAGACTTATATTTACTTGTGGTTTCCCATCTGACTCTGGGACAAGGGCCATCCCCCACTCTTTGTAGACCATTAGAAAATGTGCAGAAGTGTTGACCACTGTGGTCAACCCCGAAGAACTATCACTCTGCAACACTTGTTGGTTGTTGACCCCCAATTAGTCTGGTTCAAAACCACTACTTTCAATCCACATATATTCCTTTCCAGAAATTTCTTGAAATATTTCTTGAAATCACCTGTGGTGTGCAAACCCACCCAAACCTACTGCATTGGGTCCATTTCAATTCACAGTAACCCTATGTAAGGTTTCCAAGCCCGTGAATCTTCACCTGAGCAGATAGCCTCAACTTCTTCTCACGGAGCAGCTCCTGGGTTTGAACCACCAACCAGTCTCAGTCTTCTATGGGGTCTTCAACAACCCAAATATAACAAACTAGCTGTCAGGTCTAGTTCTGCCTTGATCACTAGCTTATTATCTTGAAGAAAATATTTAATCACGCTAAAGTTCAGTTTTCTAATTTCTAAAACTAATATGGTTGATTGGGTGCCCTCTAAAATTTTCTTTTGATAGTTAATTTTCAGGGAACCATGTACTAGACCTCGTAACAGGTCATTTGAACCCATGTTCAAGTGTCACTGTAATTTATGCATTGGACTGGCAACAGCAAGGTCAGAGGCTCAAACCCACCTGCCTCTCTGCTAGAGAAAATTTATAGTCTGTAAAAATGTATAGTCTTGGAAATACTATAGAGAGTCACTATGAGTTGGAGTAGACCCAATATCAGAGAGCTTGATTTGGAGGGTGTTTTGTTTTTAAGCGCTTATATAAATAATGCTCATCCATCATACACGGTTATTACTTGTGAAGATCATCATTAAATTATGTTGGGAAAGGTTATCAATTTAAGAAATGTTTTTTTATTGGATCTTACAGAAGAGAAGCATTGGAATAAAAATAAAGGGGAAATCCAGAGTTTCCGTTGCACTGGAATAAAAATAAAGGGGAAATCCAGAGTTTCGGTTCACATACACCTTCTATAACTCTGCACCACATAAGGACCCCAAAATATCCCAATTTAACAGTGAGACACTTTTTCTAAATAAACTCACTATCGCTGCAGCTGTTAAATTCAGGCAAGTTTTGCGGCTGGGTGATTTTAAAAGCTTTTAGAAGCACTCGAGGTGTCTTCAGCCACATGATGTGTATTATTGTTTTGTTTAAAAACTATATATAGCTTTGTGTTAGTGCAGGTTGACTAGAGAAACAAATTCAGAGACACCCATATGTGTATGAGAGTTTTATAGAAAAGAGCAATTGTACATTGAGAAAACATCGCAGCCCAGATCAAGTCCCTAAGTCCAATATCACCCCATATGTCTGATACTAGTGTATAAATTCCTCTGCTGTAGATTCACGCAGCACATGCAATGCTGCCGAACGCAGGAAGATCACAGGCCAGTGGGCACGAGGTCTTGTGGATCCAGTGGCGGTGGAAGCATCTCAATGCTGGCACAGGTCTCCACTTGTCTCCTCCAGTTCTCTGAGCGTCTCAACAGCAGAAAAGGGAAGGCAGAGACTGGGTCTGGCCTCCAGCGGGCTATTAATCTCTGTTGTCCCTCCAAATGAGGTCATCAAGCTGTGACTTGATTGACAGGCTAGACTCCTCCACCCTTTCGTTCAAGTTGACAGATCAATTTGACTCGATGTGTAACTGCCACAATGTGCTACACAAGGCATGAAGAGTATTCGAGAATTCAAATTGTGAAAGGAGAAAGGATTTTAGAGATCAAGTCATTCTTTCTAAAGATGAGGAACTGGGTAATTTGCCAGATCCCCAGCTATATACTAACACCCCCTGGGCCACCTGGGACCTTCTGGTTTATCCCATTCAATGTAGAGTGAACAAAAGGGCAAGCTGTTGATAGCCTTCAAGCAGGCATGCCTTAGGTGGAAAGGGATGGGGACCCTAATCTATTACCAAGAAAACATTCTTTTTTTCCAAAGAAACAACACTGCTGGAAAGTGAGTGAGTTTGACAGGGACCAGTAAGTATAGCTTACCAAAAAAACAGAAAAAAAAATCCATTGGCATATAGTTTGAATGTTTGGCATAAATAGTTCCTAACAAATTTAATACAACCAGTTGTTACTTCTGCATTTAAGGCCCTTATTTATTTTCGAGTGACATCTCTCAAGTTTTCTCCTGCTGAAGTAATTGTAACCACAAGGATGCCTAGGGGGTAGGGCTAACAAGCGTGTTGTTAGTTAGTATGGACTTGGTTCCATATCATCATGCCACCATTCAAAACAGAATGAAACACCACCTGGTCCTGCGCCATCCTTGCCATTACTATGCTTGAGCCATGGCTGCAGCCAGTGCATCAGTCTATCTCCTACTAGAGGGCCTTCCTGCCTTTCGATGATCCTCCGTTTAACTACTGTACCACCAGGCTTCCTTTCTACGCATTAAAAAATAAATCTGCAACCATCCAACCTATTGAGAATCACAATGACCCTACAGAACAGATTAAAACCACCCCTTTGCATGTCCACTTTAAAAACTCCTGGAAACAGGCAATGGTCTTATCTTTCTCCGACAGAGCAGCTGGTGGGTTCAAACCACTCACTTTGTGGCTAGCAGCCCAATTGGTAACTCACAATATCACAACTCCCAGTCAAAAAAAAAAAAAAAAAAAACCCAACTCCCATTGAGTCTCTTTCCACTTCTTGACCCTTTCTAGGTTTCCAGATGCTGTAAAACTTTGTGGGAGAAGATACCTCATTGTCCTCCCGCAGAGCTGCTGGAGGGTTTGACCCTTGGGGTGAATGGTGCCAGCAGGGTTCCCATGGTTTTAATGACATACTCCCTGCCTTTTAGTCCTTTGTAACTCCTAGCAACCCTACAAGACAGTGTAGAACGGACCCTGAATAGGGTTCCTGAGGCTGTAGATCTTTACAGGACCAGAAAACCATCTTTCTCCTGTGAAACAGCTAATAGTCTCAGACTGCTAACCTTATCTTGTAAAGAGTTCCGATTTCAATCTATAGACAATGGGACATCCCCTCACAGAAGGAGCGCAAGGACAAGGAAGGGATGAGTCAGCCAGGACTCAGTAAAGCACCGAAGAAACAGACAATAGTCCTCTGGTTTCTTCGGGCTTCCTCACCCCCCACTAACATGGCCCCAGTACTGCCTTTCACTGCGGGCCAGACCAGAGCATGGGCACGGGGAAATAGTGACTGAAAAGCAAATGAGATCATTGGTTAGATTGGTCTCCTTTATAATAATAAGTTATGTTTAAGGTGCTTAAGGGGGAAACTCCTTTATATAAAACCAATCGCTTCTCCTCACCCAACTCAGTGGGAAATGGAACGAAAAAAGTGTAGGGGAGTTTTGCTTTTATTTGGAAATAACGAACTCGTGAAATTAACTTACCTTTGAACCTTTTAACTGAAGTCCTATAAATATAGTTGCTTCCACCTGAACACCCTAGTTGTCCTCAATGGCATGCCAGGAAGATCTTGACCTGAGCTCAGGATGAACTGTGAGGTCTGTCTGCTTTTCTTTGTCTGAAGTGATTTTACTCTTTTAATATAAAATTCCCTTTTGTGATCTGGTCTGCGATTCTGGTGGAGGGAGCCCTGGGGGCGCAACGGGTTACCCACTGACCCGTCACCTGCCAGTTGGTGGTTTCAACCCACCAGCTGCTCCTTGAGAGAGAGAGAGGAGTGTTTCTGCCCCTGTATAGATTTCACCCGTTCTAAATGGGCTCGTTTATTGTTTCTGGTCAGGGGAGAGGAAAAAAAGATAGTAGTAGCCAGGCATCATCTAGTCCTTGTCTCAGGCTGTGGACTATATAGGGTCATTGGTCCTTTCGTTTTCCTCAAGGGACCAACAGTTTCTTAGATCGGGTGCTCGGATTTGTGGATTCATCATTATTCTATGTATGCACATTTTGTTCATCCACTGTATATCTGTACCACATTTTATCCGTTCATTGATGGATATGTAGGCTCTTTTCATGTTTTACTATTGTGAATAACACTGCCCTGAACATGAATATGCCTATGTCTGTTCATGTCACAACTCTTATTTCTCTAGGGTATATACTCAGAAGGTCCTGGGATGGCTACTTCATATAGTTTTATTTCTAAATACTTTTTACTAAAGTAACCTATCATTTTCTACACTTCACAATTCTCCTATTACTGTCTGAGAGTTCCAATTTCACCACCATTTTGCCAGAATTCCTTCTTTCGTTTCCTTGGGTACCGGTTTGTGAGCAGTGCCACTATTGTTGGAGATGGGATCGCATGTTAGTTGTGATTCGCATCTAATAAGCATGAAGGGTAATGGGCCCTAGTGTCATAAGGGGAAATTCTTCCTCCGTTGCCACATGGGCAGCAGTTTCTAATTTACCAGCTGCTCTGTGAGGGAAAGATGAGACGTTTTACTCCCTGTGCTACGATCGCACAGGGGTAGTTCTCTCCTGTCCTGGAGAGTGGTTTTGAGTAGGAATCAACTTGCTGGCCGGGAGAATGATGCGATCTCCTCATGTGTGTTAGCAATGTGACTGTTCTTCGGTGATTAACCGAATTGGCTATGTACTTGGCCAGTTTTTAATCAGACTGTGTGTCTTTTTTGTTAAGGGTTGTTTTCTATAAACTTTAGAGATTGAAGCCTTGTGAGATATGTCAGTGTTAACAATGTTTTCCATGGCTGTAAGTTCTCTTTTGACTCTCTTAGTGAATTCTTTTTGTTTTTAAATCATTTTATTAGGGGCTCATACAACTCTTATCACAACATACAACTCTTATCCTTACATACCTCAATTGTGTAAAGCACATTTGTACATTCATTGCCCTCATCATTCTCAAAACATTTGCTCTCACTTAAGCCCCTGGCATCAGGTCCTCAATTTTTCCCCTCCCTCCCCGCTCCCCCTTCCCTCTCTTGGTGAATTCTTTCGATTGGCACACATAAATTTGAAGAAGTCCCAGTTATCTAGTTTGTCTTCTGTCTGTACATTTTTCGTTTTGGGTGATATCCCATAGATTAGACGCCCTAGTTTGTCCCTATTTTTCCTTCCATTGGTCAAGTATAAACCTGGCTTCAATCTTATGCGAACTGATAACCAGTTTCCCCTGTAGCATTTGTTAGAGAGACTAAAGCTTCTCTATTGGACGGACTTTGACTATTGTCAAGGATCAGATCTTCATAGCTAGATGCATTTCTTGGTAGATTCTCCATTGTGTTCCATTGGTCTATGGTGTCTACCGTTATTGAGCACGAGGCTCTTTGGACTGCTGAGGCTGTAGAGTAGGTTCTGGGGTGAGGAAGTGCTAGACTTCCTTCGTCGCTAATTCTTGTAGGGCCTGTATAAAAATTATACAGGCAATCAAATGAATTTATTATGAATGGCAAAAGAAGGCTGCCACTTTAATCGGCAATAATAGTGAACGAAATGTCAGCTCCTGTTAGGTCCAACCCCACATCTGGATGGGTTCTCAGGCGGCAGTTGTGTAATTGAGGAGTAAATTAAAGAGACATGACACAAGGTATGCAGGGGCGCACATCTTCCGATGGAGACCGGAGACCAGAACCAGAACGAGACAGTGATGTATTCTCTTAGGAGTTTATATAATCTTGGGCATGCAAGCCACAGTAAGAACATAGGAATAGGTTTTATTAGAACAGTGGTTCTCCACCTTCTTAATGTTGCGGCCCTTTAATATAGTTCCTCATGTTGTGGCGAGCCCCAACCATAACATTATTTTCATAGCTACTTCATAACTGTAATTTTGCTATTGTTATGAATTGGGCAATGGCTGTGAAAGTGTCATTCGACCCCTAAAGAGGTCACGGTCCACACGTGAGAACCGCTGAGTAGAGGCACACATGTAATATGAGGGTGGAGCAAGGGGTATTCATGTAATAGGAAGGGGAAGTACTGGAGGCATACATGTGCCAGGAAGGTACACTCCCAACAAGATGGGTGGATTCTAGAGTCAAAATGGCAGCCTTACCTTGGTTGTCTCTGAGCTGGCTTGACCTTAGGTGTCTTTTCATCCTACTCCAGGGGAATAATCTATGATCCTTCTCAGAAGGGAGAGGGTCCTAATTAGGGTTGGACAGACAATGGGGTCTGATTGCTAGTGAATGGCAGCCAACCTTCAGGCCAGTGGCCTTCAAGCAGTTGACCTTCAAGTGTATATAGTAGCAACCATGTGCCTGCAAGCAGTTTAAGACTGGTGTTATTATGGGGAACATTGTGCGGAGTAACTTTTACTTAGAAGAATGTGAGTGGGACACATTTCCAACCCACGAATGTGAATTTCCCTCCCTGGGAGCTCATCCTCCCAGACTCTAAGTATGAATATTGAGCGTTTGTCCGCATACACTCTTCCCAGTTCTGTTTCCCACACTCCTCTAATTCCTGTGTAAGAGTTTCAAAGTAATGTTCCCATAAAAGCTTGAGAAGTAGGGATGGGCACAGAGTTCATTCTTAAACCCCCAGGAGCTTCCAAAGGTGAATTTCACAGCACAAAGAGGAACGTAGCATTATAGGCAGGTGCTTCGGAGAAAGAACAGGTAAGTCAATTGGCTAAAGTTAGACTTTCCAAGTTCTTCTCAACTGGCAAGGATCGTGCACCTCCGTGCTTAGATTTGGGGCACAGGTAGGAATGGCACATGCAGAAGGGACAGACAGACAGAAACAAAGACAGACACAGGTAAGAGGAAGGAAGCTGCAAAAAGCAGGTCGAATGTTGCGAAACCAATGACTTAGTCCTTGCAAATCTATTTCTTTCAACAACACATTGTTTCTGTGACAGATAGCTAGAACACCTTCACACAGAAATAGCTGCTGATACAGTCTGGGCTACCTAGAGCCTCAGCCTTCACCAGTTCAGACAGAGATCCTGTCCACTGGTGCTCTTCTTCCTCGATGGTCCTGGATGTCTTTCTCCTCCTCCTTGGGAGTTAGCTTCTTTTTATGGAGGTGTGGTTGTTTTGTCTGTCAGCAGATCACACACCCAAGGAAACAAAAGGTGCTAACTTGGTTCTTACCCTTCAACAAGGTAGAGTCAGAATACATCCCATCTTACTCCTGTCTTTAGCCTAACCAAGAACTCCCTCCAAAATGGGATTATAACCACAGGCACAGAAGCCAGAATTTCCAGCGCACCACCAAAGGGATTCCGGCTTAAAGGGCCTGAGTAATGGATGACAGGGCAAGAAGCCTCTCTTCTATATCCTAGCATATTCTGTGGCATCTGTGGCCCCTGTCTACTTGAAACTAAGAGCATCTTTCCTTCTCAGGTATGTGAATCAACAGAAAAAAACCAACCCCAGTTGAGAACCACTAGCCGACACTGAGTCAGTGTCGTTGTTTTGCATAGAAGAGGAGGCTCGGATGGGAATTTTTTTTTAAGTCCATTGGAAACTCAAGGCTTTACAAAAAGAAGACTGTTAGATTCCTTGGGTGGAAATACCTAGATTCTGAGCTTCGCATGAAAATGAATTCACGCCAAAGCCTGGTTTGTGATTTTTTATAAAGGATAGAAGTTTTTATAGTGAATAGTGAATTTTTATAAAGGATAGTGAATTTTTATAAAGGATAGAAGTTTCAGGTTTTACACAAGCCCCCTCTGGGCACTTCATAGCCACACATGGAAATCTGAGGCCAGAGGAGCAGCTGGAAAAGGCGGCTTTTTATTTTTTATTTTTTTTTGGGGGGGGGAGTGTCTCCACTGGCAGACATGGTCGATGGTACTCGTTGACCCCATAGGTTGAATTAAGCTCACCTGGCTTAGATCAGGGGCCCTACCAAGTGCACTGGCTTCCTGTCTCAAAGGCCTGAATTGGTGCACGCCCTCTACCCTTGATTGACTTCCATCTTCCTGTAAGGGGGGGCAGGGGCTTGGGATGTAGAGGGACAAGCCCTGGTTTCGGCCTCTAACTACCTAACAAATCTACACTTTTTACTTTTAACTCTCCTTTGACACGTACCACACTATTACTCAGAAAAAAAGGATTCTAAAATCCCCAAACAAGTTAAACTGCCGTCAGTTCCAATTCATGACAGCCCTTTAGAGCAGATCACAACTGTTCCACAGGGTTCCCAAGTCTGTACTCCTTGTGGAAGCAAACGCCACATCTTCCTACCGTGGACTGCTTACTGGTTTCAAACCCATTGTCAGCCAAGCACTTTAACCGTCACCAGGGTTCTCATTCGAGCCCATCCACTCCGTCAAATCTGACAGCCCTGTTTCTGTGAATCTGTAAATCTTTATGAGAGCAGACAGACTCATCTTTCTCTCCAGGAGTGGCTCATGGGCTGGAAATTTCGATACAACCCAGACACACATTTCTCTTGCTTTTAAACCATGCAGTTTGCCCTTCAGTTGGGAAGCTGCCTCGACTGCATGTTTCATCGAGCATTAGCATATTAGCACATCGCAGCTTGTTAATAAGGCTTCCTCCAATCCTGATGCCACATGCTTCTTCATATAATTCAACTTCTCTGATGAGTTTCTCAGCACATCGATTGAATGAGTCTGATGAAAGAATGCTGCCCTGAACCTAATTTTCTTGATTCTAAAGCCAGGCAGTATTCCCTTGTGTTTGCAAACTGCCTCTTGATTGCATATTTAAACAATTTCAGACTGACGATATTGGTAGAATCTATCATTTTCCTCATTACTAGATTTCATGGCAGGTGCAAACATTTGAGAAATGGTTGTACTGATTGGATTTCCGTGAAGATGGACAGATATAATCCTATCACAGACAGCAGTACAAAAACATTCAATTTGTAGAAGGCTATGGAGGACAGTGGAAGCCCCAAATCCATCTGCTGAGTATCTACTCAGATTGAGCCTCTTTTCTGCTCTGGCCACTGGGAGGTGTGTGCGCAGCTTTGCTATCAGAGAAGATTGTGAACTTGATTGTGGTGGATGGAACTACTGTCAGTTGACCTCCCTTGTGACCCAACAAGAATGTGCTTTAGGCTTAAATATTCCCACGTCAGAAATTTATTTTCTGGCTTTTTAAAATATTGCTGGTGGCCTTTTCTATGAAACATGCTTTATATTATTGTTTCATATTGTTTCTGTTAGGCTTCTAAGTTTATGAAGCATAGAAGGAGTGGATGCAGAGAGATAACACCTGATTAATGGTTTGGGGAGGGTGGTTGTTGTGGGGAATTGGGGAGCCAATAATAAATGCCAGAGAGGGGAGGGAGTAGAACTGACTGTGATGATGGTGTATACAACTGTTAAAAAGTAACTTAACCATGGAAGTGTATGATAGATGAATTTTATATCAAGAGAACTATACGAAAAAAAGCTGGTTTGTTTTGGGAAAAAAGTTCTTAATGTCCTTTTTTGGCAATGAATACAATGCCATTTCTCTTGATTGTATCATTCCTGGCATAAACCTTATGATTCTCTAATTCAAAATGGCCAATATCCGTCCACTGCAACTCACCATGGATATTGATCTGTATGTATTCCCTTTAATATTTGATGTCTTAAATGTTCCTAGATTCATACTTCTTATATACCAAGTTCCAATCACTAAATTTTTTAAAAAAGTAATAAATCATTTTATTGGGCACTCTCACAACTCTTATCACAATCCACACATATATCCTTTGTGTCAAGCACATTTGTACATATTTCCATCATTTTCAAAACATTTTCTTTCTACTTAAGCCCTTGGTATCAGCTCATTCCCCCTGCCTCCCCACCCTCCTTCCCTCATAAACCCTTGATAATTTATAAATGATTATTATTTCATGTCTTGCATTGTCTAATGTCTCCTTTCACCCACTTTTCTGTTGTCCATCCCCCTGGAGATGGGTAGATGATTGTGATTGGTTCTCCCTTCCCTCCTCCCACCTTCCCCTTCCCCTCCTGGTATCACTACCCTTATTTTTGGTCCTGAGGAGTTTACCTGTCATGGATTTCCTGGGTTTCCAGCTATTATCTGTACCCATGTACATGCTCTGGTCTAAGTGGATTTGTAAGGTAGAATTGGGGTCATGATAGTGGGGGTGGGGGGGGAAGCATTAAAGAACTAGAGGAAAGTTGTAATGTTGCATCAGTGCTATACTGCACCCTGACTGGCTCGTCTCTTCCTTGTGACACTTCTGTAAGGGGATATCCAATTGTCCCCAGATGGCTTTGGGTCTCCAATCCTCCTGCCCCTCATTCACCTCAATATGATTGTTTTGTTCTGGGTCTTTGATGCCTGATACCTAATTCCATTAACACCTCATGATCACACAGGCTTGTGTGCTTCTTCCATATGGACATTGTTGCTCCTTATCTAACTGGCTGTTGATCTTCAATTCTTTAAGGCCCCAGAGGCTATATCTTTGGATAGCCAGGCACACTCGGCTTTCTTCACCACATTTGCTTATGCGCCCATTTTGTCTTCAGCGATCATTTTGGGGAGATGAGAATCACAGAATTGCTGGGTTATTAGAACAAAGTGTTCTTGCATTGAGGGAGTACTTGAGGCCCAATGTCCCTCTGCTACCTTAATACTTAACATAGACTTCTATAAATGTCCACTTGCCTCCCAGTTCTTTCCTCTATTTCCTTTTACTTTCCTCTTGAACCACTAGCATGTTCTGCCTTCTTTCGACCCAGTAATTCCTCTGGGTTACACTACCCTTGATCAAGCCCTACCAGATATCCTATGCCTTCCTTGCCATCGAGTTTACATCAAGCACTTGTTGTTCCTTTGTCCCTGGGCTTGTTAACACCCACTTCCTTTTTCCCTGCCTCCCCCTCTCCTGTGTCCCCACCCCCACCCCACCCCACCCCACCCCACTTTTCTCCTCCAGATTATTTATCCTACCTATCTTATCTGGATAGACATTCAGAGACAACAATAAGCACAAAACAAGACAGCACAAAACTAAACAACAAAAGAAAACAAATCAACAACAACAAAACAAACCCAACGGAGGAAAAAAACCAAAACCACCTATAAATAGTTCCAGGTGTGTTTGTTGACTAGGAGTGGTTTCCAGTCCTGTCTACTGGGGTGCCACGCCCTGGCCCTAAAGTCTACTTTTGGTATTCCCCGGGGGACTTCATTGCTCTGCTCCCCTTGCTGCTCTGTTGCACGCCCTTAGCATTTTGCCCAGGTGTGATGGGGTCAGATAGAGCACAATTCCTGCACTGTGCCTCAAATGTTGTCCCTCGTAGCACTGAGTCAATGAGGAACATTGGGTCACGTGGTGGGGCCAGCCCGATGGTCCTCTCTGTGCATTGGCTGCTCTGAGCAGGAATATCATCCTCAGGGCTTGGTGGGTCAGGACGTGCTCCACTCTCTCTCCTTCCCTCTTCGCTTGCTCTTGTGTGTTCTGATGATCAGACATGCCCCTCTCCCGGAGCTGTAGCTTCAGTACTGTCCTCTAAAGTGAATTCTTCTGGGGGTAGAAGGTGGGGTGTCCACGTAGCTGGGGTTGGGCTGGCCCTGCATACCTCTCTACTGATTTCCTGCTTCGTGCAGTTATGCTGCATTCACATCTTGGCACACGAGGTTGAAATCTGATCCCTTTCTCCCCTCCTGTGGAGATATAAACAACACCCTTCCCTTGGGTGGGTTTAGTGCCCTGTTCCCCTGCTACCCATGTCTTTTTGTTTTTTTTCTTTCCCCATCCTTTTTGGTTGGTTCCCATATGCATCCCTGAATTGGGTCTGGCGCCTGCCATAGTACCTGGACCTCACCCCAGGAATGTAAGCATACAATGGCTTTTCCCCTATGCCTCTTTTGCATTTTTGAGCTTACCTCAGTGGACTCATGTTGTTACTTGTCCTTTAGTGCTTGGCTTACCCTCCCTTAGCATGATTTCCTCCAGTTCTTCCCATGCAGTAATGTGCTTCATACAGTCATTGCTGATTTTTAGGGATGCGTAGTACTCCATTGTATGTATGTACCACAGTTTTTTGAACCCCTACCTTGTCCAACAGACCTACCACACAGGGTCTCCAGGACTTCCCAGTAACATTGAATCCATTGGATAGAAAGAAAATAAATAAAGTCAGCCACATAGAAAAAGTGCACTAGTGTGGGGCACTCATGAAAATCATACACAGGGGTTCTGTGGCTTGCACAAATCTTTAACTTGCATGTCACATTCATAAAACTATGGTATGATGCTACTACACAGATCAGTAGGGAAGGGTTAGAAGCAATTCAGGCATGCATGCTGAGCTGATCCCCTTGTTCAGAGGCTGGCTCTTCACTCACCCTGAAGGGAATCCTGAATTTATGAGTGGGAATTTCTTTTCCAGTAAAGAAAGTGGCTGTTCTAGGCAGACAGTATAACAAATGCTAAATAAATCATGAACATACGTTGGGGCATAGAAGGTTTGGCATATAGTTACAAAACTACAAAAGAGTTTCAAAAAGTTAGTGGGGAATGAAACGAAAAATTAATAGGATTGTTTCTCATGAACTTTTAAAAAACCCCTTATAGGGTTTTGAATAAAGCTTACTAAGAAAGACACAGCATAGGAGAAATCAGGATGCTAAGTATAATTATGAAGGAAATGCAGGTATGATAACATTTATTGAGCATGACCACAACATATCTTAAACTCTCCTCAGACATCAGTTATAAAGAGTGCTTTGGTTAAATAAAATCTGCACACCAAAGCCAATAGCTACCCGCTGAATCAGTCCATTGACTCAGTATGACTCTATAGGATCTCCAAGACTATAAATCTACATACAGGAGCATATGACTTCACCTTTCTCCCATGGACTGGCTGAGGGATTTGAACCACCAACCAACACTTTACAGTGCCGACCAAGCTCCTTAGGTTGTTGGAAAGCTAATACAATCTGCATAATCAAATAATATACATACTACCAGTTAGCTAAAAATTAGCAGTAGCAAATATGATTACATCTGAGTTTATTCAAAAAGTACAAGATTCTGAAGTATTTCAATATGTTTTACGTGAAGAAAGCCAATTATATCTCCATATTGTCTATGCAAGTGTTAGGAAACTGAGTTTTGAGGAAATTTTGCCAAACCTACTTTTCTTAGAGATTCTAGACATAGACTTGAATTCATGGAAATTAATCCCAATGATATTTTCATGTATTGAGATGGAGTATAGGTTTTAAATGGTGATTGCTATGAATTATCAAATCATAAAGAAGTCCTTGTATATTGGGAACAAGAAAAAATGTGTATTCATACCAGTAAGGACTAATAAATCTCATTCTATATGTTTAATACGCCACTAAACTGTCTGTTTTAGGTAGTCAATGAGGACCAACAGTGAGTGGTTTTTGTGTCAGTAACACACTCCTTTTAAAATCAGGCAGCATTGTTCAAAGTTTCAACAGAAAAGAAAGAACCAAAGCCATTAGAAAAGAGGGAAATAAAAAGCTCAAGGGAGTACGATTTCAGACTGACTCCGAGATGAAAAATATAGGAAGAACTTAAAGGAAAACACACATTTATCATGGTTACTAAGGGTGTGTTAGTCCTCATAGTGGAAACAACAGAGACTGTCATCTGACGATCTTACCGAGAAAGGTCTGAAGTAGCTTGTCACGGCAGCACTCAGATCATCCTTCGCTAGGGTGTCTACGCAAACAGGAAATGTGCTCAGCATTGCATTGATCTTTGAGGACAGGGTGACCCTGTTATTTCAGGTCACATTTAGGGAACAAAATCTTAGTCATGATGCAATCAGGGTAGTGTGTGCGTGTGTGTGTGTGTGTGTGTGTGTGTTTGCTTCCATGTCATAAAGCAAATGCCACTACTACAAAAGCAGCAGGATATTTCCTATACATTATTATAATCAAAACCTCATCCTGGGACCTAGTATTTACTGTGATTTTTACCCATTTCTACCCCTCCTTCCGGTTTCACTAGTTTATACCCTCCTGTTTTACTTGACAACCTCTTTCGAACTCACGATGAGTTATTGTGTCCCATCCCCTGCCACCCCTCTCCTTCCTAATAGTGGCACAGGACAGACTCTTGAGCATCATCTATTTAACAGCAATGGTGATTACTCTGAATGAATCAGATCATAAAGAAGTCCCTGTGTATGAGGACCAAGAAAAAAAAAAATACTTGTTCGCATCAGTAGAGACGCGAATGAATTCCGCTTCATGCACTGGCTGGTTCTGCACCTTCCCCACAATTGTCCCCATGACTAAGCCCACTGATGCTGGCGCGGTGCCAACCTAGCTCACTGCGGGCCTCTTGTTTCTCTGCTGCCGCTCCACCTTACCCAGCATGCTGGCCTCCTCCAGGGAGAGCAGTCATCAATATGACAGGCCTAGCCAGTAGTCATAAACAGGAGAGGCCTAAGTACTAGTTGTTATAATCACAGGAATGCTTGTGTAGTGTTTCAGGAATGTTTGTGAAATAAGGCTAGCTTGTAGTAAGCACATTGGGAGAGAAAACGTGTATCTAATATACTGAATTTCACTTGTACAAAACATGTAAAAACAAATTAGCATAATTTGAAGACTGTTTCGTGTTTTTCTCTCTAGTGAGGTTGGAGAGCTACTTTCCCTTCTTTTCTTTTAAAGGAAAGAAGTACGGAAAACTGTAAATATGCCTAAACGTGTACCCATGACTTCATCTTCAATTGAAAATGCTGATTCTTTCAATATGCTCACTAGCCTTTAAAATTTAAGCATCATAAAGACAAGTGATCGGCAAGATTTCCCCTGCCCTATTAATTTTTATCAATAGGGATAAAAATAAGGAAAATTTAGAGAATAAGCCCTTTGTTATTCCTGCGGATTAAACCCGAAATGAGCTTCCATTTCTCCATCTGGACGCTCAAATGAACAATGGTTAGAACTGCCAAACGTAGAGTCTATTAGTTCATATACAATTCTCAATCCTAATGACCCCTGCAAAAATCTGGTTTACTGGAAATCTATTATTTCTTTACCTGCTTCTCGATCTAACTCAAAATGTTTCACAGGCTCAAGTCAGTTTATGTAAGTGACTGTATTTTGTGTGTTATACAAATAGACAGTATTACTGTTCTTAGAAACAACTTTGAATATGTGCTTATGATTCTAAGTTCTCAATTAGTGCAAGTTGCATAAAAACAAACACCACACATCCTATAAAATCAGTCTACAGTTATAGGAACTACATACCTAAGGATAGATGTTTGTATACCAAAAAAAAGGACCACTGCCATCAAGTCAATTTCAACTCACAGTGAGCCTATATATAAATTTTGAGGCAGAAGTTTACAGGAGAAGTTGGCCTCATCTTTCTCTCCCAGAGCAGCTGATGGGTTTGAACCACTAAACTTGTGATTAGTGGCCCAAGGCTTACCGACAGCACTACCAAGGCTCCTAGTTCATATACATATTCTAAAATCCATAACCCATCTTTAGCTGCACTCAGTATGACTGTATAATTTTAATTTCACCCGAAGAGATGATTATATTGTGCCTGATGAGGTGTTATCCATACCATCATGATGAGAAGTGTGATTGTAAAAATCTGTCACTTAAGAAAGTCGTTGAGTATTTCCCAGCTTAGGTAAGCTAAATGGTTTCAGTTTAATTTTGAACACAGATGAGATTATCTCAGGTGGTATTAAATTTTATTATTTTAAGCCCTCTTTAAATATATTTGATATTTTAAAATATATTTGAAAATGATATATTAAAATATATCATTTGATATATTTTACTTTTTAAATATAACTACCATTCACATAAAAACACCAAGAATTGAAAATGCGGGCTATTTTAAGGTTTTCAGTCGTATCCAGTTGAAAGTAACAGTATTGAAAGTGTTGTTTGATTAAGAAAAATTACATAAATACGTGTGTGTGGGTATGCTATTCTATAAAACTACATGCTCCAGAGTGCCTGCTACAAACCCCCAACTGTCCCTTTATGGGGTTTCAATTCTGTCTCAATATATCATTTTAAAATAGGCATAAGATGATCTACCTTATAGAGTTGTCAGGGTTAAATGAATTTTTTTTTTCAAAGCTATGTATTTTAAGGCTTGAAAGTAAACAAGCGGCCATCTAGCCCAGAAGCAACAAAGCCCACATGGAAGCAGCACACCAACATGTGTGATGATCATGAAGGACCGAGGGGACCAGGTTTCAAGCAACAAAGGCAGGGGGGAAAAAATCACATCATCGTGAATGAGAGGAGCGCGCGATGGGGACCCAATGCCCATCTGTAGACAACTGGACATCCCATGCAGAGGGGTATTGGGGAGGAGATGAGTCACTCACGGTTCAGTGAAGCAACAATGAAACTCACAACCTTCCTCTAGTCCTTAAACACTTCCTGCCCCCAACTATCAAGATCCCAATTGTACCTTGCAAACCTGGTTAGACCAGAGGATGCACAGCGGTACAGATGAGAACTGGAGACACAGGGAATCCAGGACAGATGAACTCCTCAGAACCAGCAGTGAGAGTGGCGATACTGGGAGGGAAGAGGGAATAGAAAGGGGGAACCAATCACAAGGATCTACATATAACCTCCTCTCTGGGGGATGGGCAACAGAAAAGTGGGTGAAGGGAGACGCCGGGCAGTGTAAGATAAGGTAAAATAATAATTTATAAATTATTAAGGGTTCATGAGGGAGTGGGGAGCGGGGAGGGAGGGGGAAGGGATAAAGGAAAATGAGGAGCTGATTCCAGGAACCCAAGCGGAAAGTGAATGTTGAGGGCAACGAATGTGTAAGTCTGCTTTACACAATTGATGTATGTATGTATTATGATAAGAGTTGTATGAACCCCAATGAAATGACTTTTTAAAAAGCTATGTATTTTAATATTCTTTACAAAACAACCTATTACCTTCAAAGTACTCTTCATTACACTAATACATTTATCAAGTTCTGTGTTTCCATTCTTTTTTTAAAAATCATTTTATTAGGGGCTCATACAACTTTTAGCACAATCCATACATACATCAATTGTGTAAAGCACATTTGTACATTCACTGCCCTCATCATTCTCAAAACATTTGCTCTCCACCCAAGGCCCTGTCATCAGCTCATTTTTCCCCTCCTTCCCCTCTACCCTCTCCCTCATGAACCCTTGATAATTTACAAATTATTATTTTGTCATATCTTGTACTGTCCAACGTCTCCCTTCGTCCACTTTTCCGTTGTCCATCCCCCAGGGAGGAGGTTATATGTAGATCCTTGTAATCAGTTCCCCCTTTCCAACCCACCCTCCCTCCACCCTCTAAGTAAATGACTACTTATATAAACCAAATCTATATGGTATAGCCCAGGACCTGGCACATCGATCGCTGTGGCTGTTAGGTGCTATCCAATCAGTAAGTACTCAATGAAATGCTATTTTCAAATACTGTTTTAGAATTCAGATCTCATTTCTGAGACAGCTAAGATTCTGAAACGATAAACCTTTGTGCACTAAAAGATTTAGATACAAAATGTTGACTTGTCAGAAGTCTAATGTAGTTAGTGATAATCATAAGTTCCTAATGCTAAGGATGGGTGAAATAACAATAAAATAATATTAAAATATTTAAAATAATAAAAGTGTATTTCGATTCCATATTTATATGATTTGAAAGGAATGAAGTCAACTTGGAGCTTAATGAGTGGTGCGGTGGTTAGCACTGTGCTGTGATACACAGGGCTGGCAATTCAAAATGACCAGCAGACTGGGCTTTTCATGTCCGTAAGCCCACAGGGGGTAACCATTAGTCAGCACGGAGTCGATGTCTGTGAGTTTTTGAGAAGTGAACTCAGTTTAGAGTTCTTTCTTGTTGTCACCAATATTCCTTACCCATGTCTGTTGATAGGAGAACAAATCCTGATGGCAACCTGGTGATAACATTTTCTCTTTTTGACTTGCAAGGTGTCCTCGAATGGCCATTTTGGACCAAACTGGTTGTGGTGGCGATTGGCTTCACAGGAGGGCTCGTCTTCATGTACGTACAGTGTAAAGTCTACGTTCAGTTGTGGCGCCGGCTAAAGGCCTACAATCGCGTGATCTTTGTGCAAAATTGTCCAGACACTGCCAAAAAACTGGAGAAGAACTTCTCGTGCAACATAAACACGGACATCAAGGACGCCGTGGTCGTACCTGTATCACAAACGGGTATCAGCTCACTGCCACCTGCGGAGGGTGGGCCCCCTGAAGTTATACCAGTTTGACGGGACAGCCTAGGAGCTTCTTCACTGAAGAACAAGCCGTCAGCCACTACAAATAACAACAGTGCTCCTGAGTTCCCCTCTCCCCGTAGCTTCTCTTTCTCCTACGGATTCATTTTTCTTACTTCATGCGGAAAGGAGAAAACAAAACAACAACTCAAACCCACCGCCACCATCGATGACCAGGATCTCATGAAGCGATGGCTAATGTGTGACACAGTAATGTGATGTTGGCCAGAGAGTGGTTCCCGCGACAACGAAGCACGACTGGGACAAGTACTGCGCTTAGGAAACGACAAGAGACTTGATGGACATATGCAACTCTTAATGGGAGCAGGGGAGAAGTTGAGTTATAAAGACTTGAATTGCAATGTGTATTTCTTCTAGGGCCTTGTAGGTTAACTGGCTCACCGGAAAATAACATTTGGTTTTAAAGCTTGAAATTGCCTGCGTTATCCCTAAGTCACGCCAGAAGCAAAATTGGAGGATTAATATTTTGATGTTCATACTTTATCCACTGAAAGTGTACTTTGATTTTTTATGGCCATGGTGAAGTCCAATCGTTTTGACAGATGCATGTTTTGGGGGGGAAAAAGTTGTGATACACATTTGAAAGTATTAGTTCTTGGAATTACGTTTAAATCATGAACAAGAGAATTTGGGACTTCATTAGTTCTGCTCTGCTAAAACCCTCACGGAAGGTGAAATGGAAGATTATGTCTTCTTTTCTCTTAATTTTCCCTCGGAAAAAGTGGTGTCCAACGGAAATACAATGTAAGCCACAAATGCAGGCCAAGACATAATCTAACTTTTTCTAGTAACACTAGAAAAAACAATAGATGCAATTAATTTTGATAATCTATCCAAATGATCATCCTAATAATTCATCAAGATAACAAAAATTAGTAAGGTAGTTTACACATCTTGTTCTTTTGAACCGTCTTCAAAATCCACACAGATGTGAAGTTACAGCAGATCTCAATGTGAACTAACCGTAATGGACAGTGCAGCCTAAATTTAAGAGACTATGCTTCCACATTAATGGCTGAAATATATTAAAACAGCAACTTACGTTATCCTTCAAAGTCTCATAAATGTTACTATTTTACAACGCACTAAAGTAACCAAATGCAGTGTCCTGCTTAAGGATCAGCCACCACTTCTCTGAAGGTTGAAAAAATAATAAAAGATAAAGCAACCTGCAGGGAAGTACTGGAATTAACTTCTTTTTCCTATGAAGTCCTTATGGTCTAATTTTGTTTGTTTTCAAATGTGTAAGATTATGAGGTTTTTTTCCCAGGGCAGTAAGTTTGGTTTTGGAGCTGATGAGGTGCCAACTTGATAAAGGATCATTCTGGTCAGGACTGTAGACCCTATTAAAAGCTGACCTTGCTTAGTTGGGAAGCAACACTAGTCAACAGAATGTGGTGTGGTAAGTGATGGATTGAATTGTTTGGGCCTGATAGCTGATTGTGTTCTTTGCATATTCATGTAAAACTGAAGTGTCAGTGATAGTGCAGTGAACTGCATTAATGATTATAGAGATAGTGGCCTGTCAAAGAACAATGTCCAACATAAAAATGATACATGACTTGTTTTTGCTAGTTGTCATATTCATTGCCTTGAAAAGGCAACCATGATGGTCAATAAGAACCAAAGCATGGGTATCGCATTGCCCAAATCTGGGTATCACATCGATGCACTTTGTAGTTAATAGTGTACTTGTTCTTGATTATCATAGAAAAGGGGGGGGAAATGCCCTTTTAGGGAGACAAAGATGGTATTAATATTGGTAGTGACCGACACGGAGTTCAAAGTCTCAATTCCTACAATGTAATGAGGAAAAGGTAAATAATGTCAACTTTATGTACGTGTGGTGTGTGCATATTCATGTATATACATGGGGGAAACGTTCAGATTTTCAGTCAACTTGGAACCATACGGTTTAAAACTCATCTTTCTGAAAATATGTAGGGGTGTGAAACAATAGTATAAACAGAACAAAGTCATGTAACTAAACTGGACCAAAGAGTCTGCGCACATAAAAAGATGCTTAAGTAGTATCTTAAAAGAATGTGACCTTTTAAGAAACTCCTCTTTTGATTCACTTCCCCTGATGTTGCTATTTCAAAGGTCTAGAGTAAACATTTGTCAATAACAAACTTTAGGAAACTTATCTATAGCTCTTCATCAAAGAGGTTAACCTCAATTCAGTGTTCCTGCTAATATCCTGAAACTCTTAGGTCATCCACTTTCCCTGTCACTTTGTAATGGCAATTATGTTGAGGAGAAGAAATCTAGTCACCAGCAAATAAAGAAATGCTGATCATTCCTTGGTATGCACTGGAGAGGAAAAAAAGTTTAAGTACCCTCAAAAATACTGTTTAATTCTGCACAAACTAAAGCACAGCCCATGTCACAATTGGAAATGACTGGCTAAGATATGGATTCATTTATTAAGGTGACACTAAGAAACTTCATTGAGAAATCATTACGCTGTTAATGATAATTCATGATATTTTAAAACTGTATCTAAAGTCTCCTAATTAACTTTCATGGACTTTGATGTTTCGAAGTGATAATATATTTCCCCAAGAGGTTCCAAAGCCAAACCCACTGTTGCTGGCTTGATTCCGGCTCAAATGGACTGATTCCGGCTTTACAGGACAGAGCAGACTTGCCCCACAGTATTTCCAAGGATGCCAACTTTCATGGAAGGGAACGGCCGCATCCTTTCCCAGCAGAGGAACTGGTGCGTTTAAGCCGTTGGCCTATTGGTCAGCGGCTGAGCAGTGTAACTACTGTACCACCAGATTAAAAATCAATAATTTCTTCTACTCTTCTCCTGATTTCAAACCGGAACTCTTGAACTTAAATCATCTTCTTTTTTTTTTTTAAATTTCCTACAATGGCTGCATAAGACTCAAATCAGGAAAAAACTACAAGCCTTTGAGCATCTAGCGCCGATGACATTATTTTTACATTTGTGTGGAAATCATATAATTGGCTTTTTAAATAATGAAAGGATTTGGCTTTGATGCAATGCTTTTGTGGTTTGAACACTACCCCCACACAAACAAAACCTGCTCTCAGGAATGACGATTTTTGAGGCATATTTTCCTGTCATCTAAGAAATCTAATGGAACTGAAACAAAGCAGGGACTGATAAATATACAGTTACGCTTTTAACAGCCTCAATTTTCACAATCACGAATCTGTAGAATTATAAGTATAAGGCACAGATACTTGGGATGCTAATTTTTTAACTAAAGAACTGTCAATTTTATTGCATAAGATTTTATTGTGCAAGATTGTCGACCTTATCAAAGATTAGGTTCTAAAGAAATGAAGTTCTAGAACTTTTTTTTTTAAGTGCAGTTTAAGCTTAAGGATAAAAATGAAACGAAATGACTGCAACAATTGGGAGGCAGCAATGCCGGAGAAACCAAAGACAGGTACAATTAGAAGGAGTTTCAGAATGTCCAGCATTGCATGCACTCTGAGCTGTATATTGTACATGAATAATAATTACAGTCCTGGAGAAATCGCTATTAGTTCTGCTCTATATTGATTTGCAAACGAGATTAAGTACACTGAAAACTGCTCTCCTTGGGCTGGAAAATGAATTCATTAAATCCATGACAACATTCCAAGCCAAATCCACTGCCAATGAGTTGATTTCAACTCACAGTCCCTCTATAGGATGGAATGAAACTGCTCCTGAGGGTTTTAGAGACTAAATTTCTCCGGGCGCCACCAGCCTCATCTTTCTCTGTCAGAACTGCTGGTTGGCTTGAAATGCCAACTCTGTTGGTAGAAGCCCAGTGGTTAGCCCACATCGCTCCCGGGTGACATTAGGTTATCATGGAGGCAGGGTGGGAATCAATCCATCTGAGGCAGCTGTTTCCCTTTCTTTACAACATGGCCAGCAAAGACTTTAGAAAATAACAATAATATTGTAGTTACTGCAAAGTCCTTGTGCCAGGCTTCCGCTTTAATTAGGAACAATGAACACCTTTCCTTTCCTTAGGTCAGCCCAGTGGTGCTATTTGACATACCAGTACAGCTGAAAGGAAGTACTGTTCTCTTGGGCTGCTGTGTTTCCTCCACATCAGAGGAGAGCCCATTTTGAAAGTCAGTATTACATTCAAACAAACAAGGAAAACATTGGACTGTGTGCAATTTTTGACATGGGGTATTTGTACTATTTTGATTTTCCCTGATTCTCTTGCATTAACAATGTAATGTTTTGTGAATAATGTGTACGAAGACAACTTAGGAAAATCAGTACCTGTGAAAGACAACTTTGTATATTAAACATGTGACCAACTCTCGTGATGTGGTTTTTATACTTTTGGCCTACATTAAGAGGGTTTCTACAGATTTCTCTTTGCTACAGTCTCGTGTTCTTGATGACTCGCCTGAATTAAGATTTTTCTTATCGTCATCTGCATCCTAAGGCAGGATCTGAACACCTAATACTGTGAAAGCAAGCATGCTGACTTCATCCTCATATGGAAAAGAATCAATGGGCGCATCAACAGAAATAACTTAACAGACATTCAAACCCCGTTTTTAACGATTTTTTTAAAAAGCAGCATTTCTTTACTTAGAAATAATGGAAGATTTTGAAATCTGTTTCTAATCTAAGAGGTTTGATGCACGTGAAGCAAGTGTGGCTGTGCACGATGTCAGTTTATCAGAGGGAACGCATGCTAAACAAACTCCTGTCCAAGAATGAACTGGGAATCGACTCCATGGCAGTGAGCATGGGGTTTGTTCCAGGGTACCGAGAGGTCCTCCTGCCAGACTACTTTTATCAGCTCAGTTATCTGCCCAGATTCGAAGGCTGAATCTATAACTTTCCCTCACCTCTCAACATTACAATCAAACACTCCTAGATCTGTTCAGTTAATAATCCTAAACAGGGCATATTAAGACCTATAGGGGCCCTAAATACCGAGAGCAGAGAGGGCTGGGATAGCAATGCTTTTAGATACAGGGATAACTTTTAAGGCAGCGGTTCTCAACCTGTGGGTCATGACCCCTTTGGAAGTTGAACAATGACCCTCTCACATGCAGTCATCCAATTCATAACAGTAGCAAAATGACAGTTATGAAGTAGCAACAAAAATAATTTTATGGTTGGGGGTCACCACAACATGAGGAACTGTATTAAACGGTTATGGCATTAGGTGGTTGAGAACCACCGTTTTAAGGTAAGACCTGTCGAATGAGAAAAGGTCTACAACTCCAGAGAATGATGCTGAAAGAAGAATGTGAAGTACGTAGGTTTGTCAGGGGGATCAGCCAAGTAAGGCTGACACAATCTACACGTAAGGGTCCTTCTTGGATTCAGTGACTCATACAATGAAGATGAACGGTGCCAGGGCCCCCCAAGTCTTGCCTCACCATTGTTGTTGGTTGGCTCTGGGAGTTCGCTCTGACCCATAGCCACCCTGCGTATAACAGAAGCAAATACTGCACAGTCCTGTGCCTGCCTTACAATTATTCCTCTGCCCGAGCTGATTGTTGCCGCTCATTCTGTCCCTCTGTCTCACTGAGAGCCTTCCCACTGTTCCTGCTCCTCTCCTTTAACAAGCACCATGGCCTTCTCCAGGGACTGGCTTCTGACCTGTCCACGGTTTGTAAGACAAAGTCTTGCCAATCTTGCCTCTGAGGTGCACCCTGGCCATCAGTTAGTCCTTCTGGCAGCAGTCAGTCCATGGTACTTTTCAAATGGATTGACTCTCCTTCGGTCTTTCTTATTCTATGGGCAACTTCCGCATGCATATGACACACGGAAAGCACCATAGCTTGGGGAAGGCATACCTTAGTCTTCATTGTAACATCCTTGCTCCGCAGTACTCGATATTTGGGGCAGATTTACCTAACGGAACCCCTCTTCTGATTTCTTGGCTGTTGCTTCCATGAGCATTGATGGTGGACCCAAGCAAGGCCAAATTCTTCAATAATTCCTATCTTTTCTCCATTTCTCATGATGTTACCTGTTAGTCCAGTTGTGAAGAGTTTGGTTTTCTGTAATCCATACTGTAGGTGACAATCCTTGATTTTCATCAGCAGATGCTTCAAGTCCTCCTCATTCTTAAAGCAAGGTTTTATCATCTGTATTTTTCAGGTTAATAAGCCTCTAACCCGGGGGTGTTCAAACGTTTTAAACAGGGGGCCAGTGCACTGTCGCTCAGACCCGTTGGAGGGCCGGACTACAGTTAAAAACAAAAACAAACTATGAACAAATTCCTATGCACACTGCACATATCTTGGGACAAAAGCACCCGACGGGCCGGATAAATGACCACGGCGGGCCACATGTGGCTCACGGGCCGTGGTTTGAGGACGCCTGTTCTAACCCTTGCTACAAGATACCGCAATCTTCTTCATAGAATCCAGCTTCTCTGATGATCTGCTCAGCATACAGATTGAACAAGTATGGTGAGAGGATACAACCCTGTCGCACGCCTTTCCTGATATCAAACCATGTGACATTCTCTTGTTCTGAAGTTCCAAATGAGCATAATGAAGTGTTCTGTCATTCCCAGTCTTCTTGCTGTTATCCAGTTTTATTATGGTCCACATAGATGAATGCTTTTGCAGTCCATGAGCCACAAGTAACGACTACCATCTTTCTGGTAGTCTCAGCTTTGAGCCAAGAGCCATCTGACATTAGCTGTTTTCCAAGACCTCTTCTTAATCAGTCAGGGAGGGCACAGCTACAACTGTTGTTTGATGATCTTCAGAAACCTTTTACTCGGTACAATATCAATGATGTTTGATCATTTGAGCATTGTGTTGGGTGATCTTTCTTTGAAATGGGTACAAACATAGATCTCTTCCACTTAGTTGCCCAAGTAACGTGTCTTCCAAATTCCCTGGCGTAGACCAGTGAATGCTTCCAGTGCTTCTTCGGATTGCCAAAGCATTTCAATGAGTAGTCCATCAAATCCTGGAGGTTTGCTTTTGCCTAATGTTTTCAGTACAGTTTGAACTTCCTTCAGGAAATTGGTTCTTGCCAATATGCTACTTTATGAAATGGTGGAATGTTGACTAATTCTTTCTGTGTCAGTCAATATTTTGCCGATAGCATCTTCCAATATTGCAACTCGACTGGAAGTTTATCTTGAGTTCTTTTGGTTTCTCTTTTATTAATTCTAAGTCCTTGCACATTTCATTATTATTGTCTTGTCTTTCTAAAAACCCTTTTATTATTCTTTCTTAACAAATGGCCTTAGGGATAGGGGAGCAGAGGAAGGGGGAAGAGGCAAAGCGAGGCCCCAGCCTGACAGGCCCTGTCTACCCACCCCTTTCCCTCTTATATATTTGTAATCCATATACAAGCCCAAGGGGTGAGGGGGATAGGGGGAACTCCTACTCAGAGGGTGGGGGCAATGACCTTGTCCCCAGGACCCAGGTTCCTCAACCTGTCAAGAGGGTGCTTCTTGAGGTGGCGGCCCTGTATGCTCCCAAGGTTTCGGCATCCAGCACAAGGCATGGGGGGGGGGGGAGGCCTGCTGGTAGAGGTTGATGCACTGGATACAGAAGACACTGCAGTAAGTGGAAGGCTGGGCCTTGAGGCAGGAATTAAGGCCCAAGAGGACCTTCCAGCTGGGGGAGTCCGTGAAGACCCAGGCCCCCCCCCCCAAGGCTGCTGTTCCATTTTCGATAATCCTGGAACGGTTTTATTTCTACTGAGTGCCACTTTTGTTCGTGGAAACCTAGCAGGAAAGGCCCTGGCAGGTGAAGGCAGCACCCGAGTAGCAGGAGCAGGTGGAAGTCACACAGCCAGGCTGGGGAGCTGCAAAGCTGGGCCCACAGGTAAGAATTGGAGGGGAGGAGGGGCCGAAGGTGGTGCTGGCGGCAGAGTTAAAGTTCATTACAGGCAACATGGGAGAAATAGCTGCAGAGCAGGTGTCCCTGAGGGAAGAAAGCCTTTTGGGCTACCAGGCTGCAGAGTAGAATAAAAATCCTGGTGTACCTGCAGCAAGGGTACGTCTGGCAGAGGGCTAGGGCAAGAAAGCTGGAGAGCAGAGAGAGGAAGGGGGAGGATAGAGCGCCCCTCCAGTGGGCAAGTCTGTTGCTTGCAATACTGAGAAATCCAGAAACTGGCCCTTGAGGGCTACTCCACAGAGTAGTGCCAAGGGAAGGGCTGGGCCTGGGGGCAGATACATGGGCTGTGACCTGTAAGGGTGCAGTAAGGGGGGGTCCCAGGCGGAAGCCCCCATTGTTAGGATGTAAATGAGAGTCTATGGCTCCCCCAGACACCTGAGAACCAGGAGGCCCAGGGCTGCCGTATTAGACCTCAGGGTAGAGGCATGGGCCTGAGGAGCAGAGTGGGTGGGGGTGTGGGGGGTAGTCGCCCACCCCCTGGGCCCTGGTGTGATGGCACTCCCCTGGGAGTAAAGACTCTCTGCCAGGGGACGGTTTTGTCTTTTTGAGCTGTTCTTTGAAAACTTCCATTCAGGTCGTTGACTTCATTCTTTTTTCCATTTGCTTTAGCTACTCTATGATTAAGAGCAAGTTTCAGTCTCCTCTGACATCCATGTTGTTATTTTCTTTCTTTCCTGTCATTTTAATGGTCTTTTGCTTCCTCGTGTATGATGTTCATGATGTCCTTCCACAGATCATCATGTCTTCTGCCATTAGCGTTCAATGCAGCAAATCTGTTCTTGAAATTCAAGTACGATAGAATCAAGGTCATATTTGGCTTTTGTGGACTTGTTTTTCATTTTCTTCAGCTTTATCCTGAACATACATACAAGCAATTGATAGTCTGTTCCAGTCAGTTCCTGGTCTTTTCCACAGATGTAGTTCATTTGATTTCTGTGAGTCTGTGTATTCCCCATCTGGGGAAGTTCATTTGTATAATAGCTGCCTTTGTGTTGCTGTAAAAAGGAGTTTGCTATGAACAAGTCATTGGTTTGTCAAAATCTTATGCCATCTCCAGCTTCATTTCTATCACCGACTCCTTATTTTCAAACTACCATCCCTTCATTTCCAACTTTTGCATCCCAATGGCCAATAACTATCAACGCATCTTAATTGCATGGTTGATCTAGTCCCAACTGAAGTTGGTGGTACAATTCTTCCATTTTTCATTACTACCTTCTACGGTTGGTACATACATTTGAATAACAGTTGTACTGCTTGGATGTCTTTGAAGGCAAATAGGTACAATCCTATCACAGACAGCATTACTTCATAATTGACTTTTTTGCAATGTCCCTTTTGACAATGAAGGCCACACTGTTCCTCTTGATTGTGTTATTCCTGGCACAGTAGATCATACGATTTTCTGATTCAAAGTAGGCAACACCAGTTCATTCCAGTTCGCTAATGCCTAGGAAACCAATCCTTACCAGTTGAAGATAATTTGTTATTATTTCCAATTTTCCTAAATTCATACATCACACACAGATCTGACCACTAGCAGGTTTTTGCAGCTGTTACTTCTTATTTTGAGTCCTGCCTAATCAGTAAATGAAAATCCCAAAGCCTTTATCCTACTTGCGCCACCCTAGGTGAGACTATTCTGAGACATCTGCTCCTCCTCAGTCGCATTTCAAGTGCCCTTGAACCTAAGGGGCCCATCCGCTGGCGATATTCTTTAGGTACTCAGTGTCTGACGATGCTTCAAAGCGATGCAGAAGTTTCTGCAGTGGCTTCTTCCCTAAGTGGGGAGCCAAGTCCTGCATTGTCTGCTCTTAGCCTGGAAGCTTCGCTGAAACCTCTTCACTGTGGGAAACCCTACAGCATTTGAAACACCAGAGACATAGCTGCCAGCATCACACACAAGCTACCACAATATGACAGACTGACAGACAAGTGGTGGCTTGTCCCACTAAGTGACACCAAAAGTGAAAAGGGGACCAGATGGCATGATGATACAACAGAAGTGACAGAGAACCCGGTGGGTGGAGCTAATTCCATGATGCAGCTAAGCAGTTTTGGAACCTGCAGCTCTACCCTAGGGCAGAGAAGTAGAGTTTCATATTCTATCAGAACCGGAGGCCACGCACGAGACACTGTCTCATTACCTTTCTCCTTGGAAGAGCTGAGAAGTGGTCTGTGGCAGCTCCTCCGAAGCCTCCTTCACAGGACAATTTGCCGGTTTTGTCTCAGGCCAGCTGCAACCCAACCTTGCCTCAGTGGATACACAGAGATCATCAGGGTGCCAGGATGAAGCCCTTCCGTACAACCAACAGATATCTTGGCCCATTATAGGATGCACAGTGAGGGCAAGTGGGCACAAATTGAGGTTGGAAGAGCAGTAGGGAATCAGAGCACTCCAATATACTTTTGGTATAGCAGAGAATGAGAACTTCATTACATGTACAACGGGGAGGTAATACAAGAATGTGAATAAAGAAGTGGACTCTTTTAATATACATTTTAAATAGGCACAATCTATGCGGGCAGTCAGGAATGTAATGATTTTGAAAATAGAACCAGAAGCACGAATCAAATTAAAACGAGAGACCGAGAAAAAGGCAAAGAAGAGAACCAAGGGTGATTTCTTGGAAGGTTCTGGCTGAAGAAACCGAATGGGAAATTCATCGTTAGCTGCATCACGCATCGTGGCTCTGGTGCCACTGTGATGCGGAAAGCCATGTCAATGGCATTTCATGTACCATCAGGGTCACCCAAAGCGAACAGATTTCAGCAGAGCTTCTTCATAATGACCAAACTACAAAGATGGAATAGGCTGTCCACTGAAGAAGCAAGAACCACTGAAAACCACTGGTAGCATGGAAAACTTAGGGAAGAGCAAAATTCTGGAAAAGACAATATGAAGTGGAATTCAGAAGTCTGATAAATTAACTTCATCCTCTATGTGGTAAACAGAAAGATTTCTCCCAAGTTGTCTCCCCTGAATCTATCCCAAACTTAGCTGCTTGCTACACATGGCAGGTGACTATACACTTGGAGGTCAACAGAAATAGGTCAGAGGTTGTTCTCCCCAAGGGTTATCAGCCATCCAGAGCAAGTAGACATCACTGTTTGTCCCACAAGTAGGGCCCACTCCCTTCTGATAAGGATAGTAGTAAATTTTTTTCCTGAAGGACAACCCAGGGAGGTCAAGGCCACTCAAGGGTGACCAAGGTTAAGTTGCCACCATGAACCGAGGGTCCACCTATCTTGTCGCATGTATACCTCTAGTTCCACCCCTATCATGTGTACACCCCTAGCTCATCCCCCTTCCTGTTACATCTTTGCCCATTATATATCCCCCTTCTATTGCTTGGATTGCCTATCGTACAGCCTGTTGCTGTGACATGTGTGGTTACCTGTAATCATGCCCCCTAAGTAGTTATAAGCCTTGGTTAGCAATAAAGTTCCCTCCTGCTGGCTCTCTCCGGCCCACCTCACCTCCCTCTCCTGCCCTCGGCCCATGCTGTGCGTGGACCCAGTTGGTAAGATCATGGCCATCCATAAGGTGTGCATGCTATTGTGAAATGTGTCTGACTTATTTTACTCTCCTATCTCTCTCAAACTCTATGACTCTTATAATCTATACATAAATATAATAACCAAACAACTGCACCTCTCAACCCATGATTGGTGGTGGGGGGGCTGGTCTTCCCCCCCCCCCCGCACAAATGGCGCCCATTGCGTGGCAGTAGGAAAAGAACTCTTTTGAGTTATGCCCCATGTAACAATTGTACGGTCCCACCGGAATGTAGAGAAAATCAGGAAATTGTGTGAAGTGAGGATCCAGTGTGGGGATTGGCAGATAAATAGTGGAAATAGTGAGTTAGTATTTTTAAGAGGGCAATGGGGCAAGGTAAAAGTAAACTGAAACTTATGGTATTACGCTCATGCACTTACTGAAAAGACAGGGTGTAAAAGTAACGAAGAGAAGGATGCAATGGTTTCTTTCTAAAAGCAGTTAAAAGATACAATCCATGGTTCCCAGAGGAAGGAACTTTCGATCTAGAGACCTGGGAGGAAGTCATTGTAAACTTAAAGCATACAGAGACAGGGAGACTATCCCTGTAGAGACATGGTCTCTGTGGGTTCAAGGTCTTAGTACCTTTGCAAAAGGAATAGAATGAGGATTATCAGTTTAATGAGAAGTGTCTACTCAAATCTGGAAAAGCAAGCTAAAGTGTCTTTGAATGAGCATGATTCAGGGTAGGAAACTTTAGGAGAAACTGAAGCAGGGATTGATTTGTTATCTAAGGCCTGCCGATTCTAAAGGAAACCCCATTGCCAATGCCCATATGCCCTCAGGGGGATGCAACCTCCTAAGGTATAAAGGTGATACAGCAATAGAGGAAGCGAATTCCAAAATCCAAAGGCAGGCTATTAAACAATCTCAGGAAGCCCCCTTGCTTTCAAAGGTAGGGAAAGTAAAGAAACAAAACTACCAAGTTAGTGAGAAACCTCTGGGATACCCAAACTTAAATCTGGAGAAAGGCAGACAGAACGGGCAGACTGCTAGGGAGCCTAGGACAAGGCTTTGCCGTGCCCTGCAAGGTCCCCAGTGCCGATGAGAAGATTTTAGACGGAGCTGTGAAAACTAAGTCTGAATCAGGAGGGGACATCATAGTAAAAGCATGCTCCCCTGCTGGAATTTAAGTGTAAGAAAGACCAGAGAGGAGGAGGAGGGAAGATGGCCAGGTGAGCAGCATACGCTGAGAGCTCTTTTGAACAAGGCGGGTTTGGTGTCCAGAGAGCCAAGTGGAAGGAGTCTGGTGAGTGAAATAAGCCCCCTGGGACAGCACCCCACTCCTACCCCACACATATGTCCTGAGCCCAGCTCAGTGACCTAGGATCCGATTCTTGGGACATACATCGTGGGTCATCAGGCCACCACCACCGCAGCCGCACCCACCTATAGCCACACTCCATCACCATTCCGGGATCCCAGGTCCAGTTGCACGGCTGCACTGCCGAGACACTCGAAGTGATAGTGGGAACCCCCTGCAGCTGCCCATTCGTTGGACCCCACTAGGAGAGAAGTTTCCCTTTCCCAAAGTTTTCCTCTCACCACGTGGCGGCGATCTGCTCTTGGACCCGGGTCCCGCCCTCCATTCACCCAGGGCTCCAGCAACTTACCTGCAATCTACAGCTGACTACCTTGGCGACCTCCATGGGGGACGATCCAGCCCCATTGCTGCCTGGGACTTCTCCACTGCCACCCCATTTGCCTGCCCCCCCACCCCCATCAGCTTAGCTCCTACTCCACTCCCTACTTGGGAAGCTGTGATGGGTACTTTCTGCAGGCCCCAACCATGACAGGAGCCAATCGCGCTTTTACCCACTACACTGCGTTTCCCCTGAGCCACTTCAGGAGGGTCTGCGTCACCGCAGAGCCCTGTTCCCACAGCCAGGAGAGTTAAGCCTGCCCACGCCAGTGCATTCCTCGGTGCAGTGGGCTAGCGCCAAACCCCGACCCCAGCTGGAACCGGCTTGTCCCCTGCACTACAGGATACCTGGCGTCAGCAGCCCAGAGCCCTAAGCCTTCCTGACACAGCGCATTTCTCTTCGTGCAGAGGGTGAGTGACATGGCTGTCTGCTCCGGTGCACTGAGGGGTTTTCAGTGCTGGCAACTCGGAGCACAAAGCCTGCCCGCCACTGCACGTCTCTCTCAGTGCGGAGGACAGGAGCCATTGCCCTGTTTCCCACCGGAGACGACACTGTCAGTGCTGACTCAGTCCCGTCGCTGTGGAGCCTGCGCTGCTCTCAGGGTCGGCAGCTCAAGGGATACGCGTCTTGACTGCTAGGGAGCCTAGGACAAGGCTTTGCCGTGCCCTGCAAGGTCCCCAGTGCCAGCTTCTAAACCTGTCCGCCCCAGCCCTTTCCAGCTGGCATAGGAGATAGGCGCTGAAGCCGGCGTTTCCCTAAGCACCCTTGCGACCCGACTTTTCCAGGTGGTGCAGGAGGCTCACGCTGTGGTGCTTCTCCTGCCTGTGTAGCCTCTGCTGACCGGCTTAACTCTACAGGCCTGCAGGGGCCTGGGACTGTATGCTGATATGAAGGGCATTTTCCTTTCACATAGCATGGCTCCAGAGCCCCAGATCAGCACCACGTCCTGTGGCAGCGAGGCCTCACCCACCGCAGCCTTCTATTAGGCGATGCTAGAACTTGGAGGGAAAGGGGGGTGGGGGGAATTTATATGGGGTTTTTTTCCCTTGTGGTTTTTCATTCTTTTTTTCTTTTATTTTCTGTGGCTTCTCTTCTCTTTTTTTCTTTCTGCTTTTTCCTCCTTTTTCAGTATTACTATTACTTCTTATCTGCATTTTTTTTGGATTTCCTTTTTTCTCTTTTTCCTCTTTTACTACTATTATTACTTTTCTCTCCTCTTTCATAGCTTCTTCTTTCTCTCCATTTTTCCTTTTTCCTCCCATATTATTTTTAAATTTAAAGAAAATTTCATCTTAAACATACCCAAAAAAGCACTACTAAGGGCACCCTGACAGACCAGGTCAAAAGCCTTGGGGCACTCACTGAGGCTCCAACCCCCACTCCAGTCAATGAAACATCTCACCACTGCTGGCTACTAAGCCATTGGGGAATTCTGCCTTCAAGGCAGTCTGACCCATCCCTAAAGGAGGTCATAGATAGCCGCCAGAAAGCGTCCTTAATAGTAAAACAGATAAAGGGACCCTGGTCTCCCAGAAATATGGGGTCTACGGAAGGATCGAGGAAAAATCAACAGACCACATCACTCCCAACAACAACAACAACAACAACAACAACAACAAAACAGACAAAATACAGTAGCAGAGCTAACGTCTCTCACAGATCTGCCACAGAAGGTTATCTTCAGAAGTCTGCTTGCAGTAATACAGGAGCTGAGGGAAGAAACCCAGAATAAGGATGAAATGAAGGGATGATGTCCACAATTGGGATGACATCCACAATAGAGGGGATGATGTCCACACACCAAAGGAACTGCAGGAACTAACAGAGGAGGTAGCAGAAACCACTCAAGGTCACAGAATTTACCAATAGGCTTGAGGAGTCAGAGAACCGTATCAGTGATCTCAAAGATGCTCAAACAGACCTAAGCAAGCAGGAAAGACAGTGAGATAGGAAAATTTAAGAAGCAGAAGTTAACCTGAGATCAATGACAGATACTATTAAGAGGAATAATATTCAAATAATCGGTTTACCAGAGCACAACACAACACACAATTCGACAGCCAAGATAGCAAAGTAATTTCTGGAAGAAAACTTCCCCACCCTAACAAGTGAGAACCAGGCTCTCATGCAAGGAGCAGAAAGGACACCAGCTAGATTAGACCCCAAGAACATGCCAAGGCATATAATAGTAAAAATATCCAACTTCGAGGAAAAAGAAAATTTTAAGAGCAGCAAGAAACAGGAAGATAGTCACACACAAAGGAGCCCAGGTAAGAGTATGCTCAGACCTATCAGCAGATACCATGAAGAGGAGGAGAGAGTGGAGCAACATCTTCCAAAAGCTGAAAGAAAAAACACGTTCCCCAGAATCCTTTACCCTGCCAAATTATCAATTAAGACAGATGGTAAGATAAGGGTCTTCCAGGACAAGGAAAGACTCAGAATATGCTGCAAGACACCACCCAACCCTGCAGAAGATACTGGCTGACTAACTATGTCCAGAGGATCAACTTCCACCAAGAAAAAACAGGAGACCACCCTATAGCCCATCTCTATCTAGAAGACAACATGCCAGCAACAATTACCAGGACAACAGGGTCTCAGAGGAAAAATGAGACAAGATAGAAACTCTCCACTTAAACACAGCACACTGATATGAAGGGAGATAGGTAAACACCCAAAACACAAGACAGGGTATGACAACTATGAATTCACAGCTAGTGATAATAACTCTGACTACCAATGGATTCAATTAGTACATTTAAAGATAAAGACTGGAGGACTGGCTCAGAAAACATAATCCATCAATCAGTTGCCTGCAAGAGACACATCTTGAGTGCACAGAGAAATATATGCTAATAAAAGGCTGGCAGAAAGAATACCAATCAAATGGTAACTCAAAAAAAGCAGGTGTGACTATCTTAATCTACACAGCACCTCAAGGTCCAAACTGAAGAAAGAGACGAGGGACACTACATAATACTCAAAGGCTCAGTAAACCGAGAAGCAGTTAGCAAATTGAATATTAACACACCAAATAAAGAGGGGGTTAAGAAGGAAGCACCCTCCGTAGTAGCTAAGAACAAACTGAAATACCTAGCAATATATTTAACAACAACAAAAAGACCTATACAAGGAAAACTGTAAGACCCTAATACAGGAAACCAAAAGCAACCTCCACAAAAGGAATAACATCCCCTGCTCTTGGATTGGAAGGCTGAACATAGTAAAGATGACAATCTTACCTAAAGCACTTTCCAAGTTCAATGGTATACCAATTCAAATACTATCAACCTTCTTCAAAGAATTGGAAAAACGGATGACAGTGTTTTGACCACAATGACACTCAGACCAGTGGAAAGAATAGGAAGCCCAGGAATAAAGCCATCAGCATATAGACAACTGATCTTTGACAAGGGTCCCAGAACCATCAAGTCTGAAGCAGATGCCCTTTTTAACAAGTGGTGCTGGAAACAATGGATAGCTGCATGTAGAAAAATGAAACAAGACGTTCACCTGACCCCATGCACAAGCAAAAACTCAAGGTGAATCACAGACCTAGAAGTTAAACCCCAAACCACCAGGACCATCAAGGAGAGAAGCGGGACAAACCTCAGAGCCCAGGGAATCCATAGGCTCACTGCAATGGGAAGTGTACACAAACACAGGTGACCTGGAAATCGACAAATGGAATGTAATAAGAATAAAGCACCTGTGCACCTCTTAAGACTTCACCAAAAATAAAAATTAAAAAAAAAGACTTCACCAAGAGGGTGACAAAACCACCCACAGACTGGGCGAAGATTTTTAGTAATGACACATCGGAAAAAGGGCTTATTACTAAAATCTATAACACCCTAATGACCTGCAAAAAGAGGAAAACAGTTAGCCCCCAAAGGAAGTGGGCAAAAGAACTGAAAAGAACTTTCACTAGGGAGGAGACCCATATGGCCAACAAGCATATGAAAACGTGTTCCTGGTCATTAGCCATAGGAGAAATACAAATTAAAACAACCATGAAGCACCACCTAACAGCCCGAGGCTAGCCCAAATCAGAAAATCAGAGAGTAAAAAGTGTTGGAGGGGCTATGCTAGTGGTGGTACAGATTTGTACAGCTACTGTTGAAGGCAATTTGGAGATACTTAAAGAAAATGGAAATTGATCTACCTTATGACCCAGTCATCCCTCTACTGGGCATATATACTCAGTGGAGGTAACAAAAAAAATACAACCAGCCATCTGCCCTCCAATGTTTATTGCGACACAATTCACATTCTCAAAGACTTGGAAACAGCCTAAGTTTCCATCGATAGACGAGTGGATTAGTAAATTCTGGCACAAACACACAATGGAGTACTATGCAGCACTGAAAAGCACAGGCGATCACATGAAACACGTCGTTTCTTGGGAAGACCTGGAAAGAATCATGTTGAGCGAGGTCAGCCAATCTCAAAAGGACAGGTATAACATGAGTCCCCTGAGGTAAGTACAATCAGCACGGCAGGAAAAGAATATACACTTTTCTCCCAATAAACGGGTGAAAGCATAGATGGTTGGGAGGGTGGACCACACCCAAGGAGGTACATGAGTCAACCTGTCAAGGGGAAGGGGGGCAGGAGGAGGGAGACTAGGGAAACTGAGTTGATGACATGGGGGGAACAGGGCACTAATCCACCCAGGAGGGGAGTATTGGTTGTGTCTCTACAGAACTGGAATGTGCATACAGACCCTACCATGACGTGCCATGAGGGCAACATAACACACAGAGGAATCCACAAAGTCTGGACCATACCCTCAGCCCCAACCAGAATCAGCACTAAACCCACCATGGAAAGGAGTGCCACAGAAAATGAAAATAGATCATCTGGTGGGGGAAAGGAACTCACCTACCATACCCAGAAGGAAGCTGAAGCAAATGAAGGGGGAGGGAGTGGATCACACCAGGTCCCACTAAGCTCAGAGGACGATAGCCCAGCTCGGAGCGGCCAATGCACAGAATTGACCCTATGGCCGGCCCCACAGCGAGATGTGACATCCTGCACTGAACCATGGTCCTACACGGGACAGCACTGGAGACACAGTATGGGATGTGGGACCAAGCTGACCCCACCACCCTGAGGCAAAACACTGGGGGCGTGCAATAGAGCGGCAGGGGTAGCACAGCAAGGAGGTCCTGAGGGAGTATTAAGGATAGACTTTGAGGCCAGGGCGTGGCACCCTATCAGACCCCACAGGAAACCACTCCTTAAGGGCAACAAAGAGACCTTGAGCTATTAACAGGAGTTTCTTTCTTTTTTTAAGTTTTAATTTATTTTTCCTTCTTTTAGATTTTGTATGTCATTGGCTTTTTTGTTAACTTGTCGGTGTTGCTGCCATCGTTGCCATGTTCTTATGTGCCACTTTGTTTGGTGCTGTCGATGCCAACTGCAATTTTATGGACTTATTCATTATCTCTGCAGGTCTATCTAGGTAAGATAGGCTGGGTAAACTATGTGGAGAAGAAAACAAAGGGACCAAGGTCCAGGATTTGGGGGAGGGGGGGAATGGGAGAGGGGAGTTGGGAGAAAGGAGGAGGTGTTGGCCAACACAGGGACAAGGGAACAATGAATGGTTCAAAATCAGTGGCAGAGAGGGGATAAGAGGACAGATAGTGGGTGACCAAGGACAATGTAAGGGAGAGGAATTACTGAAACCGGAATGAAGGCTGAACATGGTAGTGGGACAGGAGGAAAGCATAAGGAAATAGAGGAAAGGAGTAGGAGGCAAGGGGCATACATAGAGGCCTAAATACAGACATGTACATATGTAAACATATTTATGATTATGGGGGAAATAGCTCTATGTGCACATATTTACAGGTTTAGTAGTAGGGTGGCAGGTGGACATTGGGCCTCCTGGCAGGCATTCCCTTAACACAAAAGCATTTTGCTCAGCTAAACGGTCATTCCGCGATATCCACCTTCCCAACATGATTGCTGAAGACAAACGTGCATAAGCAAACATGGTGAAGAAAGCTGATGGTGCTGGGCTACCAAACGATATAGCATCTTTAAAGGCTTGAAGGTAAACAAGCAGCCATCTAGTCCAGAAGCAACAAAGCACACAGGGAAGAAGCACGCAAGCCTATGTGATCATTAGGTGTTGAAGGGATCAGGTAGCAGACACCAAAGAACAAAAACCATCACTTGTGATCACCTTCCCCATATAAATGCTGAAGACGAATGTGTGCATAAGTGTGGTGAAGAAGGCTGATGGTGCCCAGCTATCGAGAGACGTATAGTCTGGGCTCTTAAAGGCTTGAAAGTAAACAAGCAGCCATCTAGTCTAGAAGCAACAAAGCCCACATGGAAGAAGCACACCAGCCTGTGTGAAAACGAAGAGTCTTGAGGACCAGATCTCAAGCACCAAAGAGGTGGGGGGAAATCAGGTCATCATGAATGAGGGGAGCGTGTGATGGGACCCAATGCCCATCTGTAGACAATTGGACAGAGGGGTAGTGGAGAGGAGATGAGTCACTCGGGGTGCAGTGTATCATTGCTGAAACTCACAACCTTCCTGCAGTTAATCGAGAGTTTTGAGAATGATGAGGGCAACAAATGTACAGTGTGCTTTACACAATTGATGTATGTGTGGATTATGCTAAGAGTTGTATGAGCCCTGACCCTTTTCAAGAAGATGGAGCCAAAGGCAAAGAAGGAAGCTTCTGCCCCACACAAAATGGAAGCCAAAGCAAAGGCTTTAAAAGCCAAGAAGTCTGTGCTGAAAGGTGTCCACAGTCACACACAAAAAAGATCTGCCCATCACCCACCTTCCAGCGGCCCACGACCCTGAGACTAAGAAGACAGCCTGAATACCCTCAGAAGGGCACCCCCAGGAGAAAGAATTTGGACCATTATGCCATCATCAAGTTCCTCTTGACCACAGTCTGTCATGAAGATCGAAGATAACAACACACTTGTATTCACTGTGTATGTAAAGCCAACAAACGCCAGATCAAACAGGCTGTGAAAAAGCTCTATGACATTGACGTAGCCAAGGTCAACACCTTGATCAGGGCTGATGGTGAGATGAAGGCATATGTTCCACTGGCTCCTGACTCTGACGCTTTAGATGTTGCCAACAAAATTAGAATCATCTAAACTGAGCCCAGCTGGCTAATACTAAATATAAACTTTATAATATATATATATATATATATATATATATATATATATATATATATATATATATATGAGTTGTATGAGCCCCAATAAAATGATTTAAAAAATAATAATAAAATTTTTTTAAGAAAAGAAAGACTAGAGATTGTAAAACAATTACTCAAGCTAGTGCTGGAGTTACAGAGATTAGCTCCATAGAAATGCAGATTAAGAGTGTTAACACAGAAGCTGAAGTTCGGGAAGTGAGCTTCGAGATATACCACCTTCCAGAAGACCAGTGCAGACAATAAGAGCAAAGAGGCCAAGTACAGGAAAGCACCTTTACTTTGAAAGGTAGAAAGGAGGATTGCAGAGGGAGATTTAGAATTTAGAATGTCTTACCCTGTTAAGAGTTGTTAGCAGACAGCCTTTCTGGAAAGACTAACAAGGAATTCCTAGTGCCTTCCTCTTTGATTTCCTAATAGATCTCAAGCAGGGGGTCAAGGACTATGGCCCAGACTCACATTTTGTAATTAACATTATAAGGTCTTTTGCGGAGTCTGAGTGCTGGACCCCTCCTGACTGGAGACCCCTGGTGAAAATATGTCTTTACCCTTCAGAGATTTTACAATAACACATGTGGTGGGATTTTATAGCCCATTCACAAGCTCAGAAGAATGCTGAGGATGGGATAGATATAAGAATTCAACAATGGCTAGGGGATGAGAATTATATTGCAGTTGGGTCCCAATTAGTTTACTGAACAGACAACAGCACAGATATGTGAGGTTTGCCTAAGGGCCTGGGAAAAGATAATTACATCAGGAGAGAGAAGGTTGAATTCGTTGGCTATAAGACAATCGAATGATGAATCTTATGCTGACTTTGTGTCCCGATTGGAAAGTTCTATTTCCAAATGTGTACAAAATGTCCGGGCAGTAAGAGACCTAGTCATAAGCTATCTTATGATTTCTCTAATAAACACTGTAAAAATGCCTTGCGTCCCTACAAGGAACAGGGAACACTGTTAGATTATCTCAGCATATGTAGGAACGCAGAGACAGATGAGCATAAGGCCAACCTCATGGCAGCTGCCTTGGCAAATTACACCAGACCTAGAATAAAGTGCTTTAGTTGTGGGAAGACAGGTCATCTTCAAACAGAGTGTAGGCAGCGCAGGCCAACCAGCCTGGCCACAAAGAGCAAGCTGTGGTCTGCACCAGACAATGGGCCAGGGCCACCAAGTTCGGGTTTAAAAGAACCTGAACTTTGCCCCTGCTGCAGGAAAGAACTCATTGAGCAAGTCAATGTCCTCAAGATTCAACAGTAAAGGATTGCCTTTAGCAAGGGCTTCCTGGTGGGGAACTAAAGGAGCTTGATGCAAGTTCTGCCCAACAGAGTTCAGAAGACCAAGCCTCTGCCTAACCCAGCAAAGGAATCTTGAAATAGAAGCAATCACAGGTACCCCACCCCCACCAATCTCACAGCAGGAGACCAGACCTCCCCAAACAGGCAAAAGCCCAGCCTCTGTTCTTGCTGCAGGAAGTTTGACTAACCAAGAAAAGGCTCAGCAACCTTCACAGCAGTTTGTCAGTTCTAAAAAGCAATAGCCTCTTATAGAAAGACTAATACAGTTTTTATCAGGAAGCCTTAGCCTAAGTACTCGAATTGATACTGGAGTTGATCAGAATTGTGAGGAAAAGCCAAAAGCTGTGATAGAATCAAAAATTATTAAGAGCGGTGATTGGGGTCCACTACCTAAAAGAACAATGGGACATACAGGATGTTTATTAGGAAAGTCCAACCTGAATTCTCAAAGTGTTCTGACGGCTACTGGAATTATTTGTCAGGATTATAAAGAAGAATTAAGGCAATGATTAAATCTGACATACTATGGTTTATAAAGAAGGAAGATGGCTTAAGCCAATTTTTGTTTCCTTGCATTTCTTGAGTAAACATCTATCAGAAAAGAGTACTTAAGAAGTCTGACCACCCTATAAATCAAGGGGTGTTTTGGAGTGTTGTTGTGGGAAACAACAGCGCCCCCACATGGAATTAGAAATTTAAGGGGAAAGGTCATTGGGGTCATTTCCATTAACCTCTTCTAAATCTAGCAAGGAAGGAATGAGTGAAGTTAACCAAGACAAAATATTGCCAGAGGGTAAAATCATACAGTGTAAAGAACCTTTAACCTTGGACTAGTGATGAGGGTGGCGATGGTGGCGGGTGGAAGGAATGTGGGGTAAAAAGGGGGAACTGATTACAAGAATCTACGTATAGCCTCCTCCCTGGGGAACAGACAGCAGAGAAGAGGGCGGGGGGAGATGTTGGACTGCATTAACATATGACAAAATAATAATAATTTATGAATTATGAAGGGTTCATGAGGTAGGGGGAGTGGGGCGGGAGGAGGAAAATGAGCGGCTGATATTACGGGCTTCAGTAGAAGGCAAATGTTTTGAGAATGATGATGACAACAAATATACATATTTGCTTGACACAATGGATTTATGTATGGATTATGATCAGAATTGTAAGAGCCCCGAATAAAATGACTTAAAAAAAAAAGAACCTGTAACCTTAATGGTAAACTTAGAGAAAAAAAAATGTCTGTTTGATAAAAGAGCAGCAGCTGAACAAATTTATTAAATTTTTTTCAGTCTTTCAAATCATCCTGAGAGTGGTACATAGTTCTCACAATTAGTTAGCTCTCAATTCTCTGAGAGCTGGGAGCCAAAATTTACATAACAATGAACTCTAGCTAAGTAATTATACTGGTCCCAAACCAAGCAAGTTAACAGATTGCTAACAGTGCTTTAATATCTGCATTGTTAAAAACAGAAGGGAAGAAGAGGAATTTTATGTGTGACAAATTTCACTTAGTCATTTTAACTAAAAAGTTTCTCTCCTTACTAAAAACTTGTAACAAGATTAGGGCAGGTAAACACATTTGCACTTCCACAGAAAAAGCTGATCCTAAGAAGTCCCAGAAAGACCTGAATCCTGTTTGGGAGCCAGGTCCATTTGTCACTTGGAGAAAGGCTATACATTTATCTTTTTGCAAAATAAAGCTGACAGACTCCCTTTAAAAGGATGCAACCACGTTTGCACAAAGATGGACAAGGAAGAGATGGAGAAGCACCCCAATTTTAATCATAATTCTTTCTCCAGGTTGCTGACACCCCGAAGAGAGGGGCTGTTTGTTTGTGTTTTCACAGGCAAAGGAGATAGGTGGATTCCTCTTGGGCCAGCAAGACCCAGAAGAAAGGAAGCTGAGGCTGTGATCTGATCCTGTCCTGTTACTGAAACTATTCCAAACCGTCAAGACCTCGCAGATTCCTGAGAATGGCGATCGCTGACTATGGAGATATTTCTTCCATTGCTGACGCTACGTAAGGGGCACTCTGGGACTCTTATCATAGCTGAACATTTTATACAATAGTGACTGGACTATTACAACAGACTGTTCCTTTTGCTGAAAGATCAAGATATTGGACTTGTCAATTAATGCTATGTGACTGGACTATAACTGATTTTTGTATAACCCCTTATGGCATGATTGGGATTTGATTAGGAAACATTTGCAAGGGTTTAAGGGAAACATTTCATTAGACGTTGTTTCAGCTTAAAAAGGATATTCTTTTCCATACATTCAGCCTGAGGCACCTCCAGGCTGATATGATTAAGCAATTGGTGAATGGCATGGAAGGGTTGGACCTTCGAGCTTGGGCTCAAAGCATTTCATATAGTTTAAATTCTAGTCTGACGGCGCTGTTCATCATCATTTTGATGCTCGCAGTCCCTGTCGCTTCTATAGGAAGCTGAGAGATATGAAGAGAGACCATGTTGCCTCCGCGACATTATTAAATCTTAAACATAATACAGAAAGGGGAAATGTGGGATACTAGCACTGAGGGAACCAGGACTGGGACCCATGCCCTGACGGGTACGGAGGGAATCTGGAAAGCCAGTGTTCCATGGTAGGAAAGCTGCCACTGGTGGTTGGAGATATAGTCCAAGTACATTTTCCTGTGGGAATCTAATGATCTCCAGTTTATCCCTTTAAAGCTGTGCTGCCTTAAAGTGTTCAAATGGTTGATCCTAGCTCCCTGGAGAAGCAGACATTCCTAGTTGCTTGATTTCTTCCCGCCATTCCATCCAACCCCTCTCATAACTTTCTCCAATGATGGATGAGCATCGAGTGAGGTGACCAGATTTTAACATTAGTAAAGCCGAATACCACTGAAAAAACTCATATCCTGGCAAAATAGCCACATGGCAGCCGAAAACCGTATACCCTAGCTTGTCGTGCATTCTTTCCAAAAATAGGGACTTTTTTAAAATGCCGCAGGACAGGGAAAATAGTGTTTAAAACCAGGACTGTCCCACCAAAAGCGGGATGTCTGGTCACCTTAGCATAGAGGGACTTTATCCCCCATTGCCTGGATTCAAAATACTTGCCATAAGTCCAAAACGTGGGCTTAGCTATATTAATTAGGTCATTAAATTTTTCATGACAACTTTCAGTGTATAGAAAATAACCTCTTCGCCCCTGTGGCTCTTTTGAATTTAATATATAAAACAAAAGGGGGAATGGTGGAAAACAAAGATTTCTCCCAAGTTGTCTCCCCTAAATATATCCAAAACTTAGCTGCTTGCTACACATGGCAGGTGACTATACACTTGGAGGTCAACAGAAGTAGGTCAGATGTTATTCTCCCCAAGGGTAATCAGCCATCCAGAGCAAGCAGACACCACTGTGTATCCCACAAGTAGGGCCCCGCTCCCTTCTGATAAGGATAGTAGTAAATTATTTCCCTGAAGGACAGTCCAGGGAGGTCAAGCCCACTCAAGGGTGACCAAGGTTAGGCGCCATCATGAATCTAGGGTCCGTCCACCTTGTCACATGTATACCTCTAGTTCCACCCGTTCCTTTCATGTGTACACCCCTAGCTCATCCCCTTCCTGTTACATCCATGCCCATTGTATATCCCCCTCCTATTGCTTGTATTGCCTGTTGTACAGCCCGTTCCTGTGACATGTGTGGTTACCTGTAATCATGGCCCCTAAGTAGATATAAGCGTTGGTTAGCAATAAAGTTCCCTCCTGCTGGCTCTCTCCAGCCCACCTCACCTCCCTCTCTTACCCACAGCCCATGCTGTGTGCAGAACAGGCTGGTAAGATCATGGCCATCAGGTGAGCATGCTACCATGAAATGTGCTTGACTTCTTTATTTTACTCTCCTCTCTCGCTCATGCTCTAGGACTTTAATTATATATATATATATATATATATATATATATATATATATATATATATATATATATATATATATATATAACTGTACAATAGCGCCTATCGAACCCGTGATTAGTTGTGGGGGGCTGCCCTTTCCCCCCACACCTTTACATTAAAGAATATACTCTTATAATATAAGCTTATTATTGAAAGAGGGTTAAAAAACAAGGAGCTGATACCAAGGGCTCAAGTAGAAAGAAAATGTACTGAAAAAGATGATGGCAACATATGTACAGACGAGCTTGACACGATGGATATATGTATGGATTGTGATAAGAGCTGTAAGCGGCCCCAACAAAATAAAATGAAAAGAAAAGAAAGAGGAGTGGAGGGGTTTGGGGCAAATCCTTCTCAAAGTGAGCAATACAGCCGCCTCAGGGGCACTGGAATAATTCAGGGTAGCTGCAAAAGGAAGTATCTACATTTTATCCTGGATTATGGGCCGTCGTACAAAGGTTTTCCTTGCTAGTGGGGTACCGAGTAAAAATTTTTTTTCTGGAAATGGGATGGTAGGTAGAATAAGTTTGGGAGTCTGTGGTTCAGAGGCTTATTAGTGGTCTTATAATCAACAGTAATCGATATTTTGGGCCTTTAGAAAACATGAAGAAAAAAAAAAGAGAGAATGTAAAGCTAGAAACGGAACTAAATAGGAAACCACGAGGCTGAAACAGTGTTGAGAATCCACCTGGGATATGCAAAGAGAAAGGTGAAGATGGTCAGTCTGAGTCTCCTCCCGCACATTCAACTACCTGGGAAACTGATAGCTAGGTGCTAATGGTTTAGACGTCTAAAGATAAATACTGTGCAGTCAGGGCAATGGATCAGAAGGAACATGCAAAGCAACTATGTACTTTGGACCTAAACTGACTAAGAAGTATTCTGAGGAACTCTGTAGTTGATATGTAGTGAGAATGTGAAGTCAAATATGTGCACAACTTTAGCCAAGAGTGGCCAGATAGCAGGTAACAGAAAGTGAAATACTCAAACTCAAGTTTATAGTGTTTCAGGTCCAACTAAGGATATGGGTGACCATGAGTCACCTGAGGTATGATGGAGAAAAAGAACTGAAGTTATATTTGTTATCCATGAAGGCTACAAAAATTAGCAAATCAGATGGAATAAAGACAAGTAAAACTGAGTCAAGAGCTAAAGGCTTCAAGCAGATAAGGTAAGCAGATAATGGAGTCCTGGGTGATGTAGTTCACACTGATGACCAAAAGGTTTGTCCCGGGAGTCAACACACAAGTGCCTCAGAAGCGCGAACTAGCTATCGACTTTGGAAAACATTAGACATTGAAAACCCCACCAAGTACAGTTGAGACACATGTGTTCACCCTGGTTGGCAGGTGCTTTAATAGTAAAGGGTTTTAGTGGTGAGAAGTTAGTTAAAACCCTGATGGAGCTCCAAAAGAACAAGGAAGAAAGTGCTTGGATTGAGGAAGTAAAAAAGGACAATTCCCTGCAGCACATGGAGTATTTATATTCTCTCTAAAGAACAGAAAAGGCATGTCAAAAGAATCCGAAAGAAAAAACTGCTGGTAAAGCAAAAAAAAAACAATTGGGGTATTAGCAAAGAGACCAGACAAGTGTGTGTTAGTTTACCCAAGCTTTAAAATGTATCTCTAATTTAGGCCCATGACCTGCAGCTTAATGGCTCAAATAAGGGAGCAGCAAACTACGCCAAGCAGGCCAAATGCAGCTGGTACCCCATTTTTGTGTGTGTGGTCTAAGAATAAATTTTGTATTTGTAAAGTGTGGTAACACAAGTACACATAGAGAAAATGCTACAAAAACTGTGCATGGCCTAGGATGCCTGAACAATTTATTGAAGCTCTGGCCCTTTACAAGGAAGTTTGCCAATCCCTGGTTGTTGTTAGGTGGTGAGTCAGTTTCAACTCATAGCAACCTGATGTACATCAAAACAAACATAGCTGGTCCTACACCATCCTAACAATTCTTGCTATATTTGAGCCCACTGTTGCCATCTGAGAGCAGTGCCCGCCTAGTTCAGACTTATTTCATACACAGTTACTAAAACAAACCAGCAACAGCGACATCACTGGAAAAACAAATCACTGAAATAAACTGAAATAATATAAATATACTTTTTAATTTTCATAAGAAAAAGTTATAACATTATAAATAGCCTGTTAATAAGACTTGGTTGACATCTAGTTAACATAACACAACACATGTATTATTTTTCTCTTGAAAATATTCAAATATACTTCCATAGTTTCTTTTACAAAATAAACTAAATGATATGTTGTGTTTAACAAGGTTTGTGCATAATAAGCAATTTAACACACTGTTTTTCAATGCTTGAAATAATAAGTCAATTACCACATATACTCGAGTCTAAGCTGACCCAAGTATCAACCGAGGCACCTAATTTTACCCACAAAAACGACATTTAAAATGTGCTGAAAAACTCAGTATATACGGTATATTAATTTAACCTGTTTCTTGAAGAGGGAAAAAGGGATCACATCAGTAAAACAATTGGTACTATAATCTTAGTTATGGTTCCACACAAAGCAGACATCACTTTTCATGAGAAAGCAGGAACTATACAACATAAAAGGTGCTCACATGAAGTCATTTTCAAATAAAAATCAGATTAAGTATGAGACTGTTCCATTGCTACCAGTTACCTCTGCCTCGGACGATAAATTAAATAAGAATAGTATACAGTCCATGAGTCTACTATGAATTCCATGTCACATATTCTCGTATGTTAAAAAAACTTAAGGTTCATTTTTAAGAGGGGAGTAGGTGAAGAGTATTGCTAGAAGGCAGAATCATGAAAGGCATCAGTAAGGACCCTGTCATGAAACAAGGTGCTATGGATTGTTCACTGTGTGATGTTAAAACCCACTGCTACCCAGTTAGGCAGTCCTACACAAACATGAGGGGGAAAGAAACTGTTTTCTGTCTTCATTCAAATCAACTCCTGCCCCTCCAAATTCAGATTAAAAGGGTTTTTTGGTCACTACATTTTAACAAATTAATACAAACTATAAAGCAACCTTCCTTTTTCCTTATAATGTTAGGTAACAATTCTACCTGTTTGAAAACTGCAAATGGAACGCCGGTCACATAAGAGAATGATGCATGCATTTACCACCATCAACAAGTGTAGCTTGATGCTCTCAAATGTCTTCACAGCTCAAGTACAGTCCACTAGGTCACCGGAGTCATTTCCTCGTCAGAGCTGCTGGATTCATCTTTTAGCTCCAATTCCTCTAAGACTCTGTCTACGGCTGTACAGTTTTTCTTCTTGCATTTCTTGGGAATTGCATCATGTTTACAGATTTTCCTCATCTTAATGTTGGGCAATTTCTTCAGATCAAAATCCCATTCCCTAGACAAAAGGAAGTTAGTTGGTGGAGGGAAAGGTGGGAAGTAAAGAGTCTATAGTAAATATAGTGAAAGCAGCAGAGAAATGTTTCTACATGCATAGAGATTAAAGTGCACTAGAAAAATAGAAATGCACTGGAAAAAAACAAACACTGTCCCAAGAGTAGAGGCTTGCTTTCTTTATGCATTTTCTCCTTAATTTATGCAAGAAGTAATTGCAGAGTTCTGCATATTTAAATCTCCAAAATCATACAGGAGAGCAGTAGGCTAAAGTTACAAGAGGGCTCTGTTCAGTTCTTCAGTTCTTCCTGACTCTCATCCCGGATTAAGCTATAAAGTAACAAATAGCAGAAGTGGGACTTGTGTCATGCCTGTCTAGCTCTAAAACATGTGACCAGGAGAAGGTTTTCCTTCCTTTTCACGCAGGATGGCATCACAGTTACAAGTAAGTTGCAACAGTCACGTTTAACCTAATCATTTTAAAACTTCCAGTTTTTTAACAGAACTTTTATGTGACAATACTTGTTCTCAAATTGCTTTAGAGCATGGAAAGATGGTTTCAGCAACAGAATTTCAACCAACAATACTAACAACGGCTACGCGAGTCTCAGGGGACACCAAAGCCAAATGGCACAACATACCATACATACTCGAGTGTAAGCTGACCCGAAAATCAGCCGAGGCACCTCATTTTACCATAAAAACTGCACTAAAAATGTGCTGAAAAACCTGGCTTATCCACAAGTATACACAGTAGTTCGCAAAAGACAGGGCTCTATATCCTAATCCAGTGATTAGCAACGGGGTTTAAAGAAAAGTGACGGAAATCAAAATGGACTAAAAGACCATGCAAACGTCAGACTCTATAACGCAGACTCAGCCAGTGCCTGGCGATCACTACCAAATATCTGCGAAAAATCTCAACAGAGGGCCCTGGACCGGGAGGGAAAACGCAGAACAAAACTCAAAATCAGAATGCACCATGCCCGCTGGCTGCAGAGACTGGGGATGCCCTCAAAACTATGACCCTTAATTAGTCTTCAGGTCTGCGTGAGACTCACCTGGGTTAAAATCATTTAAGATCAAGAGGGCAGCAGTTACCTAAGGTCAAAGTGCAGTTCGGAAAGGAGGAGGAACCATGTAACTCAGGAAGAGACGGGGAGAAGTAAGGGCACCCTACACTCTGTGAACCTTCAGCCAATGCATGATCAAACATTTCCAAAATAAAAGCGTTCCGTTAAAAACCCTATGTTCTCTGACTAAAGAGGAAAAGATTAAAAGACGCAACCGGTTTTCTTTTAGGGGTAAAATCTATATTCAAAAGAGAAGAACCTCCATGTTTCATGCAGTTTACTTACAACTTTAAAGGACACACACTCACCTAAGTGTTTTCAGATTAGCTGCATCTACAATGTCGGGAATCTCTGGGGAAGAAAAACAATTATGCCCATTAAACAAGGCTTTCTATATGACATCATGCTATAATGTCTTCATGTATTCACTCAGATACAAAAACAATACTCCATAGGAGGTACATCAAAAGCAAGACCAAGTCTGAAAGCATAGCTACAGCCAAAGGGAAAAGTACGCTTTCCAGACGATAGGTTCAGTCAGGAGATTCAGAGTCTGCCTGCAGATAACGGACAAATTTTAGCATAGAATCCTATAAAATAAAGCAATCTATTAATAAACAAACAGGCCTGTCCGTTGAAACCATTAAAAGATACCTAGAAAATTCTAACCACTAATATGCGAAAGCAACTTGATATCGTTTTCTCCTGCAGTGAAATGTACAAAACTTTCTACCACGTAAATCACCTTGTTACAGTTCATTCAAAGAGAGCAGGGTGATTTCATCTTTTAAAATCTCAGTATTTAGGAGGTGGGAACAGACACACACACATAACTATCAACAGAAGTGAGGGGAAAAGTTCAATACAATTTTAAAACATTCTTAATAAAAACTAGGGTGTGAGAGTTTGCTATCATGATGATGAAAAATATCATACACCAATACACATGATCATACTTACTGGTATAATACAGGAGACATTTATTAAAAAACAACAACAACAACCAGGAAACACCATTATAAAAGTTGAAGCCAATGTATTTCTGTACAAAATAAATTCCAAACCAAAAAACTGACTGTCACTGAGTCAGTTCCTACTCATACACAGCCCTAGTCCAGGGTAGCACCGTCCCCAAGAATTTCCACGATTTCCCATTTTTAAAGGCGCAGAGTGCTTCATCCTTCCCTCTGGGAGTGGATGATTTCAAACTGCTGATCCTGATGTTAGCAGACCAACTCTCAACCCACTATGCCACCACTGACAGTCAAATGGAAATAATACAAAAGATATTCAATGCAATTTTATCCTGACTTTACAGTCGTTTGAAAATCTACAAATCTGAGGGGTCAAGTGCTTAATTGTGGTAAAGACTGGATACCGTTGAACTACTGGACTGTATGATACGTTGATGAAGCGCCAATGAACTGTTTTTAAAAAGGTATAAATTAAGAACATTCCAAATAAATATATCAAATCCAAATATAATGAGTCAAAAATTGGTATGCCACCCTGGTAGAGAAGAGTATCTAGCTAATCTTCTCAAAGTCTTATTAAATTAATTTGGACACATATTTCTAGATACTTGTGAACCTGTTTCCGTTTACTAACCTTTCACCATGCTTCTGGAAGAAGCACTGGGTAGTTAGACAAATACCAGAACTAAGTTCTAGTACAGGCTCTATCACCAAAAGATGTTTGTCTCAGACAGTTATTGAAGTGCTCGTATGCACACTAGATCTCAGCATCGTGTCACTGTTATTGTTAGGGACCTCAAGTTGGTTCAGTCGCATAGCAACCTGTGTGCAAGGCCCTCTGGACCACAGAATGGATACAGATCCCAAGCTCCTTTCATTTCTCCAGTACCTCACAGTTCAAATAAAACTGAATCTTAGCTGCTAACTAGAACCCTAACACCTATTCAATTTGAAGTCAGGCTGCCTTGTTGGCTTTCTATGGAAGGCTAAATCCCAGACTTTTCTGGTGTGGTGGTGTCAAAGTTTAAGCATATATATATATATATATATATATATATATATATATATATATTAATATATATTAATATATATTACTATATATATTACTATATATTACTATATATAGTATATATACAATATATATATATATATATTTTAAAGAAGATTCTATTTTTCCTAAGACTAAATAGTTTCAAACTTCTGGATATACTTTAGTGATTTCTCTAAGCTTCTTGCAATATATTTTTTTAATTACCAAGATTAGAATTTATATGAATATAAGATTACAGGAAGAAATTACAAGACTAAAATCTCCTATAATGAACACTAGAACTGAGTAAACTAATGGCAAAATGGTGTGAGGGTATGGTAGTGAGTTGGGCAAGTAAGATTACAGATCAAACCAACTGTAAACGGAGACTTAATACTCTTACCTTGTAAAGAAATGGCCACATTAAAAATAGTTTGAAGTCTATGCCAATGCAGAAAAATCTAGCTAGCTATGAAGGATATAGAAATTAAACCTAAACCTGTAACGCAAACCTGTACTAAAATATTCTCATCATACTGCAATGACAGAGCTGTTGAACTACATCATAGTATTCATTAATAATTTCCTCAGAACTAATTGCTTCTAAAATTAAAAGATCACTTCCTATTTTTGTGGCAATTTTGTTTTTAACCCTAGGAATTTTTTAAATCATTTTTCCCATCAGTTTCACATTTTAAAAGGTACCTGCCCCATATTCTCGCTTAGCTATTATTTAATGCAACAAAACACAAATCAAATCAACTCTGATTCATAACGATACTGATATCGGACAGGATAGAAATGCCATATCTTTCTCCTAGAACGTCTGATGTGTTCAAATGTTTGACCTTTCTATTGGCGAGTGGACACTTTAACCACTGTGCCACCAGGGCTCAGGGACAAAGAGCGGAAGCACAGAGACTCAGTAAGTGGCATAATCTTGTTGGGAGTGACAGTTGAGGCGAGGGTGCCCTAAACTTAAAAAGGATAGGTGGTAGTGTTAGAAACGTTATCAAATTATAAATAGAATTTTTCTGGAAGCTTAGATGTGGAGTTTGAAAGATAAAAGTAAATATGACTCTTGGTTTCTGATCTGAGTAAATGGATGTGTGGCAGTCCCAATAACTCAAACAGGGAACTTGCAAGAGAAACAAATTAAATGCAGATAGCAGCAGGACTTTGCTTTGGATGTCACTGTGAGACATTTAAGCAGAAAATTGAGAAATTCCAACATGAGACATCAGCCTTTAGAATTAGATGATATGTAAGATCAGCTTTTAAATAGATTGGCTGAGATCACCTAAGGAATGGGTGCAAACGGAAGAAGCCTGAGGACAGAGCTTGAGCCAAGCGTGAAGAGGAGCAAGATTTGGCACATACTGCTGTGGAGTTGACCGACACACAGAGACTCCACAGCACAGAGTCGAATGGCTCCTTTGGGGGTTCGATCTGCAAATCTTTACAGGAGCTAGAAGACTCACCTGTCTCTCTTAGAGAAACTGGTGGCACTGAATCGTTGACCCTTTAATTAACGGTCCAATGGTGAGCCGCTACGTACCAAGGCTCCCTGGATTTAGCACAGGAAATTTAAATGTGGGGCCCGCAACCTATTAAGAAAACTAGAAAATTGAGAATGATGAGGGCAATGAATGTACAAATGTGCTTTACACAATTGATGTATGTATGGATTGTGATAAGAGTTGTAGGAGCCCCTAATCAAACGATTAAAAAAAAAGTAAAAATGATCAATGTCTTCTATACCACAGGAAAATCTTGCAGACATTGAGTAAATAAGATTCCATGCAATTATTTGTCTTAGCAATTTGAAAGTCAAGCAGCAGAGAGTACTTTGAATTGAGTGATGGGGAAAAAAAATAGTGCATGAGGAAACAGACGAAAAACCTGAACAAATTCTACACTTCTAGAAGTTAGCCACGGAGGTGACAATGGCCTAGCACTGGCTGAATCCTTCCCTTGCTGTCCTATACTAGGCACTAAGCCAAGCATTCTCATAAAATCTCATTTAACTTTGAAACAACTTGAATTTGTAGGCATATTATTTGTTTTAAAACTGAAAGACGAGATCCAGAAGAGGTTAATTAATGTGTCCTGTTAGAACAGTGAATCTTAAGTATTTGCATTCAGATCTATCTGGTTCTAAAACTATTCTGGTTGCTTTGTCATTTGAGGACACTAAATTCTTACAAATTATAAAAAGGAATTGCTTTCTACTTCAGGGTTTCTAGTATGAAAAAAATACTTTTCCTCCAGATTCCTTCATTTTTATGTTACAATTATTAAATTTTAGAAACTTAACTTTTCTATTAAATGCTTCATTTACTCTACTTCAGTGATAGTGATGTGAAGTCCATGTTGGACTGCTAACAACATGGTTGGTGGTTCAAACCTACTAGTCATTCCTCACAAGAAATATGAGTCTACCTGCACTTATAAAGAGTTACAGCTTGAGCAACCCAGACAGGGTGACTGTGAGTTGAAGTCACCCCGATGGCAGGGAGTATACTTCTGAAGGAAATCCCTGTGACACAAATGTCCACAAGGACCAAGCCGGGAACATGAATAAAGAAAGGGTCAACATAGAAAACTTCAGAATGCATGGCCCGGTCTACAAAGAACAGCTGCTAAAACACTCCAGCAAGTGATTTTGCCACACAATTTTATTTTTAAGACAAGAAATCCACCTATTTTACACAAAATGACCAGATTTTTTGGACCTTGAGAAAATTTCTCAAACGTTGCTAAGCCAGTGGAAACAATTTGTCGGCCACACCTGATCTTTGAGTAGCCACTAGTGTGTAGGCTTTGCAGGGTGTACCTATCTTCCATTACTGTGTTGTTTTACACAGTGTGTACATAGGGTCACTACGAGGCAGAACCAAGTCAATGACACTTCACCACTACCACCAGCAAACCAAGGGCATGCCCGTGTCTTCAGAACTATGTAAGCCATGCTCCAATGTCACTGGTATTTGAGTAACAGTTCAATGTCAAGGAAACATAGTTTCTGAAAACTAATTCTAAGTACAGCTTGCTAGCTACGATGACAAAGCTGAGCCGGACACAGTTATAAGCTAAGCAATCTTTGTCCATGGTTGGGGTAAGCACACAACCACCCGAGAACACAGCACAGTAGGTGCGTGCCACAAAACAGAGAAAACGTACTGCCCCCGTGGGAAGATAGGTCACACGACTGCTAGCTTGGGAAATGTAGGTTAAAAAGGATGGGTCCAAAATTATCGAACTAACAAAACAAAGTAATAGAAAACAACTGAATTACACAAACAGGAAAAAGATGTTAAAAGCTTTGACACAAATTGCAAATCCGATACAGAATCAGAGCAAACGCACCAAGGCCATAGCCCTCATATTGCTGTCGCTCCCGCTCCATCGTCTGCTTGATAACCATCTCCCGGGAAACGTGGCGCCGGCCTTGCCTGTCTTTGATGCTGTTATGTAACTCAATCTGCTCCAACTCACTGCTGAATCGATTTAAATAACTGAAAAATAGGAAAATGGCACTGTTACAAAGTCTACACTTCATTAAACACTTAGTTACCTGCCTTTCTCACCGTTTCGATTTCTCTGAGGTCCTGAATCCTCCAAACTCTTTACCCTATCACTGGATAACACACAATTATTTCCAGAATTTCAGGGACCAAAACACTGCCCACTACCAACACCTCTAACTTACCGAGTGGATTCCAACTCACAGAAAGCGTATAGCGTATATGTTCCTGTGGGTTCCTGAGACTGTGACTCTTTACAGGAGTAGAATCCCTATCTTTCTCCCTCGGAGCAGCTGGTGGTTTTGAACTGTTAACCTTATGGTTAGCAGCCCATGACATACCCCCACCAGGGCTCCAAAGTATATGTTAATTCCAGGCCCTTATATTGTGCAACATCTCCAGATGAATCTTCCCCTTTAGCATATCAACCCAGAACCTGTCATTCATCCCCTTGCTTCCCTCCATCCCCTAACAAGGCTATTCCATTTCCTGGGCTCCTGATCCCAGGAAAGGATATGATCATTCATCACGTAAGATGGCCAGTGCCCTCCTGACTTAGTATCTGACATCACACTTTTCACTAAGAGCCATGCTTCCACCTTCTTCAAATTCCCAGGCTTCATTTTTTCCCAGTCCTGTTACTAAGCAAGCAAGGTCACCGACACATCTGGTTTGGGCTTCTACCCAGCCTCTCTACCATCTCCCGGGTAAAGGCACGCTCCTTTCGGACATTGTCCTCTAGCGACTGTACCTATCATATGAATGCAGCCATGCCAGGTGCTTGCCCTAAAACCTACTCGTTGTTTCCAGTATCTTCCAGCACAAAGTCTTAACTCTGAACTTGGCATCTGAAGTCTTCCATGAGGTGGCTGGTACTTATTGTACCTGCCACCCTTCCCTCCCTAATCTTGTTCTTATGGTCAGAGTAAATGTGTTTCCTGAGCTCTCACCTCCAAGTCTTTCAGATGGTGTTTCCACTGCTGAAAGGCTCGTCAACCTCTGTACTATCCTTTTCAAGTCCTTTCCCCTCACGTGTCAGTTTAGATCAGGGGTCCTCAAACTACGGCCCACGGGCCACATGCCACAGGCCACATTTATCCGGCCCGCCGGGTGTTTTTGCCACCGCTGCCTGTCCTGCTTAGCAGCCGATTCGTCCAGTGTGCATAGGAATTTAATCATAGTTGTTTTTCTAAACTATAGCCCGGCCCTCCAACAGTCTGAGGGTCAGTGAATTGGCCCCCTATTAAAGGACCCCTGGTTTAGGTAATACTTCTCCCAGGAAGCCTTTCCTGACCCCAGGAAACCGGGCTAACTACCACTTTGAGTCTAAAGTAGCTGAGCCAAAATATGGATCCAAAGTCTCTCTCAGATAACAAAACCCATTTTCTCCTCCTCAATCCAGAACAGAATTCTGGCTTTTAAAGAATCTAGCTGCAGAATTCCCTTTGTAACTCTCCGTTCATAATACACCCATGGTTTACCTTTCAATCAATGCGCAAGCATCTTTCTTTGAATATTCGACTTTTCTGCCATCAAGATGATTTTGAAACCACTGTAGTTTTTCACCTATAAACAGCAAGTACGGAGGCAGTTTAGTATTACCATGAGTCATTAATAAAGAGGTGTTCTCAAGAGGATGAAAATTCATCTCCATATCCAATATAAAGACTGTGTGGCTGCAAAGATAATGAACCAGTCAGTCAGATATTAAACTGTCACGGATTAGGGAGGAGATAGGTGGCAAGGATGCTTCTCTGCACACGTTCCTTACGAAAATGTGAATGCAAAACACAATACCAAACAAGAGAACATGAAGTCCTAAGTGGAACATATGTAAGATAACTAGGTATTAACAGGAGTTATGGAAGCTTGGTCAAAGGAGCAGTAAGCAGCAGACAACATAACAGGAACTGCACAGCCCTGTGAAGATCGGTGCTCTTGTCCCCTTTTCAGAGGACGAATGGCCAAAAAGTTAGCAAATACATTAATCTGCCGGATCCTAAATAAGACGTTACGGGGATATATTAACAAAGGACTGATGAACCTTTTCCCTACCAGTAAGTCTAAGTAATGAATCTCTTCTAGTTAGACTTCCTAATATCGCAGACCAAGAAACGGTCCTATTCAATATTCAGACACCCCACTTTGAAGTAGTATTCCCTGATAATGCTGCAGATATAAGGCTTCAAATACCTCCAACTTTAGCAACTATATATGTCTTTTCCCCAGCAGTATCGGAAAACTGAGATAAAAATCATTAAGTTTATTTAAATGTATGTCAATGATCATTTTGGACTTTAAAAATGGATGTAATCAAGTTTCTTAAATAAACCACTTAGGTGACAATAGTGTTTCAAAGGAAAGGCTGGACAGAGCAGAACTTCACTACACTGTAACCTGATTTCAAATTAGTACGTCCACTTACCAATAATGTTGAGACGCAAGGCTTTCTCATTCTTCATTCTTAGAAGAAAACAAAATTCATATTAGAAAATTTCAAAAGCAATTGATAATAATTTGTCAAACGCAACCAATCAAAAAAACTCCTTTGAAAGCTTTCATTCAAAGATCACTCTTTTAAATTTACAAATTAATTGTTTAAACACAGAAACATTGTCTAAAGTGTTGTTATAAACTTTTTTTCGCTCTTTAATGACTAAATGAAGTCTACAGAACAAATCAGTTTTATTTCACAAATGAAAGTGTTACTTAATTAAGAATGAGTATTGGGTGTTTTTTTAAATGAAATATGCATAATATTTGTGCACAAAAGTGTAACAGAAAATTAATACCTTTTATCATTTTGAATGTTGCCCAAGTGAATTACTGTTATCTTTTGGAATTCAAAATAACAAGACCAATTGCATGTGATATGAATTTGAATTATGAAAGAGTTATAACAAAGAAGTAACTCATTAAGTTCCAAAAAGCAGTCTAAGAAACACATGCTTTCTACAACTGATATTGTAATCATTCAAAAGATGCCTTTGGCTGGCTACTCTCTGCCAGAATTTGTGCTCGTCCCTGGAGCTACAGCAGGAACAAAAGGTCAGCTGTTCACGTACTAACAAATCTGAAAATTTAGAGGCGACAAGAACATGGAGCCATCTTTTAAAAGTACCTATAGGACATCTTAAAACTGACGTTTTCCACAGGAAGTAAAATGTAAACTGACACTTCACGCAGAGACAAAAACATTATCAGGACAAAAAAGGGATGGGGAGCCTAAGAGTAAAAAGAGAAAATCATTTTACCCAAAAGAAAAAGCTTTACATAAAAGAGATGTTCCCATGGCTTCTATCCATAAAAGAATAAGCAAACCGGATTTATCTTTCTGCTTCAGGCAACTAGAAAATTAGACAAGTAAAATAAAGCTTTTAAAATAACAGCTTTTTGGTCACAGAGTGGGAGGGAATATTCACAATACCAATAGCTAACAAAGAATTTGTATCTAGAATATACCAATAGCTTTGACTACTCAAAAAACTGAATTGTCTGAAAAGCGGAATATATGCCCATAAAACCCTTAAAAAATAGACAAATCAATGTGAAAAGCAAGATTTGAACAGATGTATTATCAAATTCATATAAATGTCCAATAAGCACATAAATAATGCTAACATTAATTCTCAAGAAATGTATATTAAAACCAGAGATCCCACTATACACCTACTTAAGTGGCTAAATTTACACTGACAAAGGATGTGGAACAATTTCATTCTCATTCCAAGATGGTGAAAATAGAAAATGTTTCAGAATACGCAGTTTCAGAAAATCACTTCAGGAAGAACAATTGCTCATGATTACACGTACTCCTCCCACGTTGTTGTGGTTGGAGGCCATCAGAGCGCCCTGACTTATGTGACCCTATGTACAACACAACAAACGCTGCCCAGCTCTGAGCCAGGCTCACAATTGTGGTGTTTGAGCCCATTGTGGCAGTCACCGTACCAATCCATCTTTTTAAGGGTATTCCTCTTCACAGACTCCCTCCTCTACCAAGCAGGAGGCCCTCCTCCAGACACCGGTCTCCCTTGGTAACATGTCCAAAGCATGTGCCGCAATAGCTTCTGAAGAGCCTTTTGGCTTCCTTCAAAGCAGATTTGTTTGTTTTTCTGGAAGTCCACAGGGCTCTCATTATTCTTCACCAATACCATAATACACATGCTTTAATTCTTCTGGAATGAGACCTATATAATCCCCTACCATATAATCCAGCCATTTGAAAACCTATAATTTATTACTAGCTCAATTTCTTACATACACTTAAACATACACTACAAAACCCAGCAGTCCCAATCCTAGGAATTACAAGTGAGATGAAAATATATTCCTACACAAACGCTTATATACAAATGTCCATGTCACTAGCCTTGAAAATAGTTAATGATATAGATTTAAAAATGAACACATTCTCATTTAGACTTACTGCATGAATATAATTTTTAAAGACATACATAAGGCACATAAGCAAATGGACATAACTCTTTTCCAACAAAACTTTATTTATATAAAATAAGTGGCTGGCCTCATAATTTATCAACCTCGGAAAATAGTAAAAAGCTGGACACAATCAGTGACCATCATCATCTGAATAATAAATGAGTGCCACATCCATGAAGTGGAATGCTAATCAGCTGGAAAAGACCAACTAATGCATGCAAAAATAGTCACCAGAGCTGAACAAACTTAGCAAGGCCCAAATTAGAGTGATATAGGGATTGCAAAAGAAAGGAGATATATTTGAAATTTAAAACTGCAATGGAAAGTAAAACCACCCTGTTTCTGAGAACAAACACCTTTAATTGACAGCTCCCACCCAAAGAGAGTAGTTATCTAAAATGGCCTTCCATGATTTTTTTTGTATCATTTTATTGGGGGCTCACAATCCATACAGACATCAATTGTATAAAGCACATTTGGACATTCATTATCCTCATCCTTCTCAAAACATTCGCTCTCCATGCCCCCAATGGTTCTTGCCTTTTAGTATTCATGACCTTGCCCTGCTGAGTGCAGTTGAATCTAGTGATTTAATTAACAAATGAAACAGTGCAACAGTGATGGATGTGATTCCAAAACCGTGTTAAAGATTGCCTTCACCGTGTGTCTCGGAGCCCCTACACTGGGGGAAGCAAGCTGCTCTGCCATGGCGTGTGAACGTACATATGGAAAAAGTAACAGGCAAGGAGCAGGCTTCTGTGATGGCACTTCAAGCAAATCCTCTCTAACAAACTGTGAGAGGACAGCAGATCCCACTCTACAGCAAGTCTCACTCTACAGCAAGTCCTACCCTACAGCAAATCCCACTCTACAGCAAGTCCCACTCTACAGCAAATCCCACTCTACAGCAAGTCCTACCCTTCAGCAAGAGACTATGACTCGGAAGGACCCAGGCTAAAAGCTTCCAGATACCTAATGGATGTGGACTGTGAGAAATAGAAATTGTATAAAACGGTAGCAGATAACAAACAGTAGCTGATAATTACTAGGCATTTTCAAGAAATCATGGGTGCCTGAAGTTCATGTTACACCCTGCTGTTCATTTTCTCTTGCCTCTGCTCCCAACCTTTTGAAAATAGACAATTCAGCATTTCTGATTTGTTACAGTATTTAATGGTGGATGCGGTGCTTACACACTGGGCTAGGAGCTGCAAGGGCACATCACTCGACACTCCTCAGGGGAATGGGCTTTCTACTCCTGGAAAAGGTCACCGTTGTGGAAACTCGCCTTGTAAGGTCACCCTGAGTTGGCACTGACTTGATGGCTGTGGGGGGAGGTCAGACGCTTACAGAAATCCTCCCTAAGGGAAGTTAGTCACCAGACTACAGGGTAGGCCTTGCTCCCTGCTTTGGGGACCAATAAACTTTTTCTCCCTAAGGCCTGCGGACCAAGTGTTCACACCTTGCCAATAATAGTCTCTATCAGTTGAGCCAGGGAACAGGCCAAACTGGCTCTGTGACATCCAAAGTTAAGCTGCCATCCTAAATCTAGGATCCGCCCATCTTGCCACATGTATACCCCCAATCCCTCCTCTTCCTGTTACGTGGATACCCCTAGATCACCCCCTCTCATTACTGTATTACCTATAGCACAGCCCCTTCCTGTGACGTATGTCCTCAGCTGTAATTAGGGGGCTTGCACGTCCCCAGAAAATATAAAAAGCCTGGGCTAGCATCAAAGATCTCTCTCTCTCTCTCTCCACGTGGACCACCAAGCGGGGCTGAGGTGAGTATGCTACCATGAATTGTGTCTGACTCCATTTACTTCAATACTTCACTTCTATCTCTCATGCTCTCTATGACTTTACTATGATCTTTACTTATTATCGCTGTACAATTGCGCCTACCGGACCAGTAATGATGTGTTAGGGCTGGCTTCCCCTGACAGATGGCAATGAGTTTGTTTGGGCTTTTCATGGCTTTAGTGCAGGGTGATCAACTGAATTTCAGGATGCTACTTGTGATCATGCTTCCACTGAAAATCAAATATGATTCACGGTCACCGAAGCTGCAACTCAAACATGACAGACGGCAAGCTGCGCTAGCACGCTGATTCTGACTCATACTGGTTTTGTGGTTCTTAGGTTCTGTCACGTTGATTCCAATTCACAGCCATCCTCTATCCAACAACAAAATACGTCCTGGCCCCGCACTACTCTCACAAGTGTTGCTATGTTTGACCCATCGGTGCAGCTACCATGTCACCATCTCTTGGAGGGCCTTCTTTGTCGCTGACCCTCCATGTTTTGATTCTGGCGCACAGCAACTCGGTAAGGCAAGAGCAGAAGCGCTCCTGCGGGGTTTTGAGACCACCCATCTTTACAGGAGAAGTCCACCTCATTCTTCTCCCGTGGAGCACCTGTTGGGTTTGGACAACCAATCCGGAAGAGCCACTGGCCAGCGTAACCCGTGCTCCCACCTGGGTTCTTCGGAAGCAGTTAGTAGGCTCACTTTGTATCTATCAGAGCGCCCTCACTTCCCAGCTGGCTGGTCAGGTGTTACTCACTCAGATACTTTCCATGGCTGTCCCCCCACCCAAAGTCTCCCCCATTCTCCACTTCATGCATTTTAATGTTTCTTCACTGAACTATTTTTCTATTTAAATTTACTGATCGATCGATCGATCTATTGAGCTACATAAGACCTTCTTAACTATTTTACCCTCAATGTTTGGAACGGATTCAATATGTAGTTCCTTAAGAAAGGAAAGACACCTGCCTGGAGGGTAAATGCACAAGCTGGCTTTTCACCGGTGTATACTGCAAACAGCGAAGACACTTACCTTTCCTTTTTCTCTTGTTTGTGGGACTGCCTGGTGATCTGAGCGGCTTTTCTACTATACGGATGGATGACTTTTTTCTCCCGACCGCCACTCTTTCCCTTGGGCGCTTTAGGCTGAAAGTGTAGAAAAACACATTAACAGATGTTTCTACTAGGGCTGTCCAGTCATTTTCATCTCCCAGCATTCTAATTTGACAGAATAGCCCCGCCCCACCCACAGCAATAGGGCTTTCTTGGCGGTAATCAACCTAAAAGCAAGCCCAGTCTTCTCCCACAGAACAGGCACGCAGGCGTTAACTGCCAAACCTTCTGGTCAGTAGCCGAGGATGTTAGCTGTTTCTACCACTCAGGAACTTCCCTGCCACTGAGGCCATTCCAGCTCATAGCGACTCTGCAGGACAGGGTACAAGGGCCCCATGGCTTTCCGAGATGGCAATTCCTTATGAAGTAAACACTGTCTTTCTTTCTCAGAGTAGCTGATGGTTTCAAACTACTGATTATGTGGGCAATCGTCCCGTATGTACCATATATATTCGAGTATATATTGCTGAAGCACCTAATTTTATCACAAAAACTGCATTAAAAATATGCTGGGACCTGAGACACAGTGGGGGATGTGCGACTGAGCTGACCCCGCCACACTGAGGCAAACACTGGCGGCGTGCAAGGGAGCAGCGGAGGAAGCAGAGCAAAGGGAGCCCAAGGGAGTATAAAGATGGTCTTCCGGGCCAGGACGTGGCGCCTCACAAGCTACACCTAGAAAACACTCCTAAAGGCCAACGAACTGACCTTGAACTATTAGCAATTTTTCTTTTAATATTTCCTATCTTTTTGTTTTGTCTTTTTTTAATTTGTTTTGTATTTTACCTTGTAAATTTTGTATGTTAGTGGCTTTTCTGCTTATCAGCGTGTCGATGTTGCTTCTGTCAAAGCCATGTTCTTATGTGCCATTTGGGCGCAGTCAAAGTCATATGCATTTGTATGCACACATTACTATGTCAGCAGGTCCACCTAGACAAGATAGGCTTGACAAATAATGAGAGAAGAAAACAACAGGACCAACGGTCCTGGAGGGACATGAGAGCGTGGGAGGTAGGGGAAGGGAGGAGGTGTCGCCCAACACAGGGACAAGGGAACAGCGAGTGGTTCAAAACCAGAGGAGGGAGGGGAGGGGAGGACTGGTAGGGAGTGACCAAGAACAAGGTAACTGAGAGGAACTACTGAAACCAGAATGAAGCCTGAACATGGTAATGGGTCGGGAGGAAAGCGAAAGGAAATAGAGGAAAGGAGTAGGAGGCGAAGTGCATACAGAGAAGCCTAAATACAGACATGTACATATGTAAATATATTTATGATTATGGGGGCAATAGACTTATATGCATATATTTATAGGTTCAGTGGTAGGGTAGCAGATGGACATTGGGCCTCCTCATGCATAATCCCCCAATACAATAGCACCTCGCCCTGCTAAACAGTCATTGCAGGATACCCATCTTCCCGACATGATCACTGAAGATAGACGCAAATGTGGTGAAGAAAGCTGATGGTGCCCGGCTATCAAAAAAAAGATATAGCGTCTGGGGTCTTAAAGGCTTGAAGGCAAATAAGCGGTCATCTAGCTCAGAAGCAACAAAGCCCACAGAGAAGAAGCACACGGCCTAAGCGAATACAAGGTGTTGAATGGACCATGTAGCAGATACAAAGGAACAAAAACAATCATTGTGTGATCACCTTCCTCACATAATTGCTGAAGACAAAAGTGTGCATAAGCAAGTGTGGTGAAGAAGGCGGATGGTGCCCGGCTACTGAGAGATATAGCATCTGGGGACTTAAAGGCTTGAAAGCAAACAAGCGGCCATCTAGCCCAGAAGCAACCAAGCCCACACGGAAGCAGCACACCAACATAGGTGACCATGAAGGGCAGAGGAGACCAGGTCTCCAACAACAAAGGTGGGGTGGTGGTGAGAATCACATCACCATGAAAGAGGGGGAGTGCGTGATGGGGACCCAATGCCCATCTGTAGACAGCTGGACACCCCTTCCAGAGGGGTAGTGTGGAGGAGATGGGCCACTCAGGGTTCAGTGTAGCAACAATGAAACTCAAAACCTTCCTCTAGTTCCTGAACGCTTCCCTCCCCTCCCAATCATCATGACCCCAATTCTACCTTGCCTTGCGGACCTGGTTATACCAGAGGATGTACAACGGTGCAGTGGGGATCTGGAGGCACAGGGAATCTAGGACAGACGAACCCCTCAACACCAGCGGTGGGAGTGGCGACGCCAGGAGGGAAGGGGGTGTAGAAAGGGAGAACCGATCTCGGAGATCTCTGTGTAACCTCCTCTCTGGGAGATGGGCAATGGGGAGGTGGGTGAGGGAAGACGCTGGGGAGTGTAAGATAAGATATAATAATTATTTATAAACTATCAAGGGACCAGGGGTGGGATCGGGGAGGGAGGGGGACGGGGGAAAAAAAGGGAAACCGAGCTGATTCCAGGAACCCAAGTGGAAGGTGAATTATGAGAATGACGAGTGCAATGAATGTATAAGGGTGCTTTGCTCAATTGATGTATGTACAGACTGTGATAAGAGCCTGATGAGCCCCAATAAAAAGATTTTAAAAAAATATGCTGGGAAACTCGGCTTATCCCTGAGTACATACGGCAACTCACAATGTCACCAAGGCTCTTCTACTTCTTCATATTAATGCTCACTCCTTTTTAAAAAAATGATTACGAAGTACTTACTACTTATTATGTTCTGGGCTAGGCAGTGAGGCTTCAGGATCAAACAAACTAGGCGTAGGCTTGCCCTTCCAGAGTTTACAATCTCGCCACCTTTTGAATAATGTACTTTACTAACTGTGATGGCCAGAAAGCCACAAGGGCCTTACTTGAGACAATAGAGATGGGTACACATAACTTGATGGAATCTGGAAAGGTCTCTGTAAGGAAGTGACTTAGATGCTTACAAGAGCAGTTCCTAAGGAAGAACAAGAGCGCTCCAGTCTAAGTTCTTCTAACAAGAAGAGTCTCTCATGGTTCAACAAACCAAGGGAAGGCAGCAGGGCGAGACCACAGCACACACAAGATTTAACTGAGGCCAGAGACAGTTACAAGGCTGGTCATGCTGGGCCTGGTATATATCTTTACAGGGCTATGGAGGCTTTGTTTTTAATGACAATTTGAGCTGTCATATAAAGAAGAGTTTCGAAGGTGGAAGAGGAGAAAGTAGAAAGGCTAGTGGAAGTGCCGAAGTAATAATGAAGAGAAATGTTGGATGAATGGAGAAAAATGGCAAGAAAAATACATTTTGAACGGACTTGACTATCAGGATGAGGGGAAGAGAGAAATAAAGTATAATCTCTATACTTACAGCAAAAGCAAGAAAGCCTGGGGCTGAGCTCAAATGAAATTGCTCTAGAAATGAGACAACAGCCTCCCACCGCATCATCCTGCTTCCTGTTTGCCAGCTTCCATGAGTCGGAAGCTGGACTGGAACCCAAGTGGATTTACCTACTTCCACAACTATGTGGCCATTTCTCGATACAAAGCTCTTTCTATACACAAACACATCCATGCGTCACTGGTTCTGCTTCTCAGAGAGCCCAACCTAAAACACACTGAACTCCTGGCAATGTCATTACATACTGAACGGGCAGCATTACCTATAGCTTTCCTTCAGGGTTCTAGCTAATGTAACTTATTTTTAGTTCTTATTTTCAAAGTCTTTTCCACAAGTCAAGATGCAAAAGTCTTATTCTTTTTCCTTAAATTAGTTAATTATACTGACAATGCATGAATATCCTTGAAAATGTACTAAACATTTAAAAATTTCTGTTACAAATAAAATCTACTACATACCTAATAGGAAATTGAATAAATTAAATCAAACAAGCAAAAATATCCTGTTAATATAAAATACTATAGTTCAGTACTAATTTTATGGCAACATTAATAAGTGCCTGCAGAAATGTACTTTCTCTAATAATAAATGATCAATGCTCTCTGCAACAAGTCAATTAAACACTGGTGTGAACATGAGTGTTTTGAACACTGACTAATTTCTATACACTGGTTATGCCTTTGGGCTGCTAACCACAAGATCAGCAATTCGCACCCACCAGCCCCGCTGCAACAGAAAGAAGAGGTTAACTACTACCTGAAAGATCCAGTCTCAACTCACAGTTCTTCAGTCAAGGGGACCAGATAAAGTCACTGGAATTTGGCATCGACAGAAAAACCCACCAAGCTGGTGTCATTGACTTATCACATCCACAAAGCACATCTTAATCCACTATGATCAAGGGGGGCGGGGGTTGGTGAAGGGTTCTGAATATTTATTCTAATGAGCTATTATATCAGTTTTAACACCTTCCTCCTGTTATGTTAAAGTAAATTGTAGAAAACCATTTTAAAATTATGCACAGTTGCAACCTGGGAAACTCAAGGTGGCACCTGATAATATTAATTTCAGGAGCTGTTTTTGGTTCATTTAATGCAACTGGTAATTGCAAAATCCACTTTGCCTGTGTAAGTGATAAATATCATAGACTGTTGCCGTGCTGGCCCTATGAAATTCCGCACTTGATATTTTGTGTCTACGCTGCCTTCAGTACTTCTGGCAAGGGTTCTGCTTAGCACTCAGTAGCATTTCTTCTCCTTGTCTTGCCTGTTCATTATGCTTTCATTCTGAGGACCAGTGGGTAGACTCTATTATTTTTCTAAATTACAGAAATGTATAGTAGACAAACCATTTCCTTATGTTGATGGCCAAATGTTAAGATGTTATATCATCTATAATCTTGTCACAGTCCACTTAACGATGCTTGGTTAGATTTCTGTGAAATTCTCTTCCAGAGTAGTTTCCCCCCCTACAATGTGAGCGGGGGGAACCTTTACTATAATTAGTGACTATGGTGCAGAATTTCATACAAATGAGATGTGCCAGAAGCACGATAATTTAAACGTATTTAAACAAAAACAATAAAGGACGGGTGCACAAATTTACTGCTGCTTAGGCCACTGCAGCTTCTAGAACTCAATTTCTTTTACTGAGTTAAAAACAAAAGCTACAAAATAAAACAGTTTCACCTGAAATCAATCCTGTTTTTTTTTTTTTACCAGTAGCCACCTGGTCTAGTTTCTGTGTCATATAAAATACAGGCGCTAGGGGTTTGGTGTAGCTTTTGTTTGACCTCTCACAGGAATGAAATGGTCTATTTCATGACCCTCATCTTGAATTGGCCACACACAGGGTGCCTGATCAATGAACTGAAAGCTCTGTCAACCATGTGTTCTAGGGTATAGTTGCTCCACAGACACTTTCCTTTCCTGTTGTAATCATCACAGACACTGACCACCTGCCATCTTTCTTCTGTAGCATCACTGTGTGGGTCTGAACCAACAAGCTAATGGCACCACCTAAGAACATTCAAAATAGCCTTTTAAAGTACGTACTTTTCCTCACTCAAAAGTCTATAGATGGTGAAAAGGTCTACAACTAGCTTCCAAGTCTCTAGGTAACCAACACATCAACCTCGAGAATAATGGTATCAGCCCAAACATAAGACGCATGATCGGAGCAAGAGGGAGGGAACTGCATCTCCATTCTCTGAGCACAGAATAAACTTGAAGGGCATACTGTGTAATCTTGTTGGTCTTTGTTTAGCACTCCTCCTTCCCTTGCAGAGTCCCTCTACTTACATGTTTCCCATTTCTATGATGCCATACCTATGATCCAGAGTACTGAACATAAATGTTATCAAAATTAAAATAAGTGTCTAAGATCCATTAGCCGGTCCATAGGACAGATGTGGCAGTCTGCTTCTATAGTCTGCAGAGATCACAGTCTTACAAAATCGATGAGCAGTTACTTCTACTCTGTCCTAAGGGTCGTTAGGCGTTAGAAATTATTTGAAAGCATAATGAATTACAAAGTTGAATCTGTTGACTTGAAATCAGTACCTAAGGGAAACGAAATTCCTGCTCATACACCTCACTTAAAAATTCAAATCCAGGGACGCCAGCTCCCTTCTCCCGCCATCTCCTGGATCTGGTTTCCGGCTCTGCCTCCCCTGAAGGCGGCCTGCTGATCCCAGGAGCCATATGCGACCTGCCAGGAGGACGATGAAGAGGATCCAGGACGCTGCCTCCACAGCCAGTGGCGCCCCTGCTCGGCTTGGCCTAGCTTGGTTCCTCCAGCCCTCCTCCCGCCCGTCGGTCGGCCCGGCAGCTGCAGGCAGCCAGCAGGGGAAGCCTTCAAGTGCCATCCAACTGACTTGAAGGGCCCACAACTCGCTCACCACTGACCCACCCAGCTCCACTTCCACCACTGGGCCCCTCGCTGGGGTCGGTCATGGGGCGCAGCAAGCCTAAACAGAAGCCGCCTCCCAAGAAGTGGACTGGCACCCTGGACGCGGAGTTCACCTGCCCCTTCTGCAACCACCCCAAGGCTTGTGAAGCTAAGATGAACCGTGCCCGCGGCAAAGCGGTCATCTCCTGCAGCGTCCGCTTCGAGGCTTTCCAGGCGCCCATCACCCACCTCTCCGACCCCGTGGCCGTGTGCAACGCCTGGGTCGATGCCTGTGAGGAAGCCAACCGAGAGCAGCCCCAGAGAAGCGCCCGAGGCCTCCCACCGTGTCCCCAACAGCAGCGGTCCACAGCGGCGACCACCCCCTGTGCCCTGGTTCCACAGATGCCTGAGCCCCTGAGCATGCTGAGGCTGTCTGCCAGTGTCTGGGGGGTGGGGGATGCAGGGGCGCCATGATGAGGCTGTCTGCCAGTGTCCGGGGGGAGGGGGGGTGCAGGGGCGCCCAGGACAGACAGACTGCTCTGAGAGCGGTAGGGACTGGAAGAGGAGAGAAAAAGAGGTATGGACTGAATAAGAGAATAAGAGAGGGGGGAAGAGTGAATGGGGCAGAGATAGAGTTTGAAAGACCTTGAGAGAGAGATGCACAAATAGGTTAATCCACTATTCGATTTGTATTCCAGGAATGCGTGAAGTCCTTGATTTGTGCATGTGAGCATGTGGAGGTCCCCGGTCTGCAACGCACACAGCCTCCATTTCACTGGTCCATCACCTTCCCAAGAGCTGTGCCACCATCATTCATGCCACAGCCAACATGGTGTCCTCCTTTTAGTGTCCGGTTTTTTGTATTTCCTTGTTCTCCCTGGTACCTCAGGTGTCACCTCACCCTCATGTTCGCGCTTCCACAACCTACACACACACACACACACACACACACACACACACACACACCCTCCCAACCCCCTGTGAAAGGAAGCCTTTCCTTTGACACCATCCATTCCCAAAACCAATTATAATTGATTCAGAGCCATCTCAACAACTATACCATGTCCTTATATACTTTATTCCCTGAGAACACAGACAAGGGGAAATAGAATGTAAGATAAACAAAATACAAATCTACTCCAAAAATGCATAAACACATCCCTGTGGTACAACTATTAAGCACTGGACCACTAACAAAAAGCCTGGGAGTTCAGACTCATTCAGTAGCTCTGTGAAAAAGACCTGATTTGCTTACATAAAGATCACAATCCAAAAATCCTAATGGAGCACAGTTCTACAGGTCAGTGAGCCAGAACTGAATCCAGACCCAACAAAAACATGGTTTGGGATGAACAGCAAATATTTGTTTGAAGCAGTCCCCAAATTGTAACTAAAACTAAAAATATGTTAATTTCTTTTTTTAAAGCTGGTATAATAAAAGTGCTTTCAACATGGTATCCAGGATAGATAAAGCCCTCAGAAACAGTAAGGAGAGTAACGAGTCCATGAGAGTTCCAAGAAGGGAGGAGAGGAGGGGTACTGATAGCAATGATGCATAATCCCCCTCGAGGGTGGATGAATAACACAAGTGTAGGTGAAGGGATACATCAGATAGCCTAAGATGTGAAAATAATATAACAATAATATATAATTTATTAAGAGCAGATACCAAAGGGCTCAAGTAGAAAATGTTTTGAAAATGATGATACCAATATTTGTACAAGTTTGCTTGATATAACTGATTTATGGATTGTTGTAATATCTGTAAGGGCCACCAATGAAATGATTGGGGGAAAAAGATCCCATATCATCAATAAAATAGTTTCTTTTTTTAAAAAAGCTGGTATATACCCCACCCCCACATTCAAAATTAATTTCCTAGTAAATCACACTTAAGGATTAAAAAAAGAAACCACACATATCCTAAAGGAAAATTGTATCTTTCCCTGGTTTAATCTATGAATCTTTGAACGAGGAAGGTTTTCCCGTGTGTTACATAAAATTCAGAAGACATAGAAACATCAACATACCCAACTAGCAAGGTGTTTCTAAATGCCACTGTGCTCATTCTCAATCATAGTGGCCCTAACCGTGCACAACACTGCCCAGTCCTGCGCCTCCCTCCAATTGTTGCTATGGGATCAGTAATCAGTGAGTGCTTCTCAGGCCCTCTCCTTGAGGAACTTCCTTTTCACTGGCCCTCTATTTTATCAAGCATGATGTCCTTTCCCAGGAAAGAACCCCTCTGATAACATATACAGAGCACAAGAGACCAAGCCTCACCATCCTCCCTTTAAAAACGCTTCCCGGCTATTCTGTTCAAGAAAGACTTATTCTTTCGGCACTGTGTGGTATAGTGAATGCTCTTCTCCAACACCATAATTCAAAGGCATCAATTCTCCCCCAGTCTACTTTACTGGGGTAGTTTTCACATGCATATGAGGCAATTGAAAATACCATGGATTACGTAAGGTGTTCCTTAGTATTCAAAATGCCATTTGTTTTTAAATACTTTTAAGAAAGGTCTTTTGCAGTAAATCTGCCAGTGCAATACTGTGACTTCTTGACTGCTAGATCAATGATTAACGTTGTCTAGTTAGGAAGGTTTCCGTTTTGTTTTCCACGTTGATGTGGATGCACATTGAAGGCCGCAGTCCTGGATACTCATCAGTAAATGCTTCGTCCTCTTCGTGTACAGAAAGGGAGATTGTGTCATCCGCGTATCGCAGGTTGTTAGGAAGTCTTCCTCCCATCCTGCTGTCTTATCCTTTCCCATGTGGTAGAGCTTCTCATATTATTTTGTCAGTATACACAGTGAATACGTAGGGTGAAAGGTTACAACCCTGGCACATACCGTATATACGCGAACATAAGCCACCCCGAGTATAAGCCGAAGTGCCTAATTATAACCCGGGAAACTAAAAAACTGATTGACTCGAGTATAAGCCTAGGGGGGGAAATGCAGGATGTGAATTAACAGAGACCAGGGGGGAGACACAGAGCGCAGCTACGGACAAATCCTTACCAGTTCAGCTAACGCTGTAAGTGAATCACTACGGGTACTTCTGCGAATTGGAGCCGTCCACGTCATAGGACGGCTCTGATTGGTTAGATGTGAGTAAACAAATATTCAAAGCCCTGTAGTGTCAGTGGGGCTTTGAATGAACAGCAGAGGAGCGGTAATCGCCCACGTGATGTTACACCTCACCGGGGTACCACTGATCCATGTATAAGCTGAACTCGGCTTATACACAAGTATATACAGTACCTTTATTTCATTGAAGCCATGACATATACCTTTTTTGACTGAATCCCCTCGTTCTATTTGAACTGCCTCTTGAATTATGCACAGGTGTTCTATTAGCAAGATTAAGTGTTTTGAAATCCCTTTTATGATCTACACAGATGTATGCCTTCACATAGTTTACAAGATACAAACATCTTTCTGGTACTCTTTGCTTTCTGCTGAAATGTACCTAACACCAGCAATAACAGTCCTAGTTCCATAATTTTTCTGAACTTAGTTTGAACTTATAGAAGTTCCCTGTAATTGTACAGTCACTTTTGAAATGTCATCAGACTTCTGTTAGTATATGATGTCAATAATTTTCTCTTGAAGTATTTGCACATCCCATTCAAATGACTTTCTCTAAGGTAAGCAAAAATAGAACTTTTTTCCCAGATAGTTGGCAGGGTGGCTGGCATCTAAACTTCTTGACATAGTTGAGTTGGCACTTTTAGTGTTGCATTGGTTTGCTGGAATATCTCCATGGGTATTCTGTAAATACTTGTATCCTTAATTTTCACCAATGCCTTAGGTACAACTTGAATTTCCGCCTTCAGCATCACAGCTTCTTCATCATATCTACTGCCTGAAATGGTTGGGCAATCATATGAGAATCCAGTTAATAAGAAAAACATGGCTTTGGAACTGCAGGAAGGTTCATTAAAAACCTCTGATATGTACCTATGAGATAAAACTTTGTCTGCTGAAAATGAAGACAATTTGCAGCACTTATTGACAGAGATAAAAGATGGTATGATACTCTTCAGTATGGATTAAAGCTGAATTTAAAGAAAATAGAAAACTTCACAAATTTATCATCATGATAGAAAAAAATTGTGGTTGCCAAGGACTTAATGCTACTTGTATCACTAAGCAAGGTCCTTGGAAACAGCAGGCAAGAAATCAAGACTACACTAGGCAAATCAGCTGCAAAAGATCTCTTTCAAGGTCTAAAAGCAAAAGATGTACCTTTGTTCACCAAAGTCCACATGGCCCAGTCCACGACCTTTAAAATTGCCTCGTAAGCATGCTGAACAATGAAAAAGACAAAAAAGAGCTGCAGCACTCAAATTATGGTGTTGTTTAAAAAATACCAGATTGCCAAAAGCAACAAATCATTCTTAAAAGAAATACACCCAGAACACTACCTGCAATTGCAGATGTTAAGTCACTAATGTTCGATAGGGCGTCAGAGGAAAGGAGGGAATCCTTCAATGAGCAAGGTGGACACAATAGTCACAATAGACTCAAACATACAATGATCATGAAGAAGGCACAGATGAGGATGAGGCAACATGGGCACTATTCAAAACTGAATTGACCACAACTAAGACAACCTAATCTGGGCTGCAAAGAAACAACACTTACTACATTTCTAATAGCAGGCTTATGTCAAAAGGAGTATACTCATGAGTATACAACAGAGTTCACACCAAATTTAAAAGCACAAAGCATTTTTAATTCAAAATAAAAAAGTGTGCTGTGGGATGGATAAGTACTAAGCTTCTTTACTTAGATTAACTTCTAACAGAAAAGGAAATAAATGTATAGTCATGTAAGATTCAAAAATGAAGATAAGTAACAAGACAACTAGAAGCTGTACTGTTTCTATTACTAGTTACTACTACGAAAGCCACAACTACTAAAAATTACTAAGTGCCAGACACTGATCAAACTGGATTTTGCTAAATTTTCACAGCAATCCTCTGAGGTATTGGTATCCAACACCTAACATATGAAGCAACTGCAAAAAGAGTTTAGTCTCATGAACTTCTTACACCACTTATCTTGAGCTACACTGAAAGTTTAGCAACTTTCAGTTAAGACAAAATCTTATTTTAAAAATGTCTAGTACCAAACTAAGCTTATTGACCCAGAAAGTTGATCTCAAATACATCAGAAAAAATGAGGACTGAAATGTACCAATGAGAATGGAGCCTTTTGTTACTCTCTTGACTCTTGTACCAAGACATACCCTCTACTGTACAGCTGAACAAAACGGATGCTCTGTCAAGGACAAGTGCAATCTTTCATGACAATCACCCTCACACTGCCACACGTAATTGCTTAAACATTCCATTCTGAAAAAGAAAACAACTATGAAAGAAAATTATAATTATGAAGGGTTGGAAAACACAGGCAAGTAAATTGGATTTGCACAAATGTATACAAAAGTAAAAATGAAAATGACAGGCATATAATGAAAAAGGTAGAGAAAGAAGACAGAAGCTACTGTGGCTAGATTATCACGATTTTTTTTACCAGAATGTAAACTTTTAAAATTTTGGTTTTACTAAAAACACATTAGAAAAAATTATCTAAAACCTTCCTACATAAAAAGAATGATACTCAAAAATATAATATCAAGTGCAAAAACAATGTCCTGGCACATAAACATGTGCTAGAACTACCAGAAAAGCGGAAATACTGATGCATAATTCGGACACCCTTGAACTCTCTGACTCCAATACACTGCAAGGTACAGACAAGAGCACCCAAAACTTTGTTATGCTCAAATAGAGGACAACTAAGACGCGACAGTGGCGAAACGACTGTCCCTAATTGTTAATACTGAAGCATGGTTGATAAATCTTCTTCCCATCTATTCATCTTCTAATAAAACCGTTCAAACACTGGTGGGGATTTTGGCAGTCACTATGAGTGGAATGGAAGATGTGAAGGTGCCAATTTACATAGCCACGTTATGGGCAGCGATTTCAGCCGAATAGCAAGTAAAAAATCTTTAGAAGCCCTGGTGGCGCAGTGGTTAAAATGCTGGGTTGGTTGCTTCAACTCACTAGTTAGGGAAAAGACGGCGCAATCCGCTTTGGTAAAGGTTTCAAACCTCTGAAACTATGGGACAATTATACTTTTACAGGGCTCGCTGGACCCGGGCCTGAAATCGACTGGAGAAACAAGCCACATCAAGTTCACTGCCATGGAGTCTAGGCTGACCCATGGATACCCTACCCTACCGAACAGAGTAGAGCTGACCCTTTTCCCGAGACTATAGATTTTTGTAAAAGCTAGATGGGGAGGGTGTAGAAAACATCACTTTCACAATTGAGGGCCTTGAAGTTACCACCCAACGCGAAGCCCACTCCCCAACCAGGGCTGTGATTTGGTTTGGGGGGTGGGGGGGATTGGTGTCCCCCGAAAAGTTGGGCACGAGACGAGGTGCGCCCTCAGCACTCGGCGCGCCCACCGCGCTCCAACCTGCAAAGGGCCCCCTTTCACCCGCCCTCTCTTCGCCGCGCGGGTCCAAGGCGCCGGCCCGGGCTGCCCCCTCCCTCCCGTGCAAACACCCACCATGCTGCCGTCCTCGCGGGCCCAGTTCCAACGCGGAAAGAGGGCCGAAGGCCCTGCGCACGGCGAGCACACGCCTGCGGGTCCGCGGAAGCCGCGCAGTCTCCGGCCGGAAGAGGCGGGGCGAGTGCGTCCCTCGAAAACGTCCCCGGAAACCAGACCTCATCTTTGGCGCCCGTCGTGGAATATCAGTCCCCCGAAAACCAGACCTCGTCTTTGGCGCCCGTTTTGGAACTTCAGTCCCTGGCCTTAGGACGCTGTGAAGGGAGTTCATGGCCATTGATTGAATTGGGTCAGAAGCCGGAAGCCGAGCCGCAGGGAGGCAGAGGCAGGGGGCTGGGGCCGACTTGGGGGATGCACGATCGGCTCTGGCACGTCGGCCCAACCTTGGTCTTGGACTGTGGACGGCTGTCCCTAACATCCTCGCCAGCCCTTCAGCTTTCTGCCCAGATGCCCACGGGTGGAGTGGCCGTGCCCAGGCTGGGAGGGCTGCTCAAGGAAGGCACGTGCTTTGGAAGAATACCTACCAACTTCTAGCCATGTGCCGGGACAGTATATTCATTCCGAAAGTAGTCATAAATGCCTATTGTGACCTAGGAGTTGAAGATACTCAGATGCTATCCCTATTCTCATGAAAGTGGGGCATGTAATAATAATAATAATAATAGAAAAGAACAGTTAATATTTCAAATAATATCAATAGAAATAGAACCAGTGGAGGTGGTTTATATATAGTGATCTCATATATAATGATAGTTCAATGACAAAGATGGACACAGGAAGCAGCCCTGGGCAGTACTTGAATGTGTGATAACTTCAGATGCATGTATTCAATCAAAAAATATCTATTCAAAGGTGGGGTAGAGAGGGGGATCCGATTACAAGGATCTACATATAACCTCCTCCCCGGGGGGTGAACAACAGAAGGGAGACGTCGGACAGTGTAAGATATGACAAAATAATAATAATTTATTAATTATCAAGGGTTCATGAGGGAGGTGTGGAATGGGGGGGCGGGGATGAGGAGTTGATACCAAGGGCTCAAGTTGAAAGCAAATGTTTTGAGAACGATGATGGCAACAAATGTACATATGTGCTTGACACAATGGATGTATGTGTGGATTATGATAAGAATTGTACAAGTCCCCATAAAATGATTTTTTAAAAGATTGATGTGTTAAATAAGTGTGTGGCCAGATCACTAAGTTTTCGCGGGACGTAAATATGTGGAAGTGCATTTGATATAAATCTACACAATGAGGCTACATTGCATTTAGTATAAATCAACACAATGAGGCTACATTAATGTGTACTTTAAAACTAATACATTGAGAATTAACTTAATCCGACCTAGCACCATACTGTGACCATTTCCTACGAATCAGTCTTTAACCCACCATACCACATTTCCTAAATCTGGCATAGTGCAAACCAACTTCCTGAATTTTATATTTTAGATAAAAAAAAATGGGATTCTGCAAACACCTATCGGCATTTAGTATTTGCTCGACTGACTTAAGGCCTCCTAGTGGTGCAGTCAAGAGAAAGACGGGAATTTCTACTCCTATAAGCAGGACCCACAGGGAGTCACAGTGAGTCAGCATTGACTTGATGGCAGTGAGTTTATTTGTTATTATTCAGGTGCGCACACTGAACACTAAATAAAGCAAGTGATGAAGAAATTGAAGAATTCTACCAACTTTTCTGTGGGAAATTGAGCAAATATGAAATCAAGAGGCATTATAGTGATTGGAATGCATAGTGGGTTATGCATTAGACTGTTCATTAAAAGCCCAGCAGTTCAAATCCACCAGCCAGACAGAAAGATGAGGCTTTCTACTCCCATAAAGAATCTTAGAAACGCACAGGGGCAATTCTACCCTACCCTATAGCGTTGGTATGAGTAGGAATAACTTGGATGCAGGAAGTGAGTGAGTGAGTGAGTATGTGAGTGAGTGAATGAGTGAGTGAGTGTGAGTGAGAGAGAGAGTGTGTGTGTGTGAATGAGTGAGTGAGTAATGTAAAAGTTGGAAACCAGAAGAAGGAAAACTGGTTGGAAAATATGGCCTTGAGATCACATTATAGAATTGAAGCTGCATATGACCTTAGTAAGCTGTTGGAGCCGATTTCAGTGTGCTCATCTCCATAGTCTAACATGTTTTTGTCTTTGCTGTTTTCCCATAAAAGTAGGGATTAATGCAATTATTATTGAATGATTTAAGGTGAAAAAATTAACAGAATAACAGTAATGCTCACGGGAAGTGGGTTGAAACGTATATGATTTCTATCATAATGAATGAGGGGTGGGGAGTGCAGAATGGAAACACACAGCCCATCTATAGGCCACTGGACATCCCCTTACAGAAAGGTCTCCGGGAGGAGACGAGCCAGTCAGGGTGCGATGTAGCAACGAAGAAAAAGAAACTTTCCTCTAGTTCCTAAATGCTTCATCCCCACCCACTATCATAATCCCAATTCTACCTTACAAATCTGGCTAGACCAGAGGATGTACACTGGTACAGATAGGAACTGGAAACACAGGGAATCCACGATAGATGATCCCTTCAGGACCAGTGGTGTGAGTGGCAAGGGTGAGTTGGAAAGGGGGAACCGATTACAGGGATCTACATATAACCTCCTCCCTGGTGGACATACAACAGAAAAGTGGGTGAAGGGAGACGTCGGACAGTGCAAGTTATGACAAAATGATAATTTATAAATTATCAAGGGTTCATTAGGGAGGGTGTAGCGGGAGGGAGGGGAAAATGAGGAGCTGATGCCAGGGGCTTAAGTGGAGAGCAAATGTTTTGAGAATGATGAGGGCAATGAATGTACAAATGCACTTTACACATGTATGGATTGCGATAAGAGTTGTATGATCCCCTAATAAACCGATTTAAAAAAATTTTTTAAAGAAGAAGACAAGAACAAAGAAAGCAGAGCCTGGAAATGGAACAACCAGAACACAAAAGAAAATGTTAACAAATTGTAAATATATATATATATATATATATATATATATATATATATATATATATATATATATATATATATATAAACTATTGCCACTGAACAACTTATGTAGAAATTTTCAAGTAGGATCATATTTTACTGTGAAAACATTCACCGAAAAAGGCAATAAAATATTATTTTTAAAGTAAAAAATAGTATGAGCCTCCAATAAAATGATTAAAAAATAAAAAAAAATTTTAAAGTGTATGATTTCAATATCTTGTTGTTTGGTGCCATGGAGTTGACTTCCCACCCACAGGAACCCCGTGCTCTAAGAACAGAACACTGCCCAGCCCTGCACCATAGTCACAAGTATTTCTGTATTTGATTGAGCCCATTATGTCCACATTTTGTCCGCTGTATCAATTCAGCTCCTTGAGGGTTACTCTACCAAGCATATAATGTCCTTGTCTCATGACAGGTCCCTGCTGACAATATGTCCAAATACGTCAGACATAATCTTGCCATCCTTGCCTCTAAAGAGCATTCTGACTCTATTTCTTCCGAGACAGATCAGTTTGTCCTTTTGGCAGCCTAAAAACTTTCAATATTCATCATCAGCTCAACAATTCAAATACACAGATTCTTCTTCACTCTTCCTTATTCAATGTCTAACTTTCAAATGTATGTGAGGCAATGTAAAATATCCTGGGCTGGGTCAGGTACACCTTACCCCTCAGAGTAAAATCCTTGTTTTCAACATGCTAAAGAGGTCTTGTGCAGTAGATTTATCCTCTGTAATTCATTGTTTGATCTCTTGACTGCTGCTTTAATGAGCATTGATTGTAGATTCAAGGAAGAGGTAATCACTGGCAACTTCAACCTTTTCTTAATTTATCATGATGTTCCCTAGTGGTCCAGCAGTGGGGTCTTCTTTCCAGTTGTGATTCATACCACAGGCTGGTTGGTGTCCTTGATCTTCATCAACAAGTGCTTCAAGTCCTCCTTATTTTCAGCGAGCAAGGTGGTGTCTTTATAACTCAGGATGTTAATTTGTCTTCCCCAATTCCAATGCCACACTCTTCTTCATCGAATCCAGCTTCTCTGATGATTTGTTTAGTGCACACATTGAACACATGCAGTATTCTGTTGTTCTGTTCCCAGAACTGCTTCTTGAGCCATGGACAAGTTTTGAGGGAACATAATTAAATGTGGTTGTATCCCAACTCTTCGCAAGGCTAATCTTATGATCCACACTGCTGAATGCCTTGGCATACTCAATGAAATACAAGTGAACATCTTTTTGGTATTCTCTGCTTTCAGCCAAGATCCATTTGACATCAGCGATATATCCCAGAGGAGCGCTATGTCCGCTCCTGAATCTAGCCTGAAGCTCTGGCAGCCCTGTCAATGCGCTGTTGCAACCATTGTTGGAGGACCTTCAGAAATTATTTTTCTTGCATGTGACATCAATGATATTGTTCTATAATTTGAACCTTTCTTTCGAATGTGTACAAATATGGTTATCTTCCAGTCAGTTGGGCAAGTAGCTGGCTTCCAAATTTCCTGGCATAGATAAATGAGTGCTTCAGTGCTTCATCAGCTTGTTGAAACATTTCAGTTGGTATTCCGTCAATTCCTGAACCCTTGTTTTTAGCTACCCTTTTCAGGGCAGCTTGAACTTCTTCCTTCAGTATCATTGGCTCTTGCTCTTGTGTTACCTCCTGCAATGGTTGAACGTTGACTAGCTCATGTTGGAGCAGCGACTCCATGTCTTCTTTCCATAGGCTTTTGATGCTTCCTGAGTCATTCAATATTTTGCCCAAAGAATCTCTCAGCATTGCAACTCGAGGCTTGCATTTCTTCTTTAGTTCTTTCAGTATGAGATCAGCTGAGGATGTTCTTCATTTTTGGTTTTCTAACTCTAGGTCTTGGCACATTTCATTTGAATATTTTACTTTTCCTTCTGGAGCTGCTCTATGAAATTTTCTGATCAGTTACTTGACTTCATCGTACTTTACATGTACCATAGCTAATCTACAATGAAGAGTAAGCGGAGCCTCTTCTGACCTCCACTGTGACCTTTCCTTCCTTTGCTGTCTTTTTAATGACCCTTTGCTGTCTTCCTTTCTGACTGTTGGACAGATCACCAACTGTTCATATGTAAGTGCGGGTCGAAGCTCATGAAAACTGAACAAGTTTACTGGAGCCGCAATATGAGTCTATCCCACCTGAATTTCAAGAATATATTTGAAGCACTGAAGACTAATAACACAAGACCTGATGAACTGTGGGAGGACATCAAGAACATTATTCATGACGAAAACAAAAGTCCATTAAAATGAAGTCACCTTAGTTTCCAAAGTATTACAAGGAAAGTGAATTAATACTTTGTGACTGTATAACCAGACTGCAATCTGGTTTTGTCTCTCTAGAGAACCCTGTCCAACACACCATTATATTCTACATCGCCTTGTAGAGTATATGTTCTTGTGCCAGCTTGGCGAAGAAGCTTTGGTGGCATATGGGAGTATACATTGGATTGGTGACCACAAGGTCAGCCGTTTGAAACCACCAGCCACTCCAGGGAAGAGAGATGAGGCTTTCAGGTCCCAGAGCGCTAATGGTGAATAGTCTAATGGTTAGGGTTTGAGCTGCTAGCCGCAAGGTCAGTGTGGCAGTTATACTTTCTTTCAACCTGTGTGGAAGTAGGGCAGAGCCCAACCTCTGAAACAAGTGGTAGCCGGATGACACCTCCTCGGGGTGGGGCCTTTGATAAGAATGAAAGACCTTAGGCACTGCTTTCTCTTTGCCCCTTTACCTTCTGCTTGCTGGACTCTGCCTTCAGAGCTGGCGCCAGGGCTGACTGGCCATGAGAGTTGTCAGTGCCCTGCCATGTTTCCGCTGACCTTGGATCCTTGTGATTCTGTAGCCACCAGCCTGTGTGCTCCATGCTTCCAGCCTCACCTTTCAATGTCATTGGCCTGAAGCTACTTGAGTCTAAAGAAGGTCCTGGGTAGCATCAGCCTTACAGACTTTAGTTGGACTGGGCTGGGGAGCCTTCTTGATATCAAGTTATTCTTGTACAAAGATGAGTGTCACTGATTTGGTCCCTAGACAACCCGGCCTAACAAAGCCAACAATTCAAAACCACCAGTTGCTCCATGGTAGGAAAAAGAAAATCATTCTATTCCTATAGAGATTTACAGTCTCAGAAACCCACGGGGAAGTTCTACCATGTCCTATAGCAGCGGTTCTCAACTTGTGGGTTGTGACCCCTTTGGGAATCAGACGGCCCTTTCACAGGGGTTGTCCAATTTATAAGAGTAGCAAAAGGACAGTTAAGAAGTAGCAACAAAAATAATTTTATGTTTGGGGGATCACCACAACATGAGAAACTGTATGAAAGGGTCACGGCATTAGGAAGGTTGAGAACCACTATACTATGGGGTCACTATGATTCAGAATAGACTTATTGGTGTGGGAGTTAATTTTGTGGGTTTGAAAGATTTTCAATCTCAGAAAGTCACACAAGCAATTCTACTCTGCCGTGGCTATATATTGGAATTGACTCACTGATAGTGAGTTGAGCCTAAGTTCCCTCATGAGAAACTAAGGGTGTGGAGTCACACCTGCCTTGGGAGAAGTAGTCCCAAGCTGGCATTCATTATTCCTTACCATAACTCCACATATTGTTTTTGCTGAAAAACGAAAATATTTCAAGCTGTTATTTCTCTCTAAGGTAACTAATGTTCCAATTCATTTTGCCAAGCATCTGCTCTCAACAATGAGTCAGTCTCAAGGGTACTCACAGTTCTAATAACCCCAACCTGAGATAACAAAATGAAGATTGCGATCTAATTTTGAGAATTGGCAAGAGAAACTATTTTGTTGTGCTGTCACCAAAAATTAGGGGGGAAAGGCATAGAGTATGTTAGCCTGTGGATAACATAGCAACTGGTTGGCCTTCCTTTCACAAAGACTTCCCCCTTTTCTTCAATGGATAAGACATCCCCTTCCCTCCTGGTTCAGAGAGGTGCTTTGGAAAAACCACCTTTACCTAATCAATCGAGCAAATTAAGTAATCTTTCTCCTGGCATAGTAGTTGCATGCTGTTATTCAAAAACAATTGGTCAACATTTAGCCATATCAATAGGTAGTATATGATCAAGAACCAATAGTGTTGAAAGAGGAAGTCCAAGCTATACTTCATTAACCAAAAATAAAGCTCCAGAAATTGATGGACTAACAAGTGAAATGTTTCAACAAGCTGATGAAGGACTGAAAGCACTCACTCGTCTATGCCAAGAAATTTGAAAGAGAGCTACCTGGCTAACTGACTGGAAGATATTCATAGGTGTGCCTAAGGAAAGGTGACCCAACAGAATGAAGAAATTATCATCGATTATTATTCATATCACTTGCAAGTAAATTTTGCTGACAATAATTCATTAATGGTTGCAGTGTACATAGACAGAGAGCTGACTGAAATTCAAGCTGGATTCTGAAGAGGGCTTGCAAAGAGGAATGTGGTAGATAGGTTTGTTGTGCCACTATGGCGATGAACACATGTGAGATTGGTTGAAGGACGGAGAAATAAATAGCTCGGTGAGCCTCGCCTCTCTCTCTCTCTTACTCTTTGATCATCTTGCGAGTGGGCGGCTGCCTTGCTTGTTCTGTGCCTCCATTCGCAAGCTACAATATCTGTGGGACCTAACACGTGGACTGTGTTGTTGTAACTCGAGGTTCCTTCAAGACCTGCTTTGCCATGCTACAGGAAGGTACATTTCTTGAGCAGGGGATTGTGGGACCCTGTCATCTGGCTGACTATTGGTGACCTGTTTGCTATTTGCTGCGTGTGCCCCAATAGCCTGAATTGCTCTACAGAGGACTACCTGGCGGCCCTCAAGACTTGAAGGACTGACTGCCAGTGTCTCACAACTGTCGCACGGGAGTGAGTGGCATTGAGCCATTTGTAGTGCTTTATAGAATAATTAACTGTTTTTTCTTTTCTATCTATATAACTATAAACACAATTGTTAGTGTTTTGGTTTTGTTTCTCTAGAGAACCCTGTCTGACACAAGGAATATCAGCATTGGCACCAGATAAATCATGGCTGGATGTAGAGAATGCCAGAAAGATGCTTACTTGCATTTTATTGATTATGTAAAGGCTTTCAATTGTGTGAATCATAACAATTTAAGGATAACGTGCAGAATGGGAATTCCATAATGCTTAATTTTGCTCATCCAGGACCTGAACATGTACCAAAGAGCAATTGAGGGAACAGAACAAGGAAACATTGCATAGTTAAAATCATGAAATGTGTGCGTCAAGGTTGTATCTTTCACCAAACGTGTGCAATCTGTATGCAGAGGGCTGAATTATATGAAGCATGTGGCATAAGAATTGGAGACAGGATTATTAACATCTGCAGTATGCATGCAATGCAAATTTGCTTGATGAAACCAAGGAAGACCTGAAGCACCGCCTGAGAAAAATCAAAGACTGTATGCGGCCTTGAGTATGGACTGCAACTCCATGTAGAGGAGCAAATTCATGACAGCATTACCAATCAATGACATCATGATAAAGGGGGAAATGATTCAAGATGTCAAGGATTTCCTTTTTCTTCGATCCACAATTAGAATTGATGAAAGGAACAGTCAAAAAAGCAAAAGATGTAGTGTGTTGGGCAAATGTACTGCACAAGACTGCTTCAAAGTTTTAAAAAGCAAAGATATCGCTCTGAGGATGAAGTTGTGCCAACCAAAGCCCCTGTGTTTTCAGGGGCCTAATATGCATGTGAAGGTTGGAGAATAAGGAAAAATTGATGCATTTGGGTTATGGTGCTGAAGAATATTGAAAGTATATTGGACTGTTACCCTGGTTCCCCAAAAGTAAGACGTCCCCCTACTTACAGTTTTGCCTCTGGCAAAAATATAAGACATCCCCCCAAAATAAGACCTCCCTGAAAATAAGACACCCCCCTCAAAGTTACCGTAATTCTGGACTCTGGACCTTAGCAGTGGGCACCACCGTGCAGCTAACTGTTGGCTGCAGCTCAGCCAGAGCAGACAGGAAGTGCAAGGTCTCTTTTAATAAAACAATAAATGTGTACCATATTCTTTTTCATGGAAAAATAAGACATCCCCCGAAAATAAGACCGAGCGCATCTTTGGGAGCAAAAATTAATATAAGACACTGTCTTATTTTCGGGGAAACAGAGTAGAAGAACAAACAAATCTTAGAATAAGTCTTAGAAGTATAAATATAAGGCTTCTTAGGAGCAAGGATGGCATGACTTACCTCAAATACTCTTGGTACATTATCAGGAGAGACCAGTCCCTGGAAAGGTTATCAAGCTTATTAAAGGAGAAGTCCAATGACAGAAAAAAGAGGAGGACACTCCATGAGATGGATCGATGCAGTGGCTGCCACAATGGACTCTCTTAGGAGCAAGGATGGCATGACTTACCTCAAATACTCTTGGTACATTATCAGGAGAGACCAGTCCCTGGAAAGGTTATCAAGCTTATTAAAGGAGAAGTCCAATGACAGAAAAAAGAGGAGGACACTCCATGAGATGGATCGATGCAGTGGCTGCCACAATGGACTCCAGCATAGCCATTGTGACGGCGGCCCAGGAGTGTGTGGGACTCCGGTCAGCTGTACATTGGGTGCCTATGAGTCAGAACTGACTTGAGGGTGCCTAATAGCAACCATTTGCACAATGGCTAAGTGCTTCACTGACAACTCAAATATTCTAAACTAATAGTTAGTCCACGGCAGTCAACTTCCTTTTCTTTTTCCTTTTTTAAATCGTTTTATCAGGGGCTCATTCAACTCTTATCACAATCCATACATACATCAATTGTGTAAAGCACATTTGTACATTCATTGCCCTCATTATTCTCAAAACATTTGCTGTCCACCTAAGCCCCTGGCATCAGCTCCTCATTTTCCCCCTCCTTTGCTGTTCCCCCTCCCTCATGAACCCTTGATAATTTATAAATCATTAGGAGGTCACATGTAGACCATTGTAATCGGATCCCCCTTTCCAACCCACCCAATCCTCCACCCTCCTAGTATCGCCACTCACGCCACTGGTCCTGAAGGGATCATCCGTCCTGGATTCCCTGTGTTTCCAATTCCTATCTGTACCAGTGTACATGATTTGGTCTAGCCAGATTTGTAAGGTAGAATTGGGATCATGATAATCACGGAGGAGGAAACATTTAAGAACTAGAGGAAAGTTGTATGTTTCATCATTGTTACATCGCACCCTGACTGGCTCGTCTTCTCCCAGAGACCCTTCTGTAAGGGGATTTCCAGTGGCCTACAAATGGGCTTTGAGTCTCCACTCTGCACTCCCCCCACCCTCATTCACTATGATAAGATTTTTTGTTTGCAGTCAACTTCTATAGCTAATCCAGCCTTGGAAGAAACCCTGTGGGGGAAATTCCCCTTGTCCTATATATAAGTCACTATGAATTAGAATTAACTTGATGACAACATGTTGATTTGGTTTTATACTTTTGGTTATAATGCCATTTGAGAATGGTTTTCTGTGTTGTGCTAATGTAACCATATTATTGTAGGTTGTGCCTTAGTCAATCTCTTTTGAGGTATGAAAGAGATTAAACAAGTAAGCAGGGGAACAGAGATGGGGAAAAAGATGCCAAATCATATGACAATTGTGTTAGTCTGGGTTGACTAGAGAAACAAATGCAGAGACATTCTTACGTGTGTAAGAGAGAACTTTATATCAAAAAGCAATTGTACACATGAAAACATCCCAAGCCAGTCCAGAATAAGATCATAAGTCTGATATTACCCCATATGTCAATACTAGTCCATAAATTCCTCTTTAGACTCACACATTCATGCAATGACATCGAATGCAACAAGAGCACAGGCTAATTGGTGAAATGTCTTGTGGATCCAGTGGTGGTGGAAGAATCTCAGTAGGTTGTGGGTCTCCACATGGCTCCTCCAGCTCCAGGGCTCTGGCTCTATCAACATAGCTCTATGTGGCTTGTCAACAGGAATTTCTGGAAAGGAGTAAGTGTATCTGGCCTCCAGTGATCTATTTATCTCCGTAGTGCCTTCAAATGAAGTCATCAAGCTATGACCTGATTGACAGGCTAAACTCCCACCCCTTCACTCTGAATAGTCTCCAATTGTCACTGGATTATGTAACTACCACAATGATTTCCTAAAACAGAAGCCTCAAAAGGAGTAGAATTTTCCTCCAGAGCCAACAGAGAGAGCAAGCCTTTCCTTAGAGGTGGTGACCTGATCTCAAACTTCTAACCTCCTAAACAGAATCCTGTCATAGTGCAGTGGGTTATACACTGGACTGCTAACTGGTCAAAACTCTCAACTCTCTCCACAGGAGAAACATGTGATTTTCTACTCCTGTAAGGATTTCCAGTCTTGAAAACCCACATGCAATGGTGGTATTTAAATAATTTAATAACAGATTCACTGTTCTAAGTATAAAAAAAGATATGTCAAAAGGTAGTTTATCATTTCAAACAGTTAAGACTTAAATAAGAGCAATAAAAGAGACACAAACTACATTATATTATAAGAGTTTTAAAATTTTAATGAAAAAATGTCAAATAATACCTGACCAAAACCAAATCTATTATTTAAGGTATTTCCTTATTATTTCTTGAGTGACGTCCTCATTTGCAATATTCTTTGAGTTTATTGCAGCATTATAGGCTGTGTGATTTATCCTTAGTCATCTTTTCCTGTGGGCGTAGAATCCCATTCAAAGTAGGTCAGTTAAACAATAGCCCCTATTTTTGACACATTAGAATTAGTCTACTTCTATTCTCTGAACATATTATGTTCATCTTGGAAAAATACTTTCAGCGTCTGTGAGTTCTGTTGAACTCATATCAGTTGTTCTAACAATATTTCTATCTCTTTAAACATTTCAGGAATTGCATAATTCACTCAATGTTTATGGGGAATTTGGGGCGAAACACAAAGCTGAAGCAAATGACAGCGTGTCACACTCTGGTTGTTTGTTTCTTTTTCTCTTTATGCTCTATGTTTGTTTATTGCAGTAACAAACACAAGGGGATAAAAAATGTAGTATTCCATCAGAAGTATAACGAGTTTTGTGAGATGAATAAGTAAATATTACCAGCAGAGTGTCATCTAATTTTTTATATGATTGACAGAATAAACATTACTACAGGCGTTTAGAATACTCTGTTGTACAGATAGAGGTTAAATAGAGTAAGGAATGTAATTTCCTTACTCTAGAGTAAGGAACTGTGATTTCCACATTGGGTGGCTGGGAAGCAGCCCACCTTAGAGGGAACCCTAATTACAAGCACCATTTCAACAACTGGTGTGTCTGTTCTACCCAACAGGTGAAAACCAATTGAACCCCATAACTTCCCCTAGAGGCAGTTCTACTCTGTTCTGAAGCGTTTCTAGAAGTAGGAATTGACTTGATGGAAGTGAATGAACCTCCTCAATTGTGAAAATATAAATAGCTGATTGTTAAAGCCACATATATATGGCATTTATGATATAACAGCATTAAACTAAAACAATGGTATAGTAGGTATGATAGTTGGATGATTTGGGGTCAATAACACACCTGGACACACCTGGCTCAAGGTGGAGTCAAACCTGTCAATCAAGTTGCAGCCTGAGGACACCTCCTTGGTGTCATGAGCCTTTTCTATAAGAGCAAGGTGAACGGAGACTCTATCTCTTTGCCTTCCTGCTTACTCTGTCACTGACCCTGAGAGCTGCCAGTGTCCCGATTTCCATGGGACTTGGATGCATGTGACTCTGCACCTACCAGCCTGTGAACATCCTGCACTCTACACCGTTGCATATGACTGTGTGAGTCTGAAGAGGGACTTATAGACTAATATTGGACTTATGGACTTAAGTTGGACGGGGCTAGGAGGCCTTCTTGATATATAATTACTTCTTGATGTAAAGCTCTTTCTGATGCACATTAGTGTCACTGCATTTGTTTCTCTATAAAGCCCTGCAAATACTAGCCCAAAGATATAAATATGAATTGGGTAACAAAGAAAAAGACTAGATCCCCCCCCAAAGCTATGCATTTAATTTTTTTATAAAACACCTTAGATCAGTTATCATGCATCAAAGAACAAAAAAAATCATATCATTTTGTGCTCACCTCCTGATATGATCGCTGAAGACAAATGGGTGCATAAGCAAATGTGGCGAAGAAAGCTGATGGTGCCGAGCTATCAAAAGAGATAGTGTCTGGGGTCTTAAAGGTTTGAAGGTGAACAAGCAGCCATCTAGCTCAGAAGCAACAAAGCCCACATGGAAGAATCGCACCAGCCTGTGAGATCACAAAGTTTCAAGGGATCAGGTACCATAGTGAATGACGGGGGGAGTGTGGAGTGGAGACCCAAAGCCCATTTGTAGGCCACTGGAACTCCCCTTACAGAAGGGTCTTGGGGAGGAGACAAGACAGTCAGGGTGCGACATAGCAATGATCAAAAATACAACTTTCCTCTAGTTCCTAAATGATTCCTTTCCCCCCAACTCCCACTGTCATGATCCGAATCCTACCTTGCAAGCCTGACTAGACCAGAGGACGTACACTGGTACTGATGGGAACTGGAAACATAGGGAAGCAAGGGTGGATGATCCCCTGAGGACCAGTGGTGTGAGTGGAAATACTGGGAGGGCATAGGGAGGGTGGGTTGGAAAGGGGGAACATATTTCAAGGATCTGCATGTGACCTTCTCCCTGGGGGGACATACAACAGAAAAGTCAGGGAAGGGAGATCTGGGAAAGAGCAAGATATGACAAAATAATAATTTATAAATTATCAGGGGTTCATGAGTGAGGGGGGAGGGGAGAGAGTGGAAAAAATGAGGACCTGATGCCAGGGACTTGGGTGGAGAGCAAATGTCTTGAGAATGATGAGGGCAATGAATGTACAAATGTGCTTTACACAATTGATGTATTTATGGATTGTGATGGGAGGTGTATGAGTCCCTAATAAAATAAAAATTGTTTTAAAGATATGGAAAATAATAATAATATATAATAATAAAGGTTCGTGGGGGGCAGGGTGAGCGAGAGGGGATAAAGGGGAGTTGATATCAAAGAGTTCAAGAAGAAAGATGATGTTTTGAAACTGATGGTGGTAGCAATTGTAAAATTATGCTTGAGCTAACTAAATGATGGATCTGTAAGAGCTCCCAATAAAATGATTAATAATAATAATAAATAGAACATAGCAGAGACAGATACTTTTCCCTAAAAAGTGTCCCAGACGAAGCAAAATAAATGAGTCAAGATGAAAAAAAACCACCTTAGCATCTTCAAAGTACTTTCCATTATAACGAACACATTTGTCAAATCTGCTATTCCATTCTTGAAAACATCTTTAAAACTCATCTATTTAGACAGCCCTCTCTTGTTTGTTTTCCTTCACCTCTTCCCTATTGTTGAATTACTCCTTTCATGTTCCTCTTCATTTGCAGAAACAAAAAGAAATGGCATGGAATGAGGTCAGGTGAGTAAGGTACATGGGGCAAGAGAACCATGCTGGGGTTTTTTTTTTGCCAAAAACTGGTACAGTGAAATGGCTGCATGAGCAGGTGCATTGTTGGTGGTAAAACCAGGCCTCTTTTGTCACACATGGTCACTCAATCTTTTCAGATCTTAAATTAAAAATCTTGATTAACAATCTGATCTGGTGGGACAAACTCCAAATCAACATTTTTGTCCATTCAGAAAATTGACAGACACCCAGAACAAGATTTGTCATCAATTGATATTTAATCTTTTTTTCAAACAAGAAAACCACTCATACAACTGAGTTTTTTTCCCCCATAGCACTGTCCTTGTAAGCTGTGTTCAACATTACAAAAGTTTCTGTGGCATTTTTCCTGAGCAGGAAACACAATTTCACAACCACACACTGTTCTCTTAAATTTGCCACCACAAAAAGCGAGGTTCCAGTGAAACTGCTTTTATGAAAAAATTCACTCTGACCAGAGAGAACCTTCAAGGTGATGGGATTGGGTGCACTAACTTAGAGTGAGTTGCTTCATGCTCACCTAGCAGGAAAAATTCATGTTACTAAAACTCTACTGCACTCAGTGCAAATTCATTTTTTGGAGGTAGCCCTTCATATATCAGTCCCCTACAAAATAGACCATAAGCGAAAGATATTACTAGAGATTAGAAAGTTACTTCAGGGTAAACAAGAGGCCATCTAGCTCAGAAGCAACAAAGCCTGCATGGTAGAAGCACACCAGACTGTGTAATCACGAAGGGATCAGTTATCAGGCATCAAAGAACAAAAAAATCATATTATGGGGTGCACACCTCCATGATATGATCTCTGAGGACAAATGGGTGCATAAGCAAATGTGGCGAAGAAAGCTGATGGTGCCCAGGTATCAAAAGGTATAGCATCTGGGTTCTTAAAGGCTTGAAGGTAAACAAGCAGCCATCTAACTCAGAAGCAACAAAGCCCACATGGAAGAAGCACATCAGCCTGCGCCATCACGAGGTGTCTAAGGGATCAGGTATCAGGCATCATCAGAACAAAAAGAAATCTTACCATAGTGAATGAGGCGGGGAGTGCAGAGTGGAGACCCAAAGCCCATTTGTTGGCCACTGGAGATCCCCTTGCAGAGGGGTCTAGGGGAGGAGATGAGTCAGTCAGGGTGCGATGTAGCACCTATAAAAAGTACAACTTTCCTCTTGTTCCTAATTGCTTCCTCTCCCCTCCACCCCTCCCCACAAATATCATGATCCGAATTCTACCTTGCAGGACTGGATAGGGCAGAGGTTGTACACTGGTGCATAGGGGAGCTGGAGGCACAGGGAATCCAGGGTGGATGATCCCTTCAGGACCAGGGGTGTGAGTGGCGATACTGGGAGAGTAGAGGGTGAGTGGGTTGGAAAGAGGGAACCGATTACAAGGATCTACATGTGACCTCCTCCCTGGGGGACGGACAACGGAAAAATGGGTGAAGGGAGACACCGGACAGGGCAAGATATGACAAAATAATAATTTATAAATTATCAAGGGTTCATGAGGGAAGGGGGAGCAGGGAGGGAGGGGAAAAATGAGGAGCTGATGCCAAGGACTTAGGTGGAGAGCAAATGTTTTGAGAATGATGAGGGCAATGAATGTACAGATGTGCTTTACACAATTGATGTATGTGTGGATTGTGATAAGAGTTGTATGAGCCCCTAATAAAATGATTAAAAATAAATACATAAATTTTTTAAAAAGGTAATCAAGAGAAAAAAAGAAAGGTGCTTCTTAATAATCAAAAATTTTTATTTTAAATGATGTATATCTACATTTAACTGAATGGAAGAATAATGAAGTAAAAGAGCTGAATAGAAATTGTCAAAGGGCAGCTCAAGAAGACAAAGTCGAGCATTATAATGAAATGCTGAGAGAATTCAAATTGCAGTAACAGACCCAGTATTTCTCAGTTTGAAAGAACTAAAGAAAAGAACCACCTTTGAGTAGCAATATCAAGTGTTCTATGAATAATTCAGGAAACATCAAAGGAAGATGGAGGAATGTTCAGAGTCAGTAGGTTAAAAAAATCAATGTTCCATCATTTCAGCAACTAGTGTATGATTAAGAAATGATAGTACTTATAGAAGTCTGAGCTACATTGTAGGTATTGGCAAAAAGAATTCTCCAAGAATTGCTAAAATACCAACTGAAATATTTCAATGAACAAATATAACAGTGGTCGTTCTCACTCATCTCTTCCAAGAAATGTGGAAGACAGCCACACCGCTAACCTAGGAGAAGAGATGGATACCATGCCACTAGGAAAAGAGAGGATTCAAAGGAAGGTAGAATGACTAAAAAATCATTAATAGCACAGGAAAGTAATGTGTGTCTGACGTTCATAAAAAGCACTTGCAGAAGTATATCAACAGAGAACTGTCCGAAGTTAAGACACTCTCAAAAGAGGATATAGAACAAGGAATATCACTGGTGAATCTTGCCTGAATTAATTTACTTCCCACAGCAAATTCCTTATTTCTGAAGTTTTACAGGATTAACTTTGGAGTGGCTGGTGCTAATTTATCAGGTTGGCCTATTTCTTTTTGGAGCTGTGAGAATATTAATATTATTAGCTTTTTGTCATGTGTGATATGACTAGCTAGCTATTTTCCCTTTTCTTGTGTTCGACAGTTAATGTACAACTGTGTCGAACTGCTGTGGAACCGTGGTTGTGCATTGGGCTATAATCCAAAGGCCAGCGTTTGAAGCCCCAGCTGCTCCTTAAGAGAACTAGCGAGCTTTCTACTGCTGTGAAGAGTTACTTCTCTAAGTGTGACTCATGTGAACAGCCTAGGAAACCCACAGGGGCCGTTCTAGCCTTCCCTCTAGAGGCTCTGTGAGCCTGAGTTGAATTGGAGGCAGTGAGTTTGTTGTTTTAAAATATGGGAAATGCTGTGGGTTTGCTAAGGAGAAAAAATGATAAGACAGTTTCCATAATAAATACGGTTAGAATTTTAAAATTGTCATGATTGTGATGAGTCAGAGTGGACATGACAGCAACTCACAACGAGAAAGAATTTCCTAGCGCGGTCTTTTCTTCACTAACTCCTGCACTATTTCAGTAGCCTCAACCTCCCTGTTTTTATGTTTTCTCCAATTTCACCAGTCTTCGTGAAGACTATCGATATTGGATACACATTAGCTTGCTAACCACAAGATCAGGGGTTCAAACCCACCAAAGGCTTCAACAGAGAGATGATGACGCTGTCTTCGCCTGTAAAGATTTACAGCCTCAGAAACAATATAGAGTCACTGTGACTCAGAGTTAACTCTATGGGAGTAGGTTTCACATCAAATTTCAAGACACTCAGATGATAAAAATCTCCCCACCATACTGCATATGCCTCTAAAAAAAAAACCAAACAAACAAAGCCGCAAAACACCTGCAGCGGCCTTTTCAAAAGCAGGCTTGCTGTTTCCTCTGTCACTATTTCTCAGCATGAATCTTTCATTGCTGGAAAATTACAAAACTTCTCTTCTACTTGTGTTCATTGACTTCCTCTCCTACTTAGACTAATCAGTCTACAAAGCGAAATTCTGCTTTATACGGCTGGGAGTAAGTTCTTGCCCTTTGACCTTGTCTTGCATTTGGCACCTGTGGATATTTACTGAAAGCACATGCGTGCCTACCTTGCCTTCGTGATTAGATTTTAATCAAACGTCTGGAGAGAAAAAGTCAGCTGTAGCTCACCAGTCAAGCACAACATAAGGTGTTATCTAGTAAGCGTATAATAAGGAAATTCAGGATTATTTAATGAAGAATCTGTTCTCTCAAACATTCACAGCATTGAGAAATATTTTAACATTGAAAGAATATGTCAACAAGGTTACAGCTCAGTTAAAATATAAAATAAGCTTCAATAGGAAGTATAGAATGTGAATTGTCCATCAGTGTTCATTCTCCCTCCCCCATCCCCGCCCTCACCTTTTTTTTTTTGAAAAAGGAAGATTTTCCTGATGTAATTTTGTTGACCGAATACATAGCAAAAAATAAAATTCTACATTTACAATTTAGTGGTAACTGGCTACATTCTTGCAGCTGTATAGCCATTTCCCCCCTCTCTCATGAACAAACTCATCAATCTCCATAAAGTCTCTCTCTAATCTTTTAAGCATGCATTGTAAATTTGATCCCACATGGACTGGTGTTAAAATCGCATAATGCTCAGGCAGGTGGGTTAACTTTAAGACGACTTCAGGGTATATTTTTGAGTGAAGAAGAAGGATTTTAATATCATTCCAGATAATTGAGCATAACTCTTTGCTACAATACCCAAACTTGATAAATGGCTGTTTCATCAATACTTTTTAATACTACTACATTAAAATCAATTGGACTTTTTTATATATAACAGATTTTTTAGTAACATTTGGAAGATGTTGGTTCATCAAGTAATCCAAGACACATTACTTCTGAATGTTTGGCATGACATTATTTTAAAAGTTCACATGTTAATGTCACGACCTATCTCAACTGAAGAGAGGCTGGTGGCAGGAACGTATTCTCCATAATCCTAATTTCTGCACAGTACTTTACATTTTGTCATGGCAATTGGCACTGCCATTTGCTTATTTGAAATAAAAGGCAGTTGAGATCATGTCTGCCTAATGACTATGTTTAAATAGCCATGACTTGTCTGCTACTCATTCTTGCAATAAAACGGTCTGTGAATAAAGTGGGCATACCAACTCACAGCTCAATCCACAAGTGCTGTCTGCAATTAGGCCATCATATTTGGGTCTGCAGCAAAGCACATTAAATGTCCATCCCTATTTGTCACATAGCTACTAAAACTATGTGTACTCTACGGTCAACACTCAATAAAATTAATGATTTTTTACCTTTGTCACTCTATTCGTAAGACTCTGTGTATCCCTTTTGATTTTGTTGATAACCTAATCCATTTGTCATTTCAATAGTGTTTAATTTTCATACATTTATTTACCTTTCCTTATATTTTGTGATTGACTTGTAGCTTCGTTCCATTATGGTCAGATTAGATACTTTCAAGTTATAATTTTTTAAAACTTACTAAAATTTACTTTGTGTCTAAAAACAGTCTGCACCAAAGGTATGTGCAATGAAGTAGCGTGTGTACCACTGTGCAACTGCTGAGTGGTGTGCTCTGTCCAAATGGTTAATTTCATGCAGATTTTGTTTCTTTATTCCCTTTTAAAATGGTTCTATTGATCATCAAAAGGTGGTGCATATAAATTTAAGTGATATTCATAACAATAAAATTTCACTTAAAATGTATTGTTATATATTAACATACATTGCCACTCCCCTTTGCTTTGTATGACTGTTACTTGTTATGTCAAGTATCTCCACCCCATGTTAATCAGTTTCTGCACCTGTACTTAAGATGTGTCCGTTCTCATATAGATATGTCATATTTGTAGTCTAGCCTACCACTGTTTCTTGACTACAATATTTAATCCATTTATATTCACTGCAATTCATTATCAATAGAGAAAATTTACATCGAACATTTTGTTCAAGATAACCCCTTATAATTTCAAAGCTGAGTTCTTTGTAGGAATGTATTTTTCCTTTGTTATTATTACTTTTCAATAAATTTTTATTACCAAATCACTTAGATTCCCCATAAGACCTGAAATTTCTCTTATCTATACCAATCACCTCCATTTTATTTTTGTTATTGTTAATTACAATTGTGTAGCCCAGATCCCCCATCTCATTGTAAATTAATTTTATGATATTCGTTTAAGTGGTTATCTAGTGCCATGTTTCTTTTCACAGAACACACTTTAATACTTGTTGCAGGGCTGGTTGGGTGATTACAAATTCCCTTAATTTCTGTTTATCTGGGAAAATTCCAATTTCTTTTTCTTTTTAAAATCGTTTTATTAGGGGCTCATACAACTCTTACGGCAATCCATACATACATCAATGTGTAAAGCATATTTGTACATTCGTTGCCCTCATCATTCTCAAAACATCCGCTCTCCACCCAAGCCCCTGGTATCAGCTCCTCATTTTCCCCTCCCTCCTCACTCTGCCCTCTCTCATGAATCCCTGATAATTTATAAATTATAATTTTGTCATATCTTGCCCTGTCTGAAGTCTCCCTTCACCCACTTTTCTGCTGTTTGTCCCCCAGGGAGGAGGTCACATGTAGATCCTTGTAACTGGTTCCCCCATTCCAACACAACCCCCCTCCACCCTCCCAGTATCACCACTTACACCACTGGTCCTGAAGGGATCATCTGTCCTGGGTTCCCTGTGTTTCCAGTTCCTATATGTACCAGTGTACATCCTCTGGTCTAGCCAGATTTGTAAGGTAGAATTGGGATCATGATAGTGGGGGAGAGGAAGCATGTAGGAACTAGCGGAAAGTTGTATGTTTCACCCTTGCTACATCGCACCCTGACTGGCTCGTCTCCTCCTGATTCTCTTCTGTAAGGGATGTCCAGTGACCTACAAATGGACTTTGGGTCTCCACTCCACACGTCCTCCCCCAGCCCCCGACATTCACTATCATATGAGTTTTTGTTCTTTGATGCCTGATAGCAGATCCCTTTGGCACACGTGATCACACAGGATGGTGTGCTTCTTCTATGTGGGCTTTGTTGCTTCTGAGCTAGATGGCCGCTTGTTTACTTTCTAACTTTTAAGACCCCAGACACTTTATCTTTTGACAGCTTGGCACCATCAGCTTTCTTCACCACATTTGCTTATTTGGAAATTCTAATTTCATCCTCACTTTTATTTCTGAGTTGGAAAACTTGTTATATATATATATATATATATATATATATATATATATATATATATATATATATATATATATTATTTGGAGAATTTGTTATATATATATTACTCATTTTATTGGGGACTCATACAACTCATATCACAATCCATCCATCCATCCACTGTATGTCAAGCACATTTGTACATTTGTTGCCCTCATCTTTCTCAAAATATTTGCTTTCTACTTAAGCCCTTGGTATCAGCTCCTCATTTACCCCCTTCTTTCCCATTCCCCCTCCCTAATGAACCCTTGATAATTTATAAATTATTATTATTTTGTCATATTTACACTGTCTGATGTCTCCCTTCACCCACATTCCTGTTGTCTGTCCCCCAGGGAGGAGGTTATATGTAGATTTTTATAATCAGTTCCCCTTTTCTACCCCATCTTCCCTCCACCCTCCAGTATCGTCACTCCCACCACTGGTCCTGAAGTGATCATCTGTCCTGTATTCTCTGTGTTTCCAGTTCCTATCTGTACCAGTGTATATCCTCTGGTCTAGACAGATTTGTAAGGTAGAATTGGGATCGTGATAGTGAGGGGTGGGGGCAACAGGGAGAGTAAGCATTTAAGAACTAGAGGAAAGTTGAATGTTTCATCATTGCTACACTTTACCCTGACTGGCTCATCTCCTCCCTGCGACCCTTCTGTAAGGGGATTCCAGTTGCCTACAGATGGGTTTTGGGTCCCTAATCTGTACTAACCCTCCTTTACAATGATCTGATTTTTCGTTCTTTGATGCCTGATACATGATCCCTTTGACACCTCGTGGTCACACAAGCTGGTGTGCTTCCACCATGTGGACTTTGTTGTTTCTGAGTTTGAGGGCCACTTGTTTACCTTCAAACCTTTAAGACCCCAGATGCTATATCTTTGATATTGGGGCACCATCAACTTTCTTCACCACACTTGCTTATGCACACATTTGTTTTCAGCGATCATGTCACAAAGGTGTGAACCATGGAATGCCAATTTAATAGAATAGTGTTCTAACATTGAGGAAGTAGTTGAGTAGAGGCCCAATTTCTGTCTGCTACCTTAATACTAAACCTATAAATATACGTACGTAGATATATTCCCCATCATCATATATAAATATATTTACACATGTACATGCCTGTATTTACACCTCTGTAAATGCCCTTTGCCTCCTAGTTCTTTCCTCTATTTACCTTTACTTTCCTCTTATCCCACTATCATGCTCAGTCTCCATTTTGGTTTCAGTAATTCCTCTCCATTACATTGCCCTTGATCAATCCCTACCAGGGCTCTCACACCCTCCTTGCCTCTGATTTTGGATCACTTGTTGTTCCCTTGTCCCTGAGTTGGTCAACACCACCTCCTTTCCCCCAGTTCCTCTTCTCCCTTGTCTCCCTGTAACCATCGGTCCCATTGTTTTCTCTTCGAGACTGTTCATCCAGTGTATCATATCCAGACAGAACTGCAGGGATAATAATATGCACAAAAAACCACTATATAGCAAAACAAAATGATGACAAAAGCAAAAAGCCAATGACACCCCAAAAAACAAATAAATAAAATTAAAAAGTAATAATGAAAAGAAATACCTGTAGATAGTTCAAGGTCTGTTTGTTGACCTCTTGAAGTGTCCTCCACTAGAGTCCAATGGGGTGCCATGCCCTGTGCCCAAAATCTTTCCTTGGCATGTACTCATGACCTCCCTGCTCTGTTCACCCACTACTCTGCCACCCACCCTTAGTGTTTTACCTCAGTGTGGTGGGGTGAGGTCGGGCCAATCCTGACACTGTGTCTTCAGTGTTGTGCCCCGTAGGGACATGGGTTAGTGAGGGACGTTGTGTCTCACACTGGGGCCAGCTATATGGTCCACTCTGTGCATTGGTTGCTCTGAGCAGGGATATTGTCCTCCAGACTTGATGGGCCAGGATGCGCTCCACTCTTCCACCCACTTCATTTGCTCCGTGTGCTCTGATCAGACAAGTCCCTCTCCCTGAGCTGCAGCTTCAGTGCTGTCCTCGAATGTAAATTCTTCTTGGGGGAGCAGCGCCTGTCCACGTAGTTGGCATTAGGGCGGGTTTTCAGATCCCTCCACTGGCTCCCCGCTCCATGTCGGCATGCTGCATTCACATCTTGGAACACTGGGTTGAAATCTAGACCCTCTTTTCCTGTGGAGATATAAACAATAACCTCCCCTTGGATAGGTTAGTGCCCTGTTACACTGCTACACATTTCTACATTTTCCCCCTCCTCCTTTTTAGTTGGCTATCATACCTACCCCTGGATTTGGTCTGGCCCCTGCCATACTACCTGGACCTCACCCCAGGAATGTTGGTATACAGTAGCGTTTTCCCTATGCCCCTTTTGCATTTTTATTTTAAACTTACCTCAGCGGACTCATGTAGTACTTGTCCTTTTGTGCTTGGCTTACTTCACTCAGCATAATTTCCTCCAGTTCTTCCCTTGCGGTGATATGTTTCATGCATTCATCACTGCTTTTTAATGATGCATAGTACTCCATTGTATGTATGTACCATGGTTTTTTAATCCATTTGTCTATTTATGGAAATTTAGGTTGTTCCCAACCCCTTGAAATTGTGAACTGTGCCATGATGAACATTGGAGCACAGATGTCTGGCCATGGTTTGTTTCTTGCCTCTTCTGGGTATATGCCCGGTAGGGGGATTGCTGGGTTGAATTTCCGTCTATTTAAGAAATCGCCAAATTAATTTCCATAGTGGCTGCACATACCTATAGGTCTACCAGCAGTGGATGTGAGTTCCTATCTCACCACAGCCCCTTCAACACTTGCTGCTTTCTGATTTTTTTAATTGGGCTATCTTTGAGGGTGTTAGGTGGTATATCATAGTTGTTTTAATTTGCATATCTCTTATGGCTAATGCACGGGAACATTTTCTCATATGTTTATTGGCCATTTGGATTTCTGTCCCTGTGAAATTACTGTTGAGGTCCTTTGCCACCTCCCCCGTGGACCATTAGTTTTTATCTTATTGTAAGTGTGCAAAATGTTATAGATCTTAGTAATAAAGCCTTTGTCTGGTGTGTTGTTGCTAAAGATGTTTTCCCTGTCGGTGGGTTCTCTTATTACTCTCTTGATAAATTCTTTCCATGTACACTGGTGGTTTATCTTCAGTATATCCCACTTATCATCAATTTATGATCCCCTGTATTTGTATTCTTCCCAGTTTCCTATTGCCTATGTATTTCCAGTGACAAGGTTCTCAGGTTTATCCAATTCCCTCATTCATGGCCCTAATTATTTGGGGTTTTACCTCAAGGTCTATAATCCATCTTCAATTTATGCTTGTGCATGGAGTGAGGTAAGGGTCTTACTTCATTTTTCTGCAGGTAGATATCCATTTTTTCCAGCACCATCTATTGAATAAGGTGTCTGCTTCTCATTTGATATTTTGGGGCCCTTATTAAAAACCAGTTGCCTGTATGCTGATGTTTTTATTTCTGGATCTTCAGTTCTTTTTCATTGGTCTGAATATCTGTTGTTATAGCAGTACCTCACTGTTTTGACCACCGTGGCTGTATAATACGTGCTAAAGGCAGGTAGAGCAAACCCTCTCACTTTGTCTTTCTTCTTGAGGAATTCTCTGATGATTTTGGGCTTTTTCCCTCTCCATATGAAGTTGGTAATCAGTTTTTCCACATCTCTGAAGAAGGATGGTGGTATTTGTATCGGGATAGCATTAAACTTATGTAGTGCCTTGGCAGAACTGACATCTTTACTATATTGAGTCTTCTAATTCATGAGCATGGGATATTCTTCCACTTGTTGATGTCACTCTTAGTTTCTCATAATAGTGTTCTATGATTTTCCTCATACAAATCTTTCATTTATTCAGTCAAGTATATCCCTACATATTTCAATTTGTGCTTGGTTATTGGCTACCTTTTAAATAGCCTCTTCTGTGATCTTGTCTGAGGTGTATAGCTAACTGATAGACTTCTGTTTTTTGATCTTGTATCCTACCACTCTGCCATATTCCTCTATTGCTTTCAACACTCCACTTGTGGAGTTTAAGGGATTTTTGATATATTGAATCATATTGTCTATGAATAATGATAATTTCGCCTCTTCCTTTCCCAGATGTATACCTTTGATGTGTTTTCTTTGTCTTATGTTGTTAGCTAGGACCTCCAGTATGATGTTAAATAGTAGTGGGGAAAAGGGGCATCCTTGTCTGGGCCCCTTTTTCAGTGGAATTGTTTTCATCTTCTCTCTATTGATTATCATGTTGGCTGTTGGTTTTTCATATATAGCTTGTATAATATTGAGGAATTTTCCTTCTATTTCTATCTTCTTGAGTGTCTTACACAGGAATGGGTTTTAGATATTTTTCAAATGCTTTTTACACATCTATCAATATTATCATTTGATTCTTATCATTTTCCTGCCAATGTGGCGAATAATACTAATGGTCTTTGGTATGTCGAACCATCCCTGCATCCCTGGTATGAATCCCACTTGGTCATGGTGAATTGTTTTTTAATATGCTTTTGTATTCTGTTGGCCAGTATTTTGTTAAGGATTTTTGCATCGATGTTCATTAGGGATAATGGTCTGTAGTTCTCAAATCTTGTGGCATCCGTTCCCGCTTTAGGTAGCAGAGCTATACTAGCTTCATAGAAAGCGTATGGGAGTTTTCCATCTTTGTTAGTTGTTGTTTAGGAAGAGGTTGTATAGGATTGGTGTCAGTTCTTCCCCAAAGGTTTGGTAGAATTCTCCTGTGAAGCCCTATGGCCCGGGATTTTTTTTATTGGTAATCTCTTTATAACATTGTCTAATTCTTCCATTGTTATGGGTCTGTTGAGGTTCTTGACATCCATCTAGAATAGTCTTGGGAGGGATTGTGTTTCCAAGTATTTGTCCATGTCTTCCAAGTTGTTGAATTCATTAGAGTACAGGCCTTCATAGCACTGTGTAATTATTCTTTTGATTTCATTAGGGTCCATACTAATGTCCCCTGTTTCATCCCTCATCTTTGCAATTGACATGTGGTCCTTACTTTCTTTAGTTAGGTTTGCCATCGGTCTGTCAATCCTTTCGAAGAACCAACGTTCAGCTGTATTAATTTTTCCCATAATTTTCTTGTTTTCCCTCTTCTTCATCTCAGCTCTGATCTTTATTATTTCAATCCTTTTGCTATTAGTAGGATTATTCTGTTCACTCTGCACTAATTGACGTAAGTTTTGTGCCAGCTTATCAACCACAAGTCTCTCTCCTTTTTTCATGTGTGTGTTTATTACTATCAGCCTTTCTCTGCTAAATGCCTTTGCTGTATCCCAAAGGTTTTGGTATGCATAAGGTGGCCAGACGTCCCGCTTTTGGCAGGACAGTCCTGATTTTTAACAATTTGTCTGGCATTCTGCGTATTTTAAAAAGTCCCGATTTTTGGAAAGAATGAACGACAAGCTAGGGTATATGGTTTTCAGCTGCCATGTGGCTATTTTGCCAGGATATGAGTTTTATCAATGGTGTCCTGCTTTACCAATGTTAAACGCTGATCACCTTAGGTATGCAGTATATTCATTCTCATTGGTTTCTAGAAATTTCCTGATTTCAACTCTGATCTGGCCAATAACCAATCCTTTTGCAATAGAGAATTATTCATTCTACAATTGTTGGCCTTTGTTTTCTTCACCATCCTTCAGTTGATTTCCAGCCTTATGGCACAGTGTTTGGAAAAAGATGTCTGTATAAACTCTATGTGTTTGAATTTACTCAAGTTAGACTTGTGTCCCAGCATTAGGTCTATCTTTGAATATATGTCATGTGTGCTTGAAAAGAATGTGATTTTTTTTCATTTGGGTGGAAAGATCTGAAAATATCTATCAGGTCAAGTTGTCCAATTGTGCTGTTTAGATCTGTAGTCTCCTTGTTGAGATTCTTTCCCAGTGATCTGTCTTTTTCAGACAGTAGTGTATTAAAGTCATCTACAATAATTGTTGAGCCAGTGATTTCTGTTTTCATGTTTTGCACTGTTTGATTTATGAATTTTGCCAGTCTCTCATTGGGAGCATATATATTCATTATGCTCACTGGTTATTGTCTACTGTTCTGTTGAACATTTCATAGAGCCACTACTTGTCTCTTATTATGGCCTGTATCTTGTGGTCAGTTTTGTCAGAGACTAAGATTGGTACTCCTGCTTTTTTTGCATTGCTGTTTGCTTTGTATATTTTTCTCCAGCCTTTAATTCTCAACCTGTTGTGTCTCCTGTAGGCATCAGATAGATGGGTTAGGTTTCTGAGACAGTCTGTTAGCCTCTGCCTTTTAATGACTGAGTTCAGGCCATTGATATTCAGTGCTATTCCAAGCATCTGTGGACTCTGTGATGTCATCTTGTACCTTTTGTGTTGGGTGTTTTCCTACCTATGTATTAAATTCATTTGTGTTGTGTGTGTGTGTATGTGGGGGGCGGTTCATTTTTGCCTTCTTTCCACTATTTTGCCAATGCTTTCTTGGGGGCTGTTTTCTCTTTGTCACCCTATGGGTGAAGTTCTTCTATGTGATGGTCTCTTGTTTGTACTCAGTGAGTTTTGATCTTCTGCCCATACTGGATCAGCAAAGATCTTTTGTAGGACTGGGTTTATTTTATGTATTCTTTGAGTTTTTCCTTGTCTTGGAAGGCTCTCACTTTTCCACCTATCTTAATAGATAATTTGGTCGAGTATAGTATTCTTGGGTTTACGTTATTTTCCTTCAATTTTTGGAATATGTTACCCATTCCCTTCTCTTCTTCATCATGTCTGCTGATAGGTCTGAACTTACTCTTATTGGGATACCTTTATACATGACTATTTGTTTTTCCCTAGCTGATCTTATGATCTCTCCTTCTCCTCAAAGTTGGATAATTTAATTCATGTTTCTTGGTGACTACTTCTTGGGATGCAGTCTGGCTGGTGTTCTTTCAGTCTCCTGAATGTTTGCCTGATTTTCATTTATTAAGCTGGCAAAGTTTTCCTCTATGAATTCCTTCACTATTTTTGCTGTGGACTTCTTTGTTGTGTCTTGTTCTGGTAGTCCAATTATTCTAATGTTGTTCCTCTTCATAGCATTATACTTGGCTCTCAGCTTATCTTCTTCTTCTTTCATTGTCTTATTTGACTGCTTTTCCCATTTTTTGAGGGCTGCTTGATTATCCTCATGGTCATTGGTATGATTGTCTTCCTCCTCAAGTCTGTTAGCAAAGTCTGTCAATTTGCCACTGGATTTTGGTATTTCATCCCTTAATTCTTCTATTTATCTTTGGTGCATTGCTTTATGTCCTTTATAATTTCATCTTTTTAATGTATTGCTTCCCTCATATCCTGTATAACTCCAAACAGCATTCTGAAAATGTCTTTCTGTGGCAGGCCAGTATCTGCTTTTTCTATCCACATCGTTAGGTTCATGACTTCTTCCTGCATTGTCTTCTCTTACTTCTGTTTTTTTTGTTGAGGCTGTTGGGGCTGGTTTTTGTTTACATGTTGTTTTAGAAGGCCTGGTGGGGGACTCTTGTGAGTTCTTCTTTTAACTACCTGCAGGTAGCTGCATTGGGGGGCTGGGCTACAGCTGTCTCTTCCTGTGGTTTCCATATTACTCTAGCCGATGGACAAGTATTCCATTATTTGGGATGTGAATTGGATAATCCTCTCATGGGATACTGGTTGGGTTGTTGTGTGCCCACAATGGTGATCTTTCATTGGCTGATCTCTAAGTAAGCTCTAGTGGTTTGTCTTACAGCACTTGGAGCACCTCGTGTGGCATGTGGTATTACCCTCTGGAACTGGAGTGCCGCAGAGTGCATGTGGGTGTGCCTTCCTTCGTGTAGGTCACTGTAGCTGGCAGGCAGAATTACCCTAGTCAGAGAGATGGCCGTGGAGGCTGGGCAGATGATCCTGAAGCAGCGTGGAGCACCACTGGCAGTGGGCATGACTGCCCCCAGTCACTTGTCAGGCTCCAGGGTTTAAACTGAAGTTCCCTGAGTCATTTGAGAGGGAGAACTTCCAGACACTTGGGGTATGGAGGAGGACTGGAGTGATTTCCCCAGCTATGTGTAAAGCCAGCAAATATGGGTGGGAGCTCCCCCATCTGGGCCTTCAGAGTTGACCTACGTGGAGAGGAGTGGCCTGGAGGCCAGTAGTGACTTGTGAAAGGAAAGAGTGGGAAAGAGAGAGAGAATGGAGAAAACAAAGACAGGAGCAGAAATACCAGGAAAACTAACACCCATTCAGAAAAAATATGAACAGTCTAAACAAAAGTAAAGACAGTCAAAAAGAGAAAACAACAAAAAGGGAAAACTTATTAATCAGCTGAGATTGTTACAGGAAAGAGAGAAGTGATAGAAGAAGAGGAGACAAGAAGAAAAATTGAAAGCAAAACAAAAGAAAGGGAGAAAAGCGAATAAAAGGGAAAAATAGATAAAGAGATCGCTGAGCCCCAAGTTGTGCCATGGGTTGCACTGCCTCATGCAGTATGAATCACTGTCACAGGGGCAGGCTTTAGCTTTCCCCACTGGGTGGACAGAGTTGCCCTAGGCAGAGGGTAAGGGGCTGGAAACTAGCAGTGGTATGTGGAAGTAAAGAGAGGGAGAAGAGAGAAACAGAAAAGCAGGGAGAGAGGAGAAGAGAACAAAGAGAGAGAGAAGAAAGAAAGAAAAAGAAAGAGAAAGAAGGAGGAAAGCACAACTCTGCTCACTATGATTGACTGTGATGGTAAAGAGAGAAGGAAAAAATAAAGAATAAAGAGATAACTGATTCCCAATTGCCTGAGGGATTTACACTCTGTCCCAAGATGGCAGGCTGGTGTGCCCTTTTAATGCAGGGACCCAACGGTGCTGGCCAGAATTGCCCTAGCTGTCAATATCACCTTAGAGACCCAATGGAGGTTTTATCAGCAGTGCAGAGTGCTGTAGATGGCTGTCACAGTTGCCTTGTGTGTTGTGCAAAACTCCCACAGCAGGCTGGCTTGAGTTCCTCCTGTTATTTAGGTTGAGTTAAAGCCAGCAGTGGCATATGATAGGAAAAGGAGGAAGAGAAGAGCATAAAAGAGAGGAAAAAGAAGAAAAGAAAAGAAAAAGAGAAAAACAAAACTGGGCCCATTGAGACAGACTGTGGTGGGAGAGATAGAAGGGCAAGAGAATAAAGTAAGAAGAAATAGAGTGGTTAGTAAGGAAGATAACCGAGGCTTGATCGCCTGACCATGGGGCTGGAGAAGTTCCAACTCTGCCTCAAGATAGTGGGGTGGTATGCCTGTTTGGTGTAGGGTCCCACAGATGCTGGGTGGGATTACTCTTGAAGGCAAGATCGTAGCAGATGCCAGGCAGCAGGCAGTTCCCCCAGCGGTATTTAGCACTGGCGTTCACTGGTATACTTGCCTTGTGCTGTCTGAAGCACTACAGCAGGAGACGGGGGTATTCCTTCAGCCCCATGAAGGGTCCCAGGACAGGCAGGACCTCCCCAACCATGTGTAGAATCACTGAAATGAGAGCTGGGCTCATTGTCCTATCTAGACTGCTAATGCCCTACTAGCTCAGAGCCCCCTACCCGCTCTGGCCAGCTAAAACAGAATTAAATTAAGCTGGCTCCCTGGCTCTGGGCTCTGGATCTGTGCTCAGTTAGAAACTGAGACTTGCTTCAGGGTTCTTTTTTTTTGTTGTTGTTATTTTGAAACCCTCCAGGCACTGTAGCTAATTTCTGGCATCCCTTAGCATGGGCTCCCTTTTTATGCTAATACATGTTAAGGGACTCCTTCTATCTGATGCCTTGGAGTTGTACAATGAGCCTGAGATTTGCAGTTTTTACCAAGAGAATATTTTTTCTCTTTTTCATATTGGGATTATGAAGTGCCTTGATTTGGGGACCATCACATTGGCCTCCAGAGAGGGAGATTCAGCTTATCAGGGAGGTTGTGTTCTTCTTGGCCAACTGGAACTGAATTTACCCCCTGAACTATGACTATCTGCTTATTTTATGCCACATCACAACCTGACTCAGGTAAATTCCTGCTTTTGCTTCTCCAAATGTATGGCTACCTGCTGACCTTGTTTCCCAGGCTATGAGCTCAAGTATGTGACCATGTGGGGAGTTCTGGTTTGGGGTCCTGTGACTAGGTCTCAGAGGTTCTCCTTGTGTCTGGGATTATGTCCCCTTTAGGGTGTCAGCCTTGGGTAATTGCTATGCACTGCAAAACTAGGGCGCAGGATCCCATGAGTCCAGCACACTGAACCTAGAGCAATTTAATGCATTCTTTATTCGCTTTGTGAATGGAAATCACAAAAAAGCGGGGTTCTAGTTCTAATTTCAGGACTCCACCTCCCAGTCTCCTTCACCTTACCTCCCAATTTTCTGGTCTGGCAGCAGGAGCTCTGGGTGGGTGAGTCTTAAGTAGATGCCATCTTCTCATCCTCACTTTTGAAGATAATTTTGCTGGGTAAATTATTTGTGGCTGATAATTATTTTCTTTCAAAGCCTTAAGGGAATTTGTCTGAGCAACTTCTTTTTATTTTTCTCATTTTTTTTGGTTACCACAGGCATATACCTTGAAGTGTGTGTGTGTGTGTGTGTGTGTGTGTGTGTGTGTGTACTAAATATCTCTGGAAAATCAACTAAACTTACAATCAAATTTTAAAAAATTGTTCTATTGGCATATACCTCACATAAGAAACAGTTTATTTGTTCATTTACATTAAGATTTGTGTAATCATCTCCACAATCAATATCTAAACAGCCTTTCATCCTCATTGTTGTTAGCTCATTTCCTTCCACCCTCCCCTGCCATGTCTCTAGGCAATTATCAATCTCTACAGTACTACCTATCTTTAATTTCATATACAGAAAATCATAAAATACACAAACATGAATAAATCAAGCAAGCAAACAAAAGCAACTTAACAATGGCATAGAAACAAAAACATAGAAAAAGCTCTATCAGAAATCCTGCAGATTATTTACTTTTAACATGTGTCAAAGGGGAGATAAAATGATAAGGTATTGCATTGTAATCTAACTACATCTGCCATAGTTGACTTTTCAATGCTCTCTGTCTGAAAGCAAGTCTATTTCAATCCCTGCACTGCAGTCAGAAGGGATGCACAGAAGGCTTAATCCATGTGGAGGCTCTGCAAATAGATTCCTGGTGTCCGCTGTCATCCAAAGCCTTCTGCAAATGTCACAATTTAAGCTCTGATATGATTCACTCCTTTAGATTTATGCTTCCTCCATGTGGACTTTGTTTATGCCTCACATATATGTCTGCTTGAACAATGGGATTGCTTGCTAGTTCTGAACAACTAAGATTTTAATCCAACCCTACTTGGGAAAATATAATTTTTAAATGGCAGCAAAAATAGTAATAATTAGAAGAGCTAGGAATTCTACACCGCAAAGTCTTGTGGAGTCAAAGAGGTCATGTAAATGTGTGAATCAGAGGATAATTCAGTAAGAAACGGTGTGGTTTGTGATATAGCTAACTGGAGAGTTATGTCATGCATGTAGTTATTAACATTTAAGATATTAACATTAAAATGGTGTCCTGAGGCTATAAGGAAGCAATCAGGATCAAATTTATTTTTCAGGTATAACAAATAGATAAATAGACATACAATATGAAAAACTACTTTAGGGTAGTTTCAAAACAATGCTCAATCTCAAATATAATTTAAGGAGAACATTTATTAGGTCATAAAAGAAGCAAAGACAGCACAAAGACTCTGGCACAACATCAGATCAGGAAGGCCATTTGCTCCAGGTTAAAATGGTGTCCAGTTCCAGGATTCCCAGTGAGGACACTAGTCAAATTGGAACAATGGGAACTGTCACAAATGCATGATTGGTGGCAGATCAAGACATCATCGCTTCAAATAGGACTACAGACGTGGGAGCAGACAACAATTAGGACACAAACCTTAGATTAAAGAGTTTACAAGTTTTATTCACGGCCTTCTGAGTGAAGCAGTCAGGTTGAGACTGACAGGGCATGACTCAGGAGTGTGTGCCTGCTGGTACTGTCCCCAGTAGGGTGATCAATATCAAGGACACACCCTATGCTATTGCAAAGTGTGAAGAAATTAGATGGTGTCTGGCTATCAGATAAAATAGTATCTAGAGTCTTAAAGGCTTGTCTCGAAGCAAGCAGCCATCTAAGTGAGATGTCCACTAAGTCCACATGGAAGAGGTATGCCAACATCAGTCGCTGAAGGCTTGTAAATCATATAATCTGAAGTTGGAGGGCATAGTATCAGAGCCTAAATTGTGAGAATCCAGTTTGCAGAAGGCCATGGGTGACAATGGGAACCCAAGATACATTTGTGGGAACTACATAGGAATTAAGCCATCAGTGATCTCCATAACTGAGAGATGGGAGGAAAGTGGTGTCTAAACAGAGCACATTGAAGAAATGAGTAGATAAGAGCAAAGGTGTTGGGTGCAGCAGAGTGAGTGCCATTTCCACCCATTTTCAAAATTTCCTGTTCTCTGTTTACAAAATTCCTGTTGCCTGCCCTTCCCGCCTAGATGCTCACCAGAGAATCGCCTGTGCCCCTAACAAGGGCTGCATTCTTTCCCTATTTCAAACTTTCCAATTATGAGAAAACCTGGTGCATTTCCTGTCTTATTGATGGTTATGCCCTGAGAAATATAAACGGAGGAATTAAAATTTTAAAATCATTTTATTTAAAATTTTTTATAGTTTTTTATCAGGAGCTCTTACAGATATTATTACAATCCATAGTTCCATTCGATCAAGCATAGTTGTACAGTGGCTGCCATCATTTTCATTCTTCTTGAACGCCTTGATATCAGCTCCATTTATCCCCTCCCTCCCCATCCCACCGACCCAAACCCTTAATATGTTATATATTATTATTGTTGTTGTTGCTTTGTAAATCTTTTTTAAAAATCCTTTTATTGGGGACTCATACAGCTCTTACCACAATCCATCCATTGCGTCAAGCACATTTGTACATTTGCTGCCATCATCATTCTCAAAACATTTCTTTCTACTTAAGTCCTTGATATCAGCTCCTTATTTTTTTCTCTATCTCCCCCTCTCTCCCTCCCTCATGAAGCCTTGATAATTTATAAATTACCATTTTCTCATGTCTTACACTGACCAATATCTTCCTTGTCTCACTTTTCTGTTGTCTGTTCCCCTGGAAGGGGGTTATATGTAGATTATTGTGATTGGTTCCCCCTTTCTCTCCCCGCCTTCCCCCTACCCTCCTGGTATTGCTACTCTCAATATTGGTCCTGAGGGGGTTATCTGTCCTGGATTTCCTGAGTTTATCTGTACTCATGTACAAGCTCTGGTCCAGCCAGATTTGTAAAGTATAATTGGGGTCATAATATTGGGGGGAGGAAGCATTTAACAACTAGAGGAATGTTGTATGTTTCAATGATGCTATACTGTACCCTGACTGGCCTGTCTCTACCTTGTGAGCCTTCTGTAAGGGGATGTCCAGTTGTCTACACATGGGCTTTGGGTCTCCACTCTGCACTCACCCTCATTCACCTAGATATGATTTTTTGGTTCTGGGTCTTTGATGCCTGATACCTAATCCCATAGAAACAGGCTGGTGTGCTTCTTCCATGTGGACTTTGTTGCTTCTCAGCTAGATGGCTGCTTGTTTATCTTCAAGATATTGAGACCCCATACCCTATATATTTTTTCTTTTAATTATTTTATTGGGGGATCGTACAACTTTTATCACAATCTATATATACACCCATTGTGTCAAGCACTTTTGTACATCTGTTGCCATCATCATTCTGAAAACATTTTCTTTCTCCTTGAGCCCTTTGTATCAGCTCCTCATTTCCCCTCCTCCCTCACCCATCTCCCTCCCTCTCGAACCCTTGATAATTTATAATTATTTTTTCATGTCTTATACTGTCTGATGTCTCCCTTCACCCTTTCTTTTGTTGTCCATCCCCCAGGGAGGGAGTTATATGTAGATCATTCTGATCAGTTCCTTCTTTATCCCCAACCTTCACCTTTTCTTCTTGGTATAGCTACTTTCATGATTGGTTCTGAGGGGTTTATCTGTCCTGGAGTCCCTGTGTTTCCAGTTCCTATCTGTACCAGTGTACATCCTCTGGTCTAGCCAGATTTGTAAGGTAGAATTGGGATCATGATAGTGGGGTGCGGGGTGCGGGAGAGGAAGCACTAAAGAACTATAGGAACGTTGTATTTTTATCAGAGCTAAACTTCACCCTGGCTGGCTTATCTCCTCCCTGAGACCCTTCTGAAAGGGGATGTCTAGTTGCCTACATATTGGTTTTGGGTCTCCATTGTGCACTCCTCCTCATTCACAATGATATGATTTTTCAGATGCTATATCTTTTGATAGCCAGGCACCATCAGCTTCTTCACCATATTTGCTTATGTACCCATTTTGTCTTCAGTGATCATGTCAGGAAGGTGAGCATCACAGAAAGCCAGGTTATTAAAACAAAGTGTTCTTGCATTGAAAGGGTACTTAAGTAGAGGCCCAATGTCTGTCTGCTACATTAATACTAAACTTATAAATATATGTACATAGATCTATTTCCTTATCATTATATATAAATATACTTACATATGTCCATGCCTGTATGTAGACCTCTGTAAATTCCCTTTGCTTCCTAGTTCATTCCTCTATTTCCTTTTACTTTCCTCTTGTCCCACTATCATGTTTGGCCTTCATTCGAGTTTTGGTAATTTTTCTTGGTTACATTGTCCTTAATCAAGCCCTGCCAGGCATCCTATGCCCTCCTCACCATATGTTTTAGATAACTCTTTGTTCCCTTGTCCCATCTTTGTTAACACCCACTGCCTTTACCCTGCCTCCCCCTCTCTCGTGTACCCCTTCCCAAATAATTGGCCCCATTGTTTTCTCCTGTGGATTTGTTTATCCCGCCTAGCTTATCTAGATAGACTTTCAGAGAAAATAATAAGCTCCAAAACAAGGCAGAGCAAAACAACAAAAGAAAACAAAACAACAACAAAAAAGACGACAGATAAAACTTTATAAATAGTACAAAGCCTGTTTGTTGACCTTTAGGAATGTTTTCCGGTTGAGTCTGATGGCATGCCACACTCTGGCCCTAAAGTCTATTTTTGGTATTCCCCGGGGACCTCCTTGCTCTGCTCCCCTTGCTGCTCTGTTGTATGCCCTTAGCATTTCACCCAGGAGTGGTGGAGTCGGATTGAGCACAATTCCCACACTGAGCCTCCGTGAAGCTATAAGGGTCAGTGAGAGATGCTGTGTTTAGAGGTGGGGTCGGCGCTATGGTATTCTCTGTGCATTGGCTAAAGGAGGAATTTCTTTGTCTCTTCTTCTTCCATCCACTTCTTCCCTCTGGGTTTCCAGTAGCCTGACATTTGGTCCTTTTTGAATTTCCTTCCCTCGTTTTCGCCCTGTGTGGCAGTGGCTCCTGTGACTCAGGTACCTTCTAAGGCAGCTCCCATCCTCTATTACAGGACTAGCTCTCTGGTTTCAGTGTAAACTAGCTACATCTTCCTTCCCTTGATTTCCTTAAGTCCTTTTATCCCACTTTGATCTCCCTTTAGTTTGGATTTAACCCAGTAAGCCCCATCCCCGGAATAAAGCCTGAAACTGTTATTCTTGTTTCATCTCTATCCTTAAAATTCCTTTACAAAGGGATAAACCCTAACTAGAACTGTGCAAACCTTGTCAGCTGATTTTCCCTCTGATGCACACTGAACCTGATCTGGTTTTGAAAAATTTTGTTTGTTTGTTCATATTAGTGTTTATCTCAGAGGTGTATGCAATCAGGGGTCCCTTTCTTGAAGTTGTGTTATAGGGTTTTCAGTGTATGAAGCCCAGGATTGATGAACCTATAAGGACAGTAAATAGAACAAGAATGGGGGCTGGGGGGTACAGTAAGTGAGATGATGTTGTTAGGTTTCTGGATTGGCTTTACCCCGGTTCTTTGCTTCACAAGTTGAAAAAATTCACTGAGCAGAAGCACTTTTGCAATCCAAGTGAGTTTTTATGGGAGAAAGGGAAGTTTCACAGGTATTAGAGTCTCTCAAAAAGATGCATGCTATTTCTGGAAAGTATGTTACAGAAGTTTGCAAATGGGTGCAAAAACCACGTGGGAAGAATACAGGAAGGGGGGTGGGGTGGGGGGTGGCGCAGAGCAGGCCCTGGATGGGCCCTGAGGGAGTATGCAGGCATGTTCGTTCATACTCTCATGTGAAAGAGACCCCCCCTCCCCATCCTCCACCTGCTGCGGAACAAGGACAGAGTAAAAAAAAAAAAGGGACCTGGCCTTCTTGCATCTGGCCTTCATTCCCTCCTGCCCCACTGCCTGAAGGGGTGGGGTGGGGGTCATGGCTGAAGGTAATGTCCAACTCTGTTCAGAGCCACCTTCCTGACATCATGTGGCTGGGCCTCGCTTGCTAGCCTCTATCTGGGTGACCAGACGTCCCACTTTTGGTGGGACAGTCCCTATTTTTAACAATTTGTCCCACGTCCTGCAGCGTTTTTTAAAAGTCCTGATTTGGAAAGACTGCAGCACGACAAGCTAGGGTATACGGTTTTCGGCTGCCATGTGGCTATTTCGCCAGGATATGAGTTTTTATCATTGGTGTCCCGCTGGTGTCCTGGTTTATCAATGTTAAAATCTGGTCACGTGGAGCTCCCACCTGGGCTCAGGGGGCTTACTTTGCACATGCGTCGTTCTGGATTTTCCCATAGCTGTCCAATTCGCGTGCCTCATCTCCCTGCAGCCCCTCTGTTATGGCCCTACCAGGCACTGGGGAGACAACCCCTTTCCCCCCTAATCTAGCGATCTAATAATCTCAGAGTCCAGGAAGGAAAAGTATGTTTGGAAACTGATTATGGTAGCAATTGTACAATACTGTTTGACGTGATTGGACTATGGAAGATATATGTGTTAATGCCCAATTAAAAATAAAATTCAAAAGTTATAACAAAAGCAGCAATTCTTTAAAAAGAAAAATAAGACACATCTCCCCTTCCCTGGGCTGACTGGAGAGGGGTAGAGGTTATATACTCTCCAAATGTGCTCAGCCCGAGACGAATAGTTTCTACATCCTTGATTAATGATCCAAAGGAATGTAATGGAGGCTTCATCTATGTGGAGACTCTGCAAATGAAATATGGGCTGTTCCTGTCATCCATATCCTTTTTCAAAACAGGGTGCTATAAATTATATGGGAGCAAAAGCCACCTCTTTTCCTCCACAGATCAGCTAAAGGATTTAAACTGCTGACCTTGCAAGTAGCAGCCTATCTTGAAACCCAATACACCTCCCAGATTCCTTATACTACACCAGACGACATTTATACATTGGAAGGCATGTTGGGCGCTGAGCAAAGAAAAAGAAATGAAATGGCTTTTGGCTAATAAGTACTTTACAGGCAGTACTCCAGGGAGGTGCTTTTTAACTTAGGCAGAGCATGGCAATTTGCTAAGAAAAGAGGAGCTATTGAGTTGGTTAGAAAGACATTGAGTTGGTTAGTATTTAGAACAGAAATATTTATGGGTGTGGAAAATCAAACAATCAATTATTGCCATTAAATCACTTCTGATTCATCACAACCTCATATGTGACACAGTAGAATTGTAAAGTAAAATCCAAAGGCTTTTATTGGCCATTATCTTACAAGAAGCAGATTGCTATTCCATTCTTTTGTGGCAGGGCTAGAGGAATTGGAATGGGCAGCCTTTAGGGGAGTAGTCATTCCCTTTGCACTCCTTAGAGTTTGGTGGTGGTGTTAGAGGGATTAAAAAAAAAAGTCTACCCTTACTACACACTCTTATTTTATCAAAGAAAACAACAACTGTCATCAAAAATTATTCCCATCAAATAAGACTGCTGCTTTCATTTTACAGATCAGAGCTGGGGCCTTTGCTGAGCCTGGTTATGAGTGAGGTGGCTGAGTGTGATGCCACTCAATGGGCAACGCAACATTAGCAGGTCTAGTCCACCTGTGACAGCTTACTTCAAAAGCATCAGCCATAGAGTGGCATTCTACTCTGGTTCACATGGGCTCACAGTGAGTAGAAATGGACACAAGGGCTACCGGTTCTTAGATCAAGTGTAATTTACCTGCTGGGGTTGGGAGAATGGCCTACCTTGCCTAAATACATTACTGTCTCCCTCAGGTAAGGGGGCTATACACTGAGAAAGGTGCAAAATGGGCAGTAATAGTAACTGGTGTAATTTTCACAGCAATAATATAACAAGATAGATGCCCCCTCCCCAATGCACACAGAGGAAATTTATACAAAATACCATAATCATACCTCGATTTGCCCCATACTTGGTTGACTAAACTAACCAAACTTGAGAAATGGAAGAAAAAGATGGCAATAATCCCTGTGTCTATCTTTATATACAAGGCTAATTCCATTTCAACCAAACTCAGTAGTTTAGATGAGTCTGGAACTTCAGTGCCCTCAATTCTTTTAAAAATTATTATTTTATTGGGGGCTCATACAACTCTTATCACAATCCATATATACATACATCGTGTCAACCACCTTTGTGCATGTGTTGCCATCATCATTTTCAAAACATTTTCTTTCTACTCCTAATTGGTGTAGACCCCCTGATTCGTCAAACTGTAAGTGTGTGTTATGTTCATCTGCTTGTATGGTTGTTAGGTAAGTATGTGTTATGTTCCTATCCTTGTACGGTTGTTAGGTAAATGGGTGTTATGATCCTCTGCTTCTATGGTTGCTAGGTACTGTGGGATCAGTTCTGACTCTGCAGTGTCAGAATCACCTGCATCATCCTCATGATCGCTGCTGTGTTTGAACCCATTGTTGCAGCAACCACGTAGTTTCATTTTGAGAGACTTCTCTTTTAGCCAGACACAAAGTCCTTCTCTAGGGACTGAATGTTTCTGATAACACGGACAAAGTATGGGAGACCAACTTTGGTCATGATGGCTTTCAAGGAATATTCTGACTCTACTGTTTCCAATAAAGAGTTTTTCATTCTTCTGGCAATCCAGATATATTCAGCATTCTTTTCCAATACCAAATTCACCTTTTCTTCTATTGCACTAATAGGGTCCAGATATTTCTAATTTTTTTCTCATAGTGTATTAGTCTGGGTACTTTAGAGAAACAAATCCACAGAAACTCATGTATAAGAGTTTTATGTAAAGGTTAAGTGCGCGTCAAGAAAATATCCCAACCCAGTACTGCCAAAGCCCACAAGTCCAACATTAACCCATATGTCCGATACCAATCCACAAAGTCCTCCTCCATCTCACAAAACACACACTATGACACTGACTGCAGGAGGAAAGTCGAACCAGTGAACATGTAAGCATCTCAGTTTTGGCAGGGGTCTCCACATGGCTGCTCCAGCACCCAGGGCTGCATTGGGGTAGGTCCATGTCGCTTCTCCTTGGGGATGTCTTGCAGGAAGTCAGCCTTGAAAGCTGAAGCAAGGAACTGCTAAGGCAGCTGCACCCTGGTCTGACCATCACAAAGTAAGAGACCCGAGAACTGAAAGGTGAGGCTCACCAAGCCATTTATCTCTCTGCCCTTCAATTAATCCCCCATGTGTTTATCGGCCAGGTTGGCGCAATAAACTAACTCAATCCACCCCTTGCCAACCTGGCACCTATACATAATTCTTTAGCTTCACAATTGAAATTAAGTAACACCTACACCTTAACCCTATAATCCTGTGAATTTTCCCCCCAACTATGAAAGTATGTAAGCCAACCATTTCATGAGTTTATCTCCCCAAATTTTGGGTATCCAATTTATATACTGCCCACTTACATCAACTCAGTTCTCTGAGAAGACGATCATTTTTCGACATAAGAATCTTCATTCCAGTTGGAACCCTGTGAAGTCTGCATCCATAAGCAAAGTCAAATCAGGGCAGGCCATCCATAAAGTCAGCAACAATATGCACCAGTTCACGGGCTCAAAAATCTCCAGCTTGTCGGGTTCTGGTCAACTCAGTGTGGGCTGCCTCACTCAGCCTCCACAGGGTGCCCATTGGTCGCCTAGCATTTAGACTATGGGCTCTCACCAATACTCAACAAGCCTAAACTTCTCATGCTACGTCATGGACCTTAGACCAGCCAACCCACTCTCGTCTTCTCCTCATTTTCCTGTAAACCAAGTCCACAGATGTCAATGGCCAAACTCAACCCATCTCTTTATTGCTGCAATTCTCCCACTCCCACTCAACAAGCAGATCCAGGTGGTTACCTAGCAAGCACCTGCTCACAGGCTCCCTTTAACATTCAGTCCCAGAGAGAAGTTTTCTTCATGGCTCCAGATTGTTTCCAACTTCTGACAAAGACCATTGGTTCCTGAGTACTCCAAAGCACTCAGTGGGGTATATCTTTTCAAATCTTTTTTTACAGGCATGGCCTAAACCCATCTAAAGATCAAATTTTAATGGCTAAGCAAGTGGACTTAAAACTTTCTATTTTCCTACTTCCCATATTTTCCCTAGAAAAACAACAGAGTAAATAATGTGGCTTTATCTGACCTCTGGCTAGACATGAGGGAGAGGTCAAACAAACATCTACTCTCTATCTTATGATTTGTTTCTTCAGTACCCCACTCCTAAGGTACCATAATGTATTAGTCTGGGTACATTAGAGAAACAAATCCACAGAAACTCATGTATAAGAGAGAATTTTATGTAAAGGTTAAGTGCACATCAAGAAAATATCCCAACCCAGTGCTGCCCAAAGCCACAAGTCCAACATTAACCCATTAACTCATATGCCCAACACCAATCCACAAAGTCCTCCTTCATCTCACAAAGCAGACACAATGACGCTGACTGCAGGATGAAAGCCCAATCAGTGAGTGTGTAAGCGTCTCAGCACTGGCAGGGGTCTCCACACAGGTGCTCCAGTACCCAGGGCTGCATCAGGGTAGGTCCATGTGGCTTCTCCTTGGGAATGTCTTGCAGGAAGTGAGCCTTACAAGCTGAATCAGGGAACTGCTAAGGCAAGCTACACCCTGGTGAGACCATCACAAAGCAAGAGACCCGAGAACCAGAAAGGTGAGGCTCACAGAGCCATGTATCACTCCGCCCTTCAATTAACCCCACATGTGTTTATCGGCCAGGTTGGCACAATAAACTAACTAACTCACATAGCTACTTGAATTGGTGATTCTGCTAGATTTTACTTTCATTTGTAGTCTGTACTCCAAGAAATATTTTTCCATATTAGTATTAAGGAAAAAAATTATATGGGGAAAATATGTTACTGCAGTTAGTTACTGTGTGTCAGCTCTGATTCATAACAACATAACAGCACAGGATTGGGCGACATTTTGCACATGCTCAATGCACGAGCAAAACCTCGACCAGTCCTGTGCTGTCTCCATAGTCTGTGATATATTTGAGTACACTGTGGGGCTATTGTGTCAATCCATCTCAGTAAGGGTGTTCCTCATTTTTGCTGACCCTCTACTTTACTAAACATGATGTCCTTTACTAGGAATTTGCTATTCGTGATAATGTGCCCCAGGTAAGTGAGCCTGTATCTCATCGCCCTTACTTCTGAGGAACATTCTAGCTTCTCATTTTTTTTCCTGGGACAACTTTGTTTGTCCTTTGGCAGTCACGCTACAACCTGTATTCCATGCAACAGGCCAATTCACATGAACCACTTCTGTCTTCCTTTTTTTCATCATCTAGTTTTCACATGCGCCTGAGAAAAGTGAAAAGATCATTGAAGTGAAATATTGGCCCCTTAACATGTGAAAGAGATAGTTTGCAATAGATTTCATCTGTGTGTTGCCTTTTGATTTCTCCTGCCAGGGACATTTGTAATTCAAGTAGAATGAAATGCTTGGAACTTCATTTGTTCCTCTCCATTTATTACACTTTTGTCTTCTACGCAGTTGTGAAGCTATTTAGTATATATATATTTTAATTTTTTTCTTTTTTTAAGTATGTTTTTAAAGTGCAGGTGCAGCCCAGACTGAGCTGTGGTCTTCTAACTTTCCTTAGAAAGCCCTTCAATTAAGTCATCTTCATTGTCAGCAAATAAAGGTATCTGGTCTCCATCTTGTAGGTTGTTGAGTCTTCAGTCCTGATGTGTCATTTGTCCTCATAACGTCTGATTTATTGGGTTATTTGTAGAGTATACAGTGCACACAAGAAAGGCCAAAGGAGGTAGTCTTGACCAACAAAAATATAAAAAAGGTAAAACAATGAGTTTGAGACTTTGTTTTTGTTTCTTTACAGAAATTAAATCAGGGGCCCAGTAGATATGTTTGTTTGACCAATACATTGTTCACAGACAATTTTTATTTTTCAGTTTTGAATGTCTTTAGGTGAGTTTTCCTTCTCCCGATCACCACAGGCCCTGCCTTCATCCATGCCCAATACCCTGACACTCATAGAATTTCTCTAGTTAAGGGCACACTCAGAGCTGTCAGGCTGTCTTTTGTGTGGATAAATCAAGATTAGTAAATGAATCAGTTCTTCTGATTGCAGAGAACACTTGACTGACTTCCTCTAAAATGAGTAATGGAATTTTCTTCATAACAAATAAATGCTTGGCATGTTAGTTTTAAAAGGTTGGCTGACCTTCTGTCAGACTTCCTCTAAAAGGGAGAAAAGAAAAGTATCATATCTTTAAAAAATTTCTTCCACTTAAGCACTTTTGTTCATATAATTTTTCATGATCAGAATATGCATATCTTATACTTATATGCTTAACTTCATTTCTATACTTAAAAAATATTTTAAGACAAACACATTAAGAAAAACAATTAATAATAATTCATATATTACTTACCATTAAAATATTTAGGGCTTTAATAAATATTTTATAAAATATTATTTTCCCTATTAAATATTATTTTCATATTATAAAAATATATCTATAGTGGTGATACCGGGAGGGAAGGGGGGTTAGAAAGGGGGAATGGATCTCGGGGATCTACATATAACCTCCTCTCTGGGGGATGGGCAACAGGAAAGTGAGTGAAGCAAGAACCGGGAAGTGTATGATAAGATAAAATAATAATTTATAAATTATTAAGGGTTCATGAGGGAGGGGGGAGCAGGGAGGGAGGGAGAGGGAAAAAAGGAAAATGAGGAGCTGATTCCAGGAACCCTAGTGGAAGGCGAATTTTGAGAATGATGAGGGCAATGAATGTATAAGTGTGCTTTACACAATTGGTGTATGTATGGATTGAGATAAGAGTTGTATGAGTCCCAATAAAATGATTTAAATAAAGAAAATCTCTATAGGTTTCATAGAGGGAAATCTATGCTTCCTATCTAGGGTTTTGAATCTCCCAGACCACATCCTTCTGTTCCCCAAGTTGACCTCTACTAATGTTAAAAGCTTTCTACTTAATAGTTTAGAAAATGGTTGCATAGTATTTAAATGAATGGAAAAATTTGTGAACTTGGAGGAAAATCTTAAGTAGTTCCTCTTTCCACTATCTTTTTTCATGTGCATAATGTCTTGTAGATTATTTTGGTACTAATGTCATATTTAACAATGTTTGGATTTATTTGTGCTTTTCTCCATAAAACATTAATCCCTTGTGGTGTAATGTTAGCATTCAGCTGGTAGCCAAATGTTGGCAGGATGAGGCCCCTAGTTGATCTGGGGGAGAAATTGTGTCCGTAGGCTTCTCTGTAAAGATCACACACCCAACCACCCACTCACATAATCACTCACCCACTCACCCATTGCCATTCAGTCGATTTGAACTCATAGACCCTATAAGCCAATGTAGGACTACCTCTGTGGGTTTACAAGGCTGTCAATCTTTACAGAGAGGAGGAGCAACTGGTATGCTTGAACTACCGACCTCGTGGTTAGCAGTCCAACTCAAAAACCTCTATGCCACCAGAAGTCCTTCCCTAGGGGAAACCCTAAGACGTGTCCTCTCTGTCCACTAAGAGTAGGAATTGACTAGACACACAACCACCACCGCCTTGTTTAAATTAACTGATTTCCTGCCTTCACCTAGTAGTTCACCGTCACGATACTGTGATTATGTTTGCTTTCATTCCCGTATTCATGACTGTCAGTGTTTGTCTCATCTGTTTGTCTTTTCTCTTCCTTTACTTATCTAAAAGCATAAACTAAATCCCCAGTGCCTCCGAGCAATGACGACTCATATCAACAGTATAGACTATATAGGGTTTCCAAAATTGCAAATATTTAAGAAAGTATGCTGCCTCATCGTTCTCCCAACAGAACAATTCATGGGTTCGAACTACCAACCACAGTGCCACTAAAGAGATAATTAAACACTAATTTGGAAGGAGCAGTGGGTGTTATTTAGTGAAAATGAGTTTGGGTTTTCTATTTAAATGTTTGGTTTTGTCTATGGGGATTGATTAAAAATGGCTTCTCACAGATTTTTCCACAACAGCAATATTCTTTCCACAAGTCTTAACATGTTGGTAGAGTCATACCATTACATATGGTGCAGTCCAAAAGGTGTTTTAAAAATTTAAATGATAGTGCTAGCTTAAATAGCGAACACATTCTTAAGTGATTTCTGAGATATGGTATTACACATGATAAAAAAGACAAAACTAATCAATGTAGCAAGACCCCCTAACATAGTTGTTCACAGCCTTGCCCACCAAATGTTGAACTTACATAAGTAGTTTTGAAACCAATGTCTTGATCTGTACCTCAGAATCTCTCAATTAGTTGGCTTGGTCTGTGACAGAGACATGAGATTTTAAAGCCTCCCCAAATGATTCTAAAGTATTGCTAATGTTGAAAGTCACAGATCTAAATCTATCTCAGGAATTTCGGTTGACTATGCATTAGAATAAAAGAACTTCCCCAACTCTATCCTCAGCTACTCAAGTTTAATTTGTCTGTGGTTCAATCACAGGCCTTGAGAATTCTTTTGGGGGTCATGATTTTAATGTGAAGTCAAGGTTCAGAATTACTGCTTGAGAACAGGATATCTAACCTTGCCGCTTGGGAGAGAATTTACTGTGATTGGTTTGTTTTAATGACAATTTATAACCTCTGTCATCTGGAAGAGTTCAATGGCACACATTCAATTTTAAGTTAAAGCTAGTAAATTCACCTTGTTTTAAAAGTGTCTATTTGTGATTACACTTGGAGGGGGGTGAGGGGGACCACAAAACTCTAGTTCTAGATAACTGGCCAGTGAGTGGTTGTAGATTTGTCTCTCTGCCACTTTGGATCAAATGAGTGATTACACTTGAGATTCACAATTTTCTGTTTCAGAAGGTTTCTGTTGTGTTAATTTGATGAATTAGTTAGGTTTAAAGTGCTTTTGTTGCATGTTTATATCAATGTTCAACAATACAAAGATGTCTTGGTATTTTTAGTTAAGGGATGCAAAATAAAAAGAATATACACAGATGTAAGGACAGCTTCTTTTAGAATCTATGCTATCAAAACGTTCTAGATTTCTTTTATCAAATGTATCAATAGCACGAGGGAAGCTAGAAGGAATGTTTTACTGAGGACTTGCATAGAACCGTTGAACAAAGGAGGAGCCCTAGCGCAGTAGGTTAGGTATTGGGCGGTGCGCTGCCGACCTGGCCCTTAACATCCTTAAGAGCCTATGGATGTGCCATTGAACTCTTGTAGAAGATAAAGGTTATAAATTGTCATTAAAATGGATTTACGGATCTGTAAATATTTATAGAGCAGTAAGACTCTGTCCTGTGGTTCAGAATCATTCGATCGCAGTGAATTTAGTTGTGTTTTTTTTTTTAATAAACTGTTAAGCCTGTGATAGAAGAACATTAAGAATTGATGGGAGGAGGGACTGCGGGACAGCAGGAATTCAGCACCCAGCCCTCAGTAGGCCCTGGGGGAGGGCCCAGCGGTCACGTCTCTGAACTTCTTTTGTAAGGAGTGAGCACTGCGCATGCTCAATCATTCCTCTTTGTAGCTCAGGCTGGTCGGTGACCTTGCTCACTTTTCATCAGTAGGAGTGGGGCGGGGATGGAGTCCCGTGTTCGCAGCATCTGCATGGTATTTGCACCGAGTGGAGCCTTTGAGCACTGCCACGGAAAAGGACAGCAAGCCAGGTGGGAAGATCATGCAGTTGCTCCCAAACCAGGCCAATCGCCTCCGGATCCACTCCACCAGGGCCACCTGTGTCCGAGATGTGGCCACCCCCACCCCCCCACGCCCCGCCGTGCAGCAGGAATCCTGTCCGTGCTGTTCTTCCACACAAGGCGGTATAAACAGACGGAGGCAGGACACATGGACTATGACCATTTGTCCTCTCCACGCTGCCCCTATTCTGTCCCTTGCTTGAACAGAGTCTGGTGGCATCTGAGAACGCGACCTACTGAGCTGGCGGAGAATTGACTGTCACATCTGGAGGGGCATCGCCCTCTTGAACTAGTTTCTTGATGTAGCAACAATGGCATATACTGCCAAGTATGTTGACAAGGCTTGGGTGTTCTGCCTCAAGGGGGAAGGCAAATCTTCAGAAGGCTCCATGTGGGGGGCTTGGTCCTTCGCTTCCCACTACAGTTTGGACAATCTCATAGCCATCGTTGACATGAACCACTTGGGACAAAGTGATGTTGCGCCTTGTGAGCCCTGCACTGACATCTCTCAGCAGCGCCGTGAAGCTTTTGGGTGGAATATCTCCATCGTGGATGGCCGTCATGGGCAGGGGTTGTGCCAGGCGTTTTGGCAAGCAACTCAAGTGAAGAATAAGCACACTGCAATTATTGCCAAGACCCTCAAAGGTCAGGGTATTCCAAATATTAAGAATACAGAAAATTGGCATGGAAAGCTAATTCCAAAAGACAGCAGATGCAAGTATCAAATGAATTGAGAGCCAGCTACAGACCAGCAAGAGGCTCCTACCGAAACCCTCCCATTGAAGACTCCCCACCTATACCATCTCAGACATAAAAATGACATCTCTACCTTCTTACCAAGTTGGCAACAAGATAGCTACTCCGAAAGCCTGTGGCTTGGCTCTGGCTTAACTGGCCCATGCAAATGAGAGAGTTATTGTCCAGGATCGGGACACAAAGAACTCCACTTTATCAGAGTTATTCAAGAAAGAATACCTGAGAGGTTCGTTGCATGTTTTGTTGCTGAGCAGAACGTCGTGTGCTTCGGGCAGTGTTACCCGTGGTTCCACCATTGCTTTTGCTAATTCCTTCGCTGCCTTTTTGACCCGAGCATTTGATCAGATCCCAGATGGGCGCGATCTCCCAAACCATAACTGGTTCCCACTGCGGGGTATCCGTTGGTGAAGATGGGCTCTCCCAGATGGCCCTGGAGGATCTTTGCAAGTTCAGGAGCATTCCCAATTGTGCTATTTTCTATCCAAGTGACGCTGTTGCAACAGAGCATACTGCTTGACCACCAATCCCAAAGAAATGTGCTTTATTCGAGCCAGCAGAGCAGAAACTTCAGTGATTTATGCCCCACTTGGAGGTCGGACAAGCCAAAGTTGTCCGCAGCAATGTCGATGACCAGGTCACAGTGATTGGAGCTGGAGTGACACTGCATGAAGATTTAGCAGCTGCTGCTGCTCTTTCTAAACTAGGTATTCCTGTCCGTGTCATCGACCCATTAACCATCAACCTCCTGGATGCTGCCCCCATTATCTCCAAAGCAAAAGCCACAGGCAACTGGGTTATCACCGTGGAGGGTCACTACCAAAAGGGGGCCTCGGGAAAGTTGTATTACGTGTAGCGGTCTCTCAGGACCCTGACTGACATCCTTGTTCATCAGGGGGCGGTGTCAGGAATGCCTCAAAGTGGGAAAATTAGTGAACTGTTGGATCTGTGTGGAATTAGTGCCAAACACATCATCCTGGCTACAAAATATACTCTAATGAACTAAAATAGCTGGTAAAAAAATCAATTGTCTAAAAATACATGTTACAAAATCATCATTTATATCTGTCTAAGTCCATTGTGCTTTTTTTTTGTATTTTATTTATTTATTTTTAAATCATTTTATTAGGAGCTCATACAACTCTTATCACAATCCATACATACATCAATTGTGTAAAGCACACCCATACATTCATTGCTCTCATCATTCTCAAAACATTTGCTCTCTACCTAAGCCTCCAGCATCAGCTCCTCATTTTCTCTCCTCCCTCCCTGCTATCCCCCCATTGTGCATTTGTTGTTGATTTTAAAGCAAACCCTTTCTTTCATTCCTAATTCAGGAATTTAAGTTAGTGATGTTTTTGTTAAGCTATGTATGTAAACAAATGTTCTTCCCATTTTTTATTTATTAAAAGGGGTTAAAATTTTTTAAGTAACAGAGTAGTAAACAAAACCAACCATCTATTACAAAATTTTCTGGTAAATCTACAGATAAATGAGTTGGGAAATCAACGTAGAGGTGATAGTTAAATGTCAGTAATTTTAGCTATACCCCCCCCAAACAAACAATCAAAAACACATTAATTTAGCTGTAGACTTCAACGACCCCTCGTTTGAAGTACGATCACTATGATATGTTGTTCACATTGGGAGGTTTTCTGTAGTATGTTTCAGACCCGCAGCCTCCTGGATTGCGTTTGCCTGCAATTGCCTTGGCATTTCTGTCAGTGTTATCTTCTTCTCCCAGCTCCAGTTCTGCAGTTGTAAAGCAGCAGTGGAAGTTCTTAGAAAGTATTGTGAAAACATGAAGGTGGGACCAGTTCTGGTCTGTACCCTACCCTGTTTTGTGAAATTTGAAGTGTTTAATGTTCTAACAGACCAAAGTAGACTGCTAACTTGATTGATTCATCTGGAAAGGATACTAAAGTCAATGTTAATGAAGCATATTAAAACTGGAGGCTCTCATCAGAAAAAAAAAATCTTACCAGAGTGAATGAAGGGGGAAGTGCAGAGTGGAAACCCAAAGCCCATTTGTCGGCCACTGGAGGTCCCCTCACAGAGGGGTCTAGGGGAGGAGATGAGTCAGTCAGGGTGTGACGTAGCACCGATGAAGAATACAGCTTTCCTCCAGTTCCTATATGCTTCCTCCCACCCAACTATCATGATCCGAAATCTACTTTGCAAGTCTGGGAGAGCAGAGGATGTACACTGGTGCAGATAGGAGCTGGAGGCACAGGGAATCCAGGGTGGATGATACCTTCAGGACCAGGGGTGTGAGGGGCAATACTGGGAGGGTAGAGCGTGAGTGGGCTGGAAAGAGGGAACCGATTAAAAGGATCTACATGTGACCTCCTCCCTGGGGGATGGACAACAGAAAGAGGGGGTGAAGGGAGATATCGGACAGGGCAAGATATGACAAAATAATAATTTATAAATCATCAAGGGCTCATGAGGGGGGAGCAGGAATGGAGGGAAAAATGAAGACTTGATGCAAAGGGCTTAAGTGGAGAGCAAATGCTTTGAAAATGATGAGGGTATAGAATGTACAGATGTGCCTTATACAATTGATGTATGTATGGATTGTGATAAGAGTTATATGAGTCCCTAATAAAATGTTTTTTAAAAAACCCTGGATGCTCTATTTTCTGATGCCGTTTGTGTGTGATTTCATTTCTCACTGAGAGAACTGAGCAAAGAAGAAGCTTCCATCGAAACTGAAAGCAATAGATCTGAAAACAGGTCCAGACTGAAGACAAATGAATGCCTGTGATGCAACGGTTAAGCGAATTGATTATTCTAACACATCAGCTGCTCCATGGGAAGAGGGATTTGGTGACCTGCTGTGGTGAAGAGCACCATTTCTCAATTGGCTGCCAGCGACTCAATTCTGACTCATGGTGGTCCTATAGGACAAGGGGGAACAGCCCCTGTGGGTTTCCAGTAACTCTTTATAGGAATAGAAAGCCTCATCTTTCTCCCTTGGAATTGGCTAGTGGTTTTGAACTGTTGACCTTGCCCTTGCAGTCAACATATAACCACAATGCCACCAGGGCTTCAAGATTACAGCATAGAAAACACTATTGGCAAATAGAGTCTGTCCTATAGGGCTACGGTGAGTTGGAAAATATGAAATAAATAAACAATGCTAATCATCTTCAAATTTCTGGAAACACAGGGACTGAATGGACCCCTGAAATTGTTGCCTTGAGATTATTTTTTAAATCTTAAACGAAAAATGTCTCTTGGTGTCTTTTGAAGTCAAAACAGAATAGCTTAACTAGTTAGAAGTGCCTTTGGTGAGGATTAAACTATTTTGGTGAGATTAAGTTGATAAAAGCAAGTTAAACATCATATAGGAACTGTAAGGGACAGTGTACTTGAATGGAAGAAAAGCAACTTAGAAAACGAAGGAAAATGGTTGTATAACTAAGGACGATAATGAGTGTCATGGCATTGTGCATGTAGAAACTGTTAAATTAGTGCATGTTTTGTTGTATACTAAATATTAACAACACTTTTTAATTTTTAAAGCCAAAGATGGCCATTCTATATGCTATGAGATACTGAGAAGAGACGTGGTCATGGTATTTGAACTTAAATTTAAAGGCTGAAGAAGATATAAACAAGGTAGCATTGATATCACATATATAACCAAACTAAACCAAATCAAACACACTACCACTGAGTCAATGTCAACTCATAGTGATCCTACAGGATAGGGTAGAACTATCCCTGTGAGTTTCTTTCTTTCTTTTTAAAAAATCATTTTATTAGGGGCACATACAACTCCTATAACAATCCATACATACATCAATTGTGTAAAGTACATTTGTACATTCATTGCCTCCCCCTCCACCCCCCCACCCCCCATAGCGGTGAGTTTCTGAGACTGTTTCTGGGAGTAGAAAGATCAGGCTTTCTCCTGCAGGTCAGCTGGTGGTTTCAAACAGCCAACCTTGCAGACTTCAGCTTCAGACTTCAGGGACCTACAGGAGCTTCACGCCAGATTCAGAAGAGGATGTGGAACGAGGAATATTATTACTGATGTCAACTAGAACATGGCTGAAAGCAGAGAATACCAGAAAGTGTTTACTTGTATTTTATTAACTATGCCAAGGCATTCGACTGTGTAGATTATAACAAACTGGGGATAACCATGAAAATAATGGAAATTCCAAAACACTTCATGGAGCTTCTGTGGAACTTGTATGTGGATCAAGAGATCGTTGTGCAAAAAAGAACATGGTATAAAATCGGGGAAAATAAGTGATGGTTGTAGCCTGGCGCCATACTTATTCAATCTGTACGCTGAACAGATAATCAGAGAAGCTGGCTTCTATGAAGAAGAATGTGGCATCAGGACCGGAGGAAGGCTTATTAACCTGTGAAATGCAGATACACTAACTTGCTTGCTGACGTGAGGAAATTTGCTGAAGCAGCTGCTGATGCAGATAGAGAACGGCAGCCTTCAAGTATGGATTACAACTCAATGGAAGAAAGACCAGAGTCCTCACAAGTGGACCAATAAGTAACATCGTGACAAATGGAGAAAAGACTGAAGTTGCCAATGATTTTATTCTGCTTGGATCAACCCTCAATGGCTCATGGAAGCAGCAAAGAGATCAAAAGACTTGTTGTAGTAGGTAAATCTGCTGCACAAGACCTTTTTAGGGTATTGAAGAGCAACACTGTTATTTTGAGCACTAAGATGCGCCTGACCCAAGCCAGTGTATTTTAAATCGGCTCATGTGCATGTGAAAGCTGGACATTGAATAAGGAAGCCCAAGAAGCATCGATACATTTGAATTTTGGTTCTGGTGACGAATATTGAGAGTACCATGGACTGCTAGAAGGGCGAACTCATCTGTCTTGGAAGAAGTAAAGCCAGAGTACTGCTTTAACGCAAGGATGGAGAGACTTCATCTTGCATACTCGGGACATGTATCAGGAGAAGTCAGTCTTTGAAGAAGGACAGCATGCTTGGTACAGTGGAGGGGTCATGAGAAAGAGGAAGGCCCTCAAGATGGATTGACACCATGGCTGCAGCAATGGGCGCAGGCATAGGCCAATTGGAAGGATGGTCCAGATGCGTGTGCTGTTTCGTTCTGTTGTGTGTAGGGTCAGATCAGTCTCAGACGACTGTGTGGCACCTAACAACAGTAACAGCAATGACAACAGCAACAGCAATATACAAAGAGAAAAGATTCTTCTAGATGCATTTAAAGTCACTGTGTTTACTTCTTTAGCGAACCCAGGCCACCACAATTCTTTAACTTCATCATTTCTTCCATCCATTTGAGTTCCTCTACCTTCAAGGACGAGTTTCAGTGTCTTTCTTTGGTCTGTCTTTAGCTACCGCCAATATTTTGAAAGACTGTTTCTCTACCATGCATGAATTCATTGGAACATGGAGAACCCTTTACTAGCATTTTTTTCATTCTGAAAACCTTCTACTCACAGCTTCCCTTTCATTACATCCCTCTCGGATCTCTGTGCACTTTCTATGTATTCATATGACCAAGATCCTCATCATTTTCTGATTTGAAACAATGACTTGAACCAGATTGTATGGCAAGAGATTTTTCCCACCACTTAAAATTCATGCTTCTTCTGAATTTATGTCCTACAGCAGGGGTCCTCAAATTACGTACGGCCCGTGGGCCACATGCGGCCCACCGAGGATATTTATCTGGCCTGCCGGTTGTTCTTGCCCCATTGTTTTTTTTTTAATTCAAAATAAGATATGTGCAGTGTGCATAGGGATTTGTTCATAGTTTTTTCTCAAACTATAGTCTGGCCCTCCAACGGTCTGAGGGAGAGCGAACTGGCCCCTGTTTTAAAAGTTTGAGGACTCCTGGCATGACTATATATTGTGGAATCAAATGGATAATACGTAGCAATAAATTAGCGGACTTGGAGAGGACTTTATCCTTATGAGTGCTATAGAAAGATAGATTTTATAAGCAATGTTGTTATCCATTCTACAAAATTTGCCTAAATCATAAACTGATGGTTTCCCCTTAAATTTTTATGCCTTCAACCCCCTCATCTTTCTCTCCCTCAGAATTCCTCTGTAGATTTCTATCATCAGTAACAATGTACAAGATACCCAGTAGGTTTTATAAAGCCAGAGGTTTTAGATGTCCAGAAAAAATTGTGCAGGTTTAGGGAGTAAATTATCATATAACCTGGTTTGCATTTTCTGTAAATGCGGTTGTATATTTTTGAGTTAATTCCTACTCACAGCTGTCCTAGATGACAGACCAGAACCTCCCGTCTTTTCTCCCATGCTGTTGCTGGGAGATTTGAACCTCTCCTCATTTGACTAATAACTGAGTGCTTAAGCATTGTGTCACCAGGCTTGCTTGTTGGCCCCTTCTATCTAGCTGTCATTGTTTGAACATGGTGACAGACCCCTTTCCAGTTTGAAGATAAAGCCATAAAAATTGTTCACACCAGTGGCCACTGGAGATCCCCACATAGAGGGGTTTAGGAGAGGAAATGGGTCAGTCCTGGTGAAGAACACAGCTTTCCCCCAGATCCTGGATGCTTCCTCCCCACAACTACCATGATCCGAATTCTACCTTGCAGGACTGGATAGGGCAGAGGTTGTACACTGGTACTTATGGCGGCTGGAGGCACAGGGAATCCAGGGTGGATGATACCTTCAGGACCAAGGGTGTAAGGGGCGATGCTGGGAGAGTAGAGGGTGAGTGGGTTGGAAAGAGGGAACTGATTTCAAGGATCCACATGTGACCTCCTCCCTGGGAGATGGACGGCAGAGAAGGGGGGGAAGGGAGACTCCAGATAGGGCAAGATATGACAGAATAACAATCTGTGGATTATCAAGGGCTCATGAGGGAGGGGGGAGCGGGGAGGGAGGGGAAAAAAAGAGGACCTGATGCAAAGGGCTTAGGTGGAGAGCAAATGCTTTGAAAATGATTAGGGCAAAGAATGCACGGATGTGCTTTATACAATTGATGTATGTATATGTATGGATTGTGATAAGAGTTGTGTGAGCCCCTAATAAAATGTAAAAAAAAAAATTTTTTTCACACAACACCAAGAGATAGTAGATTTAAGACATATGAAATTATCATTCTACATACTAAAAATTAATCATATTCGAACAGTTTCATGTTATTTAATATAATGCAAAATATGTTGATGTACAAAAAATGTCCTTCAAGTGTTCCTAAGGCATTGCAAAAACTGACGGAGATTGAGGATTAGTTAAGTAGTACAGGGGAAAAATAAGTACTATGTGAGTGTTATGCCTTGAAAAATGAAAGATTCGAGAACTCTTGTGTCAGTGAAGAAAAGCTCTCCACAGGTTTGCTTCCTCAATGTTCCCTCTTTCTAGTGCCTTTGGTTCACTTCTAAAGAGGTCAAAGCTCTCTTCCTGTCTGAAGAGATCCTAACGGAATTTAGCTAGACGTGAGCTGATACAGTGTTGCAGTTTTCTAAATCTGAATGCTTTCCTGTTGCCACAGGTCTACCTGTACAGTTGAACCTTCAAGGTAACCGTGCCATTGTGTGACTCCCTCTAGTCATATACAACCTTTGATTCACCATATTGTAGCTTCATATCATGTGAGAGTGGAGGATCAATGTGAAATGTTTTTGTTTGGTCCTCCTCCCCTGTGACAGGTTTATTGCACCAACCTGGCCAATAGGAACCTGTGGAATTAATCAAGTTGCAGTTTGATTGGCGGGCAAAGAGAGAAATGGCTCAGTAAGGGCCACCCCTCTCTCCTGCTCTCTGGCTACAGACTGGGTTGCAGCTTTAGCTAGTTACCTGCCTCAACCTTTCTGCAGCATCACCTGTGGGCCCAGCCCACCTGTGGCTCATAGGTCTGATAGTTAGAGCTTGAGGCTCCTTTGAGATGTGCTTTGTCACTCTCCTGGTGAGTCCATCGCTTGAGCTTGAGGCTGATGGATCCTGTCGCCTTGCATTCCTTGAGTTCGATATCCAATCTGGGTCTGGTTCACTAAGCTTCGGAGCTACTGACTGTTGACCCACCCTGTTGTTTGCTTCCTGTGGGCAGACTCTGCCTGCTTTGCCCGAGGGAGGACTCCACTGTCTGCTTCCTTGACCTTGGACCTGGCAGCCCACTTGAGTTGAAGGACTTCCAGCATATTAACTGTTCCACAAAAGTGAGTTGAGCTGAGTCCTCTGTACTGCTGTAGACTAATTAGCTATTATGTTCCTTCTTGCTGTATAAACCTATAAGTGCCCTGGTTTTGTTTCTCTAGAGAACCCTACCTAACACTGACCCCCCATTTAAAAAAAAATGAATTTCTATGTTACTGGTGACTGCAAGTCCATTTCAGTTTTACTTTTCCTCCTTTTTTAGCCACTCAGAGCAATAATTAGATCTGAGGAATAAGGAATCTAGAGTCTTTTTATAAGTGGAGTGATTTTAACTTAACTTAATTAATTTATCAATCTACTAATCAGTTTATTTATTTTCCTGTTCAACTCTCCATTCCCTTTGCCTACTGTCCTCAAATTTCCATCTCTCCTCTCCCTTTTCCTGTCCCTGGTCTCCTTGTGTCATCAAAGTGTTGTCTTTTAGTGTATCAACCACATTTCATGTTCTTTGTTTTTGCTTATGACAATGGTGATATTAAATATTTATCATTGTAAGACTGAGTGTGCTATGCATAGTGTTCTCTAGTTTTGTCGATGTCTTGCATTGTTTAAGAGAGTTATCATTGTTTTGGCTTTTAAAAATCATTTTATTGGTGGCTCTTACCACAATCCATACATCCTTCCATTGTGTCAAGCACATTTGTACATATGTTGTCACCATTATTTTCAAAACATTTTATTTCTTTTACTTGAACCCTTCTTATCACTGTTTTTTACTGATATATAAAATTGCACATTATAAATGTACCTGGGCTTGTTTAGCCATTCCTCTACAGTTGGTATTTTGGGTAGTTTCCATGTTTTTGTTATTGTGGAAATTACTACAATAAACATAGGTGTGCATATGTCTGTGTTATATTATTAATTTGTTTAGGGCATATACCTAGTAGAGAGATTTCTGGATCATAAAGCACTTGGATTTGCATTTGTGTAAGTACATGCCATACTGATTTCCATAATGGTTGTACAATTTTACAATCTCCCCCCAAGCAATGTAAAAGCATTCCCATCTCTTCCCAGCCTTTCCAGCATTTGTTACTTTCTGTTTTATTGGATTTTGTTAAATGTCAGTGTGAGGTGATATCTTATTGTTGTTGGCTGCCTGGATGTCATCTTTGGTAAGTTACCTATTCAGGTCTTGCACCCATTTTTTACTGGATTGCTTGTGTTTTTCTTGTTAAGATGTTTTACTTTTCTATAGATTTCGGATATTAGATCTTTATCTGATATATCACTACTGAATATTTTTCTCCCAATCTGTGGGTTCTCTGTTGACTCTTGATGAAGTCTTTTGTTGTGCATAAATGGTGTAATTTTAGTAGATCCCAGTTCTTTATTTTGTCTTCTATAGTATGGATATTTTTCATTAGGCTTGGTAGTGTTTCTAAGACAATTATGAAGACCATCAGTGAAAAAATAGGGCGAGACTTAAGCACCCGAATGTAAGGCATAGACACACTACTGAACATAATTGCTTTTCTGTCTTACTGTAGCTTCAATAATTTTAAGTCTTTGTAGATTGCATTTCAAAATTGCAATAGATTGTCCATATAATTTAAATGGGAACATTAATATAGAGCTTTATTAGTGAATGATTATGATGTCATACTTCTCAACCATGTCTTATTACGTCCCCCTTTTTAACATCCACCAAGACCGGTCCTTTGACCACGCTTCTCCAGACTCAGACAAATGGCCTGTTTCTGCGATAAACTTACTTGGATAAATGCAAAACCTAAACCAAACGATTGACATTATGTTGATTTAGACTCCATAATATCGACTTGGCTGCGATGTTTATGGAAGCAGACAGGTAAGGGACCACGGGGGAGGTTCATTGCAGTCAGATTGCGGTCCCACATGTGGAGAGCAGCGCTGCTCCACAGGGTTTTCAAGGCTCTGACCTTGATCACCAGGCCTGCCTTCCTATGTTCTTCTGGGTACATTCAAACTGCCAACTTTGGGCCACTAGTTGAATGCTTACCACTTGTGTCACCCAGGGGACTATTGGAATACCACAGGTGAAAATTTCCTTGTTTATTTTACTAAAGTGGAACCATTCTCTAGAACTCTTTGCATTCAAATCTGCTTTTTCACTGACAACAACAACAACAAAAAAAAACAAACCCCAAACTCAAGGCTATTGAGTTTATTCTGACCCATAGCAACCCTTTAGGACAGAACAGAACTGCTCCAGTGGGTTTCCAAGGCTGAAAACCTTGAGGTAATAGAACACCCCAGGTGTAATGCCACCAGGGTTATATGTTGGACTCCTAATGCCAGGTCAGCAGTTTGAATCCACCAGCTTCTCTTTGGGTGAAAAATGAGACTTTCTACTTTCATAAATAGTTAGTCTTGGAAACCCACATTGGCACTTCTACTCTGCCCTATAGAACCACTATGAGTCTGAATCCACACGATGGTAGTGAGTATACCCTCTATGATAGTCAAAGTTATGAATATATCACAATTTACCCAGTATTCCCCAAATGACAGGCATTCAGTTACTTCCATACTAATATATAGTATATATATATAATCTCCCTGGTGATGCAGTGGTTAAAATGCTAATTTGCTAACACAAAAGTTGGCTATTTGAACCCATCACCTGCTCTGTGGAAGAAAGATTTGGTAGTCTGCTTCCATATAGATTTTCAAACGTGGAAATACTATAGGGGAGTGTTATTCTCTTCTGTTGTGTTTAGCAGGGTTCTCTAAAGAAAAAACACCGGGCTATATATGATTACACATAGATAGATAGATAGATAGATAGATAAACAGCTTTATACATCACAAAGGAATAAAACAGCTAATTAGTCCACACAGCAGTACAGAAGGCTCCATTCAACTCACTTCTGTGGAACAGTTAACACACTGGAAGTCATTCAACTCACAAGGGCTGCCAGGTCCAAGGTCAAGGAAACAGATGGCTGAGTCTTCCCTTGGGCAATGCAGGCAGAGTAATCCCACAGGCAGCAAACAACAGGGTGGTCATCAATAGTTAGCAGTTCAGGAACTTAGTGAAGTATGGATGGAATATCGAACTCAAGTAATGCAAGATGACAGGATCCACTAGCCTTAAACTCAAGCAGTGTATACACTAGCAGCGTGGTGAAACGGGTCTTGAAGGAATCTCAAACTCTAGCTACAGGAACTATGATTCACAGGTTGGCTGTCCCACAGGTAGTGTATGTCACAAGTTGAGGAAGAGAACTAGCTAAAGCAGCCGCACACTGGTCTGACCACCCAAGAGCAAGAGAGAGGGTGGCAGGCCTTTCAGAGCCATTTATCTCTTTTCCCTCCAATCAAACTTCAACCTGATTAATCCCACATGTTCCTATTGGCCAGGTTTCCACAATGAGCCTATCTATCACAGTCACTATGACTTAGAACTGGCATTGTGGCAGGTGGTTTGGTGGATATATTTTTTTCCAGTAATTTTTCAGGGAAATTTCCATAGATAAGAAATTTCTGTCACTGGAAAATATGGCCTTGGTGATAGAAATGAAGTTACAGATTTGCAGAATCTAGAACATTGTCATCACAAATACCTTTTTCAACAATATAAACTGTCTATAACAGGCATCCTCAAACTATGGCCCATGGGCCACATGCAGCCCATTGAGGACATTTATCTGGCCTACCGAGTGTTTTAGCCCTGTTTGGTTTTTTAAATAAGATGTGTACAGTGTGCATAGGAATTTGGTCATATTTTTTTTACTATAGTCCGGTCCTCCAATGGGGCTGAGGGACAGTGAACTGGCCCCCTGTTTAAAAAGTTTGAGGACTCCTGGTCTATAACCACACAGTTCTCTATATGGAATACACAAAAATCAAATTGACTATATTTGAAGGAAAATCAAGGGCTGACTGTGAAATGCCAATTACTCATGTTCAAGTTCAGAAAGAAGCTGTAAAAAATTAAAGCAAGTCCACTGGAGTTAAAATAACATCTTGATTATATGCCACCTGAGTTTAGAGAATATTTAAAATATAAGTTTGATTCATTGAACACTAATGACAGAAGATCTGAAAATCAAAAAGGGAAAACATGTTCTGCATATGTTAAACTGAATGGACTGAAGGAAAATATTCAAGCCTCAAGTTGCAATACTGAAAGATTCCATAAGTAAAATGTTGATTGATGCAGAAAGTAGCAAAGAAGATGGAAAAAAATACAGTAGCTGTACCCCAAATAAATGCTTAACCTTCAACCATCTCAAGATGTAGCGTATGAGTAACAATCAAAGGTACTGAAGGAAGAAGTTGAAGCTACATGAAAGGCATTCGCCAAAACAAGGCTCCAGGAATTGAAAATATTTCAACAAACCCTGGAAAAATTGGAAGCACTTACTTGTCTATGCCATGGAATTTAGAAGTGAGCTACCGGGTCATCTGACTAGAAGGGACCCATAGTTGTACCCATTCCACAGAAAGGTGATCTAACAACTTGTGCTATAGGAAGACACTTGGAAACAACAGTTAAGATTAGGGAAAACGTGAGAAAAAAGTGTGATGTTATCACTTTTTATTTTTGCCAATCTAACGAGTTAAAAATATTTCCTTACTTGTATTTGTCTTGCTACTAGAGACATGAAAACCTTTTCATATGTCTATAAACAGTTTCATCTTATCTCTGTGAATTGTCTCTTCAAATCTTTCTTACTTTCTACAAAATCATTGCTCTTCTTCATTATGAGTAAATAAGGACTCTTTGTATACTGGAAATAATAGTGCCTTTAAAGCAAATAAAAAAGACATATAATGCACTGGGAAAATATTTACCATATGGTAAAAGCATTAACAGCATTTAATCCATAAAAATAACAAATGCTTTGAATAAAATCATGTAATCAAATATGTCTATCTTCCACTATGGCTTCTGGGTATGCGGCCTTATTAAATGAGATCTACCTTCTTTCACACGCATTGTCCAATCTAAGGCTGCATAAGTATTTTCCAAGATTATTATATAATAATGTCATAGTTTTATTATTTTAACGCACTGCCATCCAGTCCATGCAGACTCATAGTGACCCTGAAGGACAGGGTAAAACTGTCCCTTTTCGTGTCTGAGTCTAATTCTTTATTAGAGCATAAACCCTATCTTCATCCCAAGGTGGTTTCGAACTGCTGCCCTTCTGATTAGCAGTCCAATGCATAACCACTATTCCACTAGGGCCCCTCATACATTAATAAGCTTGAGTTAGTAAACGGCATAGTCTACAGCGCTTTGTAAAGCAACGTAAAGTTCTTCATATGGTTTTGTTAAAAAATCAGATTTAGATGTTTGAAAATTTCATGTATACACATTATTTTTCTCAAAAAATAAGTCAGAATTATATGAAAGATAATCGTGAAAAGATGAGGAGTAGATTTTCACCAATCAAGTGTTTCCTATTTACTACAATTTCTAAATTTAGGAATCTTTTACAACATTCTTCGGGCCTAGAATTATTTCAACTTTTTTACACTCTTTAGGGAGGAGCCCTGGTGGTTATTAGTAGGGCTGTGATTCAAATGGTGGGCAGTTTGAAACCAGCAGCAGCTTCTGAGGGAGAAAGACCGGGCTTTCGACTCCCATAAACAGTTACAGTCTCGAAAACCCACAATGAGTTAACAATGGTCCCAGTGATATACTGTTAGATTCCTCACATGGGAAATACCTTGATTCTTGGCTTCGCACAAGAAAGAATTCATGCCGAAGCCTGGTTTGTGATCCAAATGGGTTTTTATAAAAGACAGAAGAAGTTCCAGGTGTTAGAGTAACCCACATGGCACTGCCCCCCAAGTGACTGCTAGAGGAGAGACTGAGAGAGAGAGAGAGAGAGAGAGAGAGAGGGGGGGGGGGGCCAGGCCACTCAGGACTTTGGGGAGCAGCTGGAAAAGAGGGAGGTAGTCTCCAGGATCCAGCCTTTTTAGGGCCTTCCAGCTGGGAGACTCTATTGGCTGAATTAAACTCACCTGGTCTAGATTGGGCCAATCCAGGTGTACCACCCATCTAGGTGTACCACCCCCACCCCTTTCTGGCTCTGAACCTGGATTTGGAGTATGTCCAGTAGACACCTGGTCCCTGTTCTGGCTACCTAACAATACTATTTCGACATATAGGTTGTAAAATAAAAAGGAATTCAGGCAGACCAAATGTGTCTTCTGCTGTCTTGTTTTGACCAGATATTTATTTGATTGTTCTAATGTTCAATGTCCTTATATTTACAATGATAAGGAAATCTACATAATTAAATAATGAAATCTACAATATGGACCATCATGAGGATTAGTTACAGTAGTGGCTGTAAAGAGAACATTGAATCGTGCCTGCTGTCTAATAAGCGTTCCGCAAATGCGGGTACTGTTATTAAGAATGTTTTTCTTATCTGAGATGGACATGCATATTGGCTTTGAGAACCTAAATGAAAGGACTTTGGGCTTGTCACAGTGATGTATTACTGCTACCAAACCATTTCTCCATCGACGTGTTTAAGAAACAAGCACAGGCTGGATGGAAGTAAAAGAAAGCTTTACTGAGGTACCCTGTTTCCCTGAAAATAAGACAGTGTCTTATCATATTTTTTGCTCCCAAAGATGCGCTAGATCTTATTTCCAGGGGATATGTTATTTTTCCATGAATTAGAATACGGTACAAATTTATTGTTGAACAAAAAAAGGGGAAATTTATTACCTGTATACGGTATGGTAGTAGTTGTCATCGCAAACCAGCAAACTGTGAATCCTATAGTATCAACAATTTCTTGTTACTACCATTATTTCTATGTACAACAATCTATGGTATATTTACTTGCACTTCCTGTCTGCTCAGGCTGTGCTGTGGCCAACAGTAAGCTGTGCGGAGACGCCTGCCACTACGGTCCAGAGTCCAGGGTTACGGTAGCTTCGGGGGGCCTTATTATTGGAGAGGCCTTGTGTTCGGGGAGGACTTATTTTCAGGGGGCGCCTTATATTTCAGCGAGAGACAAAACTGTAAGTAGGTCTTATTTTCAGAGGATGTCTTACTTTCAGGGAAACACTGTAGGTAGATCAAACAAGGAGCAAGCCAGGACCAGAGTGGCCAAGGGAAGCCCTGGGGTGGGGGTGGGGAGGAGTGAGGAGAAGGTTTGCAGTTTTACACATATATATCAAGAAGTAAACTGGGAGAATTACAAATCTGTAACACATTTGTCAATATGCATTGTCATGAATATGCATTGAGTTGGGGTTAGGATTTTGGGCCAGGAAGTGGCTGTCTAACCCCTACCTCCCTTCTAAATGCTGTCTGAGTTGGTCTGGTGCCTTCTTTGTTCCTATACCAAGATTCTTTTTCGTTGGCCCCAGCTTCAATTGTAGCTTTCAACTGCCCTTTCTGTGCATGTTCAGCGGGCCATACCTCCTTGTGACCAACAGTGGATTGCCGTGTGAGGTAATTTCCTAGGGAAAAAGGGTTCAAAAGAAGGAATGAGCAGTAAAGCAAGTTTTGCCATATGAGGTGCATGTTTCAACAGCCTGTGGCAATATCTTTTATATTGTAAGGGTACATTGGGAAAGTTTGAAAATTTGCAGGGTTATACAAGGCGATGAGTATTGCGGAGCATAATGAACTAATGACTATTATTGGGTTTAATATAAAAAATTCAAACTATTTTTCTTTTGTCTTTGAAACTGTATTCCATCCTTTATTATATTTATTTGTATTTTATTCTGAAAGTGATCGATTTGGGGCTGCGTGGTTACTTTAATTTGATATACTTACCAGCACAAATAGCTTTCATTTTGAAAATGTCTGCCTGTAAGATAGACAGAAGATACAAACATAACATGCTCTTAAGAACATTTTCTTGATACTGCTTCCTCTATAACTTCTGAATAGTACTTACATTGATTTTTTTTATCTGCAGATATTTTCAGATTTTCACAGAATTGGCTTTCCTAATGTCCATTGATTTCATTTGCCCAATAGCAAGAGGAATGCAGCTCTGCTTTGATTGTTCTGTCTGACAAATAAATAAATAAAGCACTATGTTCCTGTTCATTTCATCTCAACCACTTCAGATTATGGATTTTCATTTCTTGTGGTCCTTCTGGCCCCTTTATAACTTAATCAAGTGGGTACATCCATTATAATTTTTATTTTTTCTGTAGAAATGAAAGCTCAACTTAAAATTGGTACAGCACTTCATAGTATAGCTCGAGTCTTTTTAGAGGAAGCTTTCTGAAATATTTTATTTTATAAAACAGAACATTAAATATACATCTTCCCATACTAAAATCTGAATTTAAAAATACATAGTACATAGATTCTAAAATATATTCTAGATGAACAACCCTCAGTAAATATCCCACTGAGTTCATCTGAATTAATATAGCTTCCTTTTATTGGATTTCCAGGGTTTTAAATCTTTGCCTCATCTTTTCCCCTGGAATCGTGGGTGGGTTTGAACCACTGACCTTGTGGTTAGTCGTTCAATGTTTACCCAACAGCATCACCAGGGCTGAATATATTTTGGATTAGTTTTCTTTCTTTGAAGAAAAAAAAAAGAAGAAGAATGTAACCTGATTTATTTTGTTTAACTCAAGATGCCAGTAAAGAACACTCAGATAGTTAAAGGGAAGGACAAAGAACAAATGCAAATGGTAAGTACAGGGAGGACGAGGGAAGAATATTGTTATACAGTAGGGAATGAAATCAATGACATGATTTAAAATATATATATGAATTGTGGAAGGAATCGAAACCACTATGTTTTGTAAACTTTCACGCAAATAATAATAATTTTTAAAAACAATCTAGGTTTGTTGTATAGATTCAAATAAATGACCGCCACTATAATGTCTTGAAATTTAGAATCATCTTTATTCAAGTAACCAGACTGCAAGAATCTAAAAGCGATTCTTTAAGTTGCAATCCTGAGTGGAAATAATAGCCAATTTATTTAGGGGAAAAAAACATTTATCAGGGATTTTCCTATAGAGTGAGCAGATACTACAAAAGCAGAAAGCAATATTAATGTTAGCATTCTTTTGATCAAAGCAGGGTACATCCATTACAAAATCATAGTGTCCGCTGGATTGATTTAAAACATCCTGGCTAACAAAATAAAAATAGTAAGACTAATTAGGACATCCTGATTACAACATCAAAAGGAACAATATTTAAAAATAACAAGATTTATTACAACATCCTGATCTTGGGAACAGAAGAGTACATTCCAAAATCAATTACTAGCAGGACTTTCTGAGATGGGATGGGGAAGGAGACAGGTTATTCAGCAGTCAACAAAATGGTGTTACAGTGGTTAGCGCTAGTCTGTCTCAGTGTTCAAAAAAATAGAACTCAAACTATTTTATTGATGGTCTATAACTTATTAAACAAACTATTTTCTACTCCTGCTTTTATGACAGTTTTCCTTAGGGATGGATATTGAATGTTGTAACCAGTATTTTTTTTCCTACTGAGTCTACAGAGATTATATATTTTAAAATATTTTATTCTGCTTAAGTAGAGAATTACATGTATTCATTTTCTTTTTTTTTTAATCTTTTTATTGGGGCTCATAAGGCTCTTATCACAATCTGTACATACATCAATTGAGCAAAGCACCCTTATACATTCGTTGCACTCGTCACTCTCATAATTCACCTTCCACTTGGGTTCCTGGAATCAGCTCGGTTTCCCTTTTTTCCCCCCCATCCCCCTCCCTCCCCGATCCCACCCCTGGTCCCTTGATAGTTTATAAATAATTATTATATCTTATCATACACTCCCCGGCGTCTCCCCTCACCCACCTCCCCATTGCCAATCTCCCAGAGAGGAGGTTACACACAGATCTCTGAGGTCGGTTCTCCCTTTCTACATGCCCTTCCCTCCTGGTGTTGCCACTCCCACCACTGGTGTTGAGGGGTTCGTCTGTCCTAGGTTCCCTGTGCCTCCAGATCCCCACTGCACCACTGTACATCCTCTGGTATAATCAGGTCCACAAGGCAAGGTAGAATTGGGGTCATGATGACTGGGAGGGGAGGAAGCGTTCAGGAATTAGAGGAAGGTTTTGAGTTTCATTGTTGCTACACTGAACCCTGAGTGGCCCATCTCCTCCACACTACCCCTCTGGAAGGGGTGTCCAGCTGTCTACAGGTGGGCATTGGGTCCCCATCATGCACTCTCCCTCTTTCACAGTGATGTGATTCTCGCCACCACCCCACCTTTGATGTTGGAGACCTGGTCTCCTCTGTCCTTCATGGTCACCTATGTTGGTGTGCTGCTTCCGTGTGGACTCGGTTGCTTCTGGACTAGATGGCCGCTTGTTTGCTTTCAAGCCTTTAAGTCCCCAGATGCTATATCTCTCAGTAGTCGGGCACCATCCGCCTTCTTCACCACACTTGCTTATGCACACTTTTGTCTTCAGCAATTATGTGAGGAAGGTGATCACACAATGATTGTTTTTGTTCCTTTGTATCTGCTACATGGTCCATTCAACACCTTGTATTCGCTTAGGCCGTGTGCTTCTTCTCTGTGGGCTTTGTTGCTTCTGAGCTAGATGACCGCTTATTTGCCTTCAAGCCTTTAAGACCCCAGACGCTATATCTTTTTTTGATAGCCGGGCACCATCAGCTTTCTTCACCACATTTGCTTACACACACGGCTGTCTTCAGTGATCATGTCGGGAAGATGGGTATCCTGCAATGGCTGCTTAGCAGGGCGAGGTGCTATTGTATTGGGAGATTATGCATGCGGAGGCCCAATGTCCATCTGCTACCCTACTACTGAACCTATAAATATATGCATATAAATCTATTGCCCCCATAATCATAAATATATTTACATATGTACATGTCTGTATTTAGGCTTCTCTGTATGCACTTTGCCTCCTACTCCTTTCCTCTATTTCCTTTCGCTTTCCTCCCGACCCATTACCATGTTTAGCCTTCATTCTGGATTCAGTAGTTCCTCTCAGTTACCTTGCTCTTGGTCACTCCCTTCCAGTCCTCCCCTCCCCTCCCTCCTCTGGTTTTGAACCACTCGCTGTTCCCTTGTCCCTGTGTTGGGCGACACCTCCTCCCTTCCCCTACCTCCCACTCTCTCATGTCCCTCCAGGACCCTTGGTCCTGTTGTTTTCTTCTCTCTTTATTTGTCCAGCCTATCTTGTCTAGGTGGGCCTGCTGACATAGTAATATGTGCATACATATGGATATGACTTTGTCTGCGCCCAAGTGGCCCATAAGAACATGGCTTTGACAGAAGCAACATCGACACGCTGATAAGCAGAAAAGCCACTAACATACAAAATTTACAAGGTAAAAAACAAAACAAATTTTAAAAAAGACTAAACAAAAAGATAGCAAATATTAAAAGAAAAATTGCTAGTAGTTCAAGGTCCTTTCGTTGGCCTTTAGGAGTGTTTTCTAGGTGTAGCTTGTGAGGCGCCACGTCCTGGCCCGGAAGACCATCCTTTATACTCCCTCGGGCTCCCTTTGCTCTGCTTCCTTCGCTGCTCCATTGCACGCCCCCAGTGTTTGCCTCGTGTGGCGGGGTCAGCTCAGTCACCCATCCCCCATTGTGTCTCAGGTGCTGTCCCATTTTCTAATGCTAAGTCAAACTTACCTTCTTGAGGGAATTCCAATGTTCATGAAAGTGTTATCCTTTTTATATATTAATGTTAATAAAATTAAAATTTATATATTATATTTGACTGAGTACTATCCTAATAATATTTTTGTCTGTGCTCATTAAGAATTTTGACCTATATTTAAAATCAATTTTAAAAGATTATAATATTATCCATATACAGGATCCATAAAACAAGCTGGAAAATCTTTCTTCATCCTCTATTTATTAGAGGGTTTGTGAGCAAATTACTATTGTTTCTAAATGCTTTACATAACTTATCACTTCACTTATTTACAAAGCAGGGCAGAAATTTTCTTTGTAGAAAGCTTTTATTTGCATTAAATCAGTTTAATTGCATTAAACCTATATGACATTATTCATATTTTCCACTTTTTCTATGTTAACTTTGCCTTTTTTATCAGGAAATTAGAACATTTAATTTGAGTTGTTAATTTATTAGTGCTGAATGATTCCTCACTTCAAATATACCTTTAGTGTTTATAGGATCTATAATAATGTTTTATATTTCATTTCACAAATTGATATTTTTATTAAGATTCTTAATCAATTTTGTTATATGTATATCTTTTATGTTTTCAAATAATTTGTTAAAATTTGAATTTGCTATTTCATTAATTATATGCTTTTATTCTAAAATTTATTTTCTTATGCCTATGGTATTTTATTTAGATTTTCACTAATTTTTACCACTTAAGTTGAGTGCTTAGATATGAGATTTTGCATCATTCATATTAAATGGCTGCGTAACCCCTTTGAGATAAGTGTTTATATATGCGCTTCTGGTAGTTACATAATCTATTGTCAATTTGAAAGTATTAAGAGTGAATGGGTGGAGTTTGGCCAGCCAATCAGGTCGTACACCTCATTTGGAGGTGCTAAGTAGATAATTAGCTCGCTGGAGGCAGGACACAGGCTCACTCCCTGTGAGGCATGACTGACCATGAGCCTGATAGAGCTACACTGATGCAGTCAAAGCCTGGAGCTGGAGGAGCCACCTGGAGACGCATCCCAGCACTGAGATGCTTTTATCACCACTGGATCCATAAGACTCTCTACCCACTGACCTGTGATCTTCCTGCATTCGGCACCATTGCTTGTGGTTCCTGAGAAGAGGAATTTATAGATTGGTGTCAGATATATCGGCTAATATTGGATTTATGGACTTGATCTGGACTGGGATGTTTTATCAATATTCAATTGCTCTTGTATATAAAGCTCTTTCTTATACACATATGAGTGACTATGAATTTGTTTCTCTAGTCTATCTGGACTAACACAGTTTTCAAAATGAATTTATTCCTTCAGATTATTGCCTTACCTATATCATACACATTTTGGTGTTATGTACATTTGAATTTCTAAATACTTGTTGATTTTCCAGATACTGTTCTGTTATTTATTTGTGACAGGATACCAAATTGATCAAAGAATACAAGCATGCCACATTTGATTTTAATTCTTTGCCCTTATAATAGTTATTGAGATGTTTTAAACAGCCCAGCATATGGTCTATCAAATATCATATTTTTGTTTACCTGAAAATATTGTATTTTCCTGTGTTTGTTGGGCATATTGTTGTTGTTGTTGTTAGGTGTTACTGATGTGGCTCCAAATCATAGCCACCCTGTCTAAAACAGAATGAAACGAAGCCAGTCCTCCATTATCCTTGTCATTGTTGCTACGCTTGCAGCCGTTGTGTTGCAAGCTCTCTGTCAATCCATCTCATCATATTCTCTGATGACATCCTGGTGACTTGTGCACTGTTGAGATGGTACAGAAGGGAAAAGTTCAAGCTACACTGAGGACCTTAGCCAAAAATGTAAAAGGCCCCAGAAACTGATAGAGTACACATGGAAATGTTTCAACAAGTTGATGAGGCACTGGAAGCAATCCTTTGTGCCAAGAAATTTGGAAGACAGCTCCAAAAAAAGGTGATCCAACAGAATGCACACATTATAGAACACTATCAATGATATTTCATGGAAGTTGAATTTTGCTGAAAATCCTTGCAGAATGTTTGCAGCAGTATATTGACAGGGAGCTGACAGAAATTCAAGCCTCAAAAGAGGACACAGAAGAGAGGGTTATCATTGGTGATGTCAAATGGATCTTGGAGGAAAGCAGAGAATACCAGAAAGATGTATATTATTTATTCACTATGCTAAGGCATTTAATTGTGTTAGTCATCACAAATTATGGATAGCCTGGAGAAGAATGGGAATTCCAGAATACTTCATTGTGCTCATGAAGGATCTGTACATCAATCAAGAGGCAGTTGTGCAAACAGACCAAGGGAATATTTAATATTTGTAAAGGTCTATATCAGGAATGTATCCTCTCAGCATGCTTATGCAATTTGTATGCTGAGCAAATAATTAGAGAAGCTGGAATATATGAAGAATGAGCAGGATTGGAGGAAGGCTTATTAACAACCTGTAATATGTAGATAACACAACCTTACTTGCGGAAAGTGAGGAGGACTGATGAAGATGAAGGATAGCTGCCTTCAATAGATAACACTGTGATAATCAGAGAATGATTGAAGTTGCCCCGGATTTTATACTGCTTGTGAGGATGGCACAGGATTGGGAATGGTTTTGCTCTGTTGAAAATAGGGTCACCGAGTTGGAACCAACTTGAAAGCACTTCAGAACAACTGATTTACCACGCTTGATGGTTTTCTCCATCGTGACCTGTCCAAAATACAGGAGATGAAATCTCACCTTTTTTGCTTCTAATGAATATTCTGACTGTACTGCTTTCAAGACAGCTTTGTTTTTGTGTTTTCATCTGGGCTATATTTTATATTCTCTCTCCCAACACCATAATTCAAATTCACTACTTTAATTTTCCCTATTCATTTTCCAGCTTTGGCATTCATATTGTGCAGTTTAGGTAAGGTACACCTTAGTCCTAAAAATGACATTTTTTTCTTTGCAATTCTTTAAAGCAGTCTTGGGCAGCAGATTCACCCAATGCAATAGTTCATTTGATTTCTTGACTGCTGCTTCCATTAGCATTGATTGTGGGTCCACATAAAATGAAATTCTTGACCACGTCAATCTTTTCTCTGTTTTATTTTTATTTTTGATGACATTGCGTTTTGATCCAGTTGTGAGGATATTTGTTTTCTTTATATTCAAGTATAATCCTTAATAGAGGCTGTAGTCTTTGATCATCAGCGAGTGCTTTAAGTCCTCTCACTTTCAGCAAGATTGTGTCATCTACAAATTACAGTTTATTAATAAGCCCTTCTATTCACAGGTGTCATTTAGTTCAAGGGTGTTGATATTGCTTGTTTTAGTCTAGATTCTCTAGAGAAACAAAACTAGTGATATATAGATGGAAAATGGCTTACATAATTATAGAAGCAGGCAAGTTCCAAATTGGGGTAAATTCCAAATCAGTGAAGGAGATGCTCGGCTGTAGAGGTCTCTTGACTCACAAAGCTTGGAGACTGATAAGCCCAAGGTCAGCAGCAGCACAACAGGTTGTGGATACAGAGGAGAATAAATGCAAGGTCAGCAAGTCAGGCTTGTGGCTGGAGAGGTGAATGATTCCAAGATGAAGAGGTCAGATGGCAGGCCACTGGTGACTTCCAGGATTATCAAATAATCAGAGAGTATGTTTTCTCAAGTCCAAAGAACCATAGGTGGAATAACCTGATGAAGGATCAAAATATAGCTAAAAGCAAGCCACCTTTCCCTAAGCATTCACTTATATTGGAAGCAGCCTACATCTTGAGGAAATTTTCCTTCAATTAATAGACTGCTCCCAGCAAATCTCATTATGGAAGATTACATTGTGTTAGACCTCATCGTGGAGGATTACTAGGTCTTAAGTACAACCCACTGAGAATCCTGGCCCAATCAATTTGACACAGAACGTTAATTATCACAGTGGAGTTCATATAGTCTATAGCTGTACTCATGCTAGGAAAGTCAGTTGTGACCCAGATATCAAGTATATCTTCTTCAGTTAAAATAGGTCATTAGAAATTAGATGTCATGAGATATCTTAAGTATCTCTTGAAAGAAGAGTAGGAGCAATAGAAGCATGGGCATCCTATTTGTATAAATTCCTTTTGCCTTTAATGAAATACTACAAATAAGCACATAAAATTCCCTGTTGACTGTGGACTGCTACAATGTACAGTGCATATTTTAATCAATTGATTTATATTCCTCATAATGAACTGAATTCTAAGTATTCCAAATATCTCCCAGTGTCAGGTGTTCAAGTGAAGAACTGTGTCCAAAAGGAGAATTGCTTTTTTATTTTGCTTTAAAATGTTGAGATGTTGTTGTGATTTTCCTATCCAGGCAAGACACAGTCTCTCCAGAGCTGTGAAGCATCATTGAGGCTCTGTTGTGTCACCAGGTCAAAAATTACCTATCGAGTTGCTTACATTTCAGTGCTCATTAGCTAAAAGGCCTTTGCTTTGTCAGACTCTGCTAACAGCTGACAAGTCTTTAGGTTACACAGGAAATGTGATCGAGGTATATTGCCTCCAAACACGAAGCATTTTGAGCTTTCAGCAATAAAGGTTATAAGGTACAGCAACGTGTACTTCAGTAAAGATGTGAAAAGTTGATATGTTGATAGCTCCTTTACTAATGCCTGCCACCAGACACTTAAATGAGGTGACAGGTACCTGTATTACAAAGATGCATGTATTTTCCAGGGATTTGCCTTTTCCGCTCTGATGTCCATGTGTATGACTAATACATCCAGAATATGGACTTTTCTTCCTTTTCGTGTGTGATGTCAACAATAAAATATTCTTTGGTTTGTTGAGATGATGCAAAGCATAATTAAATGGTGGCAAAGAGCCAATGTCGACACAGTTCTGTGGTAAAAATTGAGATGTGTTATTGCTCTTTCCAGGTAAAAGAAAATTGCTTCTTGTGTTCTCTGTTCTTTAGTGTAAAGACAAGAAACATTTGAAAAATTAATAGGTATATATTATGTGCAGTGGGATATGTTGATATACCCCTGTAAAGACATCAAACTTGGAATAGCAATAGTAATTAGAGGGACTGATTACACTTATTAAAATTCACTGTCATTCTCTAAGACTCATCAGTCTTTTATGTTAGTTAAAAAAAGACATTAAAAATACATTGTATGAATTATTATTGTTTTGTGACTCTCCCTTTCTAAGTTGTAAGGTCAGGAAGAGCTAATCATTTATTTTATTCACTGATGTATTCATTTGTTAGAATTTTGCCTAGCACTTTTTTAGTGCCAGATATTTTTAAATTAATGAATATATATATATAATAAAAAATGCATGAGGGAGGGAATCCATATCTTATTAAACTATGGGAAATGCAGCAAACATTATATTTGGTGATGAAATGGTAAAATAGTTCTACTAAGGAAGAAAGCAAAGAGACAAAAATGCCACTAACAAGGAAAAGATGCAATCCTGACAAGTCTTGGGTGCATAAAGAATGCAGTTAATGACATAAATTATAAGACTATATTGCAAATTTTTATGGTGAGGATTTTGTAATTTATTATGTGATGAGGAATTGCTAAGTAAACTAATGTAGTATTTATGCTTTATAAATATATTTATAAGGCTAAAGTTTAGGCTATTTCAGAGAGTGAAAAACCTGAAGACAAGGAGACAAAGGAAACAGGTCAGATTAAAATTTTACACATAGGCCTTTATGCCAATAGAATGTATCTATTCTCCATTTAATCATTGTTCTATAATGGGATAGCTTAATACTTATCCATGAAAAAGTTTTCTTAAAAGAATAGAAATATATACTTAAAAAAACCCTCATCTAGTGCACCTTTTTGTTTATTTTTAAATAGTTTTATTGGGACATAATCCATATATCATGAAATTCAATAGTTCAATTATATCAAGAAGAGTTGTACAATCATTGCAATCAATTTTAGAACATTTTATTTTTTTCTTGTACTCTTTGTTACTCCTCCCGATTTCCCCTCAACATTCCCTGCTCTCCCCACAAGAAAATATTAATATAGTTACTGTTTCCATAGATTTGCCCATCCCAGATTTCATATACTGAAAAACATACAAAAATGAAAATCAAAGATTGGTGAGTTTCTGGCAAGATAGCGACCAGGTAGATAGCCCATGCTGGTAGCTCCATGGAGATTGGTCAGTAGGGAGATTTGGAGGTCCAGTGGGATATGCAAGGCTGTCAGTTAATCTCCACGACAGCCCTGAGCTCTTCCCTGAACCAGTAATCAACCTTAACCCTCTGTCCTATACCTGCTGTAGATTCCTGGGGACCTGAGGCCTGGGGAAAGGACTGCCCCAGCCCGTACCACCTGCACTGCTGTGGATCCCACTGCAACTACCACCACCCCTTATTCATCCACCTGTGCCTCAGCTGTCACGTACCAAGCTTGCTAGCTACTTAGGGGGTGGTTCTTGCAGCCGTGGTTTGACCCCTCAACCACCACTGTCTGCTTGTGGCTTTCCCTGTCATGCCGGGGACCATCTCTGTTCTTGCTGACAGCTGCCCCCACCACACCCAGCCCTTTCCCGGCTTTGGAGGATGGCTTCCCTCTACCACACCTGGAGTACTCCCAATGCAAGTTCAAGGTTTCCTGCATAGGGTGCCCAGAGCTCTCCTGCTGCCCACCCACAGTGCCTTTAACTATGGACAGACCCCCACAGTGTCGCCCTGCCCCCTGTGTCTTGCACTCCCATGCCCAGACCTGCACTCATCTTTAGACTGCAGCCTGTGCCATTGTGGTCAGAGTCCATCAGCACTCCATACAAAACATTCACAGCTGCAAATGGACTCCTACAGCATCCCTAGAAGCATATGAATGCTATGCTTTATGCTGCAGCTAGATCACTCTGCAGAGTCTGACTGTGACAACTCATGCCTGAGAAGGCCATCCAAATCCAACCTGCCCTTCAAACAACTGAAACTTGGTAGGGTAGGGTGGAGGCTAGTGGGATAAAGTGGTAACCCCAACCTCCCCAGCACAGTTAGCTACATGCAGCTGGCAAAAGTATTCCTACCAGCCTCCCAAAGAGAGAGCCAGGACTCTTTGGCTCCCCATAAAATGTAGCTGAGCTCCTCCAAAATGACATGCAGACAGCAACCAGCCATAACAACTCCAATGAACAAACAGGAGAAACCAAATGCAATGTTGGAGGAAGTCCAGAACCTAACCATGTGTATAGAAGTAGAAGTTGATCTACCACATAAAGAAATCATCAGATTGCTACTTGCAGTCATACAAGATATGAGGGAAGCAATACTAAAAACTATGAAACAATAGAAGAGATAAAGGCCACACACCAAATGGAAATACAGGAGTTAAGGGACAAAGAAACAAAACCAAATAACAGGTTAACAGACTTCACCAATAGACTCGAAGAAGCAAGAACCATACCAGTGACCTTGAGTGTAACCAGACAGACTTTAACAAATGGGAAAGACAGTCAAACAAGGTAATCAGAGAAACTTAAGAAAACCTGAGAATAATGCCTGATGCCAAGAAGAGGAACAGCATTTGAATAATTTTATTACCAGAACAAGACACAATGAAGAAGGCAATGACAAAAATAGCATGGGAATTCCTAGAGGAAAACGTCCCCAGCTTAATGAATGAGAATCACGCAACCACTCAGCACAAAAACTAGATAAATTCCAGGAAAAAATTAGGCAAGGCATATAATAGTTAAACTATCTGAGGGAAAAAGAGAAATCATAAGAAAAAATGAGGGGGCGGGGGGAAGGAGAAGGTAGTCACCTATAAAGTTTACCAAATAAGAATATGCTCAGACCTATAAGCAGACACCACGAAGAAGAAGAGTTGAGTAGCATCTTCTGACAGTTGAAAGAGAACAATGCCAACCCAAGAATATTTACCCTGCTAAATTATCAAGATAGAGAAGTAAGAACCTTCCTGGACATGGAAAAACTAAAAGAATACATTAAAAGAAACTCACCACTATAAAAAATTCTTGCTGACCCTTTGTGTTCAGAAGAACAACACTCACCAAGCACAAATAGGAGACCATCACATAGAGCAACTCCACCCAGAGGTCAACACATTGAAAACAGCCCACAAATAACATTGGCTCAATGGTGAAAAGAAGGCATGCATGAACTGCCCCACCCCCACCATATGCAGAACACACTGATAAGAAAGGAGGTAGGAAAGCATCATCAAACCCAAAAAGGTATAAGATGATTTCACAGAGTTCATAGATGGATGTAATAACTCTGAATATCAATGGACTGAACTCATCCATTAAGTGACAGACTAACAGACTGGCTTAGAAAACATAACCCATTGATCTGTTGCCTATAAGAGACACGTCTTAAGCTGGTAAACAAAATAGGCTAAGAATCAAAGGATGGAGAAAAACATACCAGGCAAATGGCAATTCATAAAAAAGCAGGGGTTGCAATCCTACTCTCTGACAAAATTGATCTCAAGGTGAAAGCCATAACAGGAGCATTATATAATGCTCAAGGGATAAGTAGGCCAAGAACCAGTGAGCATACACACCCAATGAGAGACCCAGGACATTTGTCCATCAAATGATGCAAAAGTTGAAGAAAAGCAATTACAAGTTCAACAATCATAGTTGACTTTAATACACTGTTCTCTGAGAAAGATCAATCACAGGGAAAGAAGTTAACAAGGAAACTACAGAACTAAACTCTACACTTAGGCAACTTGACCTGACAGATATTTTCAGAGCTCTCCACACAAATGCAAAAGTATTCACATTCGTTTCAAGCCCACATGGAGCATACTAAAAGATAGACTGCATGTTGGGACACCAGTTGAGACTGTGTAAATTCAAGCACATAAAGATTGCTCAGACCACTATGCCATAAGGTTGGACAACAACAAGAGGATGATTAAGAAAAGAAGGGATACCAATTTGAGGATGAATAACTTTCTACTGCAAAGTGAGTGAATACTGGCCTAGATAACAGATGAAATTAGGAAGTTTTGGAAACAAAGGAAAGTGAGAATATGTAGTTATCAGAGGAAGCTTGATAGCAATAAATGCACACATGTAAAAGGAAGAGAGACTTATGGTTGATATGCTGGCACCAAACCTGCAACAAGTGGAACAGAGTCAACAGGACAATCCAATTCTCCACAGTGACAAGAGAGAAACCACGTGATAATATTGATAGATTCAGAAAAAGTATTCGACAACATCCAACACCCATTCCTGTTTAAGACACTCAAGAAGATAGGAATGGAAGTAAAATTCTTTAATATAATACAAACTATATATGAAAAACCAACAGCCAATGTGGTCAAAATTGGGCAAAAGATGAAAACTATCCCACTGAAAAAGGGGTCCAGACAAGGATGCCTCTTGTCCCCGCTTTTAATTAACATTGTACTAGATGTCCTAGCTAACAATATAAGGCAAAGGAAAGACATCAACGGTATTTGTCTTGGGAAAGAAGAGGTGAAACTACAGGGGCAGAAATCAGAATGGCCAATAAACAGATGAGAAAATGTTCATGAACACTAGCCATAAGGGAAATGCAAATTAAAACAACTATGAGATACCACTTAATACCCTCAAAATAGCCCAATTCAAAAAATCAGAAAGTAATGAGTGTTGGAGTGGGTGTGGTGAGATAGGAACTTTCAACCACTGCTTTTGGTCTTGTAGGTATGTGCAGCCATTATGGAAATCAATTTGGCGATACCTGAAACAAATGGAAATTGAACTACCATATGACCAATCGATCCTCCTACTGGCATCTACCCAGAACAAGTAAGAAACAGACCATGACCTGACATCTGCACTTCAATGTGCATCGCAGGCAGCACAATTGACAATCACAAAGAGTTGGAAACCAGCTAAATTACCATCAACAGAAGAATGGATTAAAAGCCTATGGCATATTCCTACAGTGAGGAATGCATGAAGCACATCATTCATGGAAAGAGTTGGAGGAAGTTATGCTAAGTGAAGTAAGTCAAGCACAAAAGGACGACAACATGAACCCACTGAGGTAAGCTTAAACAGCACAATGGGCATAGGGGGAAAGCCACTAAATCTATAATTTCCTAGGAAATGGTCTAGGCACTCAGGGAGGGGTCAGACTCTACTCAGGGATGTATATGGCAGCCAACTAAAAAGGTGGGGAAAAGAGAAAAATAAAAAGGATGAGGGTAGTGGGTGTATGGGGCAGAGGGAGCAGACCTCAACCCAGTGCTCTAAAACCTTGAGAGAAATATACCAGTATGGAGCAGTGAACTAACAGAGAGGTTTGCAGGCTGACCCCAATCTCAGCTACGTTGACTCCCTTCCCAGAAGAATATATTATAGAAGACAGAACTGAATATATAGCCCGGGGGGAGCAAACTAAGAGGGAAAGAGAGAGAGAGAGAGAGAGAGAGAGAGAGAGAGAGAGAGAGAGAGAGAGAGAGAGAGAGAGAGAGAGAGAGAGAGAGAGAGAGAGAGAGAGAGAGAGAGAGAGAGAGAGAGACAGAGAGAGAGAGACAGAGAGAGAGACAGAGAGACAGAGAGAGACAGAGAGACAGAGAGACAGAGAGAGACAGAGAGACAGAGAGAGACAGAGAGAGAGACAGAGAGAGAGAGAGAGAGAGAGAGACAGAGAGAGAGAGACACACACACAGAGAGAGAGACAGAGACATCCTGGCCCACCAAGCCTCGAGGATGACATTCCTGCTTGGAGTAGCCAATGCACAGAGAAGACTATAGGGCTGGCCCCACCATGAGACATGGCATCCCCTCACTGACCCACAGCACTACAGGGGATGGCACAGTAGACAGTGTGGAAATTGTGACTGGTCTGACCACACACACCGGGGCAAAACATGAAGGGAGTGCAACAGAACAGCTTTGGAAGCAAAGCAATGAAGTCACCAAGGAATTCTGAAAACAGACTTCAGACTTGGATGGCAGGGCTTAGCACCTCATCAGACTTGATCAGAAGTCATTCATAAGGGTCAACAGATAGGCCTGGGCTTATTTATAATTTTTCCCCTTTTCTTTCTTTGTCTATCTATATAATATAGGCAGCATAAACAATCTTGTAGAGAAAACAATGGGACCGATGGTTCTGGGGGAACATGGGAGAGGAGGAGTTGGGGGTAGGGAGGATGGAACCAACAATCTCAGGGACAAGGAATAATAAGGGCTCTAAAAATCAATGGTGAGGAGGGCTTAGAATGCCTGGTGGGGTTGGATCAAGTGCAAGTAGCCAAGATGAATTATTGAGAGCTGAATGAAGGTTGAATATGATAGTGGGACAGGATGAAAGTAAAAGTAAATAGAAGAAAGAACTAGGAAGCAAAAGATATGTAGAGAGGTGTAAATATAGGCATCTATAATGGTAAATATAATGATAGGGATATAGGTCTATGCACATATATTTATATGTTTAATATTAAGGTAGCAGATGGACATGGGGCTTCTACTTAAGCCTTCTCTCAATGCAAGAATACTTTGTTCTAATAGCCTGCCATTTTGTGATGTCCACCTTCCTGACACAATTGCTGAAGACAAAATGAATGAGTAAGCAAATGTGATGAAGAAAGCTGATGGTGCCCAGCTATTACAAGATATAGCGTGTGAGGTCTTAAAGCCTTGATGTTAAATAAGCATCCATCTCGCTGGGAAGCAACAAAGCCTGCATTGAAGAAGCACACCAGCCTGTGTGATCATGAGGTGTCGACAGGATCAGGTATCAGGCATCAGAAGATCCCAAACAAACAATCATATCAATGGGAATGAGGATGGTTGGTTGGAGACCCAAAGTCCATATGTAAACAATTGGACATCCCTCACAGAAAGGTCACAAGAAAGGGATGACTCATCCAGGGTACAGAATAGCACCAATGAGACACACAACATTCCTTCCCCCCACCCCACTATCATGACCCTAGTAGTTGTACCTTACAAATCTGGCTAGATCAGAGCACGACATTGATACAGATAAGAGCTCTAGACACATGGAATCCAAGGCAGATAAGCCCCTCAGGAACAGTAATGGGAGTAACGATACCAGGAACATAAGGGCAAGGTGGGGAGAATAGGGGGACAAAGGGGGAGCCAATCGCAATGATCGACGTATTACATCCCCCCTATCCCCCACCCCAGGGGACAAACAATAGAAAAGTGGGTGGTGGTCGTGGGGAGAAGACAGCATATGGTATAAGGTATGAAAATAATAATTTATAATTTATCAAGGGGTCACAAGGGTGGGAGGGTATGGGAGGGAGGGTGAAAAGAGGAGCTGATAACAAGGGCTCAAGTAAAAAGAAAATACTTTGAAAATGACGATGGCAACCTATGCACAAATGTGACTGATATAATTGATGTATGAATTTATATAAGAGCCAAACAAGCCCCTAATAAAATGATTTTTTAAAAATCAAACAATCAAAAAAGCTAGCAACAATAACAAAACAAAATAGAGAAAAACCCCAGTTAAAAAGAAAGCAATACACACACACGCACACACACCACACACATACATACACTCATGCATACACACACCACACACATACATACACACACATACACACACACACATAACTTAAAATGGTTCCAAAGAGAGATCAGATGATATGGTATTATATTTTAACCTAACTACATCTGCCATAATCCATTTTCCAATGCACTATGCATGATAGCAAGGCTAGTCACAGTGCTGGTCTGTGATTAGATGGGATGCATAGGTTTATTCCATGTGTATTTCTCCGTCACTTTTTTTTCTTAACACTGATATAATGTTTAAGGGGATCAAATTTAAAAAATAAATAAATTATAACTCTTATCACAATTCATACATACATCCATTGTGTCAAGTACACTTGTACATTTGTTGCTATCATCATTCTCAAAACATTCTCTTTCTACTTGAGCCCTTGGTATCAGCGCCTCATTTTTTGTCATTCCCTTCCCCATCCTCCTTCCCTCATGAACCCTTGATAATGTATAACTTGTTATTATTATTTCATGTCTTACACTGTCCAATGTCTTCCTTTACCCACTTTTCTGTTGTCCACCCCCCAGGGAGGGGGTTATATGTAGATCATTATGATCGGTTCTCCCTTTCATCACCACCTTCCCCTTCCCCTCCTGGTATCACTACTCTCATTATTGGTCCCAAGGGGTTTATCTTTCCTGGATTCCCTATGTTTTCAGCTCTTACCTGTACCAGTGTACATCCTCTCGTCTAGCCAGATTTGTAAGGTAGAATTGAGCTCATGATGGGGGGTGGGGGTGGGAAGCATTAAATAACTAGAGGAAAGTTATATATGTTTCATTAGTGATATACTGCATCCTGAACTGGCTCGTCTCCTCCCTGTGACCCTTCTGTAAGAGAATGTCCAGCTGCCTACAGATGGGCTTTGGGTCTCTGCTCTGGACTCTCCCTCATTCACCATGATATGATTTTTTGTTCTTTTATGCTTGATACCTGATCCTATCCACACCTCGTGATCACACAGCCTTGTGTGCTTCTTCTATGTGGGCTTTGTTGCTTCTCAGCTAGATGGCCACTAGTTTATCTTCAAGTCTTTAAGACTCTATACACTCTATCTTTTGATAGCTGGGCACCATCAACTTTCTTCACTACATTTGCTTATGCACCCACTTTGTCTTCAGCGATTGTGTCGGGAAGGTGAACATCATTGAATGCCAGTTTAATAGAAAAAAATGTTCTTGTGTTTAGAACAAAGTGTTCTTGTGTTGAGGGAAGACTTGAGTAGAGGCCCAATGTCCATCTGCTACCTTAATATAAATATATGCACACAGATCTATTTCCCCATCGTCACATATAAATATGTTTACATATGCACATGCCTGTATTTAGACCTCTATAAATGCCCTTTGCCTCCTAGTTCTTTTCTCTGTTTCATTTTACTATTCTCTTTTACCACTATCTAGTTCAGCCTTCATTTGGGTTTCAGTAATTCCTCTCAGTTACATTACCCTTGATTAAGCCCTACCAGTCCTCCTACACCCTCCTCACCATCGATTTTGGATTGCTTGTTGTTCCCTTGTCCCTGGGCTTGTTAACACCCACTTCCTTTACCCCACTTTCCCCTTTTCATGTCCCCCACCCCCACCCCAGAACACTTGGTCTCATTGTTTTCTCTTCCAGCTTGTTTATCCTACCTAATCTTATCTCGATAGACCTGCAGAGATAATAATATGCACTCAAAACAAGACAAAGTTAAACAAGGCCACAACAGAAAACAAAACAACAACAACAAAAAGCAACACCCCCAAAGAAAAAACACCCCAAAGAAAAAGAATAGCCTATAGATAGTTTTTCCTGGTTGAGTCTGCTGGGGTGCCACGCCCTGGTCCCAAAATCTATTTTTGGTATTCCCTGGGGACTTTGTTGCTCTGTCAGGGGATCAAGTCTTATTTAAATGTGATAAAATGAGCAAACTTTATATTTGGTGATAACATGTTAAATAGTCCCACCAAGGAGGGCACTAAGACAATAGCTGTCTTCTGCTTCCTCAGGCACCAGAGGGAAGGGGGAATTCAGGAGTAAACAATGAAGGCAGGAGTGGGAGGGAGCATCAGTACTGATTGTCATGAAATTTGCATTGTTCAAATATATCTTTGGATCAAAGGACATCATGTGAAATATAACTTGGCATAAATATTTAGTTCAACACAAACTACATTAAACAAAGCCAGCTAGCACTTCCTCTATCTCAAGCTAGCTAATATTACATTAAAATATCCTGATAGTTTATGGACAAGTAAAGATTTATACATGGCATATGTTTGAATTAGAAAAAAATGAGCTGATAAGGGAAAATTGGAATCAGCAGGCCAACTATACCCAGCAACAAATCTAATATTTGAAACACCAAAGTGAGTGTTCTTTGTATGATCAGAGGTTAATGAAACCATAGCATTTTTATATTACTAAAGTATAATTGTGAATACTCTTTATAGTAACTATAATGTGATATGAAATATCTGTGATTTCTACTATAATTTTATTACTGTTGAGTTATACAGAATTTGTCATCAACCTCGTGAGTTTTCTGGCCTTTTCCCCTAGGTCCTGGGATATATCCTCCTTTTTTAATTTCCTTAGTGAGAAGAATGTCTTTGTTTTTATGAGAGGTTCCTTGCGCTACACCTGAGAGTTTACACTAACAAGATGGTTCAGCATAGGGCCACGTACATGAACATTCATAAAAAAAATTGTATTGGGGCCTCTTACAATATATTCCATACATCAATTGTATCAAGCATATTTGCACATATGTTGTCATCATCATTTCCAAAACATTTTCTATTTGAGCCCTTGGTATCAGCTCTGCTTCCCCCCCCCCTCCTACCCTCATCCTCATGAATCCTTGATCAATTGTATATTATTATTATTATTATTATTTTGCATCTCACACTGTCTGTTGCCTCCCTTTACCCATATTTCTGTTACTTATCCCCTGCAAGGTGGGGCGGGTATATATCCAACCTTGTGATGGGTTCTCCCTTTCTCACCTTTCCACCTCCTGGCCCACCCCCCTACCCTTACGATATCCTACTCCCACTACTGTTCCTGAGGGGTTTATCTGTCCTTGATCTTATCTGTACCAATGTGTGTTCTCCGATCTCACCAGATTTGTTAAATAGAACTGGGTCACGGTAGTGTGTGTGGGTTGGGAGTGGAGGGGGAGCATTCAGAAACTAGAGGAATGATGTGTGTTTGGTCGGTACTATGCTGCATCTTAGTTGAATCATTCCTTCCTTGTAACCTTTCTGTGGGGGGATATTCAGTTGTCTACAGATGGGTTGTGGGTCTCCACTCCAAACCCCCTTGTTTCCATTGATATAGTTGTTTCCTTTGGATTATTTGATCCCTGACACGTGATCCAGTTGACACCTCATGATCACTCAGGCTGGTGTTCTTCTTTCATGTGGGCTTATTTGCTTTCCTGCTGGATGGCTGCTCGGTTAACTTCAAGCCCTGATACATTAAAATTCTTAAGGTACACAAATGACCATGCCAAAAAGACCAATCATGTGATTACACAAACAGATACATAAACTAAAGGAGCTATGAGCAGTCAATTATAGAAAGACTGAAATGTGTTTAGATACTTTTTGAAATATCAAATAAAATAATTAGCTAAAATCAAATTTATTTAAAATCAAATAAAAAGCTAAAGTAGTTTACTCGGATGCTCAAATTATGGGTCATTAAGTGGACACTTGAAGCTTAGATTGTAAAGCATCTCAAATATTTTTCCAGCCTTCCTTCTGTAAAATAACTAGTGTACTTCACATAGTCATGCAGTCTGCTTATAATTTCTGATCAAGGGGCCTGTTTCTATTTTAATTATCAGTAAGTGCATCTTTGTGTTGATAGAAAATTGTAGGTTACATTTAATAATTCAATAGTTTAACCAAGAAAGTAGACTCAAAGGCATAATGATCACTTACAATTCGATTTTGCACTTCAATGTGCTTTAGCAATGTTACAGCTTTATTGGTGTGAGGAACTGATGAGCAGTTTGCACAGGAGAAATGTTCTGCTGTAAGAAGAATACTGGACCGCATCCCTGAACTATTTCACATGACCTGTCCATACTGTCATTATTGCTATTTGTTCCTCCTGCTTGTGTCCTCGGGGGACAGCACTCTCATATGTAGCAGTCTAAATTTTTTAATGTTTGGGGTATCTGTACTCTTGCAGATGAATGTCTGTAGACCTTATATAAAATAGCCAACTGCCACTAATAGTTTGAAAGTATTCGAATAATGATAATAAGAACTACAGTATTAATGTTCTATTTGTTCCTTGACTAAGAATAATTTCAAAGAGAAAGAAAGCTGCTTGGTTTTCATTTCTTTTTAAAAATCATTTTATTGGGGCTCATACAACTCTTATCACAATCCATACATACATCAATTGTGTAAAGCACACTTATACATTCGTTGCCCTCATCATGCTCAAAATTCACTTTCTGCTCGGGTTCCTGGAATTAGCTCATTTTCCTTTTTTTCCCTCCTCCTCCCTCCCCACTCCCCCTTCCCTCATGAACCCTTAATAATTTATAATTTATTGTTTTATCGTATCTTACACTGCCCGGCATCTCCCTTCACCCACTTTTCTGTTGCCCCAAGAGAGGAGGTTATAAGTAGATCCTTGTGATTGGTTCCCCCTTTCTTCCCCGCCTTCCCTCCCAGTATTGCCAATCTCACCGTTTGTCCTGAGGGGTTCATCTGTCCTAGAGTCCCTGTGTTTCCATTTCCCATCTGTACCGCTGTGCATCCTCTGGTCCAACCAGGTTTGCAAGGTAGAATTGGGATCTAGATAGTTGGGGGGAGGAAGTGTTTAAGAACTAAGGAAGGTTGTAAATTTCATTATTGCTACACTGAACCCTGAATTACTCATCTCCTCCCCACTACTCCTCTGCAAGGGATGTCCACTTGTCTACAGATGGACATTGGGTCCCCATCATGCACTCCCCTCATTCACGATGATATGATTTTTTTCTCCCGGCCTTTGGTGCTTGAAACCTGGTCCGCTCAGCCCTTCATGATCACCCATGTTGGTGTTCTGCTTCCATGTGGGCTTTGTTGCTTCTGTGCTAGATGGCCGCTTGTTTACTTTCAAGCCTTTAATACCCCAGACACTATATCTCTTGATAGTCGGGCACCATCAGCCTTCTTCACCACACTTACTTATGTACACATTCGTCTTCAGTGTTTATGTGGGGAAGGTGATCACACAATGATGATTTTTGTTCTTTGGTGTCTGCTAACTGATCCCTTCAACACCTCATGTTCACGTAGGCTTGTGTGCTTCTTCTCTGTGGGCTTTGTTGCTTCTGAACTGGATGACTGCCTTTTTGCCTTCAAGTCTTTAAGACCCCAGACACTATTTCTTTTGTTAGTCGGGGACCATCAGCTTTCTTCACCACCTTTGCTTATTCACATGTCTGTCTTCAGCGATCATGTTGGGAAGGTGGGTATCATGAAATGACCATTTAACTGAGCAAGGTGCTATTGTATTAAGGGAATGCACGCGAGAAGGCCCAATGTTCACCTGCTACCCTGCTACTAAACTTATAAATATATTCACATAGGTCTATTTCCCCCATAATTATAAGTATATTTACATATGTACATGTCTGTATTTAGGCTTCTATGTATGCCCTTTGCTTCCTACTCCTTTCCTCTATTTCTCCTCCCTGCCACTGGTTTTGAACCACTCATTGTTCCCTTGTCCCTGGATTGGCCAACACCTCCTCCCTTCCCCTACCTACCACACTCTCATGTCCCTCCAGGACCATTGGTCCCATTATTTTCTTCTCATATTGTTTGTCCAGCCAGCCTATCTTATTTAAGTGGACCTGCAGAAATCATAATATGTGCATAAAATTGGGGATGGCTTTGCCAGCACCAAAGTGGAACATAAAAACATGGTGACGATGGCAGCAACACCGACAAGCTAACAAACAAAAAAGCCACTGACATACAAAGCTTACAAGAAGAGGGAAAAAAAGACAGGGAAAAAAAAAGGCTGTTAGTAGTTTAAGGTCTGTTTCTTGACCTTTAGGAGTGTTTTCCAGAGGAGTCTGATGGGGTGCCACGTCCTGGCCCCAAAGTCCATTCTTTATACTCCCTCGGGAACTCCTTGCTCTGCTTCCCCCACCGCTCCATTGCACGCCCCCAGTGTTTTACCTCAGTGTGGTGGGGGCAGCTCAGTCGCACATCCCACCTTGTATCTCCAGTGCTGTCCCACGTAGGGCCATGGGTCAGTGCAGGATGTTGCATCTCTCCGTGGGGCCGGCTATATGGTCCTCTCTGTACATCGGCCCTCCAAGTTGGGCTATCGTTCTCTGAGCTTGGTGGGCCCAGGTGTGCTAAGCTCAGTTCTTCCTCCTTTGCTTCAACTTCCTTCTGGGTGTGGTGTGGTAGGTCAGTTCCTTTCGCACACCAGACTATTTTCATTTTCTGTGGTATTCCTTTTGATGATGGGGATCGGGTTAATTCTGGTTAGGACCGGCGTATGCTCCAGTCTCTTTGTGTGTTCCTCCATGTGTTACGTTGCCCTCCTGGTTGGTTTGGCGTTTCATGATGAGGTCCGTATGCATACTCTAGTTCTGTGAGGACACAACCAATACTCACCTCCTGGGTGGGTTAGTGCCCTGTTGTCCACGTGCCATCAACTCAGTTCCTCCCCACCCTGCTTCTCCCACCACCTGTCCCTCTTCCCTTTCTTTATGTTCAACTCTCCTGTACCTCCCTAGGTGTGGCCTGCCCTCCCTCCAACTATCTATGCTTCCACCTGCTTATTGCTAGAAAGGTGTTTATTCTTCTATTCCTGGCGTGGTGATTGTACTTGCCTCAGGGGACTCATATTATACCTGGCCTTTAGAGTTTGACTTATGTCACTTAACATGATTCCTTCCAGTTCTTGCCACGAAACAACGTGTTTCATGTGATCGTCCATGCATTTCAGTGCTGCATAGTACTCCATTGTATGTATGTGCCAGAGTTTACTAATCCACTCATCTATCGATGGAAACTTAGGCTCTTTCCAAGTCTTTGTGATTGTGAATTGTGCCGCAATAAACATTGGAGCGCAGATGACTGGTCATGTTTTATTTGCTGCTTCCACCGTGTATATGCTCATAGAGGGATGATTGGGTCATAAGGTAGATCAATTTCCATTTTTTAAAAGTATCTCCAGATTGCTTTCCACCGTGGCTGTACAAATCTACACGACCGCCAGCAGTGGAGGAGGGTTCCTACTTCACCACAGCCCCTCCAACACTTGTTGCTCTCTGATTTACTGATTTGGACTAGCCTCAGGGGTGTTAGGTGGTGTTTCCTGGTTGTTTTAATTTGCATTTCTCTAATGGCTAATGACCTGGAACACTTTCTCATATGCTTATTGGCCATATGGGTCTCCTCCTGAGTGACAGTTCTTTTCCGTTCTTTTGCCCACTTCTTTAGGGGGTTCACTGCTTTCCTCTTTTTGCAGGTCATGATGGTGTTGTGGATTTTAGTAATGAGCCCTTCCCCCGATGTGTCTTTACTAAAAATCCTCTCCCAGTCTGTGGGTTGTCTTGTCTCCCTTTTGATGAAGTCGTTCAAGGTGCACAGGTGCTTTATTGTTAAATCCCATTTGTCGATTTCCATTTCATCTGTGTGTGTACCCTTCCTGAATGCAGTGAGCCTATGAGTTCCCTGGGCCAGTGCTCTAAGGTTAGTCCCAATTCCCTCCTTGATGATCCTAGTGGTTTGGGGTTTAACTTCTAGGTCTGTGATCCACCTTGAGCTTATTCCTGTGCATGGGGTGAGGTAAACTTTTGTTTCATTTTTCTACATGTGGATATCCATAGTTTCCAACACCACTTGTTAAAAAGGGCATCCACTTCCCACTTGATGGTTTGGGGACCCTTGTCAGAGATTAGTTGTCTATATGCTGATGGTTTTATTCTTGGACTTTCTATTCTTTTCCACTGGTCTGAGTGTCTGTCGTTGTGCCAGTACCACACTGTTTGACCAGTGTAGATGTGTAATAGGCATTAAAATCAGGTAAGGTTAGTCCTCCAACTGTGTCCTTCATGTTGTCTGCAAATAGTGACAGTTTCACCTCCTCCTCTCCCATTTGAATCCCTCTGACATCCTTCCACTGTCTTATGTTATTAGCCAGAACCTCCAATCCTGTCTTCATGAGTGTCTTGATTAGGAATGGGTGTTTGATGTTGTCAAATGCCTTTTCTGTACCTGTGGATATTATCATTGGTTTTTTATCCTTCTCATTTTTGATGTGGTGTACAATATTGATGGATTTTCAGATGTTAAACCATCCCTGCATCCCTGGGATTAATCCTACCTGGTCGTGGCAGATGCTATGTTTTATCTACATTTGTATTCTATTGGCCAATATTTTGTTAAGGATTTTTGCATCTATGTTCCTTAGAGATATTGAAGTATCATTTCTTCATTTTGTGGGGAGTGTCACAATCTTGGTTACATCAGTGTTACATGGTTGAACTATTCCAGGTCTCAATTACTAGGAAGATATGCTTAATAAGTTAAAGAAAATGAAATAAGTACATAAAAGCTAAAATACCACCTGAAGTTTATCCCACTTAAATTTGGAAACATCTCAAAAACAGTTTTGACATATTGAACTGTAAGGACAGAAGACCTGATGAACTGCAGGATGACATCAAGAATATCAGACCTGAAGAAAGCAGAAGGTCATTAAAAAGACAAGAGAGAAAGAAGAAACCTAAGTAGATTTTGGAAAAAAGCCTGCAAGGTAGAATAGCTAAAGCAAATAGAAGAAACGATAGAGTAAAAACTGAACAGAAGATTTCAAAAGGCAGGTCTAGAAGACAAAGTGAAGTATTATAATGAATTGTACAAACCCCTGGGGTTAGAAAGTCCAAAATAAACACACGTCAAAAATAAGCACACATATCTCAAGATGAAAGAACTGAAGAAAATTCAATCTTTAAGTTGCAATAGTAAAGTATTTTTTGGAAAATATTGAATGATGCAGGAAGCATCAAAAGATGATGGAATCACTGTACCAACAAAGAACGGTCTGGCATTCAAGCATTTCAAGAGGTAGCATACGAGCAAGAACTGATGGTACTGCAGGAAGTCCAAACTGCACTGAAGGCATTAGCAAAACCAAGGTTACAGGAATTGGTGGAATACTAATTGGAATGATTTCACAAACTGATGAACTGCTGGAAGCACTCAGTGTATGCTCAGCTATTCAGAAGACAGCTACCAAATCAATCAACTGGAAGAAATGCATATCTGTACTCATTATGAAAACAGGAGACTCAACAGAACATGGAAATCATGGAACAATACTATTGATACAATGTATTAGTCTGGGTACTTTAGAGAAACAAATCCACAGAAACTCCTGTATAAGAAACTAGCTACCTCATACCACATGCAAGTACATTTTGCTGAATAAATCCAATAACGACTGCAGCTATGCTTTACAGGAAACTGCCAGAAATTCAGGTCACATTGAGAGAGAATGTAGCACGAGGGATGTCAGTATTGGCATTGGGTAGATCTTGGCTTACATCACAGAATACCAGAAATATGTTTACTCGTGTTTTATTTACTATGTAAAAACATTTGACTACGTGGATCAAAATAAAGACACAGATCAGAGGCAATCCTTTGAGCAGAACTAGGGAGTGCTGTATTGTTTAAAATCAGGAAACAGGTGGATCAACGTTTGCATACTTCACCATATTTACTCAATCTATAAATTGAGCAAACAGTCTCAGAAGCTGAAGTCTTTGAAAAGAAATATTGCCTTGAATGGAGAAAGTCTTACTAAACCCTCTGTATGCAGATGACCTAGCCGTGCTCACTGAAAGCCAACAGCACTTGAAGCATATGCTGATGTGATTTAAAAACTGCAGCTTTCAGGGTGGATTGCAACTCAGTGTAAAGAAAGGCAAAATCTCACAACCGGACTATTAGACAACAGTATGAAAAACTGATATTGGCCAGGATTTCCTTCAGCTTGGATTCACAGTTATGCTTACAAAAGTAGTGTCGAAAAATCAAATGACTTATTTCACTGGGCAAATCTGTTGTACAAAGCCTCTTTAGAGTGTTGACTAGCAAGGATCTTATTCTGAGGACTAAGGCACACTTGACCCAATCCACCGCACTTTCAACTGCCTCAGAGGCATATGAAAATAGGACATTGAATAAGGAGGACTACAGCCGAAGTGATGCATTTGAATGTTGATGCTGGAGAAGAATATTGAAGTAGCCTGAGAGCAAGATGGAAAAAAAAAATTTCATGGAAGAAGTACAACTAGAATGCTTCTTAGAAGTGAGAATGGAAGACTTTATCTCACAAAATTTGGACATGTAATCAGGAGAGACCAGTCACTGGAAAAGGACATATGCCTGGTAAACAGACCAGTGACCATGAGGAAGATCCTCAATGAGATGGATTGAGACAGTGGCAACAACAATGGGCTCAAACACAAGAATTTAGAGCCGGCTCAGGACCAAGCAGTGCTTCCTTCTGTTATATGTACCATTGCTTTGAATCACAAGTGATTTGACGATCCCTAATAAAAAGAACAACTCATCAAAGGGTTCAGACCCATTCCAGTGAAGCAATGTTAACAAAGTCTGGTGATCTGTTTTCATAAAAATTGTAGGCCCCCCCAAAAAATTGTAGCCCAGAAAGCCCTAGGAAGTAGTCCTATTTTGTATACATGTAGGTGCCTTGAGTTGACTTAAAAGCACCAAATTTGGCTTTGGTTTGGTTTGTGCTTCTTTCTATACTATATCCCTGGAAAACATGAAACCAAAGCAAACAGGAACTAGAAAAAACTTTAACCCCTGTAAAATATTTTTCCCTTAAGAGTGCTAGCTTCAACCAATAAAACCTATCTTCCAAGGTCCTGAAGTGCGTCACTGCGAAACAAATGAGTTTCTATGTTTCTGTAGGCTTTGCTATGTCTGTAACATGATAAATATACTCTTCACCTTGAAATTCTCATTACAGCTCAATTGGCTTGAAAGTTCTCTCTTAAATATTCAATTACCTAACATAATTGGCTTACCTTTCAAAGTGTATTCCTGACATATAATTATATCATTTGGACAAAGTTATAAGTAAAATATTTTTTAAATATTCTCTTCCCAAATTATTATTTTGGCTTGTGATCACATGTTATTAATAACACATAATAGGATTATATTTTTATAATAGTCATGTTTTGGTTTACTATAATTTTCTCCTAGATTAATGACTTATTAATCATTGCTGTGCATTTAGGATTTTGTACAATTGTCCAAACAAGTGTGACAATGGGAAAACTTAGGACTGAGGGTTAAAGACCCAGTGCTACTCACTCCACGTTAAAACCATTTGCTATCTTGAATTTTGAGTCTGCTTTATGAAGTGAGACTTATCATTTAATTCTTTGTGGTTCTTAACTTCTGAAGAGTTACTTGTGAAACAGTTTTCTGGGAACTTGATTGGCAAGTCAAACAGCAGGATATAGAGGCAAATAAACCAAGTCAGCAGGTAAAATGGCAGACTGCTAATGACTCTCGGGATCTGCAGATAATATACTGCTAAACATTCAGACAACAAATGAAAAACCAAGTGTAGTAGGTTTCAGGATAAAACAAATAGATGAAGGAAAAAGGGTATTTCCAGAGCAGAAGAAATTAAAAGAATTTATTGAAACAAGACTAATCTTACCAGAAACACTAAGAAAGTTCTTTGGATAAAGAATCAACAACCATAGCAGACATCAACCTGAGATCATTAAACAAGGCACAACCACTCAGATGTGAACTCATTTAAAACAGTACTTAATATATTTTTTGAGTGCGTGTGTTTTTTGAATCATTTTATTAGGGGCTCATACAATTCTTATCAGAATTCATACATATATCAATTGTATAAAGCACACTTGTACATTCATTGCCCTCATCATTCTCAAAACATTTGCTCTCCACTTAAGCCCTTGGCATCAGGTCCTCATTTTCCCCCTCCCTCCTCATTGCCCCTCCCCCTTCCTAATGAGGCCTTAATAATTTATAAATTATTATTTTGTCATATCTTTCCCTTTCTGATGTCTCCCTTCACCCACTTTTCTGTTGTCCGTCGCCCAAGAAGGACGTCACATGTAGATCCTTGTAATTGGTTCCCTCTTTCCAACCCACTCTCCCTCCACCCTCCCAGTATCTCCACTCACACTCCTGAAGGGATCATCTGCCCTGGATTCCCTGTGTTTCCAGTTCCTATCTGTACCAGTATACATCTTCTGGTCTAACCAGACTTGCAAGGTAGAATTCAGATCATGCAAGTGAGGGGCGGGGGGAAGCATTTAGGAACTAGAGGAAAGTTGTAGTTTTCATTGGTAATACATCGTACCTTGACTGGCTCATCTCCTCCCCTAAACCCCTCAGCAAGGGGATCTCCAGTGGCTGATAAATAGGCTTTGGGTCTCCACTCTGCATTCCCCACCCTCATTCAATATGGTAAGATTTTTTTTTTCTGATGATGACTTCTACCTGATCCCTTCGGCACCTTGTGATCACACAGGTTGGTGTGCTTCTTCCATGTGGACTTTGTTGCTTCTGAGCTAGATGGTTGCTTGTTTACCTTCAAGCCTTTAAGATCCCAGACGCTATACCTTTTGATAGCCGGGCACCATCAGCTTTCTTCACCACATTTGCTTATTCACCTGCTTTGTCTTCAGCGGTTGTGTCAGGAAAGTGAGCATCATAGAATGCCAATTTAATAGAAGAAAGTATTCTTCAATTGAGGGAGTACTTGAGTGGAGGCCCAATGTCCTTCTGCTACCTTAATACTAAAACTATAAATATAGGCACATAGACCTATTTCCCCATTCTCATATATAAATATACTTGCATATGTACATGCCTTTAACTAGACCTATATAAATGCCCATTGGCTCGCTGCTCTTTCCTCTCTTTCCTTTGACTCTCCGCCTGCGCTACTATCATACTCAGTCCCCACCTGGGTTTCAGCAATACCTCTTCATTACATTAACCTTGATAATGCCCGACCAGGCCTCCCACACCCACCTAAGCACCAATTTGGATCACTTGTTGTTCCCTTGTCCCTGGGTTTGTTAACACCACTACCTTCCACCCGCCCCCAGCTCCCCCTATCCTATGTCCCGCCGGAATTGTCGGTCCTGTTGTTTTCTCCTCCAGATTGTTCATTCAGCCTATCTTATTTAGACAGACCTGCAGATATAATAACATGCACAAAAACAAGACAGAGCAAAATGAAGCAACAATATACAACCACACAACAACAAACCACTGACAAAGAACAAAACAAAACACAACAAGAAAGAAAAGCTTGTAGTTAGTTCAAGGATCGTTTGTTGGCCTTTAGGAGTGTTTTCCAGTCCAGTCTGTTGGGGCACCATGCCCTGGCCCCAAAGTCCACCTTCAACAATCCCTGGGGATCTCGCTGCTTCATTCCCTTGCTGTTACACTGCACTCCACCAGGGCTTTGCTTCAGTGTGGCGGGATCAGGTCGGGTGCAATTCCCACACTCTGTCTCCGGTGCTGTCACCTGCAGGGCCATGGGTCAGTGAGGGGCGTCATGTCTCATAGTGGGGCTGGCCATGTGTTCCTCTCTGTGGACTGGCAGCTATAATTAGGGTTATCATCCTCAAGGCCTGGTGGGCCAGGCTGTGTTCCACTCTTTCCTACTCCCCCTTCATCTGCTTCCGTGTGCTCTGATCAGATATGTCCCTCTCCCGGAGGTGCAGATTCAATGCCGTCCTTTGAAATAAATTCTTCTTGGGGGAGGGGCAGGCGTCCACTTAGTATTTGGTAATGGGGCGAGCCCCCAAGACCTCTACAATGGTTCCCTACTCCACGTGAGAATTTTCCATTCACACCTTGAAGCACTGGGTCGAAGTCTGGTCCCTCTTTCCCTGTGGAGATATAAACAATACCCTTCCCTTGGGTATTAGCACCCCCTGTCCCCTCTACCTGTTTCTTCCTTATTTTCATCATTTATTTCCTTTCCCCAACTCCTCCCCAGTTGTCTACCATGTGCATCCCTGCATTTGAACTGGTCCCTGCCATACTACATGGTCCTCACCCCAGGAAGGTTTGTATACAGAAGCTTTTTCTCTATGCCCCTTTTGAATTTTTTTAAACGCTTACCTCAGTGGATTCATATTGTACTTGTCCTTCTGTGCCTGACTTACTTCGCTTAGCATGATTTCCTCCAGTTCTTCTTCATATGTTCATCACTGCTTTTTAGCGATGCATAGTACTATATGGTCTTCCAATCACGAGCATGAGATATTCTTCCATTTGTTGAGGTCACTCTTAGTTTCTTGTAATAGTGTTCTGTAGTTTCCCTGTATAGATCTTTTGTCTTGACTTCTTTCCATCCTTAAACCAATACTCTCTTGGAGTCTGTTTCCTCTTTGTTGCCCTCTGCGTGAGGTTGTTCTATGTGGCGGTCTCTTATTTATGCATGGTGAATGTTGTTATTCTGCCCATACTGGGTTGACAAGCATCTTTTGTAGGGTTGGGTTTCTTCTAATGTATTCTTTGAGTTTTTCCTTGTCTGGGAAGACTCTTCCTTCTCCATCTCTCTTGATCGATAATTTGGTTGGGTAGAGTATTCCTGGGTTTGCATTGTTTTCCTTCAATTTTTGGGATATGTTTCTCCACTCTCTCCTCTTCTTCATAGTTTCTGGTGATAGGTCTGAACATATTCTTATTTGGGAACCTTTATATGTGATTGCTTGCTATTCCCTAGCTGCTCTCATGATTTTCTCCTTTTCCTCAAAGTTGGATAGTTTAACTATTATGTGCCTTGGTGACTTCTTCTTGGGATTCAGTCTGGTTGGTGTTCTTTCAGACTCCTGAAGGTTGCCTGGTTTTCACTCATTAAGCTGGGGAAGTTTTCCTCCAAGAATCCTCTCACTATTGTTGCAGATGTCTTCTTTGTTGTGTCTTCCTCTGGTAAGCCAGTAATTCTAATGGTATGCTTCATTGCATCAGACATAGCTCTCAGGTTTTCTTCAGCTTCTCTGATGATCTTATTAGATTTTTGTTCACGTTTGTTAAAGTCTGTTTGGCTGTCCTCCAACTCACTGATGTGGTTCTCTGATTCCTCCAGTCGATTCTCAAGGTTTGTGTTTCTGCTACTGGTTTTTGTTATCTCCTCCCTAAGCTCCTGTAGTTCCCTTTGGTGTATGGTCTTTATCTCCTCTCTCATTTCATCCTTTTTCTGTATTGTTTCCCTCGTATCCTGTATGACTCCAAGCAGCATTCTGAAAATTTCTTTATGTGGAAGCTCAATGTCTGGTTCTTCTATGTATGTTGATATGTTTGTGACATCTTCTGCCTCAAAACCCCATGGGTCTGTGCCTACTTATCTTTATGATGCTCCTCCTGAGTTAAAGCAGTGTTGAATTTCCTTCTAAGCAACTCTCCTGGGCCGAATTCTGCGGAGTCCCTCTGGTATGTGTTACTCCGTCGCCATCTTCCCGGAAGTCTTAATCGCATTACTCAATGTTAAACAAATGGATGATATTAAAGATAGGGAGCCACTTTCATCATTCTTCAAGGAAGACTATCACAAACAACAACAAAAAAGAGATGAGTTATTATGCTGCTAGGTCTGTAGGTTGAAACCACCAGCTGTTCTTCCTACTCTGGAAAGAAATTCAGCAACCCACAGGGGCAGTTCTACCCTGTCCTACAGGGATGAATTGGAATCAACGCAATGGCAGCGAGTTTTGAGTGAGTACTCTCCTCTGTACTGTGACCTCCATCAAGGACATACCAAGAATGCGCAACATGCTATGGAAGAATTCAAAAAGGAGCCAAAGGGGGAAGGAAAAAAGTGTTACTGCCTATCAGAAAACAAAACACATAGGAAACGCAACCCAAAATTCCATAAAGCACTTACCAATGGTGATGAAAACCTGGTCTGCCAAATATATGAAAACGACCCTCAACTAAATGAATCCCTTGATCCAAACACATATTATGGGGAGATGTACCAGCGCAACACTCCACTACATTATGCTGCTAGACATGGAATGAATAGAATCTTAGGTGATGGAAATCCAAATAAACAAAATATGCACAATGAGACATTCATGCATTTGCATCAATATATATGGAAGGTCAAATTATGATTTCTGAAGGAGCCCTCCATCCTTGCTTAGCACACTCACTGAAGATGATTTCAGAAGAGGAAATTATCTGCAGATGATCTTACGATGAAAAGGAGCAAAACTTGATCAAGGTGAACCTGAGGGATCAACTATTGATACTGCTTACAACAACAACAACAACAAAACACCCCTGCACTACACTGCTACCTCAGGGATGACAGCCTGTGTAGTGAGTAAGAACATACTAAACAGATCTTAAGCTTAAAGAACAGAAGAAGAAGAAAAATAAAGCTTCAAGTTGTAATACTGAAGGAGTCTATGGACAAAATATTGAATGGTGCAAGAAGCATCTAGAGAAGATGGAAGGAATGCATAGTCACTAGACCACAAAGATCTAGTCAATGTTGAACCATTTCAAGAGTATATAATCAAGAACCAAAGACATAGAAGAAAGAAGTCCAGGCTTCAGTGAAGGCATGAGTGAAAAGCAAGTCCCGTGGGATTGACAACGTACCAATTTGAGTGTTTGAATAAAACTGATGCAGTACTTGAAGCACTTATTTGCCTGTTTCAAGAAACTTGGAAAACAGCTACCTGGACAACTGAATGGAAGTTGTGCCATGGTTGTGCCCATTCCAAAGGGAAGTAATCCAACAGAATGAGAAAATTGCCAAACAATATTAATATCACATGAGAGTAAACTTTTGCTAAAGATAATTCAAACATAGTTGCTGAAGTATATTGACAGGTATATACCAGAAATTCAAGCTTGAGGCAGTAGAGGACATGGCTTGAACTATATCGTAGTGGACATCAAATGTATCTTGCTGAAAGCAAAGAATGCCAGGAATATGTTTACTTGTGTTTTATTGATTATGCAAAGACATTAGATTGTGTGGATTATGGAAAATGATGCAAAGAACATGAATTCCAAAATACTTGATAGTGCTCATATGGAAATTATATGTTGACTATGAGTCAGTCATTTGAACAGAACAAAGCATAAAACATGGTTGAAAAGATGAGAAAGTATGTGTCAGTGTTATATCCTTTCACCATACTTATTTAGTCTGTATGCTGAGCAAATAATCTGAGACACTGTATTGCATCCGAGAAGGGTGCTACATTATGCAGATGACACCACAACCCTGCTTGCTGAAAATAAGGAAGAATTGAGATTCTTTCTTATCAAGAACAAAGACTACAGTTTGAAGTATGGGTTACAGTTTAATGTAAAGAAAACAAAATTCCTACAAATAGGCCAATAAATAACATCATGACGCTTATACAAGCAATAGCCAAGCAATCAAGCAATGTATTGCATTGAGCAAATCTGCTATGAGGTGTTTTAAGTGTTAAGGAGCAAAGTTGTCACTTTGAGGACTAAGGTGCACCTGACTCAGGCCTTGGGATTTTCAGTTACTTTCTATACATGTGAAAGCTGAACAATAAATAAAGAAAACCAGAAGAGGATAGATACATTTGAATTGTGGTGAAAAAAATATTGAAACTACCACAGACTATCAGAAGAATAAACTAATTGCACTGTCTTGGAAAAAGAACAACTGGAATCTTTTTTAGAAGACAGGATGGCAAAACGTTGTTTACATATTTGGAACATGTTATCAGAAGGAACCTGTTCTGGAGAAAGATATCATGTTTGCTAAAGTAGAGAGTCAGCCAAAAGAAGGGAGACCCACAAGGAGATGGAATGACACTGTGGCTATATCAATGGGTTCAAACATAATTATAGAATGGCATAGGGCTTAATTTTGCTCCATTGTATTTAGAGTTGCTATGAGTGCGAATCGACTTACGCTACCTAACTATAGAGAGTCACAGAGCTTTTAACTGGAGTGTATTGATGACTCTCTGAGGTCCTTGGAGACACTGTGTCCTTATGCTGCTTTCCCAAATTCCAGTCTCAATGAGTAAACTGAGAACACAGCTGCATTTTTTAAGGTAAGATTAGTCCCAAGGAATTGTGTGTGCTTAGAGCAATTTTATCATGATGCTATTGTTACACTCTGCACGCTATGCACCCTTACCCCATTAACATATAAAGTTGTACTTTGAAAATTAAATTGGCCTTTGGCGCATCAGTCCACTGGCCACTATTTTTCTTCAGGTCATCACTCCAGCAGGTCCATACCGCTGGACGGTAACACAATTTATTTTCTGTTTCAAGGAATTGAGGGGTAGATCAGCAAATATTTTCTGTAAAAGCACATATTTTACACTTTGTGGACCTGTTGTCTCTGTCACAACTACTTGCCTATAACCTGAAAGCAGCCTTAACTGTATATAAACAGAAGAATATGGCAATGTTCTAATAAAACTTTATTTGTGAGCACTGAAATAAAGAAAAATAGAGGGAACAGGATGGATACAAATTTTTAAAAATAATTTTATTAGGGGCTCACACAACTCTTATCATAATCCATACATACATCGATTGTGTAAAGCACATTTGTACATTCATTGCCCTCATCATTCTCAAAACATTTGCTCTCCACTTAAGCCCCTGGCACCAGCTCCTCATTTTTCCCCCTCCCTCCCCACTCACCCTCCCTCATGAACCCTTGAAAATTTATAAATTATTATTTTGTCATATCATACACTATGAGATGTCTTCCTTCACACACTTTCTGTTGTCTGTCCCCCAGGGAGGATGTTATATGAAGATCATTGTCATCGGTTCCCTCTTTCCACCCCATCCTCCCTCCACCCTCCTGGAATCATCACTCTCACCACAGGTCCTAAAGGGATCATCTTCCCTGGAGTCCCAGTTTTTCAAGTTCCTTTCTGTACCAGTGTACATCCTCTGGTCTAGCTAGACTTGCAAGGTAGAATTGGGATCATGATATTGGGGCGGGTGTGTGTGTGTGTGTGGAGGGAGTGGAAGCCTTTAGGAACTAGAGGAAATTTGTATGTTTCATAGTTGCTACACTGCACCCTGACTGGCTCGTCTCCTCCCAGCGACCCTTCCATAAAGGAATGTACAATTGCTTACAGATGGGTTTTGAGTTCCCACTCCACACTCCCCCTCATTCACAAAGATATGATTTTTTGTTCTGATGATGCCTGATACCTAATCCCTTTGGCACCTCTTGATCACGCAAGCTGGTGTGCTTTTTCCATGTGGGTTTTGTTGCTTCTGAGCTAGAAGACCACTAGTTTACCTTCAAGTCTTTAAGTCCCCAGACACTGTATCTTTTGATATCTGGGTACCGTCAGCTTTCTTCACCACATTTGCTTATCCACCCACTTTGTCTTCAGCGATTGTGTCAGGAAGGTGAGCATCGTGAAAGGCCAGTTTAATAGAACAAAGGGAAACAAAATGTTTTAATGGAGAGGAAGTAAAGTAGATTTCAAGAGAGAAGAGACGGTTTTAAACTTGGGAAGAAAATAATCTAGGACAAGATAACCTCACAGAAAATGGAAAACCTCAACAAAGTTAAAAAAATAGGAAAAACATACAGACATAGTAGACTGTAAATTAATAACAAAGACAATTTGACAAGAAAATACCAATAATTAATTTAGCATAGAAAATTATGAGGACCAAAGAAGCAAACAGCACACACATGCAAACACAAATATCCCAAAAATGGCAAAATGAGAACAAAAAAAATGGAAAACAATTGTGATAGTTACATAATCTGGTGTCAATGTGGGATTTAAGAGGATTTAGAATTAAGAGGTGGAGTCTAGTCTGTCAATCGATCTATAACCAATGAATACTCTGTGTGGGCCTAGACTTCTCCTGAGAATTCTGGGAACTCCAATATTTCCTCTTTGGAGGCAGGAGACACTCTCTCTTTTCTCTCCCTTGGAAACTCTCTGCTCACTCCCGTGGACCTGGAGAAGCCACCTGGAGAACCCTGCCAGTTCTGAGATACTTACAATGCTACTGGATCTAAACGACTTCCCACCCACTGGCCTATGATCTTCCTGCATTTGGCATCATTGCATGTGTTTTGTGAGGCTGAAGAGGACTTTATAGATTGGTGTCAAACATATGGGCTAATATCGGACTTATGGACTTGATCTGGACTGGGCTGGGATGTTTTCTCAATATTCAAATGCTCTTGTATATAAAGCTCTTTCTTATACAGTGAGTATGTTTATGAATTTGTTTCTCTAGTCTACTGGGACTAACACAACTATCAATAAGAACACTGAATGTAAATGGATTACAGAGTAGCCAAATGGATTTAAAAAAAAAGCAGGACCCATCAATATGGTACTTCTAAGAAACACAATTTAGACATAAAGACATAAATAGACTAAAAATTAAAGAATAGAAACATATCAGGCTAATGGCAAGAAAAATACAGTGATGACAATATTAATTGCTGGTAACTTCAAGGCCAAATCCATGAGAGACAAAGAACAGCATTGCAACATGATTAAAATGATACTAGAACAAGAAGACATAATCATAATAAATATTTATGCACCCAATAAAAGATCCTCAAAACACATTACTCAAACTATTACAGATTTAAAGAAAGAAATATAAAATGCTACAGTAATATAGGCTACTTCAATACAGCACTCGAGAGAGAACAGAATGAGAAAGAAACTCAACAAAGATATGGAAGACCTGAACAGCACAATTAATTAACATATCTCCTAGACATATACAGAACACTCTACCCAGCAATAGCACAATATATATTCTTTTCAAATTCACTTGGAATATTTTCCAGGATAGACCATATGTTAGGCCACAAGTCAAGCCTTAATGTATTTGAAAACATTAATATATTACAAAAAATTCTGTCAGACCACAGTACTCTATAATTAGACATCTACATTAGAATTACCAAGGGGAAAAAAATCAAATACAAGGAAATTGAAAAATTCTGCTTAAAAAGGACTGAGTAATCAAAGAAACTGGGAATACAATTTAAATTCCTTGAAACAAACAATTTATCTTTGCTGTTGAATGAAAATACAGCATACAAAAACCAATAGGACACAGGCAAAGCCCTACTCACAGGTCAATTTATAGCAATAGTCACATATATTAAAAAAAGAACAAAAAATCAACATTTTCATCCAACATCTTCAGTAAATAGAACAAGAGCAACAGAATAAACATTTAGCCACCAGGAAAAAAAAAGAAATATTAAGAAAATACAGTTGAAATAAATAAAATAGAGAAAACAAAGAACAGAATTTGGTTCTTTGAAAGGAGTAACAAAATTAGTAAAACACTGTCAAACAACAAAGAAAAGGATGGTGAAGAGGCAAATATCAAGAAAAAGAAACAAAATAGGCAACATCACAACAGAACCAACTGAAATATAAAACATACCACAATGCTATGAAGTATACTACTCTGATAAATTAGAAAAGTTAGAAGAAAAGCACATATTTCTATAAGCAACCTGCCTTCCTGTGTTAATAGATTGATGTAGAAAACATGAACAGACCCATAGCAATGAACAAAATAGATCGGGTTATTAAAAATCTCCCAATAATATAAAGACGAAAATAAAATTCCAGGACCAGGCAGCTTCACTGTGGTATTCTACTAATCATTGAATCAAGAGCTGGAGCCATTTCTACACCATGATTCCAGAATTTAGAAAAGGATGCCACATTCCTAAACTTGTTTTTTGAAGCAAGCGTGACCAAACTCAGAACTAAATCCATCTACCTAAGACATTGCTCACTCCATATACAAAAATGATCTCAATTTGGTTTAAAGACCAAAATGCAAACCCCGGAACTTTGAAGAGCATCAACGAGAAAGCAGGACAAAATAGGCTAGATATCAAATTGTTAACTTGATGAAGGGGGAGATAATATTCTAGAAGAGAGAGAAGGGTGGGAAAGGATGGTGGGCAAGGAAACCTATTTTAATTACGCCTGATACGTAGTTTAAGTTGCTGAATACAAAAATGGTCTGAAATGTAAATACTAACCTAATTCACAACAAAAAGCTAAAAAAGAAATATTTCACCCACATAGAAACAGATTTTGATACTAGAGTTAAGAAGCGAGGGATGATGGGGCAGCAAAAAGCTAGATGGTAGCCAGGTGTTGATTTCCATAGCTTTTTATTGCATTGTGATCTGAGAAAATGGGTTGTAGAATCTCAATGTTTAAATATTCATTAAGGCTTGCTTTGCGGTCTAACAGGAGATCTATTCCAGAGAATGGTCCACATGAATTGGAGAAGAAAATGTATTGTGAAATTGTTGAATGTGTTGTTGTTGTTAGGTTCCATGGAGTTGACTCCAATCAATAGTGACCCTATGCACAACAGAATGGAACATGGCACAGTCATGCACCATCCTAACAAAGGTTCCTAAGATTCAGCCACTGTGTCGGTCCATCTCACCACGGACCTTCTTGTTTTTTGCTGCCCTTCCACTTTACCTAACATGATGTTTTTCTTCTGGGTCTAGTCTCTTATGACAACATGTCTAAAGTATGTCAGGTGACATCTTGCCATCTTTGCCTCTAAGGAGGCATCCTTGCCTTATTACCTTCAACACATATCGGTCTGTTCTTTTAGCAATACATGGTACATTCAATATTCTTCCAGAGCACCATAATTCAAATGCATCCATTCATCTTTGTTCTTCATTTTTCAATGTCCAACTTCCACATGCAGATGATGCAATGAAGAATACCATGGCACCATGTGATTCAATCACAAAAGAACAAATATTGTATGAGTCCACTGCTATAAGGAGAAACACCAGTGAAGTCTTTGAGACTAATTCTCAAACAAAAGGGTGGAAAGTCTGTCTACCAGCCATGGACCATCTTTTCCCCCTGTCATGTGCACTTCATAAGAATCACCTTGAAAGAGGAGTCCTCACATGGGCTGAGGTCACTCGTCAAGAAGGGGAGGAAATGGGTAGATTATCCATTTGATCCTAGACAACATTGCTACAAGGCTGCAACAAGTTAACAGGCCTGCCACAGGAAGGAGAGGAGAACCTTACTGGAAAATCAAGTTAAGACCCAGGGTGCCAGGGAGCATCTACATTTCAGAGGAGGCACTGACATTTCTGTTGGTGGGCATAGTGGGTAGATGGGGTGGAGTAACCTCACACTGGGAAAGGATAGTTAACAATAATTGTGGGAAACTAAGGGGAGAATAAAACGGATATTATGTTCCTGGGTAGATACTAAGAAAATATGTATCGTACCCAACCCTCGGTGAACCATGCTTTGGATGAAGCAGTATTATGCCCGTAATCGCTGAACTTACAGAGAACATGGCATCCCCCAAGGGTCACACCAGAAGGATTCAGAGTTGAACCTGACTGGACAAACTGGGCCCTATCACAAAACTCCCTGTATCTTTAGATTTAGGACTGAATACTTTGATGGGGGAGGAAGCAAAGTATGGCCACCCCAAGATTGAGGAAATGGTGGTCATTGGACCTTAGTTGGGATCCCTGGTGAGTGGGTGTCCAATGAAAAGGGACTCAGAACCATGATATACTTAATACCTTAATTAACACTGTAAATTCATATAGCTGGTACTAATCTGATAATAAAGGATCTGCACTTGTAAGAAATGATACAGGAAATTACCCTCTAGTACCAACTCCCACCCTCAGTGTAAATAGAGCTCGATCGATGAAGAAATCAATCTGCACAACTCATACAAAGCAACAACTCATGGATTGCTGCCCACAACTGAACTATATTGACATAGACTCCTCATATCAAAATATCTTAGATTCTATGTCATTGGATAAATTCCTGATGTTATTAGTACAATCACCTTATACTTGAGAGATGATTGACAATGTTTTTCTATTTTGTTCATTTATTTTTGTTGTTGTTTTTTGTTTGTCATATTCTGAGCTCCACATTAAACTAGCATTGTTCATAACCCATGGACAAGCAGATGGAAATGTATTATAGGCTTTCACTTAACCCAAGAATAGCTAGTTGTTATAACTTGGCCCTGCTCGATACTCACCTATATGAAGAGATTACTTAAGATAAGGGTGCTCTCGCCCAGCTAAACGGTCATTGCATGATACCCACCTTCCCAACATGATCACTGAAGACAGACATGTGTATAAGCAAACGTGGTGAAGAAAGCTGATGGTGCCCGGCTATCAAAAAGATATAGCGTCTGGGGTCCTAAAGACTTGAAGGCAAACAAGTGGCCTTCTAGCTCAGAAGCAACAAAGCCCACAGAGAAGAAGCACACAGCCTAAGCGAATACAAGGTGTTGAACGGACCAGGTAGCAGACACCAAGGAACAAAAACAATCATTGTGTGATCACCTTCATCACCTCACATAAACGCTGAAGACGAAAGTGTGCATAAGCAAGTGTGGTGAAGAAGGCTGATGGTGCCCGTCTAACGAGAGAGATAGCGTCTGGGAACTTAAAGGCTTGAAAGCAAACAAGCGACCATCTAGCCCAGAAGCAACAAAGCCAACATGGATAATCGTGAAGGGCAGAGGAGACCAGGTCTCAAACAATAAAGGCGGGGGTGGGGGGTGGGAATCACATCACCGTAAATGAGGGGGAGTGCATGGTGGGGACCCAATGCCCATTTGTAGACAACTGAACATCCAGAGGGGTAGTGGGGAGGAGATGAGTCACTCAGGGTTCAGTGTAGCAACAATGAAGCTCAAAACCTTCCTCTAGTTCCTGAATGCTTCCTCCCCTCCCAATTATCATGACACCAATTCTACCTTGCGGACCTGGTTAGACCAGAGGATGTACAGCGGTGCAGTAGGGATCTGGAAACACAGGGAATCTAGGACGGATGAACCCCTCAACACCAGCGGTGGGAGTGGCGACACTGGGAGGGAAGGGGGTGTAGAAAGGGAGAACCAATCTTGGAGATCTATGTGTAACCTCCTCTCTGGGAGATGGGCAATGGGAAGGTAGGTGAGGGGAGACACTGGGCAATGTAAGATAAGATAAAATAATTATTTATGAACTATTACGGGTGCAGGGGGAATGGGGGAGCGGGGAGGGAGGGGGAGGGGGAATAAAAGGAAACTGAGCTGATTCCAGGAACCCAAGTGGAAGGCAAATTTTGAGAATGACGAGGGCAACAGGTGTATAAGGGTGCTTTGCTCAATTGATATATGTACGGATTGTGATAAGAGTTGTATGAGTCCCAATAAAAAGATTTATTAATTTAAAAAAGAAAGAAAGAAAAGGTATTTGCAATGGGAAAAAAAAGATAAGGGTGCTAAAGAAGAGTAGATGACTAACAATTGGAAGAGCGTCTGGCGTCTCAAAGGCTTGTATTCAAACAAGCAGCGATCTAAGCGAGACATCTACTAAATCTGCATGGAGGAAGCACACCAACCTGCATGAACCAAAGGTAGTGATAACAAAATCCAAATATGATGAAGGGAAACATATCAGAGCTTAAATTGTAAACACCCAATTTTTAGAAGGCTATGGAGGACAGTGGGAACCCAAAAATCATTTGTAGAGTTTCTAGCCAGATTAAGCCTCTGGAAGATCCCCTCTATCCACAGGCAAGGGATTCAAAAAGCTTTACTATCAGACAGAGATTATTGTAAACTTAATTATGGTTGATTGAACCATGGTATAATATGATACTGGGTCAGTTGACCGCTCTCTTGACCCAATCTGAATTTGCTTTAGGCTAAAGTATTTCTTGCTTGTTCCACAACAGTAATTTCTTCTCTGGCTTTTAAAATATTGGTGGTAGTTTTTTTTTCTTTTTTACGCTTATTTTTATCTTTACATTACTCTTATTTTCTTCTGGTGTTTTATTTTATATTGTTTTGGTTGGGTTTCCAAGTTTGTGAAGCACAGGAGTGGATGCAGAGACAATAACGGATGCGTAGATGGGGCCTGAAGGGGTGTAAGAGAGTGAGGAGATTTGTGAAGCAAATAATAAATGCGGGAGAGGGGGAGAGAGTATGAGAACTGATGAACGATCATGATGATGCACATACAACTTATTAAAGAGATTTAACTGTGGAAGTGTATGATATGTGAATATTATATTTTTAAAAAAACGCTAAAAAAAAAAAAAAAAGAAAGAAACCAAACTTGACCAATGGTTACCATGGGTAAAGAAGGAAGAATTTCTGTTTAGGAGGCATTGGGTTTATCTTAATGGTGGTAGAATAATTTGTAAAAGAATATCAATAATGGTTGTACAACACAAAGAGTTTACAATGGCACTGAATTATTCATGCAAAAGTTGTTGAATTTGAGAATGTTTTGTTATGTATATTTTTGCCACAATTATAAAAATTAATTACATGAATAACAATGAGTACAAGAAGAAAATGTTCTGGGAGGATAGGGGGACAAAGGGAGAACTTATCACAATGATCTACATATAACCCACTCCCTGGGGGATGAACAACAGAAAACTAGGTGAAGGGAGACATTGGTCAGTGTAAGACATGAAAAAATAATATCCATTTATAAATTATCAAGGGTTTGTAATGAAGGGAGGGTGGGGGAGGGAGGTTAAAGAATGAAGAGCTGATATCAAGGGCTGAAGTAGAAAGATAATGTTTTGAAAATGATGATGGAAACTAATGTACAAATGTGCTTGACACAATGGATGTAGGTATGGATTGTGATAAGAGCTGTATGAGCTCCCAATGAAATGATTATGCCCTAGAATTGATTGTGGTGATGACTGTACAACTCTTCTTGGTATGATTGAATTGTATGGCATGTGGATGAAGTGCCAATACAATTGTTTAAAAAAAGAAGCGAGAGAATATCATGGCTTGGGTCAGGCACACCTTATTCCTCAAAATAAGGTCCTTCCTTTTCTCTAGAGAGATCTTGTGCATCCGATTTACCTAATTGAACTCATCCTGTGACCTCTTGACTGCTGTTTCCATGAATATCGACTGTAGATTCAAGCAAGACAGGATTCTTGACAACTTCACCCTTTTCTCCATTTATTTTTTAAAAACATTTTATTAGGGACTCATACAACTCTTATCACAATCCATACATAAATCAATTGTGTAAAGCACATCTGTACATTCTTTGCCCTCATCAATTTCAAAGCATTTGCTCTCCACGTAAGCCCTTTGCATCAGGTCCTCTTTTTTCTTTTCTCCATTTATCATGATGGTACCTGTTGTTGGTTTTCGTTACATTGAACTTTAATCCATACTGAAAGCTACAATTCTTGATCTTCATTAGAAAGTGCTTCAATTCCTCCTCACTTTCAGCAAGCCAGGTGGTGTCATGTATATGACAGGTTGTTAATTTCTTAGTCATAAAATTAGGATTACTTGTAATTAGGATTACGTGTACGCTATAACAGGGCACTTCTTTGTAAATTAATTTATTTATTATAGTAGAGAATGTTAACTGCTACATTTTGAGTGATCCTAATGCTCAAATATGATAGCTCTAATACTAATTCTTGGCTTTAGGGTACACATTAAACCAAAAAAGTTATCTGAGAGTTACACAAAGGGATATGAGTAATCATATGTGATTAGACCTTGATAATTGCTTCTACTTGTCTTAAGAGAACATTAAAAAAACACAGAACAATGACTTGAATATGTGTCAAATTAGTAAAAATGTCATCTTAATAATTCTGGATAAACGCTGACAAATACTTATCGCATTGTTCCAATTTTCATTATTTCTTCTGAATCTTCAGAAACTGAAACTCCTGTCATTACAAAATATCATGTTTGTAAAATGTTACCGTTTCTGAGACTACAGCTTTCTATAGTTTAGTGATATTTTTGATAGATGCTTATTTATCCCTTAGTATTATCAGCAAAAATGTCTCCAAATTATAACCTAAGGTAAATCTCATCTACTTCCTGCCACTAACTATTGATTTATGCAAACTCTAGTTTCAGATAGAATACTATTTTTATTCAGAACTTCTTTTATTAGGACTCAAAATCCACAGGCTTTTGTTTGATTCTGACTTATAGGGACCCTATAGGATAGGATAGAACTGTTCCTATGAGTTTCAGGGACTGTAATTGTTGATGAAATAGAAAGCCTCAATCTTTCTCCAGTGGAGCAGCTGTTGGTTTCAAACTGCTGACCATGAGATTAGCAGCCAGACTCATAAACACTACACTGCCATGGCTTCTTACATGAGATTCTTAATTCAACAGATATTAATCAGGACCCTATTAACTTCATGGAATTGCACTAGATTCTTTAATAAGCTATAAAATAGTGGAAGTACTATTAATTGATTAACCTGTATAACATCAGAGGAGATCATTCAAATCAAGATCAGCCAAGGTTGATCCCAATTATGTGGGTCAAATGTATCTACAATATCCTAAATTCTGACATCAACCGCCCCTCCCATGGCATTCTTTACTCTTTTCCCCCCTGGGTTGCTATGCTCCCCATGAACTGTTTAAGTGATTTACTTAAGGATATACTTACTTAAATGGTTCATTAAGCACACAATGAGAGATCAAAATCAGGAGGCTACAATTCAGGACCAAGATCAGGTAATATGTGGACAAAAATTCCCTTCTTCAGAGTAGGACAGGTGTCTCAGATCCTTTCAAACAGGCCTTCTTTCATATCTGCAGGGGACAAGTTCTTTTGGTCCCTAAGGATAGACTCCTCTGGGTTCCATAGTCAGTCAATGTTGGTTCTGCTGTTGGGTTCCTTCTGGGCCTGTCATCATCTTCAGTGTTACAGATGCTTCATTTGCATGGTCTATGCTAACACTACTCCGGTTAAAATTGACACTCTCGGAAACCCACAGTGGCAGTTCTGTCCTGCCCTGTCACGTCAGTGCGGGGCCATTATGAGTCAGAATCACCTTCATGGCAATAAGTGTGATTTGAACTGTTTATAGTCACTTCCACTCTAGGGTTGAATTGAAATCAACTTCATAGCAGAGGATATACCTTCTTCATTCGCATACTATCCTCACCAGTGCCTGCAAGGTACATGGAAGGCTGCAGTCCAGGAGCAGAAAATAGTTTCAAAATTGTTTTACAACTACTCACTCATAAAATATCAAGAAACCTGGCAGAAGTAATATACTCTTTTGGGTAGAAGACTGAGGGCTTAGGAGAAACACCTCTCAAATAGCTTTCTTCTTTATTGTTTCATTTATTTCTTTTAAACAAACAAGGCCAAGGGCCACATCAGGGAAATAAATTCACCACAAAAATTAATATAAACCTATGGCTCTTGTCCAATTCAAAGACTACCATCTCTCAAAAAATATTTTTTGTTAAAGAAATCACTCCACTTTGAATTTTTCTGTCAATTTCTCCATAACAAAGGATACATACATAAGCCAGTCAGCATGCAATTAGGAAGGTAGATCACAAATCTATCTCCAGTCTTGACATTATAGTATGTGGTATACATATTGTACTAAGCAAGTGTCATGAAAGTAGGAAAAAAAAACCCAAATTCACTGCCATTTAGTTGATTCTGACTCATAGTGACCTTATAGGCCAGGGCAGAACTGTGCCTGTGAGTTTCTGAGATTGTCACTCTTTACAGCAGAAAGTCTTTTCTTTATCCCTGAAAATAGAAAGCCATGAGAAACCAATTCCTCCATTGGGGATATTGAAGTTTAAGAAAATTAAAACAAGTCCACAGGAGCCAAAATATGACTTTGAGAGTATATCCTACCCGAATTTTGAGAATCTCTCAAGAATAGATTTGACTGACTGAACAATGACATAAGACTGATGAGTTGGAGATGATATAAAGAGCATCATATATGAAGAAAATAAAAGGTCATTAAAAAGAAAAGAAAGATGACAACAGATCAAAGTGGACGTCAGACTGCTAATATTCCACTGCTGTTCATAGATTTTCAGCAACCAATTCCTTGTATATGGACTGTTTATTCTTTCTTCTTAATCTATCACAGACTGGAAGCTCCCCTGACGCCTGTCCACTATGTCACCCTGGATATTCGCCCCCAAGTTCACCAGGATAGGAACACAAATCCAAACCCACTGTCACCACGATTCATAACAACCCTATACAGGGTTTCTATGGCTTTTAAATATTTACCAGAGCAGACAATTTCATTTCCCTACTATGGAGTGGCTGGTGGATTTGAACCACTAACCTTTGGGTAAGCAGTCAATGTTTATCTGACATCAGCACCAGGGCTTCTGTTAGAAGAGGATTTTATGAGCCATCTCTGAATGTAGCATGTTTACCTCCAATCATACTACATCGAGTAGAGTTCAATTCACAATGTCAACTTAACTGCCGGGACATTATTGAGTCTTATTTTGGATAGAAAGTAGATGATAATGGGTTTTGTAAACATCTTTCGCTCTCTGACATGTTTTTCAATGACATGGTAATTAATTGAGATTATTTCTACATTCATCAGTTACTTTTGGGAAATATGACGGAATACACAATTTTTTTTCTGATACTTTTTTCTGGATATGTGACTTGCTGATATAAAAATGAGACAATATATATTAAACCTGATGCAACACCATTGGTAGATATTAACAAGAGGGAAGACTCAAGGAAAGACATGTCTATTAGCTTGAAAATTGACCCCTAAGTGAATCCACTCATTCATGGCAATTTTATATTCATAGTTCACCATGGTAATGCAAATGAATCAGCTTTTCATGGGACAAAATCTCTACTTTAAAATGTGGCTCATGTCAAGAATGATTTTCTTCTGTTTTCAGGTTTCTTTTACAAAATGAACGTTCTCTTAGTTCATCATTCATGAGAGCCATCAGCGCCTGGCCATATTTCTGCCAAACTTGGATCTATGCAATTTTGTAATCACCAGCCTCATATCAGCAAGCTCACCGCCTCTATTAATCTTTTAGATAACCTTCCTAATTGCATAAAGCAATTTTTGAATTGTAATATTTGCCACACAATTTTGTGGCAGCCTAAATGCAGTTTGTTTTCCCACTAGATTGCAAGCTTCCTGAGGTCCCAAGCCATGCCAGAGAACTAGAAAGTTATTGGAAATGTTTCAGACTATAATAGATATAACAGAAATAAAACAAAAGCCATAGAAACCTTACATATGTCGCAAGAACTTTAGAACTTACAAATCAAATAATATTTGGTGTTGTTAGGCAAGGATAAGGTTATAGCTCAACTGCTGACATTCTGGTGATATTAGAAGAAGATCCTTAAAGGTATATGGCTGCCCAATGCTTGCCTTTCAATGCCACCAGGGCTCCTTTAGCCTCATACAATGACATCCTAATCTTTTTCTCATAAAAGTCAATAAACATCAACAACCTCAAAACACTGCCACCGAGTTGACTTCAACTGATAGTGACTCTACAGGACAGGGTTGAACCTGCCTTCTGTGGGTTTCTGACGATGCTTCTTTTTTTCTTTTCTTTTCTTTTTGTGCTAATCATTTCACAACATTTATTATCACCCCTGCCCTTGAGGTTCTTTAGGCTATTGTTTCTCTAAGGTGGGAATATATACGTGTAATGCTATGCTAAAACCAAACCCCAAATCAAACCCACTGCCATCGAGTTGATTCTGGCTCCTCGGGGTTTCTATGAATCTGTACAGAAGCATTCATGCTAATCTTTCTCCCATGATGACACAGAGGGCTTGAACCAATGATTATGCTTCTTTATGAGAGTAGAAAACCCTGTCTCTCTCCTTTAATGACAATAGTAAAACTATACTACTAATCTTTAACCAAAAAGATGCCATCTTTATAAATTTCTTATGCAGAATCATCCTCTACATTAAAAAAAACTATAATAAGGTATAAAGATACCAAGAACACAACACAAACTATTTTAGTTATGTAATCTATTTACTTAATTTGCCAATTTCTGTGCTTTCAGCTGTAGGTAAGACTTGATTTTGAGAGGTTTACACACTTATGTATGTGTAGGCATGTGTGTGTATACATGTATGCATAAGTTGGGAAAGGACAGGGCAGAAATATCAGAGGCTGCAGTTGAAAATATATTCTGTAGACCAAAATAAAGAATTGTCATTTTTAATCTGGTAGATGGAATTGGAGTGTTTCAAGCAAAACCGTGACATGATATAATTTAGAGTTTTTATAAAGGCCACTCTGGGCGCAGGTATTAAGGTTACTAAGGTAGCAAAGGTAGAAGCACAATGATCAGTTAGGACAAACTTAGATAAATCCTAATGATACACCAGGGATTTGGAAATACTGTACACATGAAGTCCTTCTTAATTATATCCCACATGAATTTTATGACCATCTCAAGAGCATATTTGAATAATTGAACACTAATGACAGAAGACCTAATGTGTTGTGGGAGGTCATCAAGAACATTATTTGTGAAGAAATGTCATTAAAAAAGACAGGACAAAAAAAATCAAAGTGGATGTCAGAACAGACTCTTAATTGTAGGGTAATTAAGGCAAATGACAGAAATGGTGAAGTCAAATAGTGGAACATAAGATAAAGTAAAATATTATACTAAAACCTGCAATGACTTAGAGTGTGAAACCAAAAAGGAAAAACACACCCAGTGTATCTTAAACTGAAAGCAACAACAAAAAAAAAACAACCCATGAATTGCAGTATTGATTCATTTAGTCTTCTTTAAGACAAAAAATTGCAAAATATTGAATGATGCAGGAAGCACGAAAATAAAATGGAAAGAATACACAGAGGCACTGTACCAAAAATAATTAGTTAATGTCCAACAATTTCAAAAGCATATGAGCAAGAACAACTGGTACTGAAGGAAGAAGTCGAAGCTGCATTGAAAGCACTTAGTCCAAAACAAGGTTCCACAAATTGATGGAAATATTTCAAAAAGCTGATGAAGCACTGGGAGCATTCACACATCTATCCTAGGAAATTTTGGGACCCAGCTACTTGGTCAATTGACTGGAAGAAGTCCGTATTTGTACTCATTCCAAAGAACGATGACCCAAAAGAATGCTTAAATTATAGAACAATAGCAGTAATATCACATGCAAGTAAAATTTTGCTGAAGGTCATCCAGCAGTGATTTCAGCAGTACACTGACAGAGAACTGCCAGAGGTTCAAGATGGCTTCAGAAGACATGGAACAAAGGCTGTCATTGCTGATGTCAGATGAATCTTGGCTCAAAGCAGAGAATACCAGAAAGATGTTACCTTGAGTCTCATTGACTTTGCAAAGGCATTTAACTGTGTGGATACTAAGAAACTGTGGCTAGCCTTGAGAAGCATGGGAATTCCAGAAAATCTCATTGTGTTCATGCAGAGCCTATGCATGGGCCAAGATGCAGTTGTGTGAAAAGACCAAAAGCATACTTCATGGTTTAAAACCAAGAAAAGCACTCAACATGATTCTTTCATTGTATTTATTCAATCTAAATGCTGAGCAGATAGTCAGAGAAGGCAACTTATATGGAGAAGAATGTGGCATCAGGATTGGATGAAGGCTTGTTAACAACCTTTGATGGGCAGATGACATAACCTTGCTTGCAGAAAATGAGGTGGACTTGAAGCAGCTACTTATGAAGATCAAGGATTGCAGTCTTCAGTATGGATTATGACTCAATAGCTTTGCATTGAGTCTTCTTTAAGACTAAAATATTCTCAACTAGGCTAATAGGTAACAATAATAAATACAGATTGACTTTCTCAATAATTTTGTCTTGCTTGGTGAGTTAGTCTGAGTAGACTAGAGAAACAAAATGCATAGGCATTCATGTGTATAAGAAAATGGTTTTATAAAAAAAGAGCAATTAAAAAGCAATTATATATTGAGAACATCCCAGTCCAATTCAGATCAAGTCCATAAGTCCAATATTAGCCCATATATCCAATACTAGTCCATAAATTCTTCTTTAGACTCACGCAGCCATACAATAATGCCGAATACAGGAAGAACACAAGTCTTGTGGAACCCGTGGCAGTAGAAGCATCTCAGGGCTGGCAGGGGTCTCCACGTGGCTCCTCCAGCTTTTAGGGCTCTGACTATATCAGCCTCACTCCATTGGCTCCTTGTCAGTAATGTCTCACAGGGAGTGAGTGCGTGTCCTGTGTCCTGCCTCCAGTGAGCCACTTATCTCCTTAGCACCTCCAAATGAGGTCATCAAGCTGTGACCTGATTGACAGGCTAGACTCCACCCCTCCACTCTTAGGTCTCAGATTAACAAGAGACAATGCAACTACGACTTTTGGATTCACAATCAACGGAAGCAGTAGTCAAGATATCAAAAGAAGTATTGCTTTAGATACATTGTTGCACAAGGTCTCTTTAGAGTATTGAAATTTTGAGGACTAAGATGCACTTGACCCAAGCCATGGTATTTTCAATTGTCTCATAAGCATGTGAAATTTGGACCTTGAATAAAGAGGACAGACGACTTGATGCATTTGAATTGTGCTGCCCAGGAAGAATATTGAAAATACTATGGACCGCTAGAAGGATAAACCAGTCTGTCTTGGAAGAAGTAAGGCCCCAGTGCTCTTCCCAGGCAAGGACAGTAGGGCTCCATCTTGCGTTCTTTGGGCATATTGTCAGGCGAGACCATGCCCTGGAGGAGGACACCATGCTTTGTAAAGTGGAGGGGCGGTGACAAACAGAATGGCCCTCAATGAGATACATCAACACAGTGGCTGCAACAACGGGCTCAGGAGTCATAACAGTTGTGAGGATGCGCAGGACGGGGCAGGGTTTCACACCGTTATGCGTAGGGTCACACGGGTTCCAACTGACTTGATGGCTCCTACCATCAGCAACTTGCTGGCAGCAACAACGTGTGCATGTGAAAGTTGGACATGGAATAAGGAAGAGTGAGGAGGAATCAATGCGCTGACTTGTGGCTCTGGCAAAGAATACTGAAAGTAGCATGGACTGCCAAAAGGACACACACACACAAAATCTGTCTGAGAAGAAGGAAGGCCGGAAAGCTGCTCCTTAGAGGCAAGGATAGCTACGATTGGCCTCATGTACTGTGGCCATATTTTCAGGAGAGACTAGTTCCTGTAGAACAGTGGTTCTCAACCTTCCGAGAACCACGACCTTTAATACAGTTCCTCATGTTGTGGTGACCTCCTAACCATAAAAGTTTTTTCGTTACTACTTCATAACTGTCATTTTGTTACTATTATGAATTGGGCGACCTCTGTGAAAGGGTCGTTCTACCCCCCAAAGGGGTCGCGACCCACAGATTGAGAAGCGCCGCTATGGAAGGATATCATGCTTGGTAAAGTAGAGGGGCAAGGACAAGTAAGGCCCCGGACGAGATGGAGGCACACTGTGCAACAATGACGCAAACATAAGAACAATCGTGAGGATGGCTCAGAACTGCCCTTGTTCTGTTCTGCTGAGCATAGGGTTGCTATGAGTGCTGTGACACATTTGATGGTTCCTAACAACGACAATATGTAATAGAACCCCCATATACAGAAAAGCAAATCTTGGGTTAAATATTATTAACCTCAATTCTAATATATTTGAAACTGTAATTTAGTGCATTTATGACTTGTTCAGTTTTATACAGTTAATAAGGAGCCGGAATCAAGAGTTGGAGGCTGATTCAGTATATTGACTCACTCCAGCTTGCTGTCAGGTTCTGAGAAAAGGATTCATAGATTTTTTTTTCTTTTTAAACTTTTATTATTGGTGAAGTTTTGAGTCAGGTAATTTGGATATTGATTTCCTTTGCACATCAGACTGCATTCATGTGTAACTTCTTTCAGTCATACTTTTATTAAAAGATTCACATCCTCTTCTGCAGGTGTGTTTTTATGTCAAGGCTTTTGTTATCTACTAATATTTTCCCCAGCAAAATAATTTTCACCATTTTCATACAGAATTTGTTAAATTCATTTCCTCATGATTTTCTACTTCATGCTATTCTAATTTTTTTGGTTAACCTATCCCCCCCCCCAATTTCTATCTTTTAAATTCATCCAGCATAATAGTATATGAGAGAAGGATTAAAATTCCTTCATGATTTTTTCAGAACTCATTACATATCCCATAGGTTAAATATATAGTCCTAATATGACCATACCAAACAAATAGCTTTAAGGAGGTACAGTGGCATACAAGAAACTGTCTTTATTGAATGTGCAATCTGCTAAATTTAGAAAAATGCATATACCTATGAATTTATCATGACAATCAAATGATTGAATATATCCATTACCCCAAGAAGTTTTTTTTATTTCTTTATAATTTCTGCCCCTGCCCCTACTGTACTATCTGCCTTTAATCCTCAAGCAAACACAAATATTTGTTTTGTTTCTAAGATAGTTTGTATTTAGAAAAAGAACTCATACCGTATGATTTTTAAGGTATATTTTTGCTCCTTTCCTCCCATTCAGTCTAACTAACTTGTTATTCAGCAATAATATGTATCAAAAAATAATTTCTTTTAATTGTCTGTTGTACAAAAATATCACAACATTTTAAAGATATTTCTCTGTTAATGGACATTTGGATGATTTTCGTCTTTTGGTTTATACAAATAAAATGCAATGACTACACATGCACACATTTTTTTACATGTACACATTTTAAAAATCATTTTAAAAGAGGCTCATACAATTCTTTTCATAGCCATCTATCAATTGTGTAAAGTAGATTTGTACATTCTTTGCCCTCATTATTCTCAAAACATCTTCTCTCCACCCAAGCCCCTGGCATTAGCACCTCACTTTTCCCCTCCCTCCCCGCGCCCCTTCCTTCATAAATCCTTGATAATTTAAAAATTATTATTATGTCATATATTGCACTGTTCAACGTCTCCCTTCACCCACTTTTCTCTTGTTCGTCCCCCAGGGAGGAGGTCACATGTAGATCCTTGTAATCAGTTCTGCCTTTCCAACCCACCCTTCCTCTACCCTCCCTGTAACGTCACTCTCACCACTGGTCCTGAAGGGATCATCCGTCCTGGATTCCCTGTACATGTACACATTTTTTTCATGTACACATTTTTATATGAACATATATTTCATCTTTTTCTTGTGTATATACTCAGAGCGCAACTGTTAGGTGTATTTTTAACTTTTTAAGCAACTCTTAGGCATTTTCCTGAAATGTTTATATTACTTTACACTTTCACCAGTAGTATTAGAGTCCTGGTGAACAGTTAGTATTAGAGTCCTGGGCCAGTTGTTCCTTCAGAGAGAGATGGAGGTGTCTACTCCTGTAAAGTTTTAACGTTGTGGAAACACACCGTGACCGTTTTAGTCCAGTGAGCGTTCTAGTTCCTCCAAACCCTCATTAACACTTGCCACAGTTAGCTATTTTAGTACATGTGCAGTGACATCTCATTCAGGTTTTAAGTTCTTTTCCTCAGTACTACATAAGACCTCTTTAAAGTGTTGAAGGGCAAGGATGTGACTTTGAAGACTAACACGTGCCTGAACCAAACCATGATATTTTCCATTGATCCACAAGCATATGAAAGTTGGACAATGAATTAGGAAGACTGCAGAAGAATTGATGCATTGAAATTTTGGCGTTGGTAAGGAATATTGAACGTACTTTTGGCTGCCAGAAAAAGGATCAAAATCTGCCTTCATACTTTGGACATGTTACCAGAGGAGACTAATCCCTGGAAAAGATCATTATGCTCAGAAAAGTGGAGGGGCAGTGAAAAAGAGGAAGATTTCAAGGTGATGGATTGACAGTGGCTTCAACAAAGGCCTCGAACGTCCAACTGTGAGGAGGGTGCAGGACTGAGGTTTGTTTCGTTTTGTTGGGCATAGGGTTGCTGTGAGCCAGAATCAACTTCAGGGCACTTAACAACAACAAAGTTGAATATCTTTTCATGTGTTCATTTGCCATCTATATATGTTCTTTGGGGAAGTGTCTGTTCAAATTTTCTACTTATTTTTTTAACTAGGTTTCTGTTTACTTACTACTGAGAGTTCAGAACACTATATATATTGTGACTATAAATCTGTCAGGTGTATGATTTTCAAAATGTCTTCTCTTCTGTGCTTTGTCTTTTCATTTTCTTAGCAGTGTTTTTATGAATAACAGAATTTTCGGATTTTGCTAAAACTTAATTCATTAATTTATTCTTTTCTATTATACCAAAGAAATATTTGCCTACTTCATGAACACAAAGATTTTCTTCTAAAATTTTTAGTTTTAGATGTTTTCTCCTGTAGGTCCATGATCCATTTTGATTTATAGTATGACATTATAATGTGTAAAGTGATCAATCATTGGGAGGCATAAAATTTTGAAAACCTTTACAGATCTTATAGGACATCTGTCTCAGACTGTCTTTCCCCCACAGAGATTCTGAGATGAAAATCCGAATACAGTAGTTTTATCGAGGAGCTCTCTTAGAAACACTGTGTGTGAGTAAAGACAGAAGGAGGGGGAGGGATTAAAAGAGGAAAGGGAAACTAAACTTCAATGTAGTCATCCTAAAAGCTTTGAAGAATCTGCTAGGAGCTGTGGAGTTATGATTTTCTTTCAAGTTTTCCACAATTGATGGAAGGAATAAAGATTGCATTCCACACCATATTAGACCAGTGTTGTTCATGGGAGAGGGGAATGACTTTCGATGAGGCGAGAGCAATTCCTGTGGAGAGACTCAGCTATGGTTCCTCCGTGGTAAAACTCTCTAAACCCCCTTGCTCAACACCCACAACCGACGAGATGAATCCCTCAAGCTGAAGAAGGTATCTGGGGGGTGAGGGTCCCCCAAATCAACTACAGTGGCAAGTTCCTTTATTTCAAATACATAAGTGCACAAAGTGAGTCAGATTACTTGAGTAAGTTCCCTAGACACCAGATGTAGTTGGGATAGAGATGGTAGAATAGCTTATTTTTGAAAATCTTGTTAAAATTATTTTAAGTTGTGTGATGTTTTCAATGTGTAATGAATATTCATCAATTTAAACTTTAAGATCACTCTTTTAACTTATAGGAAATTGACTTATACTTGAGAGAATCAATTTGTTTTATATTTTAAACGAGTATCAACATTGTTGAAAACTATTAAGGAACATAGTTTTTCATTTTTTTAAATAAATCATTTTATTTGGGCTCATACAACTCTTATCACAATCCATACATACATCAATTGAGTTAAGCACACATATACATTCATTGCCCTTGCCTTCCACTTGGGTTCCTGGAATCAGCTCATTTTCCTTTTTTCCCCTCCCCCTCCCTCGGCCCTCCCCCTCTCCCATGGACCCTTAATAGTTTATAAATTATTATTTTAAGGAACATATTTCAATGAAGAAAAATGTGTTCATAGTTTTTGTGTCTGTGTTGTAGGCGTAAACTTACAGAGCAAATGGGTTTCCTTTTGAGCAGTGTGTACACAAACCATTCTGTACCATTAGTGAGTTACGCTGTGCGTCAGCCTTCACTCCATTCCCCTCTGTTGACCCCATTTTGCTCCTTTCAGATTCCTTTCTCTCACTTGTTAACCCATTTTTGCTTTGGGGGCAAATGTTGCTTTTTTGTCCCAAATGTTGCTATTGTTCTATATAGTTGATTGTTCTAAGAATATTACCAATATTATTTTATATGTTATAGGCCTATCTAAAAAGTGACTTTGGGGACATACACATAATGTTGAAAGAACCTGTATTTAAGGTTATTTTAATAGGCCATAATGAATAGATGTGATCAAAATTATAGAGAGAGCCCCAGGAAGACAATGATGGTTTCCAGAAGGAAAAATATCTGTGGATGAGAGAGAAAATATTATAGAATGACTAAATTAGTGTCTGCTTGTCTGTCAGCTTGTCTGTGTTGGCTTGCACATTACTGTGATGTAGGAAACTATGTTTCAATATTTCAGATACAAACAGGGTTACCCACAGTAAACAAATTTCAGTGAAGCTCCCAGACTAAGAAGAGACTACAAGAAAGGACCTACCACTTCCGGGGATGAGCTACCAAGACATTGTCACATACTGAAAACCTTATGTATAGCAGGAAAACATGAGATACAGTGCCTGAAGATAACCACTTAGGCCCAAAGACACTCAAAACACTACTTATGAAGAACTGCCTTCCCAAACTAGAGGTAGCCATAATGACATGAGCACTAATGACCAATGACCTGACCAACTGTAGGATGAATGACATAAAGAACACCATCCATGAAGAAAGTAAAAGAGCATTAAAAAGACAGGAAAGATTCATTATTGCTGCACTGAACCCTGAGTGACTCATCTCCTCCCCACTACCCATCTGCAAGGGATGTCCAGGTGTCTACAGATGGGTATTGGGTCCCCATCATGTGCTCCCCTCATTCACAATGATATGATTTTCCCCCCTCACATTTGGTGCTTTATACTTGGTCCCCTCGACCCTTCATGATCACACATGTTGGTGTGCTGCTTCCATGTGGGCTTTGTTGCTTCTGGGCTAAATGGCTGATTGTTTACTTTCAAGCTTGTAAAACCCCAGATTCCATATCTCTTGATAGCCAGGCACCATCAGCCTTCTTCACCACACTTACTTATGCACACATTCATCTTCAGCGTTTACATGGGGAAGGTGATCACATAATGATGGTTTTTGTTCTTTGGTGTCTGCTACCTGATCCCATCAACACCTCATGAACACACAGGCTTGTGTGCTTCTTCTCTGTGGGCATTGTTGCTTTTGAGCTAGGTGACTGCTTGTTTACCTTCAAGCCTTTAAAACCCCAGATGTTATATCTTTGGATAGCCAGGTACCATCAACTTTCTTTACCACGTTTACTTATGTACATGTTTGTCTTCAGTAATCATGTCGGGAAGGTGGGTATCACGGAATGACTGTTTAGCTGAGCAAAGTGCTCTTGTATTAATGGAATGCATGCAAGGAATGCATGCTACCCTACTACTAAACCTAAATATATGCACATAAGTATATTTCCCCCATAATCATAAATACATTTACATATGTACATGTCTGTATTTAGGCCTCTGTGAATGCCCTTTGCCTCCTACTCCTTTCCTCTCTTTCCTTATGCTTTCCTCCTGTCCCACTACTATGTTCAGCCTTCATTCTGGTTTCAGTGATTCCTCTCCCTTACATTGCCCTTGGTCACTCCTTACCAGTCCTCCCATCCCCTCCCTGTCACTGGTTTTGAACCACTCATGTTCCTTGTGCCTGGGTTGGCCAACACCTCCTCCCTTCACCCACCTCCAACACTCATGTCCCTCCAGGACAATTAGTCCGTTATTTTCTTCTCACATTATTTACCCAGCCTATCTTATCTAGATGGACCTGCAGAAATACTGAAACTCGCAACCTTCCTCGAGTTCTTAAACGCTTCCCCCCCCCCCGCCCCCTATCATGATCCCAATTCTACCTTGCAAACCTGGTTAGACCAGAGGATGCACAGCAGTGCAGATGGGAACTGAAAGCATAGGGAATCCAGGACAGATGAACCCCTCAGGACCAGTGGTGAGAGTGGCGATACTGGGAGGGCAGAGGGAAGGTGGGGAAGAAAGGGAGAACTGATTACAAGGATCTATGTATAACTTCCTTCCTGGGGGATGGGCAGTAGAAAAGTGGATGAAGGGAGATGCTGGGCAGTGTAAGATAAGATAAAATAATAATTTATAAGTTATCAAGGGTTCATGAGGGAGGGGGGAGCAGGGAGCGGAGAGAAAAGAAAATGAGGAGCTGATTCCAGGAGCCCAAACGGAAAGCAAGTTTTGAGAAAGATGAGGGCAACAAGTGTGTAAGTGTGTTTTGCACAATTGATGCATGTGTGGATTGTGATGAGTTGTATGAGCTCCAATAAAATGATTTTTTTTTAAAAAGGAAAAATAGAAACAACCAAAATTGGCGTCGGAAAGGACTCTGGAACTTTCTCTTGATTATAAAGTAGCTAAACAAATTGAAGGAATGGTGACATAAAAGAGGCAAACAGAAAATTTGAAAGGGCAGCTTGAGAAGACAAAGTATTATGAGGTATGGGAAGACCTTGCGTCAAACCTGGAGTTAGGTGTGCACAGCGTACCTCAAACCGAAAGAACCACAGAAAAAAAAATTCAAGCTTCAAATCACAATATTGAAAAATGCTATGGGAAACATATTGCTCATTGAAGGAAGCACTAAAAGAAGATGGGAGAAATAGACACAGCCACTGTCCCCAAAAGATTAGTTAACATTCAAGCATTTAAAGAGGTGGCATACAGTCAAGAACTCACGGTCCTGAAGCAAGTCTAAGCTGCACAGACGGTATTATGTATGACAGGGGGAAAAGCAGGGATTTGGTAACTGAGTAGCGATAGGAATGTTTCACAAGCTGGTAAAGCACCAAAAGTACTTACTGACCTCTGGAAAGAAATCTGGTAACTGGCCGATGGACTGGTCAAAACAAATAATCAAACAAACTTATTGCCATGGAGTTGATTCTTCCTCACATTGATCCTATAGGACAGGAAAGAATTGAACATGTGGGTTTCTGAGAATCTAACTCTTCATAGGAAACCTTGTCTTTATCTCAAAGATTGTTGATGGTTTTATACTGTCTCCCTTGAGGTTAGCACTACAAGGAGTAACCATTATGCCACCAGATCTCCGCTCAACCGACTCGAAGCTATCTACATGTATAACTGCTATACCACCAGGGCTCCTTGTTAATAGATTTATACTATATGCTTATATAGCATAGCAAAGAAGCTAATCTCTGAGTATGGAAACAAATATGTCTTTCTCTGAGTTGAATAAATATTTATTTTTCTATATTGTATAAGTATATATACATATATGTATGTATTTTTAGATTTAAAAGTTACATTAGCTCTCCAAAATGAACATTGTGCTATTTCATAACATTGGAGATGAAATTTCAAACCTAAATCTAATATCTAGAAGCCCTGGTGGGTTGCTAACTATAAAGCCAGCAGTTTGAAAGTACCATTTGGTCAATGGGATACGTATGAGGATTTCTATTCCTGAGAAGAGTTACAGACTCAGAAACTGATGGGGGCAGTTCTACTCTGTCCTAGAGGGTCACTATGAGTCAGAATCGATTCAATAGCAGTGACTTTGTCTTTTAGGTATATATGTATTTTTGGTTAAACTCAATAAGAATAATTTGCATATATTACTTAAAAAGATACAGTTTTATTATCAACTGTGGTAGTTTTATAATCTGGTGTGAACTGGAGACTATTAAGAGCTACGGGGTGGAGATCCTGGATGCTTACTCCTCCCAACTACCATGATCCAAATGCTACATTGCAGGACTGGATAGGGCAGAGATTGTACACTGGGGCATATGGGAGCTGGAGGCACAGGGAATCCAGGGTGGATGATACCTTCAGGAGCAGGGGTGTGAGGGGTGATACTGGGAGAGTAGAGGGTGAGTGGGTTGGAAAGGGGAAACTGATTACAAGGATCCACAAGTGACCTCCTCCCTGGGAGACGGATGGCAGAGAAGGAGGGGAAGAGAGACTCCGGATAGGGCAAGATATGACAAAATAACAATCTGTGGATTATCAAGGCCTCATGAAGGACGGGGGAGCGGGGAGGGAGGAGAAAAAAAAGAGGACCTGATGCAAAGGGCTTAAGTGGAGAGCAAATGCTTTGAAAATGATTAGGGCAAAGAATGTACGGATGTGCTTTATACAATTGATGTGTGCATATATATGGATTGTGATAAGAGTTGTATGAGCCCCTAATAAAATGTAAAAAAAAAAAAAGAGTGATGGGGTGGAGTTTAGTCTGCCAATCAGGACACAGCTTGATGACCTCATTTGGGGCATTATGGAGATAAAAAGCACATTGGAGGTGGACACACTCCCTCTGCCTTGTCTTCCTGCTGAAAAGACACATGGAGTTAAAGTGATGGAACCAGAGCCCTGGTTTTGAAGGAGCCACATGGAGACCCCATGCCAGTGCTCAGATGATTCCACCATCACAAGATCCACAAGACTTTAAACCCACTGGTCTGTGATCTTCCTGCGTTCAACATCATTGCATGCATTCAAGAGTCTGAAGAGGAATGTGTAGGCTGGTATCAGACCTACGGGCTAATATTTGCCTTATGGACTTGATCTGGAATTGGCTAAGATGTTTTCTCAATATACAATTACTCTTTTACATAAAGTTCATTCTTGTACACATATGAATGTCTCTGGATTTGTTTCTCTAGTCTACCCAGACTAACACACCAACATAGGTGGTGGATTGAAACTCAGAAGTATGCATTTTATAAGTGATCATTTCCTGATGGTTTTGACGGAACCTGATAGTAAATAAAGGTATACTGTCTACAGTCTACTTCTATTTACAAACTAATGATTATCTATAAATAACTGGAAGCAGGTGCTTAGATTTGAAATCAATAAAATTTGAAGCTTAAGTGAAACATTTAGATTGAATCTAACACATGTTAATCACAATAAGTAACAAATGCAGTGTTTTGGTTGCTACAAAATAGAATTTAAAATTTATAATACATACTTTTTGTTTAAAAAGCAAAATAAAATTGTTGTCTATCTGTAGATAACACTAGAAAACCATCTACACTCATTTTCCTGGTTTAATATCAATGGTTGCTGTTGAATAAATTCCAACTTATAGTGATTCTGTGTCCGCTCAAAACTATAAAAATGTGCATAAGTAAATGTGGTGAAGAAAGCTGATGGTGCCCGACTATCAAAAGATACAGCATCTGGGATCTTAAGCGCTTGAAGTTAAACAAGTGACCATCTAGCAACGAAGCAAGAAAACCCACATGGGAGAAGTACACCAGCCTGTGTGATCATGAGGTGTGATGGGATCAGGTATCAGGTATCAGAACACCCGAAACAAGCAATCCTATTGATGTGAATGAGGGGGTTGGAGTGGAAACCCATATTCCATCTGTATACAATTATGCATCCCCTCACAGAAGGGTCACAAGGAAGGACTGAATCAGCGAGGGAGCAGTATAGCACCAATGAAACACACAACATTCCTCTAGTTCTTTAATGTTTCCTTCCCCACTATTATGACCCCAGTTCTACCTTACCAATCTGACTAAAACAGAGCATGTACACTGGTACAGATAAGAGTTCTCGACTCATGGAGTCCAGGGCAGATAAACACTTCGGAAACAATAATGGGAATAGCAATACCATTAGAGTAGGGAGAAGGTGGGGGGAGAAGTGGGCAAAAGAGGCACTGATCACAATGATCATTGTACAATAACACCCAGGGGTCAAAAAACAGAAACGTGGCTGCAGGTAGCCAGCGGATGGTGTAAGATATGAAAATAATAATAATTTATAATTTATCGAGGGATTAGGAGGGTGAGAGTATGGGGGAGGGGGAAAAAAGGAGCTGGTACCAAGGGATCAAGTAGAAAGACAGTGTTTTAAAAATGATGATGGAAACATATGTACAAATGTGATTGATACAATTATGTATGGATTGTTAGAATAATGGTAAGACGCCCCCCAGTAAAATGATTAATAAACTTTAAAAGTGCAAAGACCTGAAGTTAGAAGAACAAAACAGAAAATCATGCTTACACTTTGAATTTCTCAAGCTGACAGAATTGAGAAAAAATTCAAACCTCAAGTTGGAGAATTTTGCAGGTCAAATATTGAACATTATGACAGGCACAAAAAGAATGGAAGAGATACACAGTCAGCCTACTAAAAAAGAATTTGCCAATGTTCAGACATTTTAAGAGGTAATTTATAATTAATTACAATAGTGTCAAAGGCAAGAGTCCTGAATAGCCTTACTATCAGGCAGAGACCATTATAATCTTTATTTTGCTGGATTGAACTTTATACTCGGACAGTTGACCTCCCTATATACTCAACCTCAATTTTTACTGGGTGCAAGTATCTCTTAGCTGTTCCATGACAGATCTTTCACCCCCTGGCTTTTGGAATGTTGGTGAGGGGTCTACTCCCTTTAATGCATTATTTGTACTTTTGTCTTTTTACTAATATGATCCTTACCACCTTAGTGTGATTTGTTTCTCATTGTTTTCTGTCGGGTTTCCCAGGTGTGAAGCACAGGAGGAGTGGATGTATAACGATAATAACTGATGCAGGTGTTATAGGGAATGCAGGGGTTGGCGATGGGCCATAGGCAGGGAAAGGGGATTTCGGGAGTTAAATAATGAAGGCGGGAGGGGGAAGTGAGCACTAGAACTTATCGTGATTGCACAATTTATTTTAAAGACGATTTAACCATGGGGGAGGGAAAATAGATGTGGTGGTGATTGTACTATTCCCCTTGATATGATTGAACAATTGAGCTATTCAGTGGCATGATATGTAAATTATGTGCAAATAAAATAGTTGGGGGGGGGGAACTCAATAGGATTCTTACATATTAAGGAAGAGGACTCTGAAAAAGAAAGATTAAAAACAGTACCATGTAGAATACCTACCACAACGATAAAATATTTATGAATAAATCTAACCAGAGAAACAAAAGATATGTAATTAGAAAACCATAAAACATTTGTACAAGAAATCCAAAAGGACATGTTAACTGACCATTTGATGCTCATGGGTAGGAGAACTTAATATAGTGAAATTGCAATATTATCAAAGACACTAGCTAAATCCAATGCAATTTCAGCCCAAATTTCCAGCAAACTTCTTCCCCCAAAATGGAAAAATGAATCTCCAACTTTATATGGAAAGGAAGGAAATTCAGAATAGCAAAAACAGTATTAAAAAACAAAGGATGTGGTCTCTCACTCCCTGATTTCAAAACCTATTATCTAACCATCCTAATGAAAACAGCTTGGTATTAACACAACAATAGATTTTTCAGCAATTGAAACAACAATAGTTAAACTAATGGATCAGAAGAGAGAAGCCAGGAATATAACCAAAGGCCTACAGACAGCTGGTTTCTGATAAAGGACTAAAGCATATTAAATGGGAGAAGATATAGTCTTTTTAACAAATGTTGCCGCAAAAATTGGATATACACCTGCAAAAAAATGAAACAGGACCCGTATTTCACACCATATAGAAAAAGAAACTCAAAATGGATTAAAGCCTTAAATATAAACCCTAGAATTATAAGAGCATCAATGAAAAATAGAGATAAATTTACTGCAGGATTGTAGGATTTTTTTTAAACATTTTATTAGGGGCTCATACAACTCTTATCACAGTCCATATATATACATACATCAATTATATAAAGCACATCTGTACAGTCTTTGCCCTAATCATTTTCTTTTCTTTCTTTCTTTTCCCTTTTCTTTTTTTACATTTTATTAGGGACTCATACAACTCTTATCACAATCCATACATATACATACATCAATTGTATAAAGCACATCCATACATTCCCCGCCCCAATCATTCTCAAAGCATTTGCTCTCCACTTAAGCCCTTTGCATCAGGTCCTCTTTTTTTCACCCTCCCTCCCCGCTCCCCCCTCCCTCATGTGCCCTTTGTAATTTATACATCATTATTTTGTCATATCTTGCTCAACCCGGAGTCTCCCTCCCCACCCCCTTCTCTGTCGTCCCTTTCCCAGGGAGGAGATCACAAGTGGATCCCTGTAATCAGTTCCCCCTTTCCAACCCACTCACCCTATGCTCTCCCAGCATCGCCCCTCACACCCTTAGTCCTGAAGGTATCGTCCACCCTGGATTCCCTGTGCCTCCAGCCCTCATATGTACCAGTGTACAACCTCTGCCCTATCCAGCCCTGCAAGGTAGAATTCGGATCATGGTAGTTGGGGGGAGGGAGCATCCAGGATCTGGGGGAAAGCTGTGCTCTTCGTCGGTACTACCTTGCACCCGGACTGACCCATCTCCTTTCCTAAGCCCCTCTATGAGGGGATCTCCAGTGGCCGACTCTTGGGCCTTGGGTCTCCACTCTGCACTTCCCCCTTCATTCAATGTGGTATATATATAAATACATATATACATATATATATATATATATATACACATACACACACACATTCTTTTTTTTTTTGCATGATGCCTTATACCTGGTCCCTTTGACACCTCGTGATCGCACTGGCTGGTGTGCTTCTTCCATGTGGGCTTTTTTGCTTCTGAGCTAGATGGCCGCTTGTTTATCTTCAAGCCTTTAAGACCCCAGTCACTATCTCTTTTGATAGCCGGGCACCATCAGCTTTCTTCAGCACATTTTCTTGTTCACCCACTTTGACTTCAGCAGTTGTGTCGGGAGAGTGAGCATCATAGAGTACCAATTTAATAAACGAAAGTATTCATGCATTGAGGGAGTGCTTGAGTAGAGGCCCAAGGTCCTTCCGCCACCTTAATATTAAACCTATAAATGTAGATAATTAGATCTATTTCCCCATCCTCATATATATGTTTGCATGTACACATCTTTGTCTAGACCTCCATAAATGTCCCTTGACTCCCAGCTCCTTCCTCCCTCTCCCTTGACTTTCTCCTGCCCCATCACCATGCTCCGTCCCCACCTGGGCCACAGCTATACCTCTTCTCTACGCAACCTTACCCTTGATCCTTCCCCATCAGGCATGTCACTCCCCCCTCACTACCATTTTGGGTCCCATGTTGTTCCCTTGTCCCTGTGTTTATTAACACCACTTCCTTACCCTCCTCCCCCTCCCCCACCCGGATCTGTCTGTCCCCCTGGAACTGTCTGTCCTATTGTTTTTCCTCCAGATAGTTCATACAACCTGTCCTATTCAGACAGACCTGTGGAGACACTAACATGCACGAAAACAAGACAGAGGAAAACAAAGCAACAGTATACAACCAGAGAATAAAACAACATAAACAAACCACTGACAAAGAACAAAACAAAACACTTCACAAAAGAAAGGCTTGTAGTTCGTTCAAGGATCGTTTGCTGGCCCTTAGGAGCGTTTTCCAGTCCAGTCTGTTGGGGCACAACGCCCTGGCCCCAAAGTCCACTTTCAGCATTCCCTGGGGACCTTGCCAATCCATTCCCCTGCTGTTCCACTGCACTCCCCCAGTGCTTTGCCTCGGTGTGGTGGGATCAGGTCAGGTGCAATTCCCACACTGTGTCTCTGGTGCCGTCCCCTGTATTGCCCTTAGTCACTGAGGGGCATCATGTCTCATAGTAGGGTCAGCCATGTTGTTCTCTCTGTGGACTGGCTGCTCTACTCAGGAACATCATCCTCACGGCCTCGTGGGCAAGGCTGTGTTCCACTCTCTCCTCCTGCCCCTTCATCTGCTCCCGTGTGCTCTGATCAGACATGTCCATCTCCCGGAGCTGCAGAATCAATGTCATCCTTTGAAACAAATTCTTTTAGGGGGAGGGGCAGGAATCCACTTAATTTTTGGTGCTGGGCCCTACTCCACGCCGGGATATTGCATTCACACCTTGCGGCACTGGGTTGAAGTCTGGTCCCACTTTCCCTGTGGAGATATAAACAATACCCTCCCTTTGGGTGGATTAGCGCCCCATGCCCCCGCTCCCCTTTTCTTCCTTATATTCATCCTTTTATTTTCCTTTCCCCACCTCCTCCATTGTTGTCTACCATGTGCATCCCTGGTTTTGGTCTGGTCTCTGCCATACTACACAGTCTTCACCCCAGAAATGTTTGTATACAGTAGCTTTTTCCCCTATGCCACTTTTGCATTAAAAAAATAGTTTAAAAATATTTTTTATACTTACCTCAGCGGGCCCATGTTGTACTTGTCCTTTTGTGCCTGACTTACCTCGCTTAGCATGATTTCCTCCAGTTCTTCCCATGCCGCTATTTGCCTCATACGTTCATCACTGCTTTTTAGTGATGCGTAGTACTCCATTATATGTATATACCACAGTTTTTTAATCCAATGGTCAGTTGATGGAAATTTGGGTTGCTTCCAACTCCTTGCAATTGTGAACTGTGCCGCAATGAACATTGGAGCACGGATGTCTGGTCTTGGTTTGTTCCTTGCCTCTTCTGGGTATATGCCCAGTAGGGGAATTGCTGGGTCATATGGTAACTCTATTTTCATCTGTTTTAGGTATCGCCAAATTGATTTCCATAGTGGCTGTACATACTTACAGGCCCACCTGCAGTGGATGAGAGTTCCTGTCTCCCCACAGCCCCTCCAACACTTGTTGTTTTCTGATTTTTTGAATTGGGCTACCTTAGAGGGTGTCAGGTGGTACCTCATTGTTGTTTTAATTTGCCTTTCTCTTATGGCTAAAGATCGGGAACATTTTCTCATATGTTTGTTGGCCATTCGGATTTCTGTCCCTGTAAAATTTCTGTTCAAGTCCTTTGCCCACCAGGGGCCTTAAGCGCTTGAAGATAAACAAGCAGCCATTTAGCTGAGAAGCAACAAAGTTCACATGAAAGAGGCACACCAGCCTTTTGGATCAGGTATCAGGCATCTAAGACCCAGAAAAAAAGTCATATCAATGTGAATGAGGGGAAGTGCAGGGTGGAGACCCAAATCCCATCTGTAGACAATTGGACATCCCCTTACAAAAGTATCATAAGGAAGCGATGAGCCATTCAGAGTGCAGTATAGCACTGATGAAACATTCCATTTTCCTCTTGTTCTTTAATGCTCTACCCTTCCCCCACCGCACTGTCATGATTCCAGTTCTCCCTTACAAATCTAGATAGACCAGAGCATCTACATGGGTACAGGTAAGCGGTGGAGACATAGGAAATCCAGGACAGATAAACCCCTCAGGACCAATAATAAGAGTAGTGATATCAGGAGGGTAAAGGAAATGTGAGGGGAGAAAGGGGGAACTGATCACAATAATTGGCATATAACCCCCTCCAAGTGGGACAAACAACAGAAAAGTGGGTGAAGGGACACATCAGTCAGTGTAAGACTTGAAAAAATAACAATTTACAAATTATCAAAGGAAGGGAGGGTTGGGGAGGTAGGGGGAAAATGAGGAGCTGATACCAGGGGTTCAAGTAGAAAGAAAATGTTTTGAAAATGATGATGGCAACAAATGTACAAATATGCTTGACACAATGGATGTATGTATGGATTGTGATAAGAGCTGTATGAGCCCCCAATTAAATGATTTTTAAAAAGACTTCTTGTAAAGAGCAAATGAGACCCACAGATTGGAAAAGAATCTTTAGAAATGGCACAATGAGGATAAAGTTAATCTCTAAAGTTTATAGAATACAAAGCTTCAATGAGAGAAAAACAATTCAATGAAAAAGTGACAAAATTATTGTCAGAAACAATAGTGGTAGTCTTAAAAGGTTATCTAAAAACAAGCAGCCACCTTAGTGATGTGTCAGCTAAGTTCATACACAGAAGGAACACACCCACCTGTGTGATCCAACAACTGTAAATTTTAAAAATCCCAGATCAGAGGAGAGGGTTGTATTACAGCTGAAATTCCTAGCACCTGCTTTTCAGATGGCTGTGGATGACAGTGAAAGCCCCAAATCCATTTGTTTTATCCCTCCAGGGAAATAAATCAGCCAGTCATAAAAAGACACATATTGTATGGTCTTAGTTATGCTCAATGACAATAATAGGAAATCATAGGCCGATGGTTATTAGTTTACCAGTTATTTTCAGAAGTGAGAGATGGAAAGGCAAAGGGAATATCACACACAGAAAAGTAGCAAATTTTCGTTTATGGTGATGAAAAATTTGGCATTGAAATGGTTTCATCAACCAACTAAAACTTCTTGTCGTTGTTAGGTGCCATGCAGTCCGCTCTGATCCATAGCGACCCTAAACACAATGGATGGAAACACTGCCCCCTCCTGTGCCATCTTCACAATCATTCCTATGCGCAAGCTCATTGATGCAGCCACCATGTGAATCCATCTCGACTAGGGTCTCGTTCTTGCTGCCCTGCCACTTTACCAAGCATGATGTCTGTCTCTAGACTCTCTCTCTCCTGGCAACATGTCCGAAGTATGTAACAGGAAATCGTGCCATCCTTGCCCCTCAGGAGCACTGTGGTCTCATTTCTTCCAATACAGATCAGTTTGCCCTTTTAGCAATCCATTGCACTTACAATATTATTTTCCGACACCACAGTTCAAATGCATCCATTCTTCTGGTTACAAGTTGGACTGTTCACTTGAAGGTTAAAAGTTTAAGACCACCAGCTGATCCATGGAAGAAAGATGGAACTTTCTAATACTGTAAAGAGTTAGTCCTGGAAATCCACCAGGGCAGTTCTGCCTTGGGAAACGGGAAATAAAGTGCTCCTATAAATCTATAACTACAATAAAAGTTTAAAAGAGAAAAATGTCTGCCTCTTGATACTGCTTAGGCACAACGAAGCACTTCATGAGATTTGTTCTTTTTTAAAAATCATTTTATTGGGAACTCATACAGTTCTTATCACAGTCCATCCATCCATCCACTGTCTCAAGCACATATGTACATTTGTTGCCATCATCATTCTCAAAACATTTGCCTTCTACTTGCGTCCTTAATATCTGCTGCTCATTTTGTTCTTTATGGTTCAAAAGTTTAGGCTTTAACTTAGGGCCATGACTTTAAGGCTATATCTAATCAATTTCCCTAATATTGTACTTATATAGTTCTTGTTCTGTTAGTTCAGTACTTGGGATCTTAAATGTTTGTGTGTGGTCAAAATACAACAATTGGACACTATTCACCGGGAAACACCACAGGATAAGGACCAAGGATGTGGATATAGATGAATAATGTAGATGACGATATTCATACGCTTATGTTCTACTTTAGAATTGTCAGAGTTGGGATATAAGATCAGTAATTTTATAAAGGTTGATGGAGTTTTTGCTCTATTAATTTTTTAAAATCATTTTATTGGGGGCTCATACAACTCTTATCACAAACCATACATAGATCAATTGTATAAAGCACATTTGTATATTACCCTCATCGTTCTCAAAATATTTGCTCTCCACAAAAGCCCCTGCATCAGCTCCTCATTTGCTCCCCGCCCTCCCCCTCCCTCTTCCCCTTCCCTCATGAACCCTTGATAATTTATAAATTGTTATTTTGTCATATCTTACACTGTCTGATATCTCCCTTCACCCACTTTTCTGTTGTCCATCCCCCCCAGGGAGAAGTTTATGTGTAGATCCCTGTAATCAGTTCTCCCTTTCTACCCCACCCTCCCTCGACCCTCCTGGTATCACCACTCTCAACACTGGTCCTGAAGGGATCATCCATCCTGGATTCTCTGTTTCCAGTTCCTATCTATACATCCTCTGGTCTAGCCAGATTTGTAAGGTAGAATTGGGATCATGAGAGTGGGGAGTGGTGGAAGGAAGCATTTAGGAACTAGAGGAAAGTTGTATGTTTCATCATTGCTACATTGTTCCCTGACTGGTTCATCTCCTCCCCGTGACCCTTTCGTAGGGGATGTCTAGTTGCCTACAGATGGGCTTTGGGTCCCCACTCCGCACTCCCCCTCATTCACAATGATATGATTTTTTTGTTCTTTGATGCCTGATACCTCATCCCTTCAACACCTCATGATCACACAGGCTGGTGTACTTCTTCCATGTGGGCTTTGTTGCTTCCAAGCTAGGTGGCTGCTTATTTACCTTCGGGCCTTTAAGACCCAGGCACTATATCTTTTGATAGCTGGGCACCATCAGCTTTCTTCACCACATTTGCTTATGCACCCATTTGTCTTCAGTGATAGAATCAGGGAGGTGAGCACACTGTGATATGGTTTTTTACTCTTTTGATGCCTGATAACTGTTCCCTTCGGCTCCTCATGATCACACAGGCTTGTGTGCTTCTTCCATGTGGGCTTTGTTCTGAGCTAGATGGTCACTTGTTTACTGTCAAGTCTTTAAGACCCTAGATGCAATATCTTTTGAAAGCTGGGCTCCATCAGCTTTCTTCACCACATTTGCTTATGTGCCTGCTTTGTCTTCAGTGATCGTATTGGGAAGGAGAGCATCACGGAATGCCAGTTTAATAGAACAAAGTATTCTTGCATTGAGGGGGTACTTGAGTGGAGGCCCAATGTCCATCTGCTACCTTAATACTAAACTTATAAATATATGCACATAAATCTATTTCTCCATCCTCATATATAAATATATTTACATATGTACTTGCCTTTATTTAGACCTCTATAAATGCCCTTTGCCTCCTAGCTCTTTCCTCTATTTCCTTTTACTTTCGTCTTGTCCCAATATCATGCACAACCTTCCTTTGGGTGTCAGTAATTCCTCTTGGTTACATTACCCTTGATCATGCTCTACCAGCGCTCCTACATCCTTCTCACCACCAATTTGGTTCACTTGTTCTCTTGGCCCTCAATTAACACCACTTCCTTTTCCCCCACCTCCCTTTCTCCCATGTCCCCCCAGAATGGTCGGTCCTGTTGTTTTCTCCTCCAGATTGTTCATCCAGCCTATCTTATTTAGACAGATCTACGGAGATAATAACATGCTCAAAAACAAGACAGAGGAGAAACAAGCAACAAAACAGAACAACAACAACAACAAGCCAATTGCAACCAAAACAATACAAAACAAAAAACCCCACAACTACAACAAAAAAGAAAAGCTTGTAGTTAGCTCAAGGACTGTTTGTTGGACTTTAGGAGTATTTTCTAGTTGAGTCTTATGGGGTGCCAAACCCTGGGCCCAAAGACTATTTTTGGTTTCCCTGGAACTTCGTTGCTCTGTTCCTCTTGCTGTTCTGTTGCAAGCCCTAGTGTTTTGCCTTGGTGTGGTGGGATCAGATCAGGTACAAATCCCACACTGTGTCTCCAGTGTTGTCCCCTGTAGGACTGTGGGTCAGTGAGGGATGTCATGTCTCGTAGTGGGGCCGGCCATATGGTCTTCTCTGTGGGTTGACTGCTCTGATCGGGAATATCATCCTCAAGGCTTGGTCGGCCAGGATATGCTCCACTCTCTCTTCCTCCCCCTTCATTTGCTCCAGTGTGCTCTGATCAGACATATCCCTTGCCCTGAGCTGCAGCTTCAGTGCTATTCTCTGAAGTAAATTATTCTGGGGGAGGGGCAGTTGTCCATGTAGTTAGGGTCGGCCCCTCAGACTTCTCCATTGGTTCACTACTCCATGCTGGCATGTTGCATTCACCTCTTGGAACACCAGGTTGAAATCTGGTCCCTCTTTCCCTGTGCAGATATAAACAATAACCTCCCCTTGGGTGAGTTAGTGCCCTGTTCCCCACTACCCATTTCTTTTAATATTTTTCCTTTGCCCCCCTCCATTTTACTTGTCTACCATATGTAGCCCTTGATTTGGTCTTGCCCGTACCATACTACCTGGTCCTCACCCCAGGAATGTTTGTATGCAATAGCTTTTTCCCTATGTTCCTTTTGCATTTTTTTTCAAGCTTGCCTCAGGGGACTCATGATGTACTTGTCCTTTTGTGCTTGGCTTACTTCACCGAGCATAATTTCCTCCAGTATGGTGATGTGCCTCATACATTCATCACTGCTTTAAGCAATGCATAGTACTCCATAGAATGTATGTCCCACAGTTTTTAATAGACTCATCAGTTGATGGAAATTTGTGTTGTTTCCAATTCCTTGCAATTGTGAACTATGCCACGATGAACATTGGAGCATAGATGTCTGACCATGGTTCATTTCTTGCCTCTTCTGGGTATATGCCCAGTAGGGGGATTGCTGGGTCTTATGGTAACTCGATTTCCATCTGTTTTAGGAATTGCCAGATCGATTTCCGTAGTGGCTGTACATACCTACAGGTCCACCAGAAATGGGTGAGAGTTTCTGTCTCATCACAGCCCCTCCAACCCTTGTTGCTTTCTGATTTTTGAATTGGGCTTCCTTTGAGGGTGTCAGGTGGTACCTCATTGTTGTTTTAATTTGCATTTCTTTTATGGCTAAAGATCGGGAACATTTTCTCATATGTTTATTGGCCATTCGCATTTCTGCCCCTGTGAAACTTCTGTTCAGGTCCTTTGCCCACCTCCTCAGTGGGCAGTTAGTTTTTTTCTTTTTGGAAGCTAGCAGAGTACTGTCGATTTTAGTAACAAGGCCCTTGTCTGATGTGTCATTGCTAAAGATGTTTTCCCAGTCCGTGGACTCTCTTATTACTCTCTTGGTGAATTCTTTCGATGTACACAGGTCTTTTATCTTCAGTATATCCAACTTGTCAATTTGTGCCTCCTCTGTGTTTGTGTCCTTCCCTATTTCTGATAGCCTATGTATTCCCTATGCCAGACTTCTCAATTTGGTCCCAATTCCCTCGTTGATGGTACTAATAGTTTGAGATTTTACTTCAAGGTCTGTGATCCACCTTGAGTTTATTCTTGTTCATGGAGTGAGGTAAGGGTCTTGCTTCATTTTTCTGCAGGTAGATATCCAGTTTTTCCAGCACCACTTGTTGAAGAGTGTATCTTATTCCCATTGGATCTTTTTTGGGCCTTTATCAAAGATCAGTTGTCTGTATGCTGATGATTTTATTTCTGGGTTTTCAGTTCTTTTCCATTGGTCTGAGTTTCTGTCATTATACCAATACCATACGGTTTTGACCACTGTGGCTGTATAATATGTGCTAAAGTCAGATAAAGAAAGCCCTCCTGGTTTTATTTTTTGATGAAACCAGATCACCGGAAAATTATGATTTGATATATATATGGCATTGTTTTAATACAAAATTTCTTTTATCATGGTGTACTTTGGTTTACATTGAGGAGTGGCACAAGGCCTTACTGCTTAATTATTGATTTCTACATTCCAGAAACCACCACTTCTCTTTCAGTTTTTCCTACTGTGGTAACTTATGTGTTGCCATGATGGCAGAAGCTATGTCACTGGTATTTCAAATGCCAGCAGGGTTACTGAAAATGAACAGGTTTCAGGAGAGCTTCCAGACTAAGAACACTCTACAAAGAAAGAATAAATAGGCTCTCCCTTCTGAAGAATTAGCCATGTGAAACATATGGATAGAATTTTTTAAAATGGCTGATACTGAGAACCCCATGAAAAGAAGCAGAGCATTGTCAAAGATAGTGCATGAAGACCAGCCCCTCAGGTAGAAGAACTCAGAATATGATGGAGTAAGAACTGCCTTCTCAAAGGGTCAGACCATAATGATGTGGATACTGCAAAGCCTGTGGTAATAAAACCTTCAGGACCTTCATTTGTTGATAAGGCACGACTCAAAATGAGAAGAATCAGCTGCAAACCAATAAATTATCAGAATTTGGGATGTCCAAAGTCTGGCTCTAGGTATATTTAAAGTTGTATCAAAATGAAACTGCATGCATAAAAGTAGACATTCTAGACATTAGTGAGCTGAAATGAGTTGGTATTAGCCACTTGGCATCAGAAAAATTATAGTTTATTATGCTGGGAAGGAAGCAATCAGGAGGAATGGGATTGCATTCATCCTCAAAAAGGACATTTCAAGATCTTGCTTAAAGTACAGTACTGCTTGTGATAGGATTTTACCTACACACATTCAAGAAAATCCAATCAATATGATTATTCAAATTTATGCACCAACTACCCAAGCTAGTGAAAAAGTTGGAGAATTCTACCAATGTCTTCAGTTGGGAATTGATCAAACATGCAATCACGATGCATTTATAATTATTGGTGATTTGAGTGGAAACAAAGAGGAAGGAACAGTATTTGAAAAATATGGCTTTTGTGATAGGAACAAAGCCAGGACCTCATGATGGAACTTCCCAAGGCCAACTTATTTTTCCCAAATACCTTTTTAAATAACACAAAAGACAACTTTACATATACACTTCTCCATATGGAATATATAGAAATCAAATTGATTATTCTGTGGGCACAGACAATTGAAAAGATCAATAACAGCAGCAAAAACAGGGATTGGGTAGACAACCTATACAAAATTTAAATTACTTTTCTTGATTAGTAAAAACTTTGGGGTTTAAAAGGTAAAGTAATGAAGTACTAAAATTAAGCATTTTTCACATTTGGGGTGGTATTTCTTGCTATTCTGTTGACTGTGACTTATGGTGATTCCATTTGTTCTAGGATAGACCTGGCTCAGAGGGATTTCTTGGTTGTAATCTTTATCCAAGCACTGCTGTTCCTCATTATCACCGTGTGTGCTTAAATCTGTAGGTTGGCAGTCACTCCCAAATCATTTGTGTCAACTAAGGACTTGTCCATTCAATGTTGGACTGCTCACTGAAAGGTCAGTGTCTCAACCACAACTGCTCTGCTGATAGAAGTCCACCTGCTCCTGTGAAGACGTAGAGCCTCAAAATCCCTACTTAGGGTCATGATGAAGCAGGATACGTTTGCTGGTAGTGGATTTTGAGGAGTAAGGACTTATCAAAATTCATTCTTTACCGTTTTTATGTACAGAAAAGAGCTTTATATCAAAGAACAATTGTATATTGAGAAAACATCCCACCCCAATCCAGATCAAGTCCATAAGTCCAATATTAGTCCATATGTCAGACACCAGTCTATAAATTCCTCTTCAGACTCACAAAGCACATGCAATGATGCTGAATGTAGGAAGATCACAGGCCTATAGGTGAAAAGTCTTGTGGATCCAGTGACAGGGGAAGCATCTTCTATCCGAATGGCTCCATGTGGCTTGTCAATAAGAAGGTGTAACAGAGAGAGTATGTGTCCCTCCTCCAGGGAGGAAGACAGGAGTTCCCAGATTCCTCATGAGACAGTCATGCCCATAAGAAGGCATCAATCAGACTGTGACCCCTATAATATATTTAACAAGTTGACATGAAATTATTACCATTTTTCACCTTGTTTAGTGCCAAGGACATTGGTTGAGGGGGACTACATCAGTGGACTCCCTTACATTTTGATTTCTGGTTACATTCAGCTACCAGCACGCTGTGCAAGAGATGGAAGTATTTGAAGAGACTAAAATCGAAAGTATTGTCCTGGCTTGTTTTCTCTAGGGCTGCTGAAGTTTAGTTGTATACATTCACTAGATTCCTCTCATGTCATAACAATGTTCCCCACCCCACCCATTTTCTCCTTATATCTTCAAGACTAGTTGTCACTAGCACTCAGTATTGCTATCTGTGTATTACAGCATCACCCTTAATTTATTTCTGTAATTCTTTTCAGTGTATTTTTTTAAACTCCCTTTATGGAAATCTTCTCAAGGCTTTTTATCAGCCTGGCATTTTTTCATTTCTCCAGGATCCTACCTGATATAGTAATGCAGTAGTAATACAATTTAAAAATAATTAGATTTTCATAATATGGTTCTAAATTTTCATTCTGTCCATAGGTATAAAAAATTAGACAGCACTGTTTGTGATATTTATTTTTTCATTGCTTAAAACTCATTATGCTTTTCATGAAATACTAAATGTTTATTTCTTTGCATTGGTTACTTTAGTAAACAAGCATAGACCATAAAGGAAAAATGTGATAAAAAACTGGAGGGTGACACACTCTCATTCATTCAGTTTTGTGTTATTTCCCCAGTTCTCATAAGATATTATGAGTGAATTATGCAATTTCTGAAAGTGTTAAAAGAGCTAAAAAAAAATACCGTTAGAACAATTGTTGTAAGTTCAGTAGAAGCAGAATGGGTTTTTTCAAAGATGAACATAATACTTTCAGGAAAGATAAGCAGCCTAACTGTGTCTAGTATATTTAACAGAATGGCTATTGTCTAATCGGCCTACCTCTAAAGGAATGGGATCCTAGTCCTACAGTGAAAAGATGGTTAAGGATCAATCACATAAGCTATGTTGCTCTGATACAAGTGAAGAATACTGCAAGTGAGGATGCCAATCAAGAAGCAATATGAAAATATCCGAAATGGTAGGCATTTCTTTTTGTGTGTTTTCAGGTGTTAATTGATATTTTTCATGAATATTTTAAAATTCTATTTTGTAACAATCTAATGTGTGTACCTTCTTTATTGTTCTTATTTAAGTATTAGCTGCATGAATAAATAAACTACCTTTACGTACATGTTTTTTTTATAGTTAAATAGGTTATTAGGGCAGCAAACTGGTTGTTAAATCCTTTGACTCCCACCACTTGTTGTAACTCACTGCCTTCCAGTGAATTTCACTTCATAAAAAGGACCTGCGGGGTCCCAAGGTTCTAATATTTTTGGAAGCCTACAGGCACATATGTCATCCTCAGAGCACCAGGTGAGTTGGAACCTCTGACCTTTAGGTAAGCTGCTAAGCTCTTAACACTGTGCTCACAGGACGTCTTTTTTCAAGGGATGAATTTCATAAAATGCTACTCGCAATCAAATAAAAGAATTTGCACAAGAGGTCTCTAATAATTATTTTAAATGCAAGATCTATTATCACCCTGGCCTTTCATTGTTTTTGTGTATTTGCTTGGATTTAATTATGCTTCAACAACAATGAAAACTTTGTCTCCATTGAAAGGTAGGAAATATAACAGCTGAAACCTAAAACACAGTGCAGAACATAGCCTAATACAGAATTAAGGCTCCTTCTGTTGTCTATGTTGCTATGAACCATCAAGAAAGAAACACTACCAGGTCCTCTATCATCCTCACAGTTGCTCTTATGTTTGAGCTCATTGATGACCCTATTGGTATTTGAAATACAATCAGCATAATTTCCAGTATCATAGCAACACACGAGCCACCAGAGTTAAAAAAAATGGACAGATAGGTGGTGGCGGAATTGGGTAGGGTTTATGAAACATCTCTCTGGGATCCAGAGAAAGTACAAAGTGAGGATTTTAAAGTGAGGGATTCAAAGAATCTTAGGAGCTTATGTTAAATGTCTAATTAATAATGCTTTATACTGTACAGAGCTGATAAGTATGGGGGCAGGTGCCAGCCCCCACAACTAATCTTGGGTTCGCTAGGTGCAATTGTACAGTTAATATATCTAAAGATTATAGTAAAGTCCTAGGGAGCATGAGAGATAAAAGAGATATTGAAATAATGGAGTCAGACACATTTTATAGTAGCATGCTCACCTTTGCCCCGCTTGGTGGTCCACATGGAGGGGGAAGCGAAGGAGGACAAGGGGAAAGGGAACAGGGAAGTGAGGGCTGGAGAGGAGAAGGGGAACCTAGGAGAGGCCAATGGGAGGGTGGAGCCTGAGAGAGTTCTTTATTGCGAATCCAGGCCTATGTACCTTTGGGGGGTGTGCAAGCCCACTAATTACAGGTAAAGACATACATCACAGGAAGGGGGTGCACTATAGGTTATACAGCAATGAGAGGGGGACAATCTAGGGATATACACGCAATAGGAAGGGGAGGGATTGGGGGCACATATGTGACAAGATAGGCGGATCCTAGATTCAGGATGGCAGCCTAACTTTGGATGGCACTGAGCCAGTTTGACCTGTTCTTTGGATCTCCATAGAAACCATTATCAGTAGGGTGTAAACCCACCCACAGGAACCAAGCTAATGATCACAAGCCTTTAGGGAGAAGTAGTCCATTATCATTAACAGCAGGGAGCAGGGCCTACCTGGCAACTGACTGCCTTCAGGGAGGATGTCTCTAAGCATCTGACCTCCCACCATATTTGGCAAAAAGCCCCTCATGTTTGCAATGTCATTGGGGGAGACAAAGGGGAGGGTCTCTTTATAATCCCATAGATGAGTCTTTCAGGGAAATATCGAGCCATTTGTCTGGATTAGAGACTATAAGAAAATTAGGCAATGCGATGGCAACAGTGACATAGCAAAATCCTATTATTGTAGGTGTTTGTGTAGTTGTGTCAGTTGTCCGTGTCCAGGTTGCAGTTAGGGGAGATGTTTTCAGTTCTCACTCTGAAGATTAAGCCCTTAGGGCAACAACTCACCACAACACAAAGGAAACGTATTCCTTTTGTTTTATACAATTTTTATGGGAAAATTCTTACATAAGCCACAGAGGTGATTAAAAACAATTCCTGTCATTATAAAAAAGACCTGTTATTTTTAGTTCTCAAGAATTAACTTAAGAAAATCTGTTTTACAGCTACTTTTACATATTACTGTCTCTGAATGATTGACAAGACTTCCAGCTGTGTTGGCTACTCTCTATTAACCAAAAACCTTGAACTGCTGCTGGTGCCATATGTCAAATTGTGAAGCAAATGGCTTTATATTATAGCTTCATTTCTTGACTGATTACAAATGCATCTCTTCTCTCTTCAAACTCTTAAATGAAGTTTGGAAAATCTGAATCCTTGCTACTGTTCTTAAATCAGCATTTCCCAAAATACATTCCACTCATGAGATGCCTTTCACTATTTAAAAATACATTTTTAAAGATGTAAAAAAATATTTCCAAGACTGCTCATAGTCGAGAGCTGGGTTCTGTGGTACACTAGCATTGTTGGGATTTATAGAAATGGCTTAGAAATTGCATTCAAAGGCAAATAAATTTAGAAAAAAATAGATTAGGCCAAGTGAAACCAATTATTTTTATTAGTTGGGATTTAGTATATGAGGGGATATCCCCCAAAAAGCCTGAATTTAAAAAACATATTTTTATTGGGGGCTCATACTACTGTTATCACAATCCATACATCCATCCATTGTGTCAAGTACATTTGTACATTTGTTGTCATCATCATTCTCAAAACGTTATTTGCTTTCTATTTGAGCCCTTGGTATCAGCTCCTCATTTTCCCTCTCCCTCCCCGCCAACCCTCCCTTAGCTTTCCAGTTTTACAAGCTCTTTTTAAGATTCTCTTTTCAGTGGGTGTGCATGCAACCCAGGACCAAGAGAATCAAAACTAAACCCCCTTCCACTGAGTAGATGTCAACTCATAGCAACCCTGTAAGACGGTGAAAATGTCCCTGTGAGTTTCTTGAGACTGTAACTCTTGGTGTGAGTAGAAATCCACTCTCTTGGAGTGACTGGTGGTTTCCAACTGCTCTCCTTGCAGGTAACCATGGATGCTGCCAGGACTCTTAAAAATTGAAAATGTAAACTGTACCAAGGGCATCTCTGATATTTGCCATAACTAGTTATGTATGCACACCGATTCTTTATATTTAGTTCGAGCCCCAGGTTAGTGATAGAATTACCATTTTAGGTCACCATTTTAGTTCGGAGTGCCCCTGCTGTGAATGTTTCTTCAGCCAGTTGAACCTGGTCTTTCAGGAGAAGTATGTGGTCTGAAAACCACTGAGGCATAGTGTTCATAGGTCTCTGAAGTGATTTCGCAACGTCACATTGTCTGTCATGGTCCTGCTAGTATCTGTTACATGCCCCTCAAGGCCAGAAAGTGTGATCGATTTTAGATCTTGTCCTCTCTTTTCCTAGAGTTGTTTCTGTGGCTTAAATTACGTACTGTTATTAAAAAAGGAGTTCTAGAGTTTCAATAATGTGGCAAGAATAGCCAAAAGGTTAATGGAGTTTTATATATTTATGAACCTTGCTATGATTTAAAATCTAGACAGTTTGTTGTGTGTGAATATATATGTATATATACATGCATAGATATATATTGCCTTCACATTTTAGACAGTTTTTTCTTTTAATTATATGTTAATTTAATGAATTACATGTATTTATTATATACAGCTAGATGTGGTTTAGCTGTAGCACTTTAATCTGCCATGCTCACTGCCTTATTGGGGAGGTATATTGGCATTAGAAGGATTAGTTCAAGCACCACTGCATTTATTGGAATTCATATTTTATTACATGATTCAGGCCCAGGATCTCACTATGAATAAAGAGCTTTCTCACTGCATATTAAATGAGAGTACATCTGAGACCTTATGTTCTTTCAAGCTGTGACTATGGAAAAATTGCGGAAGGGGTTGAGACTATATTATCCTTTCACTGATGATTTGCTGCTTTGCTGACCTGACCCACCTTTGTTTACCCACTTAAGCAACCATCATTGTGGGATATAAAAAGACTTTTCCCCAGCTTTGTCTCCCCCAAAGATATGCCAAATATTAGAGGCTGTTTGCCAGCACTTGGTGGGAGGTCAGATGCTTAGAGACATCCTCCCTGAAGACATTCAGCCATCAGACTGCTGTCTGGTCCACTGTAGGTGGGGCTCACACCCTACTGATAATTGTTTCCATGGAGAGCCAGAGAACAAATCAAACCTGCTCAGTGACATCCAGAGTTAGGCTGCCATCCTGAATCTCTGATCCACCCATCTTGTCACATGTGTACCCCCCTTTCCCTCCCCTTCCTACCAGTTGTATACCCCTAGATTGTCCCCTTTTCATTACTGTATTACCTATAGTATAACCCCTTACTGTAACGTATGTCTTTACCAGTAATTAGGGGGATTGCACACCGCCTATATATATGCCTTGGTTAGCAATAAATTGCTCTCACTGTCTCTCTCCTGTCCTGTACCACCAAGAGGAGTTGAGGTGAGCATGCTACCATGAAATGGGTCTGACTTCTTTATTTCACTCTCTCTTCTCGCTCTCATTCTCTATGACTTTACTCTAATCTTTACTTAGTATCTATCGCTGTGCAATTGTGCCTCCTTGACCCGTGATGATTTGTTAGGGGCGGGCTCACCAACACATCATCGGGCACAACTAATTTCCGGGCATTAGCAACGAGCACAGGGCTGCATAAGTGAAAGTATGTGACCTTCACCAGCAAATCACAATTGGAAATTGTACTGCATGTCATCTTTTTCAAGGCTGCACGTCTAAACACACATTCAGCAAACAAATGTGACCGTTGCAGTAAAATAGTGGTTTATCTCTGGAGATGTCAGGAGTTTAATTATCTATCTTCTCACTAGAGGAAAGGACTGCATTGCTTTTGCTCCACTTTATAAAGGGGAAAACTATATACACACACACACACACACACACACATATATACACACACACAAAAGAAAAGAAAGTACATTGGATTGAGCTTTCTTTTTAGAGCTCTTGCATTGGTAAATTAGAAATGAACGGGTGAGTGAGCAGATCAATATTTAGAGTGGGATAGAAATGTGAATTCAAGCCATGAAAAGTTATGATAGACTATTTCTCTCCAAGAGATAGTATATTCCACTTTATTAATACTACATTTCAAAAATCAAGACAGTTTTGCCATTGGACCTGGCAATGAATTTTTTTTCTGTTTTCATCTACATAAATATAGGAATTCCTCTGTAAGGATAGGTGGGATTCCAGCACATTTCTGTTATTTGTATCATTTCTTCTTTCATGGCAGTGTTTCTTATGGAATAGGGATCTCAGCTGGAGGCAATAGCCACCACTGTGGATAGAAGCATGGCTGGAAATGTCTGGAGCCCTGTTGAAATGGCCTTTGTTTGGCTCCAATGTCACAGGATTTCAGTGATTGCTTTGAAGCATCACCTTTGTCTTCTACCCATGTCACACATATTTTCACAAAATGATGAGAACTACCACGGAAATTATCATTGCAGAAGCTTTGAGAATCATCATTAGATGTTCACTATTAAAGAGGATTATCAGTTCTGAGTTTGATGATCACACATAAACCATGATAGTTCAAGGCCCTAAAAGTTTCTGTACATGCAGAAACTATGAAAAATAACTTTAATACTCAATGTAAAACATTACAATTGTTTTGTGCTCCTAAATGCGTTAGTTAGTTTATTGTGCCAACCGGGCCGATAAACACAGGTGGAGTTAATTGAAGGGCAAGGCTAAATGGCTCAGTGAGCCTTTCCTTTCCAGTTCTTGGGTCTCTTTGCTTTCTGATGGTTGGACCAGGGTGAACCTGCCTTAGCCAATTCCCTGCTTCAGTTGGCAAGGCTCACTTCCTGCAAGATATCCCCGAGGAGAAGCCACATGAACCGACCCCAATAAAGCCTTGGGTGCTGGAGCAGCCGTGTGGAGACCCCTGCCAGTGCTGAGATGCTTACATGCTCACTGATTCGGCTTTCCTCCTGCAGTCGGCATCATAGTGTATGTTTTGTGAGATGGAGGAGGACTTTGTGGATTGGTGTCAGATATATGGGTTAATGTTGGACTTGAGGGCTTGGGCAGCACTGGGTGTTTTCTTGAGGTGCATTTAACCTTGACATAAAACTCTCTCTTATACATTAGTTTCTGTGGATTTGTTTCTCTAAAGTACCCAAACTAGCACACTAAAAAATCTGGTTAAAACTCTAAATTCTCTTACTGGCAGCTATAAATGTGTAGGTATATGTTTTTTTTAATACATGGTACAACTAACATTTATCTGTTTAGTACAGGGCAGTTTAAAACATCTGAAGCATTGGAAAGTAACCTTTTAAGTCTTTGGGAATGAGACGACCAAGAGGACCTGGAAAGGAACGTATCTCCTTCTCATATTACAATTAATCGTTGTCTAATCCGTTGAGCATGCTTTCTGCATTCCCACATGGTCATATTCCTCCTTCAGTCTGGATAGGCTTCCAGCATTTTGTATTTTATCAGGACCAACTCTGAGCGTTTCTTTAATGTGACATTTATTGCCAGAGTAATTTCCTTGGGATATTTTATTCCTGTAAACAGAACTATTTACTTTGCCTTTATTAATTTCCTCTGGCTACAAATCGAGATCATCTCTAATAACAACAAGGTCAGTATGCCCACATCGAACTATCTCTTCTATAACTTCCCTTTTCTTTGATTCTAATTTGAATGCAAACATTATCACTTTATGGGTAGAGATGCACTTGCTTCTGCATTGGCCACATTTTTCTTTCATTATCAAATTTTAGAAAGTATCAGGTGAGTTTACCTGTGGCTGACAAGATGGCATCACAATTATGAACCTTGCTGTCTGGGCATGCACTAAATAATATATACAATAACCAATCACTGACAGACTTTGAAAGAAGCAATGTAATTGGGCACTGATTAGGATGCTTATCTATTGTTTATTTGTGGACAATGATTTATGGACTGAAGGGCTAATAGTAATGTTTATATTTCTGGTAATACTTATGGCTAACATATCATCATAATTGAAATTTAAACTGTTACTGGGCAGAAAAGAACTGAAAACCCAGAAATAAAATCATCAGCATATAGACAACTGATCTTTGATAAGGGCCCCCAAAATATCACATGGGAAGCAGATGCCCTCTTCAACAAGTGGTGCTGGAGAAAATGGATATCAACATGCAGAAAAATGGAGCAAAACCCTTATCTCACTCCATGCACAAGAATAAACTCAAGGTGGATCACAGACCTTGAAGTTAAACCCCAAACTATTAGGGCCATCAATGAGGGACTTGGGACCAACTTGAGAACTTTGGCACAGGGAATATATAGGCTATCAGAAATAGGGAAGGACACAAACACAGAGGAGGTACAAATTGACAAATGGGATATACTGAAGATAAAACACCTGTGTACATTGAAAGAATTCACCAAGAGAGTAATAAGAGAGTCCACAGACTGGGAAAACATCTTTAGCAATGACACACCAGACAAAGGCCTTATTACTAAAATCTACAACACTCTGCTAGCTTCCAAAAAGAAAAAAAACTTATTACCCATTTGAGAGGTGGGCAAAGGACTTGAAGAGAAGTTTCACAAGGGCAGAAATCTGAATGGCCCACAAACATATGAGAAAATGTTCTCGATCTTTAGCCATAGAGAAAGGCAAATTAAAACCATGAGGTAGCACCTAACACCCTCAAAGGTAGCCCAATTAAAAAAATCAGAAAGCAACAAGTGTTGGAGGGGCTGTGGGGAGACAGGAACTCTCATCCACTGCTGGTGGTCCTGTAAGTATGTATAGCCACTATGGAAATCAATCTGGCGATATCTAAAATAGATGGAAATCGAGTTACCATATGACCCAGCAATCCCCCTACCGGGCATATACCCAGAAGAGGCAAGAAACAAACCAAGACCAGACATCTGTGCTCTAATGTTCATTGCGGCACAGTTCACAATTGCAAGTAGTTGGAAACCACCCAAATTTGCATCAACTGACGGTTGGATTTAAAAAACGTGGTATTTACATATAATGGAATACTATGCATCGCTAAAAAGCAATGATGAACATATGAAGCACATCGCTGCATGGGAAGAACTGGAGGAAATCATGCTAAGCGAAGTAAGCCAGGCACAAAAGGACAAGTACAACATGAGTCCGCTGAGGCAAGCATTTAAAAAAAATGCAAAAGGCGCATAGGGAAGAAGGTACTGTATACAAACATTCTTGTGTATACAAACATTCTTGTGGTGAGAACCGTGTAGTATGGCAGGGGCCAGATCAAATCCAGGGATGCACATGGTAGACAACTGGAGAGGAGGTGAGGAAAGGGAAAAAATGGTGAAAAAAGAGAAGAAATGGGTAGCGGTGACGCGGGGCGCTAACCCAAGGGGAGGGTCTGGTTTATAGCTCCACAGGGAAAGAGGGACCAGACATCAACCTAGTGGCCCAAGATGTGAATGCAACATTCCGGTGTGGAGTAGGGAACCAGTGGAGAGGTCTGGGGGACTGGCCCCAGTACAAAATGCTAAGTGGATGCCTACCCCTCCCCCAAGAAGAATTTATTCCTAAGGACAGCATTGAATCTGCAGCTCCGGGAGAGGGACATATCTGATAGGAGCACACGGGATCATATGAAGGGGGAGCAGGAGAGAGTGGAGCATATCCTGGCCCACCAGGCCTTGAGGATGATGACCCCAATTAGAGCAGCCAGTCCAGAGAGGACCACATGGCCAGCCCCACTATGAGACATGACGCTCCTCACTGAACCATGGCCCTGCAGGGGACAGCATAGGAGACACAGTGTAGAAATTGCACCCGACCTGATCCTACCACACCTAGGCAAAGTACTGGGGAGTGCAGTAGAACAGCGAGGGAATGGAACAGCAAGGTCCCCAGGGAATGCTGAAGGTGGACTTTGGGGCCAGGGCGTGGTGCCCCAACAGACTGGACTGGAAAACACTCCTAAAGGCCAACAAGCGATCCTTGAACTAACTACAAGCTTTTCTTTCTTGTGTTTTGTTCTTTGTCAGTGGTTTGTGGTTGTTGTTTTGTTGTATATTGTTGCTTGGTTTTGCTCTGTCTTGTTTTTGTGCATGCTATTATCTCCGCAGGTCTGTGTAAATAAGATAGGCTGGATGAACAATCTGGAGGAAAAAACAATGGAACCGACAATTCTGGGGGGACATGGGAGAACGGGAGGTGCGGGGAAAGGAAATGGTGTTAAAAAAAACCCAGGGACAAGGGAACAACAAGTGATCCAAATTGGTGGTTAGGTGGTTGTGGGAGGCCTGGTAGGGCATGATCAAGGGTAATGTAACGAAGGGGTATTGCTGAAACCCAGGTGGGGACTGAGCATGATAGTGGGACAGGAGGAAAGTCAAGGGAAATAGAGGAAAGAGCTAGGAGGAAAGGAAAGAGGTCTAGATAAGGACATGTACGTATGCAAATATATTTATATATGAGGATGGGGAAATAGATCTGTGTGCCTATATTTATAAGTTTAGTTTAAGGTAGCAGAAGGTATTGGGCCTCCACCCAAGTACTCTCTCAATGCAAGAATACTTTCTTCTATTAATTTGGCATTCTATAATGCTCACCTTCCCGACACTACTGAAGACAAAGTGGATGAATAAGCAAATTGGTGCAGAAAGCTGATGTTGCCCAGCTATCAAAAGATATAGGGTCTTGGGTCTTAAAGACTTGAAGGTAAACAAGTGGCCATCTAGATCAGAAGCAACAAAGCCCACATGGAAGAAGCACACCAGCTTGTGCGATTCACGAGGTGTCAAAGGGTTCAGGTATAAGGCATCATCAGAACAAAAATCTTACCATAGTGAATGAGGCGGGGAGTGCATAGTGGAGATGCAAAGCCCATCTGTCGGCCACTGGAGATCCCCATGCAGAGGGGTCTACAGGAGGAGATGAGTCAGTCAAGGTGTAATGTAGCACCGATGAAAAATGCAACTTTCCTCTATTTCCTAAATACTTACTACCCCACCCCACTATCATGATCCGAATTCTACCTTGCAAGTGTGGCTAGACCAGAGGATGTACACTGGTACAGATAGCAACTGGAAACACAGGGAATCCAGCCACGGTGGATGATACCTTCAGGACAAGCAGTGTGAGTGGCGATACTGGGAGGGTAGAGGGAGAGTGGGTTGGAAAGAGGGAACCGATTACAAGGATCTGCATGTGACCTCCTCCCTGGGGGTCGGACAACAGAAAAGTGTGGGAAGGGAGAGGATGGACAGTGCAAGATGTGACAAAATAGTAATTTATAAATTATTAAGGGCTCATGAGGGAGGGGGAAGTAGGGAGGGAGGGGGAAATAAAGAGGACCTGATGCCAAGGGCTTAAGTGGAGAGCAAATGCTTTGAGAATGATGAGGGCAATGAATGTACGGATGTGCTTTACACAATTGATGTATGTATGGATTGTGATAAGAGTTTTATGAACCCCTTATAAAACGATTTAAAACCAAAAAAAGGAGAAAAATAAAACTTATTCATAATCCAAAAAAAACCACAAAAACTGTTACTGGGAACTAATTTTACCTGAGGTATACTGAAATTCATGCATTTCAAAACCATGCAAAACAAATATAGTTTATGCTGAAATATTTGCATCAGTACGGTGTGTCACACATTGGGGTGCAATAATTCTTTCTTTGAGACTCTTCTAACAAGAACAAATGAAAGAAGAGAGGAAGGCATAGTTGTTGAGATTCTGCATCTTCCATGCTCAGCTTGTAGCAGAGAAAGTCAGCTGACCAGAGCAAGAGTTGTTTTATGTCCACAAATGATTAGAATAAAAAATCCTTGAGAGTAGGCGCCAATTTTTATATTTATCCTTGGTATCCCACACACAGTTTTCTCTAAAGTAGAATAAATATTGATAAAATGAAATTAATTAATTAATGGCAAGAAGCCCAATGACTATACACAATATGGTTAAATTTTTCATAAAGATTTTGCAACACAGTAAATTGTTTAATAAAATGAAGAATGATATATTAAAGATTAGAAGCAATTTATTTTGTTTAAGAGTATAAGGCTATAAGCCTAAAATAAATGGTCAATAACTCCTGAACTCCCCTCTAATTGAATAAAAACAAAGATAAACTTGATCACAACCTTATTTTCTTATTTTTGCTCTATTCCCTTCCCGCCATCTCACCCCCCTCCCCACAGCATATACATAAACTGAAGGACAGAATTCTGAGTATAAGAAAACTGTTGTGATGTAAGATATGACAAAATAATAATTTATAAATTATCAAGGGTTCATAAGGGAGTGGGGAATGGAGAGGGGGTGGAGGGAAATGAGGAGCTGATGCCAGGGGCTTATGTGGAGAGTAACTGTGTTGAGAATGATGAGGCTAATGAATGTACAAATGTGCTTTATACAATTGATGTATGTGTGGATTGTGATAAGAGTTTTGTATGAGCCCCCAATAAAATGATTAAAAAGAAGAAGAAAACTGTTGTGAAAATATCTAAAACAAAGCAAAACAAAACAAAGAAAATCCCATCGAGTTGATTCTGATTTTTGGCAACCCTGTAGCATAAAGTGTAGCTAGCCCTATGGATTTCCAAGGCTGTGCCCCTTTGTTGTTGTTGTTGTTAAGTGCTGTGTTGGCCCAGGTAGACTAGAGAAACAAATCCATTGAAACCCATATGTGTATAAGAGAGTTTTATATAAAGGGTAATTTTACATTAAGAAAACATTCCAACCCAGTTCAATCCAAGTCCATGCATCCAATATGAGCGCATGTCTGATACGATCTATAAAGTCCTCTTCAGACTCAGGAGGTACATGCAATAATGATAAATGCAGGGAGATCACAGGCCAGTGAATACAAAGTCTTGTGGATCCAGTGGCGATAGAAGCATCTCAGCACTGGCAGGGGTCTCCATGTGGTTCCTCCAGTTCCCAGGGGATGGTGTCTATCCACGTAGTGACGTCTATCTATCTTGTCAGTAGAATGTCTCTCAGGACGTCAACAGAGAGAAAGAAGTGTCTCCCGCCTCCAAGAAGGAAATCCAGGGGTTCCCAGAATTCTCAGGAGAAGACCATGCCCACACAGAGGCCTCCCTGGTTATATCTGGATTGACCGGCCAGACTCCACCCCTTCACTCATCATCCTCTGAAATTGACACCAGATGATGTAACTACCACAGGTGTCTTCAAATTGGTTCAGGCTCGTGCTTGCTTCGGCAGCACATATACAAATTGGTTCAGACTCATAGTGCTTCTATGTACAACAATGCGAAGCACCACCTGGTCCTTCTCCATCCACACAATTGCTACGCTTGCGCCCATTGTTACAACCAAGGTGTCAACCCACCTTCTCAGGGGGTCTTCCAGTTTATGAAGCATGTTGCCCTTTTCCAGGGTCTGGTCTCTCCTGATTCCATGTCTAAAGTATATGAAATGAAGCCCTGCCGTCCTTACTTCTAAAGAGCATTCTGGATATACTTCTGCAAATCTTTGAAGAGGCAGAAATCCTCGTCTTTCTCCAATGGAATGGCTGGTGGGTTCAAACTGCTGACCTTCCAGTTGGCAGTCCAATTCATAGCACCCTATACCCATAAGTAATGCCGCTTCTCTTCTTAGGTTGGGAGTTGGCCACTGTGTTTTGAGAGCCATTAGGAAAATCCGATACTCGCCTATCCCATTAAAGGAGGCAGGCACAATTAAGGACAAGCCACAAAAATGATGATGCTAGACCAGAATAGAAGTCACTTGATTTAGAGGGTCACCATTTCCCCATTATATAGAACTCTAAGTCAGTATCAACCCTTCTCTAAATTATTTACAATATTCAATTATCGTCTGGAATTATAATATACACATCACAGGTTTCTCATTCCATAAATGAACAGACAGCAAGAAGCCCAAATAACTTGGTTTTCAAAGTGGGCAAAATAGAAGTATAGCATCTTTTACAGAATACTAGTATTAAGATTTTTCTTTTGTTTGTTTTTTTCTAAACAGTTTATTAGGGACTCATACAACTCTTATCACAATCCATACATACATCAATTGTGTAAAGCACCTCTGTACATTCTTTGGCCTCATCATTTTCAAAGCATTTGCTCTCCACTTAAGCCCTTTGCATCAGGTCCTCTTTTTTTCCCTTCCCTCCCCGCTCCCCTTCCCTCATGAGTCCTTGATAATTTATAAATGATTATTTTGTCATATTTTGCCCTGTCCAATGTCTCCCTTCACCCAATTTTCTGCCCTCCCCCAGGCAGGAGGTCACATGCAGATCCTTGTAATCGGTTCCCTCTTTCCAACCCACTCACCCTCCACTCTCCCAGCATCACCCCTCACACCCCTGGTCCTGTAGTTATCATCCACCCTGGATTCGCTGTGCCTCCAGCTCCTAATTGCACCAGTGCTCTATCCAGACTTGCAAGGTAGAATTTGGATCATGATAGTTTGGGGGAGGAAGCATTTAGGAACTAGAGGAAAGCTGTATTCTTCATCGGTGCTACATCGCACCCTGACTGACTCATCTCCTCCCCAAGGTTTTTCTTCCGTATGAAAAAAACTAAAAATCACATTAGAAAATATTTTGATGTTAAGAAAAACATTAAATTTGAGATCATGTTTGCGTAAACATTCCCATATTTTAGTGTTGTTTTATCACAAATGACATATTTAACTATTTTAATGTGTTCTATTCTTCTGTTTATTTATTAGGACTGAGTAAAAAATATGCTGAATTCTCATGAAAGCTGTAGGTGGATTAGCCTTGACTATCCAAAGTACTAAATGTGTTTAAATCTAATTCATAAAGTATAAAAAATATCGTTGAAAACCTCTTCTGACCCCATACCCCCTGACCCCCAGAAACAAGCCTGACACGGATTGCATTTTCAAAAAAAATTATATTATCCTGAGGGCCAGCACACTAGCTCTATACCATATTCTTTTTCTGTATCCAGTTTTGGTTCTTTTAATATATAATGACATTTAAATGATATTTTATAATTTTCAAAATTTCAATCTGTAAAGTAAGATCTCTGGGAACATGAAAAAGAGTAACATTAGAAGGAAAAACACAATGAAGATATTCTTTGACAAACATTCTAAGTTTCCAAAGAACACAACTTTGCAAATTTAAATTTTATGAAATAGGAATGTACATGGTGATTTTTCTTCAGAGGAACCTTTCAAAAAGCATGTGGTCTTTATGTAAATTTCATGAAATATCATAAAAATTCTTAGTCTAGAAAAAATAAGGAAGCATTTATTTTAAATTGAAAGGGTAAAATGCCAACATGATCTTTGCTTAATTAAAATAGTGTTTGGCTTAGAATTTTCTTTCTTTTTTTTGAAGACAGAAAAGAAGACGAGGTGGGTAGAGAACAGAAGGGTAGAGGTGATAGCTATTGAGTCAGTATGTATTTATAATATTCCTAAACAAGCCTGAATCTTTAATATGAAACTCTGTAAGCTAAACCGAAGGAAACATCAAAGTATCAATTCAAATGATACAATCTATGTGTTGCCTTTTGGGAAGTAACAGTAAGATTTAGCTGAATGGTATTATTAGATTGGGGGAAGGGGCAAGTGTATCAGAATAAGCATATATGATCAGGATCGCAAATTATTTTATTATCCCCAAATAGATAAACCCTGTTGATTGCATCTTGTTCTTCTCAGTCATGCACAGGTTGATTGCTATGATTATTGTCCGTGGCATCATTTTATGACAGATGTGCTGAAAATTCATAAAAAGGATTTACTTGCTACTGTTTTGCATTTAACAAAACATGCTGCTTGTTAAACAACCACATTTATGTCCTTTCACACATCACTCACTCATTATTCAGGCAAAATACAATAGGCCAATTGACAACAGGTTTCTCTAAAAATGCCGCTTCTTAAACCTTTGAGGTATTGTTTATGAACCTTTAAATCAAGCTTTCTTTTCCAATTTCAATTCTTTTTGGAAGAAATGAACACAAATATGTAGAAAAATAAAGTTTAGCCCAACGCTTTTAGCATACCACTTTTATTTGAAGATTCCTTTTTATTTCAATTAGAGAATCTGGAAAAAGTAAAGACTAGCTAGATGGGTGACTATGCTATGGAGGTTTTCACCTTATTTGTTAATATTCTTACAAACATCAGGACAAACCAACAGTATATGTCCCTCTTGCTTTAGCTTCTTCTCCATAGCAGAGGTGGTCTGACGCACCACGGTGGAGAAAAACTGCCGTACACAATGACTGGAAATACACTTGTTCAGTTTCATCTGATCTGTGCATGTTCAAAATTTTACAATCATTAATATATGAATTACTTTTTAAAGTGAACAGGACTTAAACAATTGTTGATGAAGATTACATAGTCTTCATTATGGATTACATTTTGATGTCAATAATAATAATTTAAAAACTCACCACCACTGCACCAATAAGCAACATCACCTAAAAAGGAGAAAACATTGAAATTGTTAATGATTTCATTTCACTCAAATCCACAATCAGTGTCCATAGGAACAACAGTCAAGAAATCAAAGGAGATGTTGCATTGGCAAATTCTCTACAAAAGACCAATTGAAAGTGTTACAATGTAAAGGTATCACTTTGAGGAATAAGGGACCTCTGACCCATACTATGGAATTTTCAATCAGGCATAGGCATATGAAAGCTGGAAAAGAATAGATGATGCATTTAAATTGTGATATTGATGAAGAATAGTAAATGTGCCATGGATTGCCAGAGCTAACATCTGCTTTGGCAGAACAGCAGGGAAGAATAGCCAGAGAGCTTCTTGGAAGAAAGATGGCAAGACATGGTCTTGCGTACTTTGGGCACATTACCAGTAAGGGACGGTACCAGGAAGAGGACATCCTGCGTGTGCGGAGAGCGCAGTGAAAAAGAGGAAGACTGTCATGAGATGGATGGACACAGGGGCTGCAATAATGGGCTCTTATAAAGTCATGTTTGCAAAGGCGGTGCAAGACCAGGTAGTGCATCACTCTCTGTGCTAAAGCTTGCTGTCAGTTGGAACCAAACTGAAGTCAACTAACAACAGTACATCAATATGGATAATTAAAAGTCCAACCGCCCAGGAAGGTAAAAGACCTTACTACCCAATAGGGACTCTTTTCAGAAACCTCAGACATGCGTAGTTATGTCTCTAGTTAAAATAAGAGATTTCTTCCCACCGGTTCCTTTAAAAGTTGTATTGTTCTCTTAACGCTGCCATAATAAAACTCCACGGAGTCACTTAAATAAACAAAACTCTACTACCTGATTATTTTTGAAATGAGGATTCTAAAATAAATCTGCAGGGTTGCATATTTGAGGACAATCCTTTTACTTACCTTTTGTCAGGTGTGAACACTTCCTACATTGCTTCCCTAATGGCTGGTCCACTGTCCCTCTGGATAGCCTTTGTTTATCATCCTTGGGCTGCTCTCTTCCGTTGCCTATCATTTCTTAGGACACTTGTGATTCCATTGGCCCTACCTAGATAATGCAGGAAGAACCTGGCCAGCAGAACATTGTCCGAGACAGTGCATGAAGATGAGTGGCTCAGGTTGAAAGTCACTCACAATATTACTGAGGAAGAGCTGTCCTCTTGAAATACGATGGACCAACACGGCAAGGATGGAATACAGTCTGCTGGAATAGGCCTTTGGGAAGTTCATTTGCAGATTGGGCATGACTCAAAATGAGACGAGCCAGCTACAAATGTTAATTAATAATCAGGATTTGGAATGTACAAATTTTTCATCTAGAAAATTGGAAGCTGTAAGAAATTAAATGGGATGGATAACAATGGACATTCTAGGTGTTAGTGACCATTCAGGATTTGTGCTGTCAATTTTGAAACAAAACAGTCAAATGATTTTCTATATCGAGAATGAAACAATCAAGAGGAAAGGCTTTGCATTCCTATTCCATAAGGACATTCAAGATTTGTCTGGAAGCGCAATGCTATCTGTGATAGGATTATATCTATCTAATCAATACAACTATTATTCAGATTTATGCACCAGCCACCAAAACTAGTTATGAAAAAGTTGAGGAATTCCACTAATACCTTCAATCTGAAATTGATCATGCATGTAATTAAGATGCATTGATAACTATTGATGATTGGAATGCAAAAGTTGGAAATAAAGAGGCAAAAACAGAAATTGGAAAATATGACCTTTATAATAGAAACAAGACCAGCAATCACATGATAGAATTTTGCAAGTCCAATGATTTCTTCATTGTAATTACCTTTTTGCAACAGCACAAAATGTGCCTATATACATGGACTTCTCCAGATGCAATACACAGAAATCAAAATGATTTCATCTGTAGGAAGACATGATGGAATAGGTCAATATCAGCAGCTAAAACAGGCTGACGTGACTATGGACAGACCATCAATTGCTCATATGTAATTTCAGGCTGAAGATGAAGAACATTAAAACAAGTCCCCAAGGGCAAAAATATAACCTTCAGTCTATCCCACCTTAATTTCAAGAACACACATTTGATGCATTGCGCACTAATGACCTAAGACCTGATGAGCTGTGTGTGATAGGTATGTTTATTATGCCAACCAGGTCAATAGGAAAATGTGGGATTAATGAGGTCACAGTTTTACTGGAGGGCAAAGAGATAAATAGGTCTGAAAGGTCCGCCTCCCTCTCTCCTGCCCTCTGGTGATCAGAATGTGCTGGCGCGTGTAGGCTGCTGCTGTAGCTAGTTCTCTGCCTCACCCTGTGAGCTACATTACACCGATGGAGCCAGAGCCCTGAAACTGGAGGAGCCATGTGGAGACCCATGCCAGCACTGAGATCCTTCCACCGCCACTGGATCCACAAGACCTTCCACCCACAGGCCTGTGATCTTCCTGAATTTGACATTCTTGCATGGCTGTTTGAGTCTAAAGAGGAATGTATGGACTAGTATTGGACATATTGGCTAATAGTGGACTTACGGACTTGATCTGGACTGGGCTGGGATGTTTTCTCAATATACAATTGCTCTTTTACATAAAGCTCTTTCTTATACACATATGAGTATCTATGAATTGGTTTCTCTAGGCAACCCAGACCAACACACTGTGGAATGCCATCAAGAAGAGCATGCATGAAGAAAACAAAGGGTCATGAAGAAAGGGAAAGAAAGAAAAGATCAGCATGGATGTCAGAAGAGATTCAGAATCTTGCTCTCAATCACAGAGTAGCTAAGGCACGTGGAAGAAAGGATGAAGTCAAAGAACTAAACAGAAAATTTCAAAGGACAACTCAAGAAGACAAAAATATTTTAAAATATATATTTTTAAAAGCATTTTATTGGAAGCCCTTACAGGTATTCTAACAATCCATAAATCAATTCTATCAGGCAAACTTGTACATATGTTGCCATTAACATTTTCAAAACATTATCTTTCTACTTGAGCCCTTTGGTCTCAGCTTCTCTTTTATCCCTCTCATCCTGCCCTCGTGAACCCTTAATAAATTATATATTATTATTATTTTATCATATCTTACACTGTCCTCTGTATCTCTTCAACCATATTTCTGTTATTCGTCTCCCTTGTGGGGGGGGTTATACATCCGTCATTGCTATCAGTAATGCCTCCCCCCCTTCCTATACCCTCATGGTATCACTACTACCATTTATGAGGAGGCTATCTGTCCTGGAATCCATGCGTTGAAAGCACTTATCTGTACCAGTGTACCTATTCCATTCTAGCAGGATTTGTGAGGTAGAACTGGAGTCATCATAATGGGGGGAGGAGGCATTAAAGAACTAGAAGAATGGTGTGTGTTTTATTGGTGCCATACTGTACCCTGGATGAATCGTCCCTTCTGTGAGACCCTTCTGTAAAGGAATGTTGAATTGTCTACAGATGGGCTCTAGGTCTCCACTTACCTTCACATCAATATAATTCTTTGTTTTTGATGTTTAGATACCTGATCCTGTCGAGCCCTTGTGATCACATAGGTTGGTGTGCTTCTTCCATGTGGGCTTGTGCTTCTCAGCTAGATGGCCACTTGTTTAACTTCAAGCCATTAAGACCCCAGATGCTATATCTTTTAATAGCTGAGCACCATCACCTTTCTTCACCACATTTGCTTATGCACAAATTTTGTCATCAGTGATCATGTCAGGAAGTTGAGTATTGCAGTGTCAGGTTATTAGAACAAAGTATTCTTGTGTTGAGAGAAGCCCGAAGTAGAGGCCCAGAGTCTGCCTACTATCTTAATACTTTTAACATATGTACATAGGCCAATACCCCTATCTTTATATATTAATATTTACATATATACATGTTTATATTTATACCTCTCCATATAGCTTTTACTTCTTAGTTATTTCCTCTATTTCCTTTCAAAGTAAAATATTATAATGGAATGTGTAAGACCTAGAGTTAGAAAAACAAAAATGAAATGCATGCTCGACATATTTTAAAGTGAAAGAGCTCAAGAAAAAAAATTCAAGCTTTGTGTTGCAATACTGAAAGATTGTGGGATTATAAAGAGACTTTTCCCCAGCTTTGTCTCCCCCAAAAACATGCCAAACTTAAGGTCTTTTTGCTAGCATATGAGAGGTCAGATACCTAGAGACATCCTCCCTGAAGGCAGTCAGTTACCAGAACACCGATGGGTTCCTCTCCCTGCTGTTAAGGACAATGGGCTACTTCCCTCTAAAGGCTTGCAACCATTAGCTTGGCTCATGTAAGTAGGGTTTACACCCTACTGATAATGGTTTCTATGGAGATTCAGAGAACAGATCAAACCGGCTCAGTGATATCCAGAGTTAGATTGCCATCCTGAACCTAGGATCTGCCCATCTTGTCATATGTATACCTCCAATCCCTCCTCTTCCTATTGCATGTATACCCCTAGATAGTCTCCCTCTCTTCACTGTATAACCTATAGTGCAACCCCTTCCTGTGACATATGTCTTTACCTGGAATTAGTGGGCTTGCACGCCCCCCAGAGGTACACAGGCCTGGGTTCGCAATAAAGAGATCTCTTGGGCTCCCCTCTTGGCCTCTCATTGGTTCCCTGTCTTTTCCTGTCCTTGCTTCCCTGTTCCCTTTCCCCTTGTCCTCCTTCCCTTCCCCTCTCTCCACGTGAACCACCAATCGGGAGTGAGGTGAGCATGGCTACCACGAAATGTGTTGATATATATATATCAACTGTACACTTGTGCCTATCAAACCCGTGATTATTGGTGGGGGCTGGCCCCACTCCAACCACAAAAGATTCCATGGGCAAAATATTGAATGATGCAGGAAGCATCAGAAGAAGATGGAAAGAATATAGAGAGTCAATTTCCCAAAATAGATCTAGTGGATATTCAACCATTTCAAGGGGTAGAATTTGATCAAGAACCAATGGTACTGAAAGAAAGAATTAAAATTACCAGGAAATATATTAGTCAAAAACAAGGCTCCAGGAATTGATGGAATAGCAACTGCAATATTTCAACAAGCTGATGAAGCACTGGAAGCATTCACTCATCTATGTTAAGAGATTTGGAAGACAGCTACTTGGCCAGCTGACTGGATAAAATCCATATTAGTACCATCCCAAAGATGTGACAAACAGAATGCCCAAATTATAGAACAATTACATCAATGTAATATGGGGGTAACATCTTGCTGAAGATCATTCAACAACTGTTGCAGAAGTACATTGATAGGGAGCTGCCAGAGTTTCAGGCCAGATTCAGAAGAGCACTTAAAACAAGTGATTACATTGCTTATGTCAGGTGGATTTTGGCTGAAAGGAAAGAATATCAAAAAGATGATTACCTGTGCTTCATTGGCCAAAAAAGTCATTTGGCCAAGTGGACCATAGCAAACAATGTATAGCTTTGATAAGAATGGTCATTCCAGACCACATCATTGTGCACACTCAGAACCCATACATGGGTCCAGTATGAACAGAACAAGGGTATACTGCATGGTTTAAAATAAGGAAATGTGTGCATCAGATGTATCCTCTCAGCATACTTGTCCAGTCTATCTGCTGAGCAAATCATCAGAGAAGCTGGATTCCATGAAGGATTGAAGGAAGGCTTATTAACAACCTGCCAGACGACGCACCTTGGTTGCAGAAACTGAGGATGACTTGAAGCATCAAAGAGCTTTCAGCATGGATTACAATGCAATGTAAAGAAGACCAAAATGCTCAAAACTAGACCAATAGGTAACATCATAATAAATGGAGAAAAGATTGAAGTTGGCAAGGATTTCATCTGGCTTGGATCTACAATCAATGCTCATGGAAGCAGCAGACAACGGATCAGCAGATACATTGCTTTGGGTAAATCTACTACAATAGACCTCTACATTATTGAAAAGTAAGGATGTTACTTTGAGGACTTTGCCTCATATGTATGTGAAATATGAGTTGGGCATTAAATATATAAGATCAAAGAAGAGTCTATGCATTTGAATTGTTGTACTGGAGAAGAATATTGAAAGTACCATCGACTGCCAAAAGAACAAACAAATCTGTCTTGGAAGAAGTACAGCCTGAATGCTCCTTGGAGACAAGCCAGTGAGACTTTGTCTGATGTATTTTGGACATGTTGCCAGGAGAGATGAGTCCCTGGAGGACACCATACTTGGGAATGTAGCAAAGTAGCAGTGTAGTGAAAATGAGGAAGACCCTTGATGGGATGGATTGACAGTGGCTGCGACAGTGGGCTGAAACATAAGAACAATTGTGACGGTGGCAAATGACGTGGGGTGGGAAATTGGGAGGGGAGTGTTTCATTCTCCTTTATGTAGAGACTATCAGTTGGAATGGACTCAATAACACCTAACGACAATTCACAGGATCCAAGAATTAAGACATGGACATCTTTGAGGTTTATTATTCTCCTACCACAGTAACTATAGTTAAATGATTAATTTGTTTATATTCATAGCCTGTAATTTTCTTTCTTCATAATTAATTGAATATTTTAAAAATTGTGTTGTTTGTTTTGTTCTATTTTTCTGACCCTTGTTCATACTTACATTTGCACCTAAAATATGTGCTCAGTAACCAGAAAAATACTGATTTTATTCACGGAGTCCTCTTTTAGGTCCTCAATGAAATGTAATAAATGTGCTATCTGAGTTGAAAACTCCTCTGATCTAAAGAAGTATTTCCTGAAAATGCCTGTCACTTGATGTTGATGTCCCATTATCAACATTAATTGGTCACTTCCTTCTCCTTAAGACACATCCTTCACTTGCCTTCAAAATACCATTCTCCTCCTTCTCCTCCTCCACTCCCTGCTCTTTCTCAACCTCTTTTGTTATTCCACCACATCCTCTCTACAATTGTGTGTGCATTCCTTACATTACTAATAAACTCTAGATCCAATCCCTCTGTGAATGACCTCCAATCTCATGTTAAATATTACCAATGTACAAAACAATCCTACATTTCTTTATGTAGCTCCAACCTTTTCCCTTAGCTAAAGTTGTTGTGTTGATTCTGACTCACAGAGACCCTTTGTAGAGTTTTAATAGCTGTAAATCTTTCTGGGATCAGACAGTCGTACCTTTCTCCCTTGGAATAGCTGGCTGGTTTGAACTATCGACAAAGTTTTGAATTTCATCCCAACACCTCTGAAAAACCCAATCCTGCACATATAATCTTTGATACAATGGTTTGTGAACCACACTCATAATTGCACAGGTACAGATACCAACACACACACACACATACTTGGAGACATATTTAGCTCCTCTTCTTTTCTCACAAGCATTTTAATACACTGCTGCTGAATGAAAAGCTACAAGTCCGAATTCACAGAGAGGTGCTTTAGCAGACAGCCCTCGTGACCTACTTCCAAAAATGCAGCCATGGTAAACTCTCCAAGTACAGTTATACTTTGATACATATGAGATGGCCAGGAATCAATATTGATACTAGGATAACCGTTTATTTCTCTTCTCTCTCATCGTCATTCCGTTCAGCATCAATCCTAACAGCTCTGCTTAAAAAATTTATCTGACAACTTTTTACTTCTTTTATCACTGACATTTTAGTTTTAGACACTATTATTAATCAACTCAGTAGTTTCCTTTTTGCTTTCACTCTACTTCCCTTACAAAATCTAAAGAAACCCTTCCTATTTTTGTCACTTCTCTGTCCAAAAGTCTTTACTTGTAGTCTTACCCAGAGGAACAATATTCCATGTTTCCTGGAATATCTGGTGTGCTAAGTCTGAGTGTATGAACAGCCTCTATTTGAGATGTTTACAGAGAAAGTGATATTCTGGAGAAGAGGAAGCTTCTTACTAGGTCAAGACAGTAAAGGATGAATTCTGTGCAGAAGGTGATGGTGTAAATGAAGGCTCTGTTGGGCAGCGTAGAAGCAATAGATAGGTCAGCAGAGAAATGAGGGGATTGTGCTTGGAGTATGACCAACAATATAAAAAATGAGAACCATGTTAGGAGTAGCTATTGCTGAGATTCCAAATTTAACTCAGCTATCTGCTTACACCAAACCTCCCAGATTTTATTTCAGACTAGAAGATTGAAAGCAATGCTCTCTGTAGCAAAGGGGACAGCCTGGGACCAGTATTGATGGCATTGAGAGAAGAGAGAACCCAAGAGAGCCAGTGAAGTTCAGGAAGACAGGCTTGGAATCAGCTTGGTACCTACCCCTTTCTATCTGCTAGTTCAAAGTCAATTATTGGATTTCTGAACTTTATTTTATTGAAAGAGGGATCTATTTCTAAAACTAGCTCTAAAATTTATTTATTTGAAGACTTTTGGAATAGCCATTGAACACTCAAACCAAACCAATTGCTGTCCAGCCGATTCTAACACATAGCAAGGTTTAGGAGAGATTAGAACTGCTTCATAGGGTTTCTGAGAGGAATTCTTTGAGGAAGAGTTTGCCATGCGTTTCTCCCTTGGAGCTGCTGGAAGCCTGTGAGTTAGCAAACCAACCTTGAACCCACTATACAATCATAGCTGCTTATACTCCTCATGGTTCTTCTAGATCGCTCTCCATATATCAATTTTTTACTTGAAGAACCTTTTTATTAATACTTCACTAATGAAATCTTCTACTGAACAAAGAAAAGTTTCTTTCATTCATATGTTTTCAATGTAGCAATATGACATCAATACTTTTGAATACCATTACTTTTTTCCCCCTGTGTGTAAGTATGTACTTTGGTCAGTTTATAAGCTTTTAAGTCATTAGTGCATTAGGGCAGATCAATTTCTCATGATATCCACTCAAAAATATCAAATATGGAGACTATCTTTTTCCCTGTCTGTAAGCTAGCAAGTTTTTCAGAGCACATGTTTTTGCTAGTTTGGCAGTATTATGCTTGAATGCTTCACTAAAATACCTTCAGCCAGTTACTTCATTTCACCTGTCCAGTCTTATGACCTTGCTTAATTATAATCTTAAAAACAAACATATACAGAAAAGCATTCAGAAGCGTTGCCTGTATAATAGTGTCTGGAGTCTTTGAGTTTATTTTCTCATGGACGAACCATTTATATCTACATTGTCTCTTTGGTCTTCAGAAGAACTCAGAAGGCTGTTACTGAGCATTACTGAGTCACATCTCGTTTCATAGCAAGCCCACGTGACAGAGTTGAACCGTCCCATGTGTTTTGCAGACTGGCATCTTCATAAGAGCATATTGTCAACTCTTCTCCCAGACACTGCTGGGTGGGTTCAAGCTGCTACCCTCTTGGGGAATGTCTTAACCACCATTGTGCCACCGGAGCGCGTTATACCAGGTTTTCAGTGGGATTGAGAAGTGGCTGTCACAACCGAATTGGAACTCAGACCTCTGACCCCAAGTTCAGTGTTCTTTCCCTTTATGACACAGTGACCAGTAAACCATTGTTAACAACAAAACAAACATGAAATTATATAACTAAGGTTATAAACTATTGCATTGCATTTTTAATTTTATGGTAGCTGCATTTTCACCCAATAGAGATTCCCTTTCGATTCATTACCATCACAGAATGGCTCCTTGTGCCAAACTGTGGCAGAGCAGAGAAGAGAATGAGTGACACAGAAAAAGAACAGTGGAGCATCTTGTCAGAGAATAAAACTCCTGCCGAACAGAGAAAAGCAGCCAGCCACAGCAGCTTTCACATAAAGAGTTCATACAAAAACTAGCAACAGAGCGCAGTGCAGAAATCGAAGCCTCACAAACATCTCAATGGGCAATGACGATGCACTTTAAATGAACTTTGTGTAGTTGCAGCAGTAGAAGCCAGTCATTTTCTAGAGACAGTTAAATAACCTCTCTGCTAAAAGCAGGACCAGTTCACTGTGGTTCAATACTTGTGCTGAAAGTTTACATTTCCCCGTCAAATATGCGGAAGCAGAGTTCAACTCTTGTTAGGTTTCTCGCTTACAAAAGGCCATGTGGCCCCAAGGAGGCATCATCAGGCTGTGACCCAAATGATAGGTTGGGCTCCTAAGCTACCCTTACCCAGTAGTGTCTGGTTGACATTATTCTTCACCCATCACAATTGAATTGTATACATATATCGATCTGAGTGTATAAATACGTATATAGAGATTGTGTTTGCAATTGGAACAGAGAATTCAGCTGGGAATATAAATTTTTGGCATCTATTTGAATGGTACCAGTTAAGAATTATGGTGACAGGCAAGACATGGAATGTGCTACCAATGTCACTTATAGGCATAAGTGTATTTCAACTGCCCTTGGGAACATGAGAACCATCTGCTCATACTCTGCTCACGTTAGTTTTATATGGGTGGTGGAACTTCTTCCTGCTCTTTTTCATCTCAGAAAGACTTACTGTAAGCACTTGATATGCTATCCTCTCCAACAGCAGTTAATTTATTTCTCACTCATTTCTATTATCTCCAAAGCACTTTCCTCTGCCTGAAGTGATCCTACTTATTTAATTATGGTTATTGCAAACTTTCTGTTCATTGGATTAGAAATCTTCTCGATAAATAAGCCATAGCTATACAAAATACTTGACATATAATGAAGAATCCATAACTTTGTTAGGAAAAAGTCATTATAATACTAAATAATATGTTGACAGTCAAATGAGATGACAACTGGAAATCACCTAGCGCAAAGCAATCTTTTGTCTTTGTGTGTGTGTGTGATGCTCTCACATTACCATTACTTCTTTATCTATGAATTAAACTTCTTCGCCCATTTATTTTGCTTCATCATACTTGCCTAGAAAAATTATAGTTCTGGTTAAATCCAGTTCTTTACATAACTCCACTGTGCCTACAAAGCTGGAGAATATAACCCCACCTAGCTGCTTGGTCTCTGTCTCCGTTCATGGTGCTTAAACTCTGCTCTGCCATTTGAATGCTTTCCCCTGGTTCAATTCTTCCTTCTTGCTCTTCTGAAATAAATCTTAAATGTCTTCTTCTCTCTCCTGAAACTGCCTTCATCTCTTCCCTGCTCTCAACGGACACCCTTATTTTACTGAAAAACATACACGCAACCAAATGAAAAATCTGCAAACCGAGCTAAGGTTTATCTGCTCACATATTTGGTTCCAATTTGGAACCAGTTTTACACACTTGCAATCAGTACAAACATACAGATAGACTCATACAGGCCCTGTGCTTGGTGTTTAATATTGTGTTCTTGTCTTAAATATAGCATAATAATTTCATCTTTGTATCAGTGCCCTGTGAGCAAAATCCAATAGGAACAATGGACTTTCAACTCATAACGCCTGCTTCACACGCCTGTCGGCCTCCCCAAATCGGATACAAATCCTGTTGGGAGTTACTCAGAATTCCATGTTTTAGGCCTATAAAGTGTTTCTGAAGGTCTGCAAAGGGTACTGGTTCAGGGTGAGTTAAGGTTGGGCACACATATTGTGGCATTTTGGGAAACAACTGTCTCCTTCTGAAGTAGCAGCAGCCCCGCTCAATTGGCAGGCAAATGGGTCTCCCACTGATTCCTGATCCAAGTACCTAGCACATGCTAGCCAGAAGACGGATTGCTTGAAGAGGAGAAATAACTCCTCCCACGTGTTCGAGCTGCAGGCTAATGACAAGGGGAAGTTGGCTTTCTTGCTGGACTGAACATGAGATGCTGCAGCTGTTGTTAGGTATCAGTTCAGTTCTGACTCCTAAGATCTCTATGTACAACAAAAGGAAACAATGCCTGGTTCCGGGCTTCCTTGCAATTGTTTGATCCCTTTGATGCAGCCACTGTGTCAACCCATCTTGCGGAGGGTCCTCTTTTTCACTGCCCCCCTTCTTTATCCAAAATGGTGTCCTTTTCCGGGGACTGGTATCTCCTGATAACATGTCCAAAGTACATGAGACCACCTTTCATCATTCTTGTTTCTAAGGAGCATTCTTTCTTTTTAAAATAATTTTATTAGGGGTTCATGCAACTCTTATCACATCCATACATACATTAATTGTGTCAAGCACATCCATACATTCATGGTCCTCATTATTCTCAAAACATCTCCTCTCCATCTAAACCCCTGGCATCAGTTCCTCATTTCCCCCTTCCTCCCTGCTCCCCCCTCCCTCATGAACCCTTGATAGTTTATAAATTATTATTTTGTCATATCTTGCCCTGTCCGACGTCTCCCTTCACCCACTTTTCTGTTGTCCGTCCCCCAGGGAGGAGGATAGATAGATAGATAGATAGATAGATAGATAGATAGATAGATAGATAGATAGATAGATCCTTATAATCAGTTCCCCCTTTCTAACCCACCCTCCCTCCACCCTCCCAGTCTAAAGAGCACTCTGACTGTATTTCCAAGACAGATGTATTTGTTCTTTTCCCCATCCATGATACTTTCAGCATTCTTTGCTCATCCATTAATTAGAATGCATCGATTCTTCATCAGTCTTCCTTATTCAATATCCAATTTTCACATACTTATTGAGGTGATTGGTCTTCGAATTGACATCCTTGCTTTTTCAGTCTTTAAAGAGGTCTTATGCAGGAGATGGACTCATTGCAATGCATCATTCGACATTAGACATCATTGACAGCTGCTTCCATGGAAATGGATTACAGATCCTAGCAAGACAACATCCTTGACAACTTGAATCTTTCCTCCATTTATTGGTTGTGAGGAACATGGGCTTTTTTACACTGAGCTTTAGTACCTCCTGAAGGCTGTAATCTTTTATCTTCAGCGAGTGCTTCCAGTCCTCATTTTCAGCAAGCTAGGTTGCGTCATCTTCATTTCACAGGTTATTAATAAAATGTCTTCCAAACCTAATAGCCTCTTCATATAGTCCAGATTTTCTGATGATTTTCTCAGCGTTCAGACTGAATAAAAATGGGGAGAGGATACAGTCCTGTCCCACATATGTTCTCATTTGAAACCATGCAGCATTCCTTTGTTCTATTCACACAATTGCCTCTTGATCCATGGACAGGTTCTGAATGAGCACAATTACGTGTTCTGGAATGCCCATCTTCTCAAGGCTAACCATGATTTGTTATGGCTCCCACAGTCAAGTACCTTTACATAGTAGTCACTAAAACAAACACAAGTAAACATCGCTTTGGTATTGTTTGCTTGCAGCCAATATTCATCTGGCATCAGCAATGATTTGTCTTGTTTCAAGTCCTCTTCTGAATCCAGCCTGAACCTCTCACAGCTCCCTGTCAATGTACTGCCGCAACAGTTGTTAAACGATCTTCAGCAAAATACTACGTCCATACTGTATTTAGGATAATGTCCTATAATTTGAGCATCCTGTTTGGTCACTTTTCTTTGGAATAGGTACAAATATGGATCTCTTCTAATCAGTGGGCCAAGTGTCATCTGAATTCCCTAGTATAAATGATTTCATGCTCCTAGGGCTCATCAACTTGTTGAAACATTTCACTTGGCATTCTGTCAATTCCTGGAACCTTGATTTTAGCTAATGCCTTCAGGGCATCATGGACTTCTTTCTTTTGTGCTGTTAGTTCTTGATAATATGCTATCTCTTGAAATGGGTGAATATGGATTAGTTCTTTTTGGGACAGTGACTCGTCATCCATCTTCTTTTGATGTTTCCTACATCATTCAATATTTTGCCCACAGAATCTTTCAATATTAAACTTGAGGCTTGAAGTTTTTAGTTTTAAGATATTCTGAGTGTTCTTTTTTGGTTTTCTACTTCTTCTAAGCCTTTCCATATTTCATCATAAGAGTTTACTTTGCTGTTCTAAAGCAGCAAAGCAAAGCAGTCCTTTGAAATTTCGGTTCAATTCTTTTATTTCATTCTTTCTTCCATTTGCCTTATTTACTCTACAATTAACAACTCATTAGGTTTTCTGACTAATATATAATGTATCAAATCCATTCTTGAGATGTTCTGGAAATTCAAGTGGGATAGACTCAAGGTAGTATTTTGTCTCTCGTGGGCTTCTTTCCTTTCCTTCTGCTTCAACTTGAACTAGCGTGAGCAATTGAAGGTCTGTTCCACTGATACTGGCTACTGATATTAAACTCCTCCATCATCTCTTCTCACAGATTTAGTCAATTTGATTTCTGTGTGTTCTTTCAGAAGAAATCCATGGGTTTGGGGCCCTTTTTTGTGGTGATGACAAAAGGTGTTTGCAATGAAGTTGTTGGTCTTGCTATTTTGGTGTGTGACCTACAGCTTCATTTTTATCACCAAGATCTTATTTTCCAACTCTTCCATTTTGTTTTCAATGTTTGCATTCAAATCACTAGTAATTAGTTATCCATGCATATTGATTACATGTTTGACTAATTTCAGACTGAAGAGATTGGTAAAATTCTACAATTTCTGTATCATTAGCTTTAGTAGTTGGTGCATAAATTTGGTAATAGTTGTATTACCTCCTATGTGAATAGATAAAATCCTATCACAGACAGCATTGTACTTCAGATCTTGAAATATCCTTTTTGACAATGAATGCAATGCCATTCCTCTTGAATCAGTAATTTCCAGCATAGTAAAACTTTTGACTTTTTTATTCAAAATGGCCAATTCAAATCCATTTCAGCCCAGGAATGTTTAAGATATCAATCTTCATGCATTCAGTTCATTATTGCTAATTTCCAATTTTTCTAGATTCATATTTCACACATTTACATTCCAATTATTTATAGATGGCTTCAGCTGTTTCTTCTCATTCTGAGTTGTACCCCATCAGCAAGTGATGACTGAGAAGACTTTACTCTTCGCAGGTTTCCTCCACTCTTTGTTACGGTCAACCCTGCTTTAAGAAAGCAGCTCTTCTTCAGTCATATTGTGAGTGCCTGTTGACCTGAGGGGTTCTCTTCAGGCACTGTTTCTGACAAGGTTCTACTGCTATTCATATGGTTTTCAGTGACTAACTTCTCTGAAGTTGATAGGCTATCTTGTTTTCCAGTCTGTTCTTAGTAGGTAAATTCTGCCAAAACTTGCTCACTTTGAGTGATTCTGCTGGTATTTGAAATACCAGTGACATAGCTCCCAGCGTCAGTAACACTCAAGCCACCGCAGTGTGACAAACTGACAAACAAGTGGTGGGATACCATAAGCAAAGCCCGCTATCTTTGCTAAATGATTGGTAAAGAGAAACATAAATCTAATTCCCACCTGAAATTCGGTCTCGTCATCAGTTTCTCACTTCTCCATCCTCACTCCCATTCCGCCAAACAACATTCTTTCTCATCAGTTTGAAAAAGACCGGGATGCAAGCTATGTTGGCACTGTTCAGATGGGTCAGAGCTCAGAAGTTAGAAGTGTTCTGTCTATCAGACTGCCAAATTTTTAAACACCATCTCCTGGCTCACTACTCCTAATGACTCATAGTTCTTAGACGTGAGTCATAGAATGCACAGAAAATCTATACTTACAGCAACGGTTCTCAACCTGGGAATTGTGACCCCTTTGGGGGTCAAATAACCCTTTCACAGGGGTCGCCTAGGACCATCAGAAAACACATATTCCTGATGGTCGTAGGAATTATTCCTCTATCCGTCTCCAGGTGGGTTCCCCCCACATGCAGATATACCCACATACGAGTACCCAGCATAATGACATCATCGTTTTAACCCCATCACACACACCCCATACAAATACAGGTATATGTGACAGGGTTGGAGCCATAATGTACTTATGCAGACCAGTCACACATGTGTAGAGAACAGCTACTGTGTAGAGAGCAGCTGTTGTGTTGAAAGAAGCTACTCTGTTAGAAGCAGCTACTGTATTGAAAGCAGCAGTATTGGAGATAAAATGACACTTCTTGAATTATAATTCCTGGGTAAATGTAAAATTATGCATTGTAAAATCATCAACTACTGATTTATAATCTGTACTATGGGAACTTAATATGGATGCTAATTGGTCTTTCTTATATTCAGCTGTGGTTGATGTGAATACTGCCCCCTTGTGATAGTAACAGGTATGTAAAGGAAACAACAGAATGGTAAATCAAGAAATTTTAATGAACTGTATTGACTGAACTATGCCATGTATCATCTTTTGTATTATTAAAGCTATTGTCATATAATATTTTCATTAGTAGACCATCCCATGACAATGGATTGTGTAAATAAGAACGTTAAGAAAATAAAATCTAATGAGGATTTTGTACAGTATGGTTTTACCTCAATAACTACAGCAGGAATTGAGAAACCGCAATGTGCTATTTGTTGTGAAGTTCTATCAGCCTAATCTATGAAACCAAACTAACTAAAACGCCATTTTCATTGCAAGCATCGAGCTTTGCCTCAAGGATACCAACTATTTAAAAGCAAAGCTGATGGACTCAAGAAAGCCAGACTTGACACTGGTGGCAAGGACCACAAACAAAATATAGCTGCCATTGAAGCTTCATATTTGGTGGCACTCAGAATCACCAGAGCTATGAAACCCTTGTTTATTACCTACACAATATTCAATCACACCACTGCTGGTCCATTTGTAAGGACTTTCATTTTTATATGTAGGTGTACTACATATTGCAGGATGTAGACTCTTCAAGGGTTAAATACTAGCCCTGGAATTGACTTAATAATTCTTCTACTTCTAAAGTACTGATGCTATCTGCTGTTGATTCAGCCCTTGACTCACTAAAATCCCATGCACAATGGAAGGAATTGTTGTCTGCACCATTCCCATGATCAGTTGCAGATCAGACTTTATATGGTATTTGTTGTTTTTTCCCTCTTCTCTTTTCTCTACTTTTTATTTTGTTATAAATATGCATAGGAAAATACACCTTCTTGACTATTTCTACATGTAAAACTTAGTGTCATTGATTACTTTTATAGTTGTTTCAAGTAGCTCTGGTGGAGCAGTGGGTCAGGCATTTGTTTATTACCTACACAATATTCAATCCCACCAGCTGATCCTCTAGAGAAAAATGAGGCTGTCTACTCCTGTAAAGATTTGTAATTTTGGAAAGCAGGTCTAGTCTGCCCTATAGGATTGCTATGAGTCAAAATGGGCAGTGGGGTTATTTTGTTCAGTATGATGTTCCAAAATTCTTTCATGTTTTGGCTTCAGGACATCATTTCTCTTTATGATTAATAGCCCATTGTGTGTGTGATATTTTGTTCATCCACTAATTTTGGTGGGACATTTGATTATTTCTAGTTATCATGATAAGTGTTTCATTGGACATGGGTGTCCAGGTTCACATTTCAGCCTTCACTCCTTCTGGATGTAGTCATAAGATGAGGGTTGCTGCGTCAGATCGTTACTGTGCCATCCCATCAATTTCCACTCATAGCAACCCTATGGATAGCAGACCAAAATGCCCCTGTGAACTGTGCTGTCCTCACAGTTGCTTTTATGTTAGAGCCCACTGTTGCCATTACCGTGTCAATCCATCTTGTGGATGGTGACATAGTTAGTTTATTGTGGCAACCTGGCCGATAAACACATGTGGGGTTAATTGAAGGGCAGAGAGATAAATGGCTCAGTGAGCCTCGCCTTTCAGTTTTTGGGTCTCTTGCTTTCTGATGGTTGGACCAGGGTGCGGCTGCCTTAGCCAGTTCCCTGCTTTAGCTGGCAAGGCTCACTTCCTGCAACACATCCCTGAGGAGAGGTCACATGGACCTACCCCGATGCAGCCAAGGGTGCTGGAGCAGCCGTGTAGAGACCCCTGCCAGTGCTGAGATGCTTACACATTCACTGACTCAGCTTTCCTCCTGCAGTCAGCATCATTGTATCTGTTCTGTAAGATGGAGGACTTTGTTGGACATATAGGTTAATGGGTTAATGTTGGACTTGTAGGCTTGGGCAGCCCTGGGTTGGCATGTTTTCTTGATGCGCACTTACCCTTTATAAAAAAAAAACTCTCTCTTATACATGAGTTTCTGTGGATTTGTTTCTCCAAAAGGTACCCAGACTAATATAGAAGGTTTTCCTCGTTCTTGCTGTTCCTCTACTTAAGAAAGCAGGATGTCCTTCTTCAGAGATGGGACTATCCTGATAACATGTCCAAAGTACATGAGACAAGTTTTTACCATCCTTTCAACTAAGGAGCATTCTGTTTGTACTTCCTCCAAGACAGATGTTTGTTCTTTTGACAGTCCAAGGTACTTTTAAAATTGTTTATCAGCACCGTAGCTCAAATGCCCTATTTCTCTTCAGTTTTCCTTACTCAATATTCAATTTTCATATGCATATGAGGTGACTAAAAATACCAGAGCCTGGGTCTGGCACACCTTAGTCCTCAAAGTAGCATTCTTGCTTTGGGTCACTTTAAAGCAGTCTTGTGCAGCAAATTCAACCAACACAATGCACCCGTTGATCTCTTGACTGCTACTTCCATAAGAAACGATTGTGGATCCAATCAAGACAAAATCCTTGCCAACTTTAATCTTTTTCCCTGTGTATCATGATGTTACCTTTTGGCCCAATTGTGAAGATTTAGTTTTCCTTTACATTGAGTGGTGATACATACTGCAGGCTTCAGTTCTTGACCTGCATCAGTAAGTGCTTCAAGGCTGCCTTACTTTCAGTAAGCAAAATTGTTGTTAGTTAGCATTCCTCCAAACTTTTTTTCTGAAACCATTTTATTGGGAGTTAATACAGATTTTATACCATGCTGTAGTTCAATCACACCAAGCAGTTATTATATAATTGCTACCGCAGTTTCAAAACATGATTTTCCTTCCTGAACTCTGACATCAGCTCTCTTTTAACCACCCTCCCACTACTGCATGCCCCCCACCCCCCACCTGTTGCCCTGAAACCCTTATTCTGCTTGGTGTCCCTATAGATTCATAATTCTGAGTTTCATATACTGAAAAACAGAAAAAATGTATAGCATAAATCCAGGAGGGTGATCCCAATGACATAACACATTTGATATAAACTCCAATATAAACAAACATAAAACAAAACAAAAAAAAACAGAAAATGTTGAAAGCCACATCAGCCTAATGCAACTGATCAGGTTTGAACCATTGGATTAGGTTTATCCTTCTGATGTTCTATAGTCAATCTAGGCTGATACTATTCGCTTCTTTGACTAGATTATATGATTTCCAATCCTCAGTTATTGATGTTGATGCGCTTCTTCCATGTGGACTTAGTCGCCATCTCACTTAGATGGCTGCTTGTCTGGAAACAAGCCTTTAAGATCCCAGATGCTATTTTAGTTGATAGACAGGCACCTTCTAATTTTTTTCCCCACATTTTGCTACAGTACTTATATCTTCTGCGTTTCTTTACTGAAGGCAAGTGTTGAGCAGGGTCATAATGTAACAACTAACTGTTCTTAAGTTGGAGTTAGGATTTAGTGCAAGCCCCAGACGCCTTCCTGGATCTATGTTTTTTTTTTGTTGTTGTTGTTGTTGTATTAATCTGCCTTGTCTTCTGCTCAGAACCTCCTTGTTAATTTGTAGTAGAACATGTTATTGATCATCCTCCTGGAGCATAATGATCTTCCACAAATATTGTCTTTGATTAGTCCCGTATTAATTTTTAAAGCCCTGTTGAGAGAGGGATATTAGGCCAATGTAGGTTAACCCTATATCACAGTACCTGAATTAATCACTTGTGCAAGATCAATCCTTCCATGGCTGGGTGATAATTACACAAACAATGAGCGTTAATTATCGGGGAAACATAATAATATTCACTAAGAATGTCAATCACAGGCTTATTAGAATAATACGTACCTTAATGCAGCGTCTAGGGCATTGCTGTAGCAAGGCCATGTTTACCCACCTACCAACAGTTCGATAATATTGGTACAGCTGTCTTCTGCTTCCTCACACACCATGAATTTTCTGTCTTAAGTCCTCAGGTTACAAGTTATATAATCATGATCATCAAGAGTTTTAGAACATTTTCTTCAATTTTTACTCATTATCAGCTCCCATTTTCTCCCAACCTCACCTAACTTACTCATAGGAAATCATTAATCCAGTTACTGTCTCTGTAAATTTATATCTATAGCCTGGATTCCATCTAAAGAGAACCATTAAAAAAGCAGCCAACAAAAAACTAATAAGAATAGCAAAGTAAAACAAACAACTCAACTGAAAATAAAGCAGAAAGTATTAAAGATGAGAACAAGTTTTGATGGAATGTAAGGGAAATAAAATGATAGGGAGCTATATTTTAATCTAACTACATCTGCAAATCTCCACTTTCCAACGCATTCAGGCTATTCAAATCCCTGGTCCATAGTCAAAGGGTATTCCCTGAGGCCTCAATCCACCTTTCTTTAGAATAAGTACACATATGTATACTCTTACTGTCAGTTGGCCAGGTCACTATCTTCCAAATTTGGCATAGATGAATGAGTGCTTCCAGTGCTTCATCTACTTGTCAAAACATTTCCATTGTTTTGGCACCTTGTTTTGGCTCGTGTCTTCAATGCAGCTTGGATACTCTTGCAATGGAGGAGTGTTTATTAATTGTTTTTCCTGGGTCAATTCAATTTTTTTATAAACTATCAAATATTTTTTGTTTGGTGGGTTTTGTTTTATTTAGTGGGTATATCGTTTTCTATCTCCTGACGTTCCTATGAGTTTAATTGGCCCCGACAGCAAATAACACAGCAACAGGACTTTCATTGGCTGATTTCATGAAGATTGATAGCTAGGCCTTTTTCCCAATCTGTCGTGGTCCGGAAGTTTTGCTGAAACATGTTTTGCATTAGAGCAACTGACAGGCTTTACTGACTGATGGGTGGTGGTTGCATATGAGGTACATTATTCAGGGTTCAATTCTGAATCGCTTACACGAAAGGTATCAATTCCCCCACTGAACTAGCTAAAGTATTCAGAGTCTTGAACTTGGTTCAAAGCTAATGACTCTTTCTTTGCTTTAACATGGCTGATTATTTTCTGCATGTTATCCCAAGGCAGTCAGAGGCAGCTAGTGGAAATGGAGGTTTGTCATTCAACTCGATAATCTAAAAATATCGACTGTACAGAAAACACAATGGTAAGGATTTGAAATATATAACCCATATCCAAGCTTGGACTTACCTACCTATTATAGGATATGGCAATGTTTCTGAAGTAGTCCAGTTTGCCAAATCATCATTATTTTGAAATATACTGTTTTCCAATTATATCCAATAGTGCTCTTTAATATTAAAGCAATAAAACACAAACCTCTGCTGTTGAGTCCATTTTGATTCACCGTGACCTTATGTGCTAGAAACTAGAATCTCCCTACAGGGTTTTCTTGGCTTGAATCTTTGGGGAGGCATGTTTCCTCATGGACTGCTAGGTGGGTTCAAAACACCAAGCTTTAAAATAGTAGACACGTGGGACCCATTTACCACACATGGACCTGCTTTTGTGGACGGTCATAATTATTTCCTCACTAAACAATTTCTCACAGTAAAATTTTGGGATTAAAAAGAACAACAAAATTTTAAGTGTTTCATATGTATTGTCAGATCATATGCTTGAAAGATGTATGGATTTATCATCCTAGGAGAAATGTTTGAGAGTATTCATATAATATTTAAATATCACTTAATATCTTAAAGCGGGTCAGAAGCAGAAAAGATTAACATATGGGAGAAAAGAAAATTCTGAGTGGCAATGCAGGGAAAGCAATTCAACAGGCACAGAAACTGAGCACTGAGCTCCGTCTTGATAGGACATGTAATTGTTCTTCAAAGTGTAGAGGGCACAGGTCATGCCGTCTATGGATTTATTGTGTACTTAGATTTTTGTGAAAATCTTTTCTCCTGATACTCTCTCAACAATCAAAATGCAAAAATTCAAGGATGGGAGCACTTACTGTTAATAAGCCAAATGTTGAAAGTCTGCTATAGTTCTCTTCAATTTCTACTCGTAATGAATCTGCTTTTAGATATTGTGGATATAAATCCATGTAGCATTTCTCCATAAGGAATTTGCTGTTGGAGTTCTGCTGTAATATAAGTCTTTTCTCAATGTGGAGAAAATTGGACAATTATCCCTCTCAGATGATTTATATAAAGAATTGCAAGAGAGTTGGTTGCCTGCTAGCATTACAGTAATATGAGTGTCACAAGTTTTAAAAGTTCCTCCTTTGTCTGCTAGTAATTTTCATTTCTTTAAAAAAATGTCCTTTCTCTTGAACTTTGATGAACAGAGAAAGAAAATACTACTAGAGATAATATACAACGTTGGAAAGATTTTAAATGGAAAGTTCTGTTCAGTCTTCCTAGCTGACTTTGTTTTCTGCTTAGTATGAGCACCAGGTGCTGTTGAGGCAATTGCAACTCTTGATGCCAGCAGGGGTGCAGAGGATCGCTCTATTCCTTAGGGTTTTCAGGATTGTAACTTTTCAGGTGCACATCGCCAGGCCTTTCTTTCGAGGCACCTCTGGGTGTGTTTGAACTGCCAAGCAGAAATGCACATTTACTCCAGACTGATCTGAAAATGGCAGAAGAAAGACAGTAATGTCATCAATGACTGGAAGCCTCTCTTGAGTGGCAAACTCACCAACACCTGGGGCATGGGGCTACACATGAAGCATAGCCGAGAGGGCAGCGGGTCTTTGTGTTATTTGTAAATATGTCTGTGTACCCAAGACGTGAGCTCTTGGTTTCTTCAGTGGTGAACAAAAAGAAGCAATGTGTCTACATATATCTTTCCATTTGCCATTTCTTTCCAGTTAGCATCTTTAACAAAACTCAGGCCAAGGAGTCAATGCTGACTCATACAGACCCAATAAGATACATTAGGACTGCCCTGTACGGTGTCCAGTGCCGTCATCATTACAGAAGTAGACTGCCAGGTCTTCCTTCACAGAGCAGATGAGGATGGTGAACACTGACTTTTGACTTCGTAGCCAAGCACCTAACTATTGTGTCTGAGGGGCACCTCTAAATCCTCCAGCTGCACTTATTCCTAGTGAGATAGAATATTTTGACAAGCACTCTTTTTTTGCCAAAAATTATATGTACAAAAAAATTATATGTAACCTAGTAGCTACTTGGTGCTGTACACTTGTGAGAATAATCGGTCTTGCTGTTAATTGCAAGTAGTGCCTTTATGAAATATTGTAACACCTTTTTGAAGGAGTTCCAGCATTATTCATTTTTCACCAGGACACATGATGAGTTAGTAAGAAGTGACATGATGAAATAAATCTGCTAGATGATGGCTTTGCTTGTATTATGTTTTAGGACACAACTTCCCACAAACCAGGTTGCTAGGGTGATATGTGACCTCTTTTTAAAAAAACTTCCTTTATGCTGCAAAGCCAAAGAAGTGAATGAAAGTCAGCAGGACTGCTTTTAAGAGCAAGAGTGAAAGCACAAAACAATTTGAGATGAAAGGCACAAGAAACCCCTACTAAAGTAAGAGCTGATGTTCTTTTTTCAAATGAATAAAAACATCCACACTGAACCAAAGGCCTAGTGGTAAGCAAGATTTGCCATGTCCTGTTGAAGTTTTGAACTAGATACTTGATTTTTTAAAATCATTTTATTAGGGGCTCATACAAAATACTTGATTTTCAACTCTTACGTATTTCATTTAAGTGTTAGACATTTACTCATTTGTGGATTTATATTTTTAAAACCTCGTTGGCAATTCATTTGCCTTAAAAATGAATATTATGAAATCAGAGTAATTCAGTGTTTAAGAAACATTAAGATAACATCTGGAAAAACCACCAGATACCAGTAATAAGAACTGACAGATTTACTTTTATTCTTTTATGAGAGTGCCAATTCTCCAGTTCATATTTTTAGCAAAACAATAAATAATGAAATCAAATACAGCTGGATCTTACATATAACTTCTAGGAAAACTCTATTAAAGTGGGCGTGTTGACTCTATTATATTAAAACAAACAAAGAAATGCATGAGTGTCCAAACCGAAATGCAGATTTTAGTTAAATATTTTCATAAGGCCATCTGTCTTTGATAATAAATTGAAGGGTAAAGGTTATGGCTGTACAAAACAATGAAAGACCAAGAAGTAAATCATGCATTTCTATTTACAGTGAAAACTAATTGGGGAGCATTTTTCTGACTTATTTTGTCCTCATATAAGGAATAACTGGCATGATCTGAAAAGACAATATCATCTTAGACCTGGCTCATAATCATTATCATCACTAATCACCTGAAGGTTTCTCTTATCCTCTTTAAAATGGAAAGGCCATCTCAGTCTTAAATCTATCACGGCAGCAGCAAATTGCAATCAATAACGAGAGCTAGAGAAGGGCAGCTAATAAATATTCTGTATTATAAAATGAGGAGCTGATGCCAGGGGCTTAAGTGGAGAGCAAATGTTTTGAGAATGATGAGGGCAATGAATGTACAAATGTGCTGTACACAATAGATGTATGTATGGATTGTGAGAAGGGGTGTATGAGCCCCTAATAAAACGATTAATAAAAATAAATAAATAAAAGATGAACGGAGACCCTTCAGAGGCTCTGAGCTTAGCCAAAGTCCTACTAAGAAGAGATGACAGCTCGGATGAAGAATTCCAATTATCTTAGAATATTAGCAACAGAGATAAATAGGAGGACTCAGAGGACCTAGAATATAGATAGTTCCTACTTAGGTACTCCTAATACTGTTACTATTTCTCTATTAAGTTAGATGACTCGCTAACAGGGCAGCTCTGGTAGTTCAGTGACTACGCTTTTATCTAGTAATAATTAACTGAACGGTCGGCAGTCCCAGCTCAGCCCTCGAGTTTCTGTGGGTGAAAGACAAGGCACTTATGGTCTCGGAAACCCCAGGGGTCAGTTCTGCTCGGTCCTATAGAATTGTTGAATTGGAATAAACTGCAAGGCACAGGATATTCATTGACAAGTAGGGCTTATTGGTTATTACGAGTCACTGTATGAAGACCAGTCATGATTTATATCCCAGGAGATGCCCAAACAGCCTTTGATTGTGGTGTAAACAGAAGTGTGCAGCATTCTTCTGGGAAGGGTTAGAAACATGGCAAAACTTTCAGAAGTATATAGACCTAGTTGGAGGATATGATGAAAAGCAATCGCTTCACATGTTGATGTTTTTGTTTAATAAAGGTTTCTGTGATTTTGTAGCAATACTTTCTGACTTGAAATACACAGTGGCAAGCAAGCATTCTTTTCTCTTTTTCCCCCTATTTTAGTGTTTATTTATTTATTTATTTTAACATTTTATCAGGGACTCATACAACTCTTATCACAATCCATACATACATTAATTGTATAAAGCACATCTGTACATTCTTTGCCCTAATCATTTTCAAAGCATTTGCTCTCCACTTAAGCCCTTTGCATCAAATCCTCTTTTTCCCCCTCCCTCCCCGCTCCCCCCTCCCTCATGAGTCCTTGATAATTTATAAATTATTATTTTGTCATATCTTGCCCTGTCTGGCATCTCCCTTCCGGACAGGGCAAGCATTCTCTTCTGATGCACACCCCAAAGCGTAATAATAATTATTATTACTATATTATTATTACCTTCAAGAATTTTTTGTGTATTTGGAAGCGTTTCTGTAATGTGTTTTCTGTGTAGAAAGACATGCCGTTCATGAAGACAGACATTTCACTGACATAGATAACCATCCTACCACACTTTTCCACCTTCAGAGACAGATTTATTTCATAGTACTCTGGCACCTGCATAAAAGAGTGGGGAAGGTAAGTAACAACAATATTGCTACACAATAATATAAACCTTTATCACACATATATATCATCATGTGAAGCCATTGTTTCTTGACACGTCCTCCATCCAGGTCGAGACACTTCGGAAGCTGGTGCCTCAAACTCTCTGACGCTTCCTGCACAGAATTCTGCGCTCTTCCATTTACACCCCCAAAAAGAAAGAAAGCAAGAAAAGTAGTAGTTTCAGCATTCTTCAGGGACTTGAATTGCGCTCTTGAAAAAAATTATTTTGACTTTGGGGAGCAAAATGGCAGAACGGTCACGATAAGGGCTGTAAGGTAGATGAAACAAGGCTTCCACGCCCCCCGCCAAAAAAAAAAAACTCCCCCCTGCGACCGTCCTTGATACTCTCAAAGAATGAAAAATACATTGAGAATGGGGGGGGGGGGGGGGAGGAATGCCTTGATGCAATTTCCCAGATCATTTACTTTTTGATACGCTTTTCAATTTTCTTGAAACTTTGTCCTAATAAGCCCCCAGGATCATTTTATGTAAGTCTAGAAAATCTATCCAGATTACCCCTTGGGTGTTTTTTGCCCCGCCGCTGTCGCCCCCCCCCAAAAAAAACTAGAAACTTATGTGCTGACCTCTCTGCTTTGAATTTATTTTTCTAACAGTAGTTACATTGGCATATACTTCACATACACAACGTAATCATTCAATCATATTAAGAAGAGTTTTGCAATCATCACCATAATCAATTGTAGAATATTTTCTTCTCGCACTGATTTTGGAAACACCCCACTTCCCCCCATCTTCTCCTACCCTGCTTCCAGCAATCACCAGTGCATTCACTGTCTGTAGATTCATGCACACCTGATTTAATATACAGAAAATCATGCAAAAACATAAACAGAAAGCAAACAAATGCTCTTAAAGTGTACAAGTCAGATTTTTAAAAAAATCACACGGTTGTGTAGTCAACCCAGTACTTTTATAACATTTTATCACTTGTATGAGTCCCTAATAAAATGTAAAAAAAGAAAAGAGGAGAAAAAAATGATTAGGGCAAAGACCGTACAGATGTGCTTTATACAATTGATGTATGTATATGTATGAACTGTGATAAGAATTGTATGAGCCCCTAATAAATTGTTAAAATCAAAAAAAATAAATAAAATAAACAAATTCAGCAAAATAAACAAATAAAATCGATTGTAAAAAAAAAAAAACAGCCCTGTAGCGTTACTATTTTCCTTCCTTCATGGCCCTGGTCAACCACTGGTCAACTTCCTGTCAGTGTAGATTTGCCCGTTCTGTTTCCATGGAGCCCGCGCAGCAGAGTGGATTCCTCACTGGCCTGCTGCCACAGGTCAGTTGGCTCAACATAACCTCTTTGAAGCCACTGCTTTTTTAAAGCACTCTAAGGAGACAACGACAGTGTATTAGGAGAGAACATCTTGCTCCATCCCTGATCACGGAAACAAGTTTAAGCATGATTTGTTAGGGGGGGTGTTTGAAGACAGAGGGAAGGCAAGCGAATGTCCATGTCTGGATAGGACACACAGTTGTGCTCAACTACTGACTGAAAGGTTGCCGGTTCAAACCCATGCAAGTTGTTTTTAGATGCCATCAAGTTGGTTGTGACTCATAGCAATCTTATGCACAGCACAGTAAAACTTCACCAGGTCCTGCAACAGCCCCGGAATTGCTACTATGGCAACTGATCTTGTCAAGGGTCTTCGTCTTGTTTGATGCCCTTCCACTTGACCAAGCATGATGTCTTTCTCCAGAGAAAGGTCTCTCCAAGGATTAATGAACTACCAACTGAAATGTTTCCACAAGCTAATGAAGCACGAGCAGGACCCACTTGCATATGCATTTCCAGGAAATTTGGCAAACAGCAAGTCAACCGACTGGAAGAGATCCATCCAACCAATCGAAAGAAAGGTGGTCCAAGGGAATACACCTCCCAAATACGTGAGAGGAAGTCTTATCACCCTAGCCCCTCAAAAGTATTCTAGCTACAATTTTCCAAGACAAGTTTGTTTGATCTTCTGGTAGCCCCTGATACTTTCAATATTCTTCCCAACATCATAACTTAAAGGCACCGATTCTTCTGTGGTATTCTTTAGTCTTTGTCCAATTTTCACATGCATGTGAGGCGAATCAAAATGCCATGGCTTGCATTAGGTGCACCTGAGTCCTCAAAGGGACATCTTGCTCTTCAACACTTTAAAGAGGTTTTGTGCAATATATTTGCCTAAAGCATCATTTGATTTCTTGACGGCTACTTCTAAGCGCATGAGGAAACCCTTGACAATTTCAATCTTTTCCCAGTTTGTCATGGTATTATCTATTTGTCCTTTATAAATATTTGGGGTTTCTTTACCTTGAGTTCCAATCCATACTGAAGATTGCAGTCGTTGATAATTATCAGAAAGTATTCAAATTCTTCTCATTTTCATTAAGCAAGGTTTTGTCATTGCAGGTTTTTAGTAAGCCTTCCTCCAATCCCAGTGTTGGGTTATTCTCCATATAGAGAAGTTTCTCAGATTATCTGCTCAGTATACACATTAAATATGTATGCTTAAAGAATATGACCCAGATTCATACCTCTCCTGACTTTTAACCATGCAGTGTAACCTTTTCTCTGTTTGAACGACTGCCTCTTGGCTCATGTACAAGTTCCCGTGATCATAATGAAGTGTTATGAAATTCCCATACATAATACTATCATATGTGTTATGATCCATACAGTCGAATGCCTTTGCATAGTCAATAAAACACAAGTAAGCATCTTTGAGGTATCTACTCCCTTCAGCCAAGATCCATCTGATGTCAGAAATGATAACTTAGTTCCAAGTCCTCTTATGAACACAGTTTGAATTTCTGGCAGCTGCTTATCTATGTGCTGCTGTAATTGTTGAATGATCTTCAGCAAAATTTTACATGCATGTGATATTACTGACACTGTGCTATAATTCGTGCATTCTCTTGGGCCACCATTCTTTGGATCGCATACATATATCGATCTTTTCCAGTCAGTTGGGCTACTAGCTGTCTTCCAAATTTCCTTGCACATACACATGGGTATTTCCAGTGCTCCATTGGCTTATTGAAATATTTAAATGGGAGTCCCATTTGGAGCTTTACTTTTCACTCAAACCTTTAGTGAAGCTCAGACACCTTTCAGCAGTATCGTTGGTTCTTGATCACATATAATATCTTGAGATGGTTGAATGTTCACCATTTCTTTTTGGTGCAATGACTTTGTATATCCTTTCTATATATTCCCATAGACTCTTATAATATTTGTCTTCACTTCTTTAAGCTTGAGATAAGCTAATTGTGTTTTTCTCTTTGGTTTTCTAACTCCATGAATTTGCCTGTTTCGTTATAATAGTACTTCATTTTCTTGAGCTGCCCTCAGGTTTTGCTGCATAACCTATGTGACCTTTAGTTGAACCTCATTCTATGCTTCTATGTCTCCAACATGTATAACTTTGTAGTTTATTAATACTAAAATATATTTTAAACCCTTAGATATAAAAATAGACACATGCACTAAAATTATCCAAGTGTACTTTACCTAGTCCACTAGGTAAGCAGCTTCCCTTACAGATTACCATTCTAGGGAGGAACATTGTTTATTTGTAAGCATTTAATAAAACTCAAGCCATGGGATATAGATTTATAGTCTGGTTCCCAATTCTCATAATACTTTTGTGATAATTACTTTATCTTACTATTTTTAAAATTTGAGTAAAACTAACTCCTCCAGGACCACCAGGTCCAGACATCTTTGCTAATAAGAATAAAAATTCTTACGCACCAAATTCCAAAGCAACTACTGCCATTGAGTTGATACTGCCTCATAGCAACCCTATAGGAAAGGTTAGAATTGACCCTGTGGATTTTTGAGACTGCAACTCTTTAAGGGAGTAAAAAACCCAGTCTTTCCCCCCTTCCAAGTGGCTGCTAATTTCAAACTGCTAACATTGCAGATTGCAGGCCGGCATATAACCAGTAGACCACCAGGCCTCCTTCTCATGCACAGGGACCTGTGAATTTCTGCTAAACAGAAATCCGTATAAAATGAAACTTGAGTTGGACCTCTTTACTTGTAAGTATTTTAATGGTTTCAATGCATTCTTCTTCAAGAACTATTAACCTGCCATCTCAGGAGGGGAAGAGTGAGATAAGTTGGTTTTAGATTATTCACCATGTACCTATATTCATTAGGAAATCTAATTGATCCCTGTAAGAGCAGGAAAACATTAAATTCAGTTATTTTAGTTAGACCAAGGAGCACCATATTAAAAATAAATAAATATATTTTAAAATTATTTTATAAAAGCATAAATTAAAAACCAGTATAGAATGGAACGAATAAACAACACTAACCTTGAACCCAAGCAATTGAGTCTCAAAACTTGGCTCTGATAACAAGGCAGTGGTTAATGCACAAGCAATTTAGTTTTGTAAGACTCCTTTTCTTCATCTGTAAAATGAAAATAACCTCACATTAAGTTGTTTCAACAATTAGCTAGAATAACAATTTTTAAAAAGATCTAGCTTATCTTAATCCCCTCCCCTTTCTCCATGTTTCTTATTTATCTTACTATTCTCTGGGAAATATATGCCATGTCCCAGTGATGAACTTAAATGAGAGTATCCATATGATTAGAAAGGAACCAGGAAAATAAACCGTGTCTCCAAATTCCTAGCCTGTAACTGTGTCCTGGGAGATACAGTATTTTTAAGGCCAATGCATTATCCTTTAGTCACTCTAAGAGGACGTCCTCCTCTAATTTACTAGTGATAAAGGCTGTGCTTAGTTCCCCAGCATGGAAGAGAAAAGAGTTTTCTGTGGTTCTCTCAGAAAGAAACCTGCTGTTTCTTGAGAAAATAAGTCAATGAGTCCTGATGGGCTAAAGTCGTTCATGTGTGTCTTCTGTTCAGGAAATGAAGGCCCGGGATCATTAAATAAGAGGCAGGGAAGCGTACTGCAGTCCAGACAGTGTGATTACCAGCAGGTAAAAGATGCTAAAGAGAAGAAAATGCCAGGGCTTTCAGATTTCTGAATAGTAATAGACATAGTCTTGCTGGGTTTGGGTGAGAACACCCATGTGGCCAGTTTTGAATAGCTTTTTGTAGTAAAGTCCAGGTAGCTTTTCACAATGACAAGCACGTGGACAAGCACATTTGTTTCTTTATCTGGACTTGGGGAAAAAAGGCACTTTCTAGGAGATGTTTATCTATGACAAGTTATGTCTTGGGATAGCTATGTAGTTTTTAGTATATTTTCATTATATATATATATATATTTATATATATATATATATTCCCACTACTTATTGTAATAACCCATCCAATCAATTCTGATCATGTCATAAACTGAATATCTAATGTTTAGAATTCTGAGCCAGTCTTACATAATGGTGTTGGTGATAGTAATTTTAGTGTTAATGATTATTATAGTCATAGTAATAGATTGTAAGTTTCTCATGTGGAACTGTTAAACTCCTTTATTGCCCAATTTTATTTTTCCCTCAAAACCATTTTATTGGGAACTAATACAGATATCACATCATTCCATCTTTCAGTCACAGCAAGCAGTATTGTACAATTGCTACCGCAGTTTCAAAACATTTTCTTCCTTCTTGAACTCTTTGATATCAGCTCCCCTTTACCTGCCCCCCTCCACTGTACCTCCTAAGAACCCTTAATCTATTTGTTGTCTCTGTAGGTTCATCAGTCCTGGGTTTCATACACTGAAAAGCTGAAAAGCACATAACCAAAATTCAAGAGGGTTACTCACAATGACAAAATACATCTGAGATAACCCCTAATATGATTTAAAAAACAAAACACAGACAAGGTTGAAAACTAGATCAGGTCCAACATGCATCAGAGAAGGGATAAACTGACAGGTTCTTAACTATTCAAGTCAGGTCTATCATTTGGTTGTTGTTGTTTCATTTTATTTTTTTAAATCATTTTATTGGGGGCTCGTACAATTCTCATCACAATCCATCCCTCCATTGTGTCAAGCACATCTATACATTTGCTGCCATCGTCCTTCTCAAAACATTTGCTTTCCGCTTGAGCCCCTAATAATAGCTCCTCATTTTCCCCCTCCCTCCCCGCCCCCTCCTCCCTCATGAACCCTCCATAATTCATAAATCACTTTTCTCCTATAGTCATCTCTCCAGTGCACTCTGCTTGGTAACCGGCTTCTTCCTATCCCTCTCTTACGGATAGAGGAAAATCACTGGAGGCTTACTTCCTGTGTAGATCTCACAAATTATACCCATTTTTAATTTTAACTCAATAATAAGAAGTGAAAACTTATTTTGAAAATGTGTGCATATGAATAAGAGTGTTAAATAACAGCAACAAAAACCACACACGTACACACACACACACACACACACACACACACACACACACGGAAAAGCTCTTTGCCAGTGAGTTGATTCCAACTCATGGTGTTCTCATGTGTTTCAGAGTAGCTTTCTTGGCTGTGATATTTATGGAAGCAGACTGCCAGACTTTTCTTCTGTGGTGCCATAGAGTATGATCATCTTGCTAATCTTTCAATCATTTGTTGTTAGTAGGTGCCATCAAGTTGACTCCCACTCCTCATAGTGACCCTCAGTGACCCTATGGACTCTACAGAGCATTGTCAAAATTGTTTTTATCGAGCCATTGTTATAGCCACCGTGTTGATCCATCTTGTTAAGAAAATTCCTCGTATACTGATCCTCGACTCTACATAATCTCCTTCTCCTGGGACTGACTTCTCCTGATAACATTCTAAATGAAAGATTCAAGGAGTCTTGATGTCCTTTATTCTAAGGAGCCTTCTGGGTGTACTTCTTCTATGACTTGCTTATTGTTTATTCTTATGGAAGTCTCTGATACTTTCGATATTCTTTATCAACATCATAATTCAAATGCAACATTTCTTCTCCTGCCTTCATTAATCAGCTCAACCATTTGGTCGGTAGTTGAGCACAAACTAGTTTCACCACTCAACTACATAACTGACCAGCGAGGCCAATTTACTCTCTGTATTTATCCAATTTGTAATCGATGCAGCTAGAGTTTAAATATATATTAGTGTAATTACATAGCTTCACCCTATTTTAATCATTATATTGAATTATTCAGTATTTTACTATTGCTGTCTTTAAGAGTAGGTCCTTTTACTTGTGGTTTACTTATCATATATGGAATTATGTAATACACTTTATTATGGTTTCTGGATTAATTCTCAGACATCTTTATTGTTGCTCATATCCCTCTACATGATGACACTAAGACGCAGAAAAAAATGAATCCCTTGGGTGAAATACCAGTTCAGAACTGTATTCATTCAAATCGGTGACCTTTTCACTATATTGGTTGGTTGGATGTACTCAGGAAAGAACCAAGAACATTGTGGGTGTATTATTTTAGATTTACATCTAGTACCATAGCTAAAACAAGTGCTAAATGAATCTCTACAAAAACTAATAAGATACAAACAAACAAATAAAAACCTAACCGGCTGCCCTTGAGTTGATTCAAACTTATGACCCATACCCATCTTATATAGAGTTTTTAGATCTGTAAATCTTTACTAAATAGACAAGGAATGGCAGCTGCTTTTAAATGACAACTTTTCAGTTAACTGTCTAGTGCTTACCTGATTATAGAAAATGTGATGCTAATTATGACATCACCAAGTTACATTGGTAGTTCAAGGTAAACAAAACACCCAGGTGCTAACACTAACACACTTTAACCATCCTCTGTTGATTTGCCATTGATGGTTATGCATTGGGGTGCAATCCACATGGTCAGCAGTTCGAAACCACCAGCAGCTCTGCAGAAGAGAGAATGGGCTTTCTTCTGTCAATAATCACAGCCTTGGAAACCCACATGGGGTTGCTATGAGTCCGCATTGACTTGTTGGCAGTGAGTTTCATTTGGTTTTTGGGATCACTAAAACCTCTGTCTCATTGTGTTTGAAATACCTTTGTAGATGCAGGTGAGAAGAAATTGACATAATGGCATTTTATCCAACGGAGACTTTGGGCCCTAGAACGTAGTGTTAGAGGACCTAGTAAAACAAATCTTTATTCACCTAATTTTTTTTTTATTTTGTGTGTCAAGCACCCATTTTTCTATATTCACAGAAAATAGCTATGACTGTTTCTCCCTGAGATTGGGAATAAGACAAGAATGTTTACAACCACCAACTCTTATCATTATACAGAAGGACTTAGCTTGAGTTATAAGTCAAGGATAATCAATAAAACATATGAATATGAGACAGGAAGACATAAAACTCAGCATTTGTAAGTAACATAATATCTGTGGACAATCCAAAGAAACCAAAACATATAAACATATAAATCATTAGAATTTGAAAGAAAATTAGTATGTTTACCGGTTAAAAGACCAATATAAAATTTATGCTTATCAGTAGAAATGAAAACTCAGAAATGAAATATCTGAGGCAATTGTCACAGCCATTCTATCAGACCATCTTGGAGACGGTTCCCTCTTTTCCCTGCTCTTCCATTACACCGAGTATGTTGTTCTTTTCCAGGGCCTGATCTCTCCTGATAACACATTCACATGGTGTGAGAATATGCCTCACCATCCTTGCTTCTAAGGAGTATTCGAGCTGTACTTCTTCCAAGACAGAATTGTCTGTTCCTTTGAAAGCTCAGAGTATGCTCAATACTCTTCGCCAACACCACCATTCAAATTCATTCATTCTTCGCTGGTCTCCTTTATTCATTGTCCAACATTCACATGGCTGTCAAAGGGTTGAAACTGTCATGTTGTTGCTAGATGCCCTCAATCCTCGACCAAAGCAGGCCTCTAAGCAGCCCGTGATAGGAAAGGAAACGTTAATAATGTTTAACTCGACTACACAGCAGGAGACATTTTGCTTCTCATTGAACAATCACCTAATACATGGAATCCTTAGATCCTGCAAACGATTAAGAATTCAGCTCTCAAGTGAAAGGCTGATGGGTCATCCCACCCAAAGGAGTCCCAGGAGAAAGAAAGGCCTTGTTGTCTCCTCAAAACCAGCTCTTGGAAGTCGGTGTAGCACAGATGCACTTAGAGCACTGCTGGGCGACCATGAATCAGAGTTCATGCTGAAGCCACTTGTTTGGTTCTGATTCTGCAGGAACACCATCCAAGCTTTGCCATTGAGGCAGTTCTGAGTCACAGCAAGACTGGTCAGAGTGGATCTGCCTCGTGTCGCTTATGTTTTGAGGTACCTTCCAGTCAGTTCCTATTTGTGGCGGCCCCAGGTGCAACAACATGAAAAACTGCCTGGTCCTGGGCTATCTTCACAGTAGTTCTTATGTTTGAACCCATCGAAGCAGCCACCGTGTCAATTCATCGCCTCAAAGATCTCCCCCTTTTTCATGCCCAACTGCTTTGCGAAGGATGTTATTCTTCACCAGAGATTGGTCACTCCTGACAACATGTCCAAGGTACACCAGACAAAGTCTCACCATCCTGGACTCTAAGGGGCATCCTGACTATACTTCTTCCAAGACAGATGTGCTTGCTCTTTTGGCAGGTCATGAATATTTTTGATATTCTTCAATAGTCTTCACCAGCCCCATAATTCAAATGCATCACTTCTTCAGTCCTTCTTTATCAATATTCAACATTGAATACATAGGAGAAATTTGAAAATACTATAACTTGGATCAGGTGCGCCTTAGTCCTCAAAGTAACATCCTTGCTTTTCAACACTTTAGAGAGGTCTGTGCAGCAGATTCACTCAATGCAATGGATCATGTGATCCCCTGGCTGGTGCTTCCTTGAGCATTGACTGTGGATCCTATGATGAAATCCTTAACAACTCCAATATTTTCTCCGTTTATCGCTGTTCCCTGCTGAACCAGTGGTGAGAATTTTGTTTTTCTTTACATTGAGTTACAATCCATATAGAAGTCTATAATCCTTAATCTCCATCAGAAAATGCTCCTCACTTTTAGCAAGCAAGACTGTGTCATCTGCCTATTGCAAATTGTAAATAAGTCCTTCTCTAATCCTGATGGAACTATTCTGATTCATATAATCCAGTTTCTCGGCATTATATATTTATTTGCTCAGCATAGAGATTGACTATATATGGTGAGAGGATGCAAGTCTGATGCACAACTTCTCTGATTTTTAAACAGACAGTATTCCCTTTGATCCATGTATTGATTTCCCATGAGCACAATGTAGTGTTCAGGGATTCCCATTGTTCTCCACAGTTCTCCATCGTTTGTTATGGTGCCTGCATTAAATGCCTCTGGATAGTCCATAAAACACAAGAAGAATGTACGGATGTGCTTTATACAATTGATGTATATATATGTGTGGATTGTGATAAGAGTTATATGAGCCCCTAATAAAATGTAAAAAAAAAGAAAAGAAAAGAAAAAAATGATTAGGGCAAAGAATGTACAGATGTGCTTTATACAATTGATGTATGTATATGAATGGATTGTGATAAGAGTTGTATGAGCCCTTAATAAAATGTTTTTTAAAAACCGCAAGAAACACCTTTCTGCGTTTATCTGCTTTCAGCTAAGATCCATCTAACATCAGCCATGATGTCACTTGTTCCGCATCCTCTTCTGAATCCAGCCTGAACCTCTGGAAGATCCCTGTCAATGAACTGCTTCAACTGTTGTTGGATAATCCTCAGCAAAGTATTACTTAATGCGATATTAGTGATATTGCTCTGTAATTTGAGCATTGTGCTTGGTTACCCTTCTTTGTAATAAGTACAAGTGTGGATCTTTTCCTGTAGTTGCGCCCAAGTAGCTCTCTCCCAAATCACCTGGCGCAGATGAGTGAGTGATTCCAGTGCTTCATCAGCTTGTTGAAGCATTTCATTAGGTATTCCATCAGTTCTTGGAGCCTCGTTGTTGACTAATGTTTTTAGTGCAGTTTGGGCTTCTTCATTCAGTGCTAGTGATTCTTGCTCATTGAACTGGTTGATTGTTGATGAGTTCTTTTTGGAATAGTGACTCTGTGTATTCATTTTGTCTTCTTGGATGCTTCCTGTATCATTCAAAATTTTGCCCATAGCATCTTTCAAAACTGCAACTCGAGACTTGAATTTTTTCTTGAGTTCTTTCCGTTTAAAGTATGCTGACTGTGTTCTTCCTTTCTAGCTTTCTGACAATACGTCTGCACATTTCATTACAATATTTTACTTTGTCTTTTTGAGCTGTCCTATGAATTTTTTGGTTCAGCTCTTGGATTTTATAATTTCTTCAATGTTCCTTAGATACAGCTATGATTAAGGGTAACTTTCAGAGTCTTTTCTGGTTACTGATCTCTTCTTTCTTTTCTATCTTTTAAATGATTCTTTGATTTCTTCATGTAGAATGTTCTTGATGTCATCATACATTTCTTCAGGTCTTCTGTCATTAGTGTTTAATGCATCAAATCTGTTCTTGAAATGTTCTAGAAATTCAGGTGGGATAGCTGCGAGGTTCTATTTTGGCTCTCGTGGACTTGCTTTAATTGTCTTCAGCTTCACCCTGATGTACATTTGATTGTTAAAGCTCTCCTCTGCAGTGGTCACCATTTGATGAGCATTCACATGATATGCAAATATCTTCTATTTCTTTGCCCATTCAGAGAGATCTATCCACATACCTCATTCCCCACACTTCCTTGTCACTGATTTTCCAATCATGCTCTTCCCCAATCCCTAACCATTCAGCCAGGACTTTGGTAACAGCCCCATGAATCAATATACAGTCACAGATTTGGCCATTTCTCCTTCTAGGCAAACTGAACAATCAGATGTACCATCCAAAGTTTTGACCATTAGGAGGATTTCCCTTCACAACTGTCCTTCAAGGAGGCCCCATAAAGGGACTGCAGGGTTCCTGCTGTCCTTGTTTGATTGGTGCTCAAATATCATGAAAAACCATCAGTAAACCAAGCGTGAGTTTGCTTTGCCACAGTCAGCTGCTCATAAGGAACTCCCATGAGGCCTTAGGTGCAGACTAGAGGAAAGATGGCACTGTGACAAGAGTGGGGACCATGGACATTTGGGCCACTTCTTCCTGTAGCTTGATTGTACCTTCAGGTGCTGTTCTAGCTCAAGCTTGTATTTAATGATGGATTGCTCTTCTGCACGTCCAACTTTGTGACTCTGTGGGTCAACTCGGGCCACATAGTTACTTAATGGCCCATGGAAGGCATTTAGTCTCCACTGAGGCCCAGGAACAGTAATGCCCAGTAAAAGCTGCTTTTCCAAAGGATTGTAGTTGCACGCAGAGGATGGCAGAGCTTTGCTACAAGATCCTACTGGTCTGTGCTGTGGTTCACCAGTAGAAGCCTGTTAAAGACTCTAAACTGCATCTGCCTTTGTCACTGATCCTCAGGCACCATTGGGCCAGCCAGAGCATCTCACCCAAGTGGTCAAGCAGCTTGCAAGGCAGTCTGTACCCTTTGAAGAGCCTTCTCTTGTTCTGAGCCCCATTAAAAGTTGGCAGATTTTCTAGGCACTTGATAGGTCAGATTAGCAAACCCAAGTGAGGGACATGTTGCCTGCAAAATCCAAAGAGGTCTACCAGGCACTGTGCCTACTGTATAGGAGGGGCCAGTTCCAGTAACTTATTGTGGGGCTATCTTGACATGCCCCATACCAGTGGACCCCTGGAAATTTCACTGGGGTTGTAGGCACCTGTTAATTTCCCACACACTAACATACCGAAATGTTTTATCTATAAGTCTAAAGTCATTCTTTCTTACTCGGTCCAATTAGCATAATGTTGTCAATACATTGGACCAGTGTGACATTTTGTGGAAGGGGAAGAGTGGTCAAGGTCCATGCAGACTAAATTATGGCAGAATCTGGGAGAGTTGACAATCGTGAGGGAGAATTCTACAACTGTATTGTTGACCTTGCCAGTTGCAGCCTAACTACTCGTGGTGGTTCTTCAAAATCAGAAATTGAGAAAATTGCCTTGGCTAGATCAAAAGCTGCATACCAGATACCAAGCGAAGTATTAATTTGGCCAAGCAATAAAATGACATCTGAAATAGCAACTGCAGTTGGAGTCACCACCTGGCTAAATTTGCAGTGTTTCACTGTCATTGGCGAAGATTTATCTGATTTTCACACAGGCCAAATAGCAAAGTTAGAAAGGTAGATAGTGGGAATCGCCATCCTTCAAAGCCTTGATGGCGGTAACTAATCACTGCAGTCCCTCCAGGAACTCAGTATTCGTTTTGGTTGACTATTTCAGAGGCAGTCCTAATGGCTTCCACTCAGCTTTTCCTGCCATAATTTTCCTCCCTTATTACCCATTTCAGGGATCCAATATGGGGGTTCTGTCAGTTCCTGAGTCTTCTTATTTCAACGATGCATTCTGGAAGCTGAGGAAATTACTACAGGATGCGGTTGGGTACCCACTAGTGCACCTACTGTGAGACAGACATGAGCTAAAACTATATTGTTAACTTGACCTCCATGTGTTCCCATTCTGACTGGTGGCCCTTCAAAATGTTTTGAGTCTCCTGAAATGAATGACAGTGCAGAGCCAGCGTCCAGTAATTCCTGAAAGGTCTGATTGTTTCCCTTTCCCCAATGGACAGTCCCTCTTGTGAAAGGCCAGGGGTCCCTTTGGAGAAGACTAGGAGAAAGACTAACAGTATAAACTCCGAGGGTATAACAGGGTCCTTCCTCAAAGTGTCCCAGCCTCCCTTTCATTCAAGGGGCTTGGGGTCTAGGAATTGATTGAGGGGTCTTGATTCTATTCTGGACTTTTGAATTAGAGTGTCATTCACCTGATGTAGAAATGCTATGCTTGCATAGGTCAAGTAAATACTTAGTATGCCTCCCATCTATTTCTCTATTGGGGACACCCTGCACAAGTACCCAGTGCCATAGGTACATGTGAGTCAGGCTATTGTGATGAATACGTTGACGCTGCTGTCCATCACAGTAACATAAACTAGCAATCCCAGGAGTCTTCAACGATGCCGGTGCTCCCTCCACAAATTTATTTCTTACTGCTTGGGGTAAAAGATGTGTCCTCAGGGCACTTTGTGGGCCTATGGGTTTATCCTGATAAATCCACTATAACATGCCAATTTACCTAAGCCTTTGGATTCTTTCTTCAAGGCAGGTCTGGTATTTCATCTTTCCTTAGTGAAGGCCATCTAGCAACCCATATAAACAATTAGATTCTCCCCAAACCTCTCTAGCTGACATTCTAACCTTGAATGAAGAACCTCTACTTAGTGGGGCCATATTATTAAACTCAGACTGATCTAAGCTTACATTCCTTGTACCCTTATCCCACATCCTTAGCAACCATTCCCACACATATTGTCTAGGTTTCTATCGGTACATATTAGAAAGCCCTAGCAGGTCTTTAGCACCGTAGTGCACTTCTTCTTGGGTGCTGGACATCACCTTTGGGGGTTTTCTATGACTTAAGTCTAGAGGCAATAATCGGTGGGAAGGGTGCTTCCTGGGAACATGCAGCAGTGCCTTGCAAGGCATTTGCCTCACGCAATGTTCCAGCTATAACCCCAGGGGGCATGTCAGGATGGATAGTTGGGCTATTCTGAAGTATGAGTGAGGGGATAATGGTATTACAGAGTGGATTAGTCTCTTCAAATGGGAGGACTGGTGCTGGTAGCTGGAGCGGCTTAATAGAATCTTGGAGTTCGTTGTCACCATCTTCTGGGTTATTGGCTCGTACATCCCCATCCCAAGACTCAGGGTCCCATTTCTTTGTAATCAGTGCTCTCCCTTTAATAGCAGACCTTTCTATGTTGAGAAATAGGCTGGCATCTTAGTTCAGCTCCTTGTCTGATAAACCTCTTGGTTTGGTTTTCAGGAATATCAGTTCAGTTACTAGAAGGGGCAAGACTTTCTGTCATGACACAAGTAGAAGCTTTGAGATCATTTAGTTGGCATTTAACTTGGGCTTCCACAGCTCTGGGATCATCTGTTTCCTTTACCAGTTTGTCCATTGTAGGAAGCACCAACCAACCAGCATCCCTGTATTTCTCCTTCTGGAAAAACCCAACACACTGGCCTCTAGTGAGCCTTGTAGGACTGAGTAGAAAGGGCAGGGTTGCTAAGGCTCTATTCTTGACAGTAGACTGCGGCATCTTTTTCTCCCATGAAGTAGCTAGTGGTTTCAAACCACCAACCTTCCCATCAGTCGCTGAGCACTTGGCCACTAGGACACCAGGACTCCTTGAGGTCATTGCAGTTATTCTGAGTTCCTCCTATTATTTTAGCACATCAACAGTGGGCTGTGGCTCCGGGGCTTTTGTGTTGATTGTACCTTCTGCCCAAAGTGACCTTCACCCTGCTGGCTGCACGGCTAACTTCCTCACCTCTTTCAAGTCTGAGCAAAAGTTATCTTCCCAGTGAACTCCCATTTAAAATTAGATCCGACTTTTCCTTCCCTTCTGACATGTGCACACCCATTTATGACCCTGCTCCATGTTTCTGATCATTTCTTAACATTGCTCACTTATTTGGTGTTCCTATTACTTACGGGTTGTCAATTAACTTCCACTAACTCCCTACCTCCTAGAATGTAAACACCGGCTGATCAAGTATTTGTTTATGTATCTTTCCAAGAATGTATATTTCCAAGAATGTAAACACCAGCTGATCCAGTATTTGTTTATGCGTATTTCCCAAGTACCTAGAAGAACTCCTGGTACCTAGCAAACATTCAATAAACATCGGTTGAAAGAATTTTCAGATACACCGTCTTTATCATTTTATTTGCTCTTTGTACTTCTCCTGGATCTTTTTTAGTTTTTCGTTTGTTTTTTATTATCTACAGGGATGGGTGACGCAACTAGCAGTGATAATTCAGTTAATTACTAAAACTCCGTTCAAAACCCTTCATGAGCTAAACGTTTAAATAATTGTTTGAAAGTAATGAGGTTGGCTGTTTATAATCTCTTCTCCCTTTACTTTCCCTCGTCGAGTTTTGTGAAGGTGCTGCTGAATTAGTAGTCAGCTCAGCCACGAAGAGAGAGTAGAGAGCTGACTGAATATAAATATTTAATAAGTTGAATGAATATAAATATGTAACCTGGAAAAATATTATTCACAATAATGTTCTACAACTATTCATCCTAACATATAATGATTTTTATCCACCGACACATTCAAATGGTCCATCAACTTTCAATTATTGAGGACATTCAGTGATTTCCGGTTAGGGAAGACAGATTGTTTCCTTTGAGTTCCATAGCTTAGTAAGTCAAATTCATTTATTCACTTTATCAGTCAACAACCATGAAATCTTGAAGCTTGACAGCTATTGTACATTTGTTCATATAAATTACTCTAGCTGGATAAAGTGACTCCTTATGTAATTATATATGCTCATACTTACCCCTTTCAGCCAATAAATATAAACCTTGAAATTGACTATCCTAGCGAGAATGCCCATTCTTTTCAAGAAAAAGGCATTCTTCGCTTCGCCTTCTTTGGCTTTTGCTCTCTGGTGTGACCTGAGCCTTGAATTCAAGCATTGGAAGAAGAAAAAAAAATTACAAAATCTCATCTTTCAAAAATAATCCCTGCTGTTCTGGACATACTGAAAAATATTGTAAACCATCGTGCAGAGAAAAGGGAAGCTTGCATATGACCTCCTCCCTGGGGGACGGACGACAGACAAGTGGGTGAAGGGAGACGTCGGACAGGAAAATTTATAAATTATATATTTATAAATTATATTTATAAATTATCAAGGGCTCGTGAGGGAGGGGGGACGGGGAGGAAAATGAGGAGTTGTTGCCAGGGGCTTAGGTGGAGAGCAAATGTTTTGAGAATGATGAGGGCAATGAATGTACAAATGTGCCTTACACAATTGATGTATGTATGGATTGTGATAAGAGTTGACGAGCCCCTAATAAAACGATTAAAAAAAGACAAAAAAATTATTAAGCATTCATGAGGGAGGGGAGTTCAGGGAGGGATGGAAAAAATGAGGAGCTGATGCCAGGGGCTTAGGTGGCAAGCAAATATTTTGAGAATGATGAGGGCAATGAATGTCCAAATGTGCTTTAAACAATTGATGTATGTATGGATTGTTATAAGAGTTGTATAAGCCCCTAATAAAATGATATAAAATAAATAAATATGAAAAGGGAAGCTATTAGATTTCCTTGTTACTTCTAGTCTCCTGTCTAGGAAGCAGAGACTTCAATAGCTGGAGAAGGGGAGAATCGGAAACCTGGGGAAACCTTCAATGAACCCATCAACATGGCGGCCCTGCAAATGGGTTCACACATGACCAACAATCTTAGAGCTGGCACAGGCCTGGTCAATGTTTCATTGTTATCCATAAGGCGACCATGAGGAAGAGTGGAGTCAGTGGGTGCCATCAATAGGATACCCTTAGATAAAAGGGGAGAAAAAATGTGAAGCGAGAGAAAGTCAAGGTTAGCACCAGCTAGATTAGGAGGATACAAACAATAGAGGAGGCTGGAGGTCAGTTTCATTTCTGAAAGTTGAGAGAGGGACTGAAAAGAGAGTGCTTCTGTACCAATGTTCAGAGAAGTTATAGCGTTCAGGCAAGAAGAGTAGGACTGAGTATCCATGTGTTTTTTCGGTTCCCCAAGGTCTAGGGGAGCAGCAGAATTTTCCAAGTTCCTACAGAGTTTCCAGTGGTTAATTATTTCTGAATAGCTTCCGGGCTTGGCAAGGGGTAAACTCACTGCGTAGCAATAGCCTGCGAAGCAGACAGCCAGGAGATGGGGATTTGCTTGGCTAAGACTCATAGTGAAGAAACACCCAGTTGTGAAAGTTTCAAGTGGACAATATTAGCAGGGTTGAGAGACTGTGCTCTCAGGCTCTGACCATAATGAGAATGGACTCCACAGAATACAGCAGAGGCAAGGGCTGAGGCTGGCCCAACCTGGAGACTAGGCAAGATGAATATACCTAGACAGAAGTTCAAGCTGGAACCAGTAGAGGACACCTGGTGGACCAAGCCATTTTCCTCATGTGTAGAATCATGTCCACTTTTTCTTTGTACCGAAATCACCCAGGAAAGAAGAAGAGCAGAAAAAGAGACCTAATGCAGATCTTGGTCTTTGAATGGACTAAACACTTGCCTGAATTTCCTATATTAACTTAAATGGCTTTTAGTTTCATTGTTTTCCTTTCTTATGAACAGGAGTTGGTACAGTTCCTGTAACGGAGTTATGAGAAGTGAAAACATCAGTATTTTGCACATCGGAGCAACACTGATATGTACAAATATACCCTTATTATAAAAACCCAGTTCTTTTTTTAAAACGACTAGCTAGAACAATGCATGAATAAAAAGTTCTAATAATTGAAATGCTAAACCTCAATTTAGAAAGAAGACCATGAGACCTCAATATGGCAAAGAGACATTAATGATTCTAGATCTTGTGGGGGAGGATTAACCCTTTCCTATAAACATGTATTGTAAAATGATTTAATTTGTGGAAATATGGATACTTTTGAAACTTTACATTTTAAAATATAAAATTTAGAATGTAGCAAGTACATGAAAAATCCTTTATTGGATAGTGTTTAACATGGCATCGTTTAGAAAAGGTTTAAAATCTAGCTTTATTTGACAAATTAATTGTTATATTACTAGGATGTAGGGGTAATCTGACAATTTGGTCATTATGTACTATAATTGTAGGAGATAAGCAGTTGTTTTCAGGATTTCCAAGCATGCCCCCAGGGCTTAAAATTCTAGTAGTGACTGGGGCAGACGTTCATTCATCTTTTAGCTACGGTTTGATGGATGCAGTAAAGGCTTTCTGTATTTTCAGGAAATGTCAAGAAACTCGTGAAACAAAAGGAAACAATACAATGATAGATATTCCTACACTTTGAAATTAATCGTTCCTTAAGAAAATCTATGTTCTTATTTCATTTGTGGCCAAAACTATTGTGTTGGTTTAAAAAGAACCTTTATTTTAAACGTTGAAATTGAACTGTTTACAAGGTACAGATAAAATTAAAATACTATAACTACCTTTTAAAATGAAATTAGAAATTGGATTGACCTTGACTCTATACAACTAACTGGATTCCTGATGTAACAGATTAAAATTAGTTCCCATATATTATGAATTGATACATTCAAATGTAAATCATTTCCCTTTTATGCATAAATTAAATTACACATGTTAACAACATTTCTTTTCATTATACATACACAGTTATTCTGAATACATTTCAGAGGCTCTTCGCTTTTGTTCTTTGCTTGATAAACATTGAAAATTATGGCATCTGAAGACAGTGTATAAGGGACATCAAATCAGCTTTGATTCCATTATTCAGAAAGCCATATAGAATTGGATTGAGACAACAGGACATCATTCCTAACAAATGGCAAACACAATACACCAACTTGAAATGCCTGTTGGAAATAAGATTATCGTTGAAATCAGTTACCACGTGGAAAAGGTGCAGTGGCATCCAACTCACCGCAAACACTAATATCAGAATGGTGAGTCTGTAAAACACACTTCGAGATCTTTTTTTTATTCGTGTGACGGAACGACTGACTCTCATTTCAGGAGTGTCTGAGGGTTCTTCAGGTTTCATCTCAAAGCAGGTAGGGACACCTGGTATGAACTTCCTGGAGGAAGAAGAGTGGCTTCGTACAGAGCCAGGGTTTTCTGGAAGCACTTGTAAATGGTGGTCTCGAGAAGGTCTCGCTGGGGCAGGTAGCACACATGCTGTCTTCTTGCTGTATCTTCTTCTGTGTTTTCTGATGAACGAGTAACTCCATTTGTGGCTGCGGGAGTGGCTCGCTGGAGGCCCGCTCTTTTTGGATGGATGGAGAGTTAGGTTGACCATCTCCTTTTCTTGTAGCCTGTGTTCATTACTAGACAACCCACAGCTTATGCTTCTACAGACACTGGTGTGACTTACAGTTAGACAAACTAAGGGCAAAACATATTGAACCAGCAACAACGAGATCGTAAAAGCAATTCGGTATGAATCAGATGGCCATGACTCAACACATAAATACTTGCTGCTTAGGGACTCTGAGCCAAACGTTTCCTGAAGGCCTACGAGACTGTGGAACACTGGCAGGGGGGAGCAGATCGCAAAGCCTAGTGTCCAGACGGTGGCTATCAAGAAGTAGCCATGATTCGCTGTTAAACTATTAGATACAGGGTGCTTTATCATGTGATACCTGACAATGGCAATCGATATTAAAATCAAAGTTGAAACCAGAACCGAAACACACTGAAGGAAAGGCATTATATGGCACATGACTTTACCAAACATCCAGCGGTCCAGCAAGATAGATGTTAACGTGAATGGCGAGCAGAACAGCACAATCAAGATATCAGAGAAGGCCAGGTTGCCTATGAGGAAGTTCACGATAGTCGTCTGATTACGCTTTCTAATGAGAGCCATTAAAATAAGAAGGTTTCCCATAAAACCAAGGAGACTTACAAATGTATAGAGTCCAATCAGAAAGTACTGAAAGTCATCTACACTGCTTTTATAGTCGTCCCACAGTGGAAAACCAGGATTCCGAGTGGCGGCAGTATTGTTCTCTGCAGTATGTGTCGTGTTATCATAATCCATATTACAGGCCTGCTTGAAATGAAAAAAAGACATTGGTGAGCAACTTGAGAAAACCACATGATTGCTCCCATGACCATACTAAGACTCCTAAGAAAGTTATGCCAGGTCTTTAATTGTCCCACATAGTGTGCCAATATCAGCCAGTAACAATCAAAGCACGTCCGTCATTTCTGCAGTGACATTGTGTTAAAGTAACAGACCTTATTATTTTACAATGTATACAAGAAATAATGTAAGACAAGAAGGAGAATGTTAATAAGAACTTTAAGATTTCTACTTGCAACGGCTTATTCTAATTTATCATGTGGTCTTGCCCTAAACATTTCTATTTTAAAAAATAATTTTATTCGCGGCTCATACAATTCTTATCACAATCCATACATCCATCCATTATGTCAAGCACATTTATACATTTGTTGCCTTCATCATTCTCAAAACATTTGCCTTCTACTTGAGCCCTTAATATCGGCTCCTCATTTTCCCCCCTCCCTCATGAACCCTTCATCATCCATAAATTATTATTATTTTGTCATATGTTACACTGTCCGATGTCTCCCCTCGCCCACTTCTCTATTGTCCATCACCCAGGGAGGAGGTCCCATGGTGTAATGGTGAGCATTCTGGACTCTGAATCCAGCCCTAAAGATTTCTTAAGCTTTCTTTCCTTCCCGAATCAAGGCCAAATTAAGAAGTCACCTGCTCTACTCAGCTGGAGAAGACCTACATGCTTTAGAATCCCTAGAGAACTCGCTTTATAGTTGTCTAATTATATGTGTCACCCCTGCTTTGCATTGCAGCTCTAGTGCATACCAATCCTCCTTACTTATTTACAAATAGAATTCCTTACCTTCGTATCCACAAGAATATGTGGAAAAGGAAAAATTTAAACAAAAAACTCAATAACCTAAATATTTCATAGTTCATGCATCATTCAATTGTAAGCTCCTCAAGTATAGAAACCCTCTTTCACGATCTAGCAATATATAGGAGGCACTCAACTTTGGACACGTCGATGCTGGCAAGTCCACCACAACTGGTCATCTGATCTACAAATGCGGGGACATCGACAAAAGAACCACTGAAAACTGTGAGAAGGAAGCTGCCGAGACGGGGAAGGGCTCCTTCAAGTCTGCGAGGGTCTTGGAGAAGCTGAAAATGGAATGTGAGCATGACATCACTATTGACATCTCCCTGTGGGAATTTGAGGCCAGCAAATAATATGTGGCCCTCATTGGTGCTCCTGGACATAGAGACTCAATTGAAAACATGATTACAGGAACATCACAGGCTGACTGTTGCTGATGGTATTGGTGAATTCGAAGCTGGTGCCTCCAAGAATGGGCAGAGCTGTGAGCATGCCCTTCTGGCTTACACACTGGGTGTCAAACAGCTCATTGTTGGTGTTAACAAAATGGATTCTACTGAACCACCCTACAGCCAGAAGAAATAAGAGGAAATTGTTAAGGAAGTCAGAACCTACATTAAGAACATTGGCCACAACCCTGACACAGTAGCCTTTGTGCCCATTTCTGGTTGGAATGGTGACAATGTGCTGGAGCCGACTGCTACCAGGCCTTGGTTCAAGGCATGGAAGCTCACCCATAAGGATGGCATTGCCAGTGAAACTACACTGCTTGACGCCCAGGGTTGCAGCCTGCCACCAACTCACCCAACTGACAAGCCCCTGCACCTGACTCTCGACGATTTCTACAAAATTTGCAGGATTGGTATTCTCCCTGTGGACAGAGTGGAAACCAGTGTTCTGAAGCTTGGCGTGGTCACCTTTGCTCCAGTCAACGTTACCACAGAAATGAAGTCTGCTGAAATGCACCATGAAGCTTTGATCGAAGCTCTACTTGGGGACAAGTAGGCTTCAATGCCAAGAACATCCCTGTCAAAGATGTTTGCCATGCCAATGTAGCTGGTGACGGCAAAAGTGACCCACCAATGGAAGCAGCTGGCTTCACCGCTCAGGTGATCATCCTGAACCACCCAGGCCAAACCAGTGCTGGATACACACCTGTGCTGGACTGTCACACTGTTCACATTGATTGCAAGAGTGCTGAGCACACAGAGAAGATTGATCACCATTCTGGCAAGAAGCTGGACGATATCCCCAAATTCTGGAGATCTGGTGATGCTTCCATTGTTGGCCTGGTACCTGGCAAGCCCACGTGTGTGCAGAGCTTCTCGTGGCTGTTTTGCTGTTCACATGAGACAAACAGTTGCTGTGACTGTCATCAAGGTAGTGGACAAGAAGGCTGGCAAAGGTTCCTAGTGTGGCCAGAAGGCTCAGAAGGCTAAATGAATATTGCCCCAAACATCTGTCACTCTTGTCTTACTCAGTGTTGGAAGAACTGAATTGTTTGTCTCTATTGACTATTTAAGTTTAACTGTAAAAGTCTGGTTAATGATAAAACTGTATCGTAAAACTTTCAGGAGGAAAGGAATGTTTGTGGACCATATGTTTCTTTTCGTGTGTGGCAATTTTGAGTTATTGGTTGCTTTTCACTTTATTTTTAATCATTTTATTGGGGGCTCATACAACTCTTATCACAATCCATACGTAAATCCATTGTGTCGAGCACATTTGTACATTTGTTGCCATCATCATTTTCAAAAATTTTTTTTCTAATTGATCCCTTGGTATCAGCTTCTCATTTCCCCCCTTCCTCTCCCAGAGTTATTAGTTTTTAAATTGGTAGTTTCTAAATAAAAACAGCCCAACCAAAAATTTGTTGTAAATTTTGAGAACCATTAAAACAAAGGTTAAAAAAAGGTTCAATGAGAAAAAACTTAAATAATTCAAGAGTTCTCTTTGTTGTTCAGTCATTCTGAGATCTTTGCCATACATTTACATTGACATTGCCTCAAGTTAAAAATTACCAAAATAAACACGTGCATCAAACCATCTTATTAATCAAATTATTATTGTTGTCGTTTATTCATCAAATTGTTATTCAATGGCCTCCCGGAACTGTTGTGGGCAGGTAAACTTGTAATAAAAATGTTAGAGTAGAACTTGCTTGGTATTTCTACCTCGTTTCCTGAGCTCTGCCGACCTCCTTGTTTGAGCCAAGCTCCTTTGTAATTCTACTTATACTCACAATGTCTACAGGCTATTGGTAATTGTGCTCCTGATTAGTCTGCTTTCGGCTTACTTTCTTAAACCTATGCTTTTCATGGTCAGACAGCAGATCTCAACTGTATTTTCTACTTCCAAGACAAAGAAAAGAGAAAAGCTAGACAATAGATTTGACATATGTGACTCTGGGTTGACAACTACTACTAATAAAATATTGCCATACTGAATTTTTGAAGAGGGAGGAAGTATAATTTGTGGCAACAGAAACAATGTGGTTTTGAGTATAATATGTACGAATATATTATATTTCACTTCACTTGGATCTACAAGCAATGCCCATGGAAGCAGTAGTCAGGAAACCAAATGAGGCTCTAAAGACAAATTTGTTGCAAAAGACCTCTTTAAAGGGCTGACAAACCAAGATGTTACTTTAAGCACTTGAAATTTGCTTCACCCAAACCATGGTATTTCCAATTTCCTCATTAGTGTGCAAGCTGGCCAATGAATAAGAAAGATAAAAGAAGAATGGGTGCCTTTGAATTATGTTGTTGGCAAAGATGATTGAAGATACCATAGACTGCCAGGCGAGTAAGTAAACCTGTCTTGAATGAAGTACAGCCAGAATGCTTCTTAGAAGTGAAGGTGGTGAAATGTCATCTACTTTTGACACGTCCCAGGAGAAGGACAATACGCTTGGTAGAGTCCAGGAAAAGAGGAAGACCACCAATAAGATGGATTGGACGAGCAGCTATAACAACGGGAAACATCGAAAACATAGCAAAGATTAGTAGGACAGAGTAGGATCAGACAATGTCTCCGTCTGTTGAACAGACTTCCGGCACCTAACAACAACACATACATATATGCAAACAGTGCAATTCCGCATGCTTTCATCAGCCCCAAAATGAGATGAGGAGGAATCGACACAGACAGTCATTTATCACAGTTTAGAATTGGGAATTCTTGGTAAGAGCTATCATGTAAGCAACCTAAACTGAAATAGCAAAAAACTATTTATGTGCTTTTATTTAAGTGAACAGGCATACCAGGGTGCAGTTTTTTCAAGAAGAACATTCTGTTTGAAACATGTTGGATTTAGTAAGCTATTAAAACGACTGCTTCAACATGAGTGTAATTGGGCCCTGTAGAGACACTGGGAGAAGCAGAGGTCCACACTCACTTATTTCTCTTCCTGAGGAAAGCATACTTACATAGGACTTAAAGGCAACGTTCCTTTCGTTATTGAATCACTAAGAATGACTGGTTTTCCCTCCATTACTCAGTTAGTCAGCACAGTACAAAGATGACTATGGCAAAGCACTACGTGCAGAATGTCCCATGAGAGATTAAGTCGAGGTTACCCAATGAGTAATTGGAAACTGCAAGTTCCTGAGATAATATAATGCCATAAAAATATGAATGACCTGCATTCTCTGGCTGTCAATAGCACACTGTGTTCACTACAACAAGGACATTTTCTCTGACACTTATTGATTACTGATTGCTCTTAACTTTTCTTCTATCTTTTTATCTTCTTTCTAAAGTGGACTTGACAGCCAGGAACAACAACAAATATTCATTTATTTATTTTCTTTTGATGTGATTGGGTAGTCAAATTTCTCCCGTTCTTCTAGCCCACAGACATTTCTCAACACACACACACACACACACACACACACACACACACACACACACACACAAACACCGGAGACACATAACCTAACTGAGTGCTCTACACAAAATGAGTGTTCTCTGATTAATCTTGGCTCCAATGAAAGACATTGAAACACTATGTACATACGTCCCTGCGGTGAGGTCCAGGTAATATGGCAGGGGCCAGACTACACTCAGGGATACATATAGTAGCCCATTAAAAGGGAGGGGGGGGAAATGGTATGGGTAGCCGGGGGAACAAGGCACTAACCCACACAGGGGGAGGGTGTTGATTGTGTCTGCAAGGGGAAAGAGGGACCAGACTTCAACCTTGAGCTCCAAGACAAGAACGCAACACACTGACATGAAGCAGGCAACCAATAGAGAGGCCTGAGGGGCCGGCCCCATTACGAACTAAGTAGACAGCACCACCCTCCCCCTAAGAAGAACTCACCTCAGAGGACAACACTGAAGCTACAGCTCAAGAAGAGGGACTGGTTTGGCCAGAGCACACAGGAGACAACGAAGGGGGATAGGGAAGAGCAAAAAAAAAAAAAAAAAGAAAAAAGAGTGAAGCACATCCTGGCTCACCAAGCCCTGAAGACAATGTTCCTGCTCAGAGCAGCCAATGCACAGAGATGATCACAGGGCCGGCCCCACCGTGGGACAGTGTTCCTCATTGACCCATAGCACCATTGAGGACCACACTAGAGACACATGGTGGAAATTGTGCCCTCCGTGAGCTCACCACGCTAAAGCCAGCCTCTGGCGGCGTGCAGCAGAGTAGCGGGGGAAGCAGAGCAATGAAGTCCCCAGGAATAGAGGCGGTACCAGGACACGGCACCCCATCAGACTCGACTGGGAAGCATCCGTGAAGGACAACAAACAGACCCTGAACTATTTATATGTTTTTTTGTGTGTGTTGTTGTTGTAGCTATTGTTTTAGTTTCTGTTGGTTCTTCATGGTACTCAGTCTTGTGATGGTACACAACATGTCTACCTGGAACGGTAGAGACAAGGGTAGGCAGAATAAACAAGCCAGAAGAGAGAATAATGGGATGACAGTTCTGGGGGGGACATGGGAGTAGGGGAGACAGGGGAAAGGAAGTGGGTTAACAAGCCCAGGGACAAGGAAACAACAAGTGATCCAGAATCAGTATCAAGGAGGATGTGGGAGGTCTGGCAGGGCTGGATCAAGGGCAATGCAACCGAGAGGGATTCCTAAAAACCCAAATGAAGGCAGAACATGATAGTGGGACAAGAGGAAGGTACAAAGAAACAGGAAAGAACTAGGAGGAAAAGGGTAGTCATAGAGATTTAAATACAGGCATATAAAAATATTTGTATACAAAGAGGGGGAAATATATCTATGTACATATAATTATAGGTTGAGTATTACAAAAACAGATGGACAGTGGGCCCCTGCACAAGTACTTCCTCGACACAAGAACACTTTGTTCTAACTATTTGGCAGTCTGAGATGCTCACCTTCCTGGTACGATCTCTGAAGACAATGGGTGCACAAGCAAATGGGGTGAAGAAAGCTGATGGTGCCCGGCTACCAAAAGATATAGCACCTGAAGTTTCTGAATCAATGGTTGCACAAGCAAATGGGGTGAAGAAAGCTGATGGTGCCCGGATACCAAAAGATATAGCACCTGAAGTTTCTGAATCAATGGTTGCACAAGCAAATGGGGTGAAGAAAGCTGATGGTGCCCGGATACTAAAAGATATAGCACCTGAAGTCTTAAAGACCTGAAGATAAACAAGCAGTCGTCTAGCTGAGAGATAACAAAACCCACATGGAAGAAGCACACCAGCCTGTCCCGACTCGATCGCTGAGGACAAAGAGGATGCAGAAGCAAAAGTGGTGAAGAAAGCTGATGATGCCCGACTATCAAATGATATAGCATCTGGGGTATTAAAGGCTTGAAGATAAACAGGCATCCATCTAGCTAAGAAACAGCAAAGCCGACATGGAAGAAGCACACCAGCCTGTGAGACCACAAAGTGTCAAAGGGACCAGGTATCAGGCATCAAAGAGCGGGGGGAAAATCATAGCATTGTGAATGAGGGGGAGTGCAGAGTGGGGACCCAGGGCCAATCTGTGGAAAATTGGACATCTTGTAGAAGGGCTGTGGGAAGGAGACGAGCCAGTCAGGGTGCAGTGTAGCAAGGGTGAAATATGCAATTTCCCTCTAGTTCTTGAATGCTTCCTCCACCACCACCCCCCATCATGACCCCAATTGTACCTTACATATCCAGCTGGACCGGAGAATGTTCACTGGCACTGAAAGGAACTGGAAATACAGGGAATCCAGGACAGATGAACCCCTCAAGACCAGTGGAGAGAGTGGCGATATTGGGGGATGGGGGGAGGCGGAGGGAAGGTGAGGGAGAAAGGGGGAACAGATTGCAAGGTCTACATATACATCCTTCCCAGGGGATGGACAGCAGAGAAGTGAATTGGGTGAGGGAGACATTGGATGGTGTGAGATATGACAAAATAATAATAATTTATAAATTATCAGGGGGGAGGGGGAGCAGGGAGGGAGGGGAAAAAAGAGGAGCTGATGCCAAGGGCTCAACTAGAAAGAAGGTATTTTGAGAATGATGATGGCAACATATTTACGAATGTGCTGGACACAATTGATGTATTTATGGATTGTGATAACAGTTGTATGAGCCCCTAATAAAATGATTTTTTAGAAAAAGACATTGATCCCAACTGAATCATGAATATTGCATACAGGCAGAACAAAATCTGCAGAGCATATTTTTAATATCTCTGTAGCCAGAGGATTGTTCAAAAATTGACATTTTGTCCAGTCCGATTTAAGTCTTCCATTTTAAATCTGAAAACCTAAGGTAGAGGAAGTTACTACATCCTTTTCCCCTGAAAACACAATAAACAAATCCATAATGCGGATATAAATCTGTGTAGTTATCTCCTTTTCAACAAGTGTTAAGAGAAATGATGTACAATTTCAACAAGATATTTTATCAATTATGAAGGTACTTCAGTTTTTTTCATACTAGAGATATCAGAGATCATTTAAAAATATTGTTGGACACCAGATTCAATATTGACTGTGAAACCTCGGTGGTATGAATGTTCGTTAATCTCCCACTTGGATTCTCCAGTGGAAGCTTACAATTTTAATTCTCTGAGTAAAAATGAAGGGGGGAAACCCTTCATCCAACTGTCATGGCTTTCAAGACAGCTCTCCCTTAATTTCCATAAAGTGAAAAAGACAAATGAAATCTTTTAAATTTATAGTTAGAATTGTCAGAAAACAAGTTTTTCAGGGAATAATAGAAGGACCCACAGGTAAATCCAGGGATACTGAGACTGAGTTTATACCTCTAAACAAGGTTTCTTTGATAAGAAAATGTCCTGCTGTATGAAAATATACATCTATTTTTTTCCTCACAAAGGATGTTAATCACACAAAAGAATGTACTTTTCCATTCTGGTCATGACCAAATGTCATCTACTACCTGTTTTGCTATATTCCTGGAACAATGGCGAGATTCAATAGTCCAAATATTCCCATAAATTATTTTAAAGTTGAAATCTGCACAATTAAAACCGAAATGATAAATTTAGCTCCGTTCAGCTTACACACACACACACACACACACACACACACACACACACACACACGCACGCACGCACGCATGACCCTCCGTTCTCAATCTCGACAGCTGTTTCTCCTCCATCCAGAAAACGGAACTTTTCACATGGCATGCCAGGGTGCCCACGTCTGTGGGCAAAGTGTTTTCCAGCACCTTGCATTGCCAAGTCTTCTCGGCTTCTGCCCAAGGTCTGGGGGTCCGAATTCCGTTTCTGCAATTCGAGGTGTGTGGGGGCACGTTATTGCCGCGTGTGTCCCTGGGCACACGGGACAGCAGACCTAGGATGGCAAACTGCCTGCGGCGAAGAGCTGGGCAGGGGGACTGACCGCCCGCGTGGCGCCCCGGCGCCCGCAGCTCGCGGGTCCCCTGGCCGCTCCCGGCCTCCTGCGGGACCTCGTGCGCCCAGGGCTCCCCGGGCCGGGAAGGAGCGATCCGGGCGCCGCTCTGCTCCAGGCGCGGGCGCGGCCCCCCAACTCTCTCCACCCGGATTCGGCCCACGCCGGCTGCACCGCGGTGAGTCCGGGGCTGGGGAGTCGCGCGCGGCCCCCGAGACTTCAACCGCCCTCGCTCCCTTCCCCTCCACCCTCCACCACCCAAGCCCGCACTTGCCCAGCCCGTGCGTCCTCCCCGGGGGCACCCCGATTCCACGCCGGTCCCAGGACCGCGGTGCCAGCGGCCAGAGCCCCGGGCAGGCCCTTGGCGCGTGGGACCCGACCCCGGCCGTCGTGGAGGGGCCGCGGGGAGAGGCCGAACCCCATACCTGGAAGCGCCCGGGGCTCCGGGGAACGCAGCTCCGCGCCAGCGGCCGAGAGGGCTGCTCCAGCGCCCCGGCGGCAGGAGGAGGATCTGGGAAAGGTGGGGAGCCGGAGGGTTTTAGAGGCGCCTCGGGAACACGTGACCACTCTGGGGACCCTGGAGACCCTGCTCAGGGTGCCTTCCCCGCTGCAGCCTTTCCTAAAGCCCTGGCCCGCTGCCACTGAGCATCTGCTCTGTCTGGGCATCTTAGGGAGCCGGTGCCCAGTCAACCGGCCTCTGGTTGCGGCCAGGGCCAAGTGAACTTGACGTTGGTCTTTCCAGTGGCCAACCTCTGAACTCAACCTGGCAAGAGTCAGAGAGAGATTCACGGAGTTTAGTATCTTTGAATAAAACAAACAAACGGTAATGCCCAGGTTTGCTCTTTGCTCATAAAAACAAAAACGTTTTTCTCCACCCTGACACTCCCCACCCCGACCCCTGAGCCTTTTCTGTCCTGAGGAAGGGCAAAGTCGGGGCAAAACGTTAATTTGACCTGCCTCAGGCGCCAGGACAAAAGAGGGATTTAACGCATTGCCATAGGAGTGAGGTTAGGTAAGTTCTGTGGAGCTGGGTATTGAGATTGGAATCCACACTTGGCAAGACTATATTCCATAACAAAAGGACGAGGAAATAAAAGATCTATTTTAATGAAAAAAAGACAAAATGTCTATCCTTCTGTTCCTACTCAGCGTCATCGTTTTCATTTCTAATGTTTCCAAATCTCTATGGCTCAGGTTTGCCTTATTTTTAGCTAGTTGGCAGGTATTTCAGGCTTCTGGTGTGTGTGGAGAGGCGCGGGTGGGGGGGAGGGTGTTAGTGAGAGAGAATGACATAAAGATAGATGGTGTGACAGAGAGGTTGATAAAGATTAAGAGGAAGGAATTCATGTGGTTTTGAACATATCTGTGCTGTAAGAAAGGCTGTATTATTTAGGTTAAAATGGAAAACAATTATGTGACAGTGCATCTCAGTGACGACTGAAATCCCATAGGGCTGGCAGTCTATTAACTGGACAAAGTGTATCCCTTGCGAACAGTGCAACTTGTAAATATAATTTCTGGGGCAAAAAAATGCGAGCTGTTATTCCCAGAATAAGGAGGGGGAAAAAATCCTACTGCTCTTTTTTTGTGAATTTCAGTGTTCAACACCCAGAGGATCTATTCAGTGTCATTTCTTTAACCAGAGTTATCTATGGGCTTTTAAATACCTGAGCTCGGTTTCAGACTCTCTCCACGCCCTTTCCCTTACCTCCCCGCCCCCACTTTCCTCCAGTTACGGATACATTCTCTCCCACAATGTAAGCAGTGAGCAGTCTGAGCGGGCCCTGGTTTTCTGCAGTGGGCAGGGGAGACGTGGAGATGCCAGGAAGCATTGGCCAGCCCAGCGAGAAGGCAAAGATGAGTTCTTTTTTTTTTTTTTAAACATTTTATTAGGGGCTCATACAACTCTTATCACTATCCATACATACACATACATCAATTGCATAAAGCACATCTGTACATTCTTTGCCCTAATCATTTTCTTTTTTTTTCCTTTTCTTTTTTTACATTTTATTAGGGGCTCATACAACTCTTATCACAATCCATACATATACATACATCAATTGTATAAAGCACATCCGCACATTCCCTGCCCCAATCATTCTCAAAGCTTTTGCTCTCCACTTAAGCCCTTTGCATCAGGTCCTCTTTTTTTTCCCTCCCTCCCGCTCCCCCCTCCTTCATGTGCCCTTGGTAATTTATACTTTGTTATTTTATCATATCTTGCCCTATCCGGAGTCTCCCTTCCCCCCCTTCTCTGTTGTCCATCCCCCAGGGAGGAGGTCACATGTGAATCCTTGTAATCAGTTCCCCCTTTCCAACCCACTCACCCTCCACTCTCCCAGCATCGCCCCTCACACCCTTGGTCTTAAGGTATCTTCCACCCTGGATTCCCTGTGCCTCCAGCCCCCATATGCACCAGTGTACAACCTCTGCCCTATCCAGTCCTGCAAGGTAGAATTCGGATCATGGTAGTTGGGGGGAGGAAGCATCCAGGATCTGGGGGAAAGCTATCAAAAGAGATAGTGTCTGGGGTCTTAAAGGCTTGAAGGTGAACAAGCGGCCATCTAGCTCAGAAGCAAATAAGCCCACATGGAAGAAGCACACCGGCCAGTGCGATCACGAGGTGCCAAATGGACCAGATATAAGGCATCATGCAAAAAAAAAAAAGAAGATATATGTATGTATGTATGTATGTATATATATATATATATATATATATATATATATATACCATATTGAATGAAGGGGGAAGTGCAGAGTGGAGACCCAAGGCCCAAGTGTCGGCCACTGGAGATCCCCTCATAGAGGGGTTTAGGAGAGGAGATGGGTCAGTCAGGGTGCGAGGTAGTACCGATGAAGAACAAAGATGAGTTCTTAAGACATCCTTAGCTCCATCCTGGATGGTTAATGTAGCGCAGATCGCCACGTACACACAGGCACAAAACCGCTTCCAATTTCTTTGCTTTAAAATACTTGTAAAGAGCCCTTCGTGATTATCTTCTTCAAAAACCTACTAAATGGTACACATTTTGCCTATTAAAAATGGAACTTGAATTTTACTGTTTTGTTGTGATCGTTGAGGTCATTATCATTATTAGGGCACTGACAATAAAAGGTCAACACGTCAGTGTACTGAAGGTTCTGATGACGTTCCATTTTTCTCTTTCACTGCAACAGGTTAGCCTCAAAAAGAGGGCGTCGGAATCTCTCCTTCCCACATGCATTCTGATATACAATATTAAGGATGCACAGAGTGAACCAGTAATCCTTTCCTTTTGAAGAAATTATTGACTTAAAAATTCTAACTAGAGGCTATCTAGAGAAGTGATTTACCATCTCATATCCCAGGATGGACTCACATGTAAGTGATCATCATTCTTTGTAGAGCATAATGCTCTTGTTTCTAGTTTATTCAAACAGGGATATCACTTCTGGGATCAGAAATGGTAATGTCCATAGCTGCTTTATACTTTTTTTCCTACTCACTTTTATAAAAAGCTCATTTGGGAAATTAAGTTGGATTTTATGTTCAACAAAATTAGATTGGCTATTTCCCTGTTCTTGTGGTTATTTGTCAGTTATGACAGAAAGCTTATTTGTAAATATGCAAGTTGAAGATCACTTGGGACTAATAAGACAAGTTATTGAACTAGCAAGCGCTTTGCAAACAATGACTAAGGTAACATTTTGCTGAAGACAGGCTTTGTCAAGTTATGACTGCAGTTTTAATAATGGCTAGTTATCTGTGGATGAGAGTGACTTAGTACCTGCTTATTTATTTTATTATATAATAGTTTATGGATTCATCTTACACAACCCAACATATCCATTCTCAGTCAATATAACTCTTTAGGTCACAACATATGACTTCTGTATATTAATGATAAGAATATCCAATCAATCCACTGCCACTGAGTTCATTCTAACTGAAAGTGACCCTATTGTTAGCTTTCTGAGCCCTTGTAGATCTTGAGGGAAGTAAATAACCCTACGTTTCTCCTTGAGAGTACTTGTTGGGTTCGAACCACTGATTTTTCAGATTGGAACTTCAACTCTTCCCTGTCAGTGAAACACCCCCCCCCCCCCACTCACTGCCATCAAGCAGGTTCTGACTCATAGTGACCCTACAGGGCCCTGTAGAACTAACTGCCCCTGTGTGTTTCTGAGACTATAACTTTTTATGAGTGTAGAAAGCTCATATTTCTCCTACCAAGACTCCATGGCTGCTTAATTATCAGAACTGGGTTGCTAAATAAGCTAGTTGTTGTTGTTAAGTGCATGAATTTCAATTTGATGCATAGCAAATCCATGTGATAAAGTAGAACTATTTATTAGATACATTTTCCCCTGGAGAATTTTTGTTTTGTTAGGAATATAGGAAGTGGGGAGCCAACAAACCCAGGGACAAGGGAACAATAAGTGATCTAAAATCTATGGGGAGGAGGGCACAGCATGCCTGGTGGGGCTTGATCAAGTGCAATGTACCCTAGAGGAATTACTGAGAGCCAAATGAAGCTTGAGCATGATAGTGGGACAAGAGGAAAGTAAAAGGAAATAGAGAAGAGAATTAAGAAGAAAAAGACATTTATAAAGGTAGAAATAAAGGTGTGTCCATAATGTAAATATCATTATATATATATTGATAAGGACATAGATCTATATACATATATTGTATATTAAATATTAAGGTAGCAGACGGGCATTGGACCTCAGGAATGAAGGTCTGGGTCAACCTCTAATCAAGTACTCTGTCAATGCAAAAACACTTTGTTCTTATAACCTGGCATTCTGTGATGCTCACCTTCCAGAAGCGAGAGCTGAAGACAAAATAGGTGCATAAGCAAATGTGGTGAAGAAAGATGATGGTGCCTGGCTATCAAAAAATACAGCATCTGGGGTCTTAAAGGCTTGAAGATAAACGAGTGGCCATCTAGCTGGGATGCAACAAAGCCCACATGAAAGAAGCACCTGTGTGATCATGAGGTGTTGATGGGATCTGAAGACCCAGAACAAATAATCACCAATGCAATCAAGGGTGGTGGGTGGAGTAGAGACATGTGGGGGGAATAAGGCCAGGCCCCCACAACTAATCACAGGCTCAGTAAGCTCAATTGTACAGTTAAGATACATAAAGAGTATAATATAAAGTCATAGAAAGCATGAGAGATAGAAGAGAGATTGAAATAAGGGGGTCAGACACATTTCATAGTAGCATGCTCACCTCATATATGGCCATAATCTTACCAGCCAGGTCTGTGCATAGCATGGGCCGAGGTAAGGTGGGGCGGAGACCCCCATTTATTGCTAACCAAGGCTTATATTTACTTAGGTGGGGGCGTGATTACAGGTAACCACACGTCACAGGAAGGGGCAGTACAATAGGCATACACATCATAGGAAGGAGATGTACAGTAGGCATAAGCATGACAGGAAGGGGATGAGCTAAGTGTGCACATAGGAAGGGGAGGGACTAGAGGTATACCTGTGAAAAAATGGGCAGACCCTAGACTCATGTTGGGGGCCTAACCTTGGTCACCCTTGGGTGGGCTTGACCTCCCTGGGCACTCCTTCAGGGATTCTGTGCTTATCAGAAGGGAGTGGGCCCTACTTGTGTGGGATAAACAGTGGTGACTGCTTGCTCTGGCTGGTTGATAACCCTTAGGGAGAATAATCCCTGACCTACTTTTGTTGAACTTCAAGTGTATAGTCATCTGCCACAAGCAGCTAAGTTTGGTGTCTATTTGGGGGAGACAACTTGGGAGAAATCTTTCTGTTTCCCACAGAGACCTAGAGCCCATCTGTAGACAAATTGACATCCCCTCACAGAAGGGTCACAAGGAAGGGATGAACCAGTAAGGGTGCAGTGTAGCACCAACAAAACATAGAGCATTCCTCCAGTTCTTTACTGCTTCCTCCCCAACACTATCATGACCCCAGTTCTACCTTACAAATCCAGCTAGACTTGAGCATGTACACTGGTACAAATAAGAGCTCTCAACACACAGAAGCTAGAACAGATAAACCTCTCAGAAGCAATAATGGGAGTAGCGATACCATGAAGGTAAGGGGAAAGTGGGGAGAGAAAGGGGGTACCAATCACAATAATCGACTTATAACCAACACTTCCCCACCCCCACCCCAGGGGGATGAACAATAGAACCATGGGTGAAGGGAGACAGTGGTCGGTGTAAGATATGAAAATAATAATAATTTATAAATTATCAAGGGTTCATGAGGGAGGGATGTTGGGGTAGGGAATTTAAAAATGAGCTGATACCCAGGGCTCAAATAGAAAGAAAATGTTTTGCACAGGATGATGACAAAATATGTATAAATGTGCTTGACACAATGGATATGTGGATTGTTATAAGAGGTGTAAAAAACCCCAATAAAATGATTTAAACAACCAAAAAGAATATGTTTCTTCATTCACTAATACTTAAATATGTGGAAAGGAACGTTTCTGGCTGGCATAAACATTTTAGTGATGTTCATTGTTGCACTGATTTCTTTGTACTAATAATTTGCCACCTAAATCTGGATTTACCACTGCAAATGAAAAGCTACCATTACTGTGACACAGCAGTTTTCCAATGGAAAAAAGAAGTTATTAAGGAATAACAACCAAAAAAGTTTAAGCAAAACTATTGTATACATGGGGTCATTTCCCCAAGAACGTTATTGTAATTTTGGAGGGCTTAATGAAGCGCTATCAACATTTCCGTGCCTTTTTCTGAGAAGAGTTGTGCATTTTGCACAATGCTCCGTTTCTCCTTTTAGTGCCTTATCTATCAAATCATTAAATATAAAACAGTGACTCATTGCACAATTCTTTTTAAAGTGATGTTTTCCATACTAAAAACACACATGTACATATGTGTGATTTTAAGAATGAAGGAGCTTTATAAACTTCATGGAAATTTTCCATGATCTTTTTAACCCTACAAAAGTTTGAAACTTCCCCAGTAGAGTATACCAACACATAGCACATATGGATTTTTATATGCTGGATGTTTGTCAGAAGCCCGGGGGAGTGGTCTGTGCAGCCAGGTTTTAATCCCAAATGAATGATGTGGCTTTATTCTTTACATTGCTTTTGTCTGTAAAAATTTTTTTTTCAAGCTGGTGAAATGGAGTTCCCTTTCATGGACAAAGTACGCATAACATATGTGTAGGAAATATAAAGCATTTTTGCGTGGTTAAAGGCATCATTTTCCATCCATAGTAGCAAAATAATTTATTTTAAAAAGAGAAAGAAGGGAAGACTATTGGTAAAGTTTCCTTTTGTTACTGACCGTACAATCCCATCTTGCCTGTAGCTGTTAATCACTATGTAATCATATATCATTATATTTTAACTATTCTTTTGAAAAGCTGTGAGTCTTTTACACATCAACAAATGACTATCAAATTACATTATTTTAAAATCATACAGCACTAAATATTTCTCATTGGAGGAAGCATCATTTTCTTTGGCTGCATAACGTTCTATCATGTAAATTATTTTATAGGTCCTATATTCTTCCCTTTTGCAAATCAAAGTTTCTCAAAAAGTACATACAAACAATGTTGTAATGGCAAATGCGTTCTTTTATATATAAGGGTAAGTAAAAAATACTGCTATGAAATCACTTAAAAATTAAAATATGCACCTATTGCTTGTTAACATTTACATCTAAGTGTGAGCAGTTCTGAGGAGTATTTTCATCTCTTGAATCTCCCATCCCTAAAGAACGCTGCACTCTTTGATGTAGACTGTCAAAATGGCAGTTTGAGAAGAAGGCGAGGGCAGCGGTTCTCAACCTGTGGGTCGAGACCCCTTGGGGGTCGATGGACCCTTTCACGGGGTTGCCGAAGACCATCAGAAAACACATAAATATTTCACAATATATAATTACATATTGTTTTGTGATTAATCAGTTTTAATTATGTTTAATTCCATTTGTAACAATGAAACTACATCCGGTATATCTGATATTTACATTATGATTCATAATATAAAGGCGAAACGGAGGAACAGCGAGGAAGACGGGCATAACTGACAGGACAAGGGAGAGCAGAAACAGAAATAGCTTTATTAGCGGGAGGGAGGGGAGCTTCCGGAGGAGGTTCCGTGACCTAGGCTAACAGATCAGGAAAGTCGTGCTCAGCAGCTGAGGGCGAGGATTTTTAAAGGGGTGGTGAGGAATATAGGGCAATTAGCATATGGGGTCTGGACACTGACCATTGCTTGTGGACTCCTCCTCACCCGGAACATCTGGTTTTCACTGGTTATCTTCTCTGGCGCCATCTGCTGCTGACCTTTGGGATGTGCAGGGCCTGGACCTGCTTCAGCTTAGTCCAAATTGGGCTGCCTAGTTCAGACCCGATCCAAACACCTAACAGTAACAAAATTACAGTTAGGAAGTAGCAGCGGAAATAATTTTATGATTGGGGCCACCACAACATGAGGAATTGTATTAAAGGGTTGTGGCATTGGGCAGGTTGAGAACCACTGGTCTAGGGACTCAAATCCTGTTCCTCTCAATGTTCTTTGAGTTTGGAGAAGTTTGAAAACGAGGTCTGAAGGGGCAACCCCGGGGCTGTGGGGGTGGGTGGGATAAGATTTCCAAAGGAAACTTGTGACGCTGGAAGCATGAGCAGTGCGGTGGGAAAACGCTGTGGCGAAACTTTCCCGGCCTTTTCCTCATCAATTCAGCTTTCAGTTTCATTCAAACGTCTTCATAATAAATAGATGATAGAGATAGATAGAGAGAGAGATAGGGAGATAGATAGAGAGATAGATAGAGATGATAGAAATAAAACTTCTTCATAATAAGCCTCTGTGGTCATCCTGTGTCCGTTGAGAAAAATCTATCAAGATCACCTTTTCGGAATCCCAAAGACCAGTTGCCATAACTTTCTAAACTGACCTCTCTGCTTTGACTTTAACTGGCCCAGCAGAGCTCCTTGAAGCCAGTGTTTTGATTGGAACTCTTTACAAAGATACCCTAATGAGACTGAGACCAATGCATTGCTGGTCACAGAGACCCGTTGAAGCATATTTTGTTTGGGGTAAACTGGTGCATGTGTGAACTATCACCCAGTAGCAATACTTTTTGACATCCTCATGTATATATGTGCGTGTATTTACGTATTAACTGCAATAAAGAACTGGTGGTGTTGATAAGCAACCACCCTCTACACATACATATATTTTAAAAGTCAATTTCCATTTTCTGTTTAATTTTTCATGGTCAATATTTGAAATCTATTTTGCCTAAATATAGCTTTCTTATGTTTAAGTGGAAATCAAAGGGAGAATGTTTGGGGCTTTATTTTTTGTTTGGTTTGGACTGGAGTGTTAATTTGTTTTTTTATTAGGTTTTTCAAAAGAATGTTTAGAGAACAGTTTAAAACTTAGACCCAGAATCAAAATTTGATATTGCTGGAGGATGTGCTATTTAAAAATGCATCTGTTAGCAAATCCTTGTTCTTGTCATCTTCACATATAATCCAGCTTTTGAAAATAAACTGTTGAGTAAGTGGAAAAATGTTTGAATCCCTCCCTTCAAGAATCGTTATAAGCATTCTCATAGGCAGTAGCCTCCATGATTCAATACTTAATGGGAAAGTGGGATCACACAAAAGAAAATACATAAAAGGAGAAGAATCATCAGGAATAGTAAAGTAGTAAACAAGTTACGTGTCAAAGTTGCTACAATTTGTCATAGGTTGAAAAACAACTTGATACTGGAGATGAACAAGTGCATTTGATTTGTTTTGAAATCTAACCTATTCCTTGTTTTTTAATTTTTCGATAAAACTTTTGAGTGCTTTTCAGTGGACAATATTGATCTGTGCGAATTGACAGTAAATCACAATAATAGTTTGATAAGCTCTGTGTTAGAAATCCACTTCGCGTGCTGTGGGCAAATATTTAGGGGCTCAAATTCGAATTTTAGTGGAGAGTTGTAGTGCAGAGTTGGGGAGATGGGAGGTCCTTGTGCAACTCAAACTGTGGGCCCTCTGCTAGTAGCCGAGAGTTCGGTGCCCCAAGACTACCCAGAGGTGCCTGAGAAGAAAGCTGGTGGTCTGCTTCCACCACTGTTGTTGTTAGGGGCCAACAAATCCCTTCTACTCTTTGGAGCCCTGCTCCCGTCTCACAGGCATTGTTAGGTTTGAGTCACTGTGCAGTCACAGGGCCAATTCATGTTATGGACGGTCTTTTATGCTGACTCTCTGCTTTACCAATGCCATTCTTCAGGGACTGGTCCCTTCTAATGATGTGTGCAACATACGTGCCATGAAGCCAGTTCTTCTTAGTTCTATCTTATTTGATGTCCTGTTGCCATGAGCACACATGGCAGTGGAAAAGACCATGGTTTGGGTCAAGTGCACCGAAGTCCTCAAGGTGATACGTTGTTTTTTAAAAATTTTTTTAATACATTACAGTACAGAGTCTTACAAACCATGATTTTATTTCTTGACTTCTGCTTCTAGGGGCATTGATTATGAATCCAAGAGATGCAACTCCTAGACAATTCCTTACAGGATGCTGCCTATTGGTTCACTTGTGAGAATTTTTACTTTCTTTATGTTGAAGTCTAATTGTACTAACCTTTTAGTCTTTGATCTTCAGCAGTACATGCTTCAAGTCCTCTTCATTTGCGGCAGGCAATATTTCGTCAGCTGCATATTGCAGACCGTTAGAATCTTCCTTCCATTCTGATGCCACATTCGTCTCCATGAAGCCCTGCTTGGATCCTGTCAGCATCCAGATTACATAGATGTGGTTTAAGGATATAACCTTGACACATACATTTCCTATTTTTAAACCATGCAGTACCCCTTGTTATGTTTGAATAACTGCCTCGTTCATCTATGTATTCTACATGAGCACAGTAAAGTGATACGGGATATCTCTTCTTTGAAATACGATCCATAATTTGTTATGACTCACAGCTAAATGTCTTTCCAGAGACAGTAAAACAAAGGTAAACTTTGTGCATTTTCATTACATTTATTAGTGAATGTTCACAGCTGTTTCTTCTCATTTTGAGTCATGCCATATCAGCAAATGAAGGTTCCCACTTTACTTCATGCATGTCATTAAGACGAACTCTACTTTAAAGGAGCATCTCTACCCCAGTCATATTTTGAGTGCCTTTGAGCCCGAAGAACTCTTATTCTGGCACAATATCCAACAACGTTCCACTGCTATCCAAAAGATTCTCCGTGACCCGTTTCCTCAGAAGTGGATTACCAAGTGGTTCTTCCTAGGCTGCCTTAGTCTGAAACTTTAGTGGAAATATGTCTATCATGTGTGACCCTGCTGACATTGAAAATACGAATGGCATAGACTTCAATATCACAACAATATGGGAGCCACCATAGTGCACCAAATGCACAGAGAGTGGTGGTAATGACAGACATTAACGCCACTGAAGCCACAGGAGCAAAGTTTTACTCTGAAACATCAGCGTCACCAGGAGTTAGAATAAAGTGGACTGCAACGAATTGGTGGATTTGGGGGAGGTAAGGCGATGGAAAGATGTAAGAGAAGATTTTCTAGTTGAGAAGACAGTTCAGCTGAAATCTGAAGGGTTTGGGAGAGTTAAGTAGGCAGATGGAAGAGTTGGGCAAGGAAGAAGAAGAGGGGTAATAACATGACGGTGAGAGAGCTTGGCATTCGGAGGGTGGATGTGGGTCAGTGTGAACTGAAATATGTGCCTAGAGGTCGTGGATGGCATTGAAAGTGTTGGTCACGTAAGACACTTTACCTGAAGGCTCTTGAGAGCAACAAGACAAATAAAGCTGGGAAACAGATAATGACTGGACTGCTGTGGAAACCACTAGCATCCGGGACACCAGGAGAGGATTAGGAGAGCAATAAATGGTGCCTGGTGGAGGTAAGAAAACACGTTTGAGAGATAGTTAGAAGAAAAAAATCATTGGGAATTTGTGACCAATAGGATTTGAGAGTTTGAAAGAGAAAATACTGGGAAGGATTCCTAAATTTTTGCTCGAAAGATTGGGATGATGTTGTGGATTTAGGAATTTCTAAGGAAACCTGAGAAAGGTTTGTATTTAGAGAGTTTGGGGGTTATGAACATGTAAGGATGTCCTATATACCTGATGAGAATGTTATTTATTAAGAGGGAAAAAAAAGATGATTGTTAATGATATTTTAGGGAGAAAATCAATAAGAAATAGATCTAGGAAATAAGAAGAAGAAGAAGAAGAAGGAGGAGGAGGAGGAGGAGGAGGAAGAGGAGGAGGAGGAGGAGGAGAAGAAGAAGAAGAAAGGCCTAGGAGAGAGTAAATAAATCCTTGGGGGGAAAGCCCGAGGTGCAGTCAGTAAGGAAAGTGAAATATAAAGAATAGAGTCTGTAAAGTCAAAGGAACTGAAGGACTTGCCAAGAAAGGCAAATGCAACATAAAGGGTAAAATTAAAGTTTGAATTGTAGGCAGTGGTCTTGGTCATTGGTCCTCAGAAGAAGTTGCTTTTGTTGGGCAGGCAAAGGGCCTTCAAAAAGTTCTTGGGAAAATAGAATGAGAAGAAGATGAATCTTTTTTCATGTGATAGTTAAATTTTGTATCAACTTTGCTGGGCCAATATTCCCAGTAGTTGTGCTGTAATCCTTCACGATGTTATCAAATTCAAGGTCATGATGGGATCTAGCATAATGTAATCAACCCTGTGAGCAGCCAATAGTTATCTTGGATGCCAATCCCCTTGATTAGGTCACTGTGTTGATGAAATTGGAAGAAGGACTCTGTAGAGATGTGGCCTGCTTCACTTTTAAACAGACACTGTGGGAAAGAGAATCACTCCACCTAGATCTGGATCCTGTATCGGGCTCATTTGCCTCTTGCCATATTGCTTGTCTATCCCAGGAGGCATCAGTGGATTCACTGGACTCTGCACCCCACACCCTGCTGTCTTTGTACTTCATCTTCCTGCTTCCTGGTCTATCAGCCTTTGCAGACACCAGGGTCCGAATAAGGGAGAAGCCAATTGATGGCAGTAGATTATAATTGTTGGGCTAAGCGGTGTTATTTATGGACCAAGTCTGTTCTATTGATATTGGTTATCTTAAATTCTGTATTGTATGGAGTTTGATGCTAAGCCAGAGATGATAGGTGGGCTAAACCTGAGATTATAGAGAGTAAAAGGAACAGTAGAGAGATGCTGGTGAAAAACAGTAAAAGTGCCCGTGCTGATATTCATATTTGTGGGGACAAGCCTGCTCTGTCCCATCTATTAAATGAAAATATGAGAGGGGTAACATTAATTATTATTATAAACACTACTAGTGATAGTGTCAAAGCTCTTTTTATTACACCAGTTCAGTTCTGTGAATTTACTCCATTTGATGACTAGTGTAATTTTATAGCTATCACGACATGCTCCTATCTTGCGATTACAGCATTATGAGGGAGGCTTTCAGAATCTATGTGCTTGTTATAAGGAGAGGCTTCTACCAAAGCTTGAGGCTGGACTTCAGTTTTGCTGTTTACTGCTTGTTCTGACCTGACTTTCAAAAGTCAACTAGCCAGCATTCCTCTGGACGCCTGCTGGCTCCCCTCCAACCTCCTTCCTCCCACACAGCCCCCTAGGAGACTGTTTACCCAGGATGCTCCCTGAAATAGCCATAAATTAACAAAGCTTTATCTGACTAAAATTTTATGAAAAACACAATGCTCTGGGGATCTTAAAGTTGTCTGTTAAAGCATTCAGAATTTGTTTTTCTTGTAAATTCATGGAGTTTCCAGTACTTCCACAGGAGTATTTTGTGAACCTACCTGAATGGCTTTAGTCTTTCAATAAAATGCATTGTTTAATTTTATCCAACTCCAGTTTGCTCTCTGAAAATATCTTTATTATAGGATCATGATATCTTAATATTTGATCATAATCCATTTCAACTGTAGGCAAAATATCTCTAATAAATATTTCAGAAGACTTCTCTGAGGAATAAAAATGGATTTTGTAAAATACTATGCAAATAAATGAATTATAGCTCGTATTGCGTTTTAAATAGTGTTTACCCAGACTAATAAAATATATCCTCAACAGTGTAAATTTCAGATAATTCCATATGTCTTGGAATTATATTTTGTTTTTAGTTGGAAGACAGAAGGCAGTCACAGGTGCTTTGTAATAACCCCCTTACCCTATACTCAATGATATAAAATTCCAACTCTTTGATAAAGACTTTTTTAGCTGTTTAAATGGAAAGTTTTGTCATGTGTATCTGCAAAGAATTCCAGTGTGGATGAATTACGTAACTTTGACTTTTCGAACGAGATAGAACTAAGTAAAAAGCTCTAGGATCCGTTAGCGATTGGCCTGAATCATAGGGGGACCAGGATGTACTCGATGAACATTTTATTTTTTTGTTCAGAGTGTTTAGTACGGTAATAGACTAAGCGCTGCCGAGATTGCATTGACCCGCTCCAACCACCGGGGGAAATATTCCGTTCATTGAGCTCCCCTAAAAAAAGCAGCGAGATGCTGGGAACCATTCTGACTCAGTGCTTTCGCATAATGGAAAGGCTAAGAGGCCAGAGCATCTCCCCCGAGCTTCGCTACTTTTCTTTCTTTCTCTTTGTTCACTTAGGAGTAAAATAGTTTCTCGGCACATGCGTGAGAGATATTTCAGGGTCACAAAAGGGGTAAAAAAGGAACGCATTTGTGGCATCGGTGCGGAGGAGTGGCCCGTGGCCTCTTCCCTCAGCAACAATCCGCTCCACTGTGGCACTGGGCCACGGAGCAGCCCTGCAGCCGCGCGTGGCTCCGGCCACCAGATGGCAGTGGCCCGCAACCGAAGGGGAAGCAAGTCGGCTGGCACTTTCCAAGCCTGGGAAATTGCCCTGCCTTCCGAAGGCAAGGGCCGCGGGCCCACTTGCCGGGGCTGCGCGCCCAAGTCGAAGCACGCGCGGTTGCTGCTGGTTGGCTTCCCGCCGCAGACGTCCTGGGCCACGCGCGCTCCAGGTGCGCCTCAAAGGCGAGGGGTTGTGGCGCAGAGCCTCAGGCGCTCCCGGGGGCGCGCGGTCACGTGGTTCGGGATGAGGTGGCGTTCGGCTTTAAGGGGGCGTCTCTCCCGATCTCGCTCAATCTTTGGGGTTGGAGCCCGAGGGAACCCGACGGGTCTTTTCTCCGGGCTCCGCTCACTTCTTTCCTCTTTTCCTTCTACGCACCAGGGAGAAGAAGACGCGTCCCAGCGAAGGTAAGTTCCAAGTTTCAGCGTTTTCAGGGACTTTTGAGCAATTGCTTACCGATGGAGTAAAGGACGGAAGAGGGAAAAGGAACAAAAGAGAGACGATGACCCGAAACTAGCTTTGGGGAACCGAGGCGGGGCAGGGACGGATGAGTGATCGACAGCTTCGGGGGCTTGGGGAAGGTCGTGGCGTCCCCGGGCCCTGTTCCGGAGGGGATTTCGGGCGATCTCCTGCTCCGGGTTCTCTTAACCCCAGACCCTTGGGCTGGAGAGGAGCTCGTTCTGGTACCCGCACCCCGTATCCGCCTCTGGAGCGGACTGCACGGCCACACCGGAGTTCCCGCCTAGGACCCGCTGGGACGGTCTGGAGAGGTGGCTTGGCCACCTTGGGCCCCCCTGCAGCCCGGCTAGGGGAGCGCTCCCCAGCAAGGCGGGCTCCCCAGCCTGCGCTGGAATCAAGCCCGCTCCCCAGTACGTTCTTTCTAGCTTCAGTCCTGACCTTTTTCCGATTTTTAATCATCGCAGCCTGTATTTGGCCCATCTTTTAGAACTCCAGTGCTGGAGACTAGGGGGTGGGGAGCTGGTGTCCCGTTGGTCCCCAGAGGGACAGGACAGAGGCAGTGGTTTGAAGAACGAATGCTGGTCCAGCGGGGAGGGAGAATTCCCGTGGGTTTGGGCTCCGCTTGCTTTGTTTGCGGCTGGTGTGGGTGGCATCGCGGGGAGAGACGGTCCCTGAGAGATGGGTGAAAGCCTCCGTGTTGGAGGGACAAGGGATGTTGGGCTTGGGAGGAACTTTGGGTCACCCCCCCGCCACGTTACACAACGCAAGAAAGTGGGCGCATAGGTGTGCGCTCAGGAATTTTGATTGACCACCGTTTCAGTTCGTTCTTTGGGTAACTTCAGGACCACAGGGACTTACGGAGCCGCTCGGTGGTGTTCTGTGTTCCCGGAATTTACGTGGCCGTCTGCGCTCCAGGAGAAAGCACCCCTTTTCCCGTGGCTCGTGCAGGCAAAGGGACGTCCAGGCAGAAACTGGGAAGGAACAGCCGGCAATGCCGAGGCGAGCCTGATTAACTGCAGGGGCCAAAGGCAGCAGAAAGCGCTCAGCTCCACTGCTCCATCCCTGGCTAAAGGCTGTTTTTCAGCGACCACGGACTCTCTAAGTTATCTTTCCTTATTGTTGAAGGCTGTGCAAGAAGCCCTTGCCCTGGTGCAGGGAGGAACAATGACTTATGTAACCCCTTTAGACAAGCCAGCTGTCACTTTGGGAGGCTCTGTGTAACCTGAGCATCTGAAACATTTTTCCCCATTTGGGGGTGGGTGGGGGTGACTAGAGAGCACTGTGTTTTCAGGGCCTGCAAACGGCAAGCGGTGAAAGGCCATCGCGCTGCTGGAAAAGGAGAAAGAAATTTCCCTCCGGAGAAGGGCACGTTTGCCAACTGGCGATACATAGAGGCGCTGCCTCGTCTCTAAGTGCACGTGCTAGCATTTCACTGACAGTTGACAGCTTTGCCATTGCCTATTGCGATCTCGTTTATTGTGCCAGCCTGGCCGATAAACACAAGTAGGATTAACTGAAGGGCAGAGGGATAAATGGCTCGGTGAGCCTCACCTTGGTTGTTCTGTGCCTCAGTTTAAAGGGGTACACTACCTGTGGGATGCCTAGCCTGTGGACTGTGTCGCTGTAAGTTGAGGTGCCTTATGCCCACACGATTGGAATGTTCGTCTCTGGAGCTGGGGACCGACAGTTGATGACAGTTGGGGACCTGCCTTGCTGTTTGCTGCCTGGGTATATATAGCCCAGCTCTCTCTACAGAAAGGGACTGGCAACTGGTGGCTCTCAAGCCTTAAAGGACTGATAGTGTCTCACTGCTTTATAATTTAACTGTTAATTTCTTGTATTATCTATCTGTATATAATTTAACATTTCATTTCTTGTATTATATATCTATCTTTATAAATATATTTATATATAATTACTAGCAATCTGGTCTTGTCTCTAGAGAACCCTGTCCAACACACCTATGCTGCACAGTTTATTTTGGAAATATAGTGGCTAAACTATGAATTGTATAAGTGGTCCTCTTCCTCTTACACTTTTTTTTTTGACAATTCTGTTTTCTTGAAAGTATACAAAGGTAAGGAGGCAGCAACACATATTTTATCAACTGGAGAAGTGTTCTAAACAAAAATGATTACTGCACTTTCGCTTAGCAACAGAGGCTTGCAAACACTTAAAAAAAGTTTGTATTTTTTCTAACTAAATTAACTTCCTAGTAGGAAAACTACTATTGCTCACCGCACATGTCTATCAAATAGAAGGTATCAGAGGCGAATTTCATTATATTTACCCAAACTCATTCTAAGGATCAATCTCTCTGGCCTACACATTATAATACTTTAATGTGTTTGCATCAATTAGGGATATATCACTTTTGTCCAAGTCCGATTTTCTAGTGGTTTTCCTTTCTACTGTCAACATCTTCAACTGCGTCCCATTCTCTCGCCTGGGTTAGCTTAGGGCTCATTATAAAATTGAGCCACCATCGTGTCTTCCTACACCTTGGCCAAAGAGTCCCCATTGGCTCTTCACGTTTGCCAGAGTCAGCACTAAAGAGCTGGGAGAACTGTATCCTAGCCTGAGACCTGATACAATCTGTCTCACCTGGGTAAGTTTAGGGCTGATTATAAAATTGGCTCTTCACGTTTGCCAGAGTCAGCACTAAAGAGCTGCAAGAACTGTATCCCAGCCTGAGACCTGATACAATTGCCTCCTCACTTTCCTTTTTTAATTCATTTGTTTCTAGTCTTTCCTGGATTCATTCCGCTTCTCAGCTTCTCTTCTCTGCACACCGAGTACCCTCTGGCTTCACGGAAGTTATGCTTAGTCTTTCCTCAGAGAAAGCTCTTCTGAGATACAGTGCTTCCTCCCTCACCACGGTCGGTCGGGTTGTGATTGGCTTTAAGCCTTGAAAGGGTTTCCCTTACTACCTAGTCTTACATTTCACTCCCCAAGAACCTCCGTGCCCACTTCCTGCTTTGTTTTCCTGCAGAGCATGCCACAGTGCAGTGGTTCTCAATCTTCCTCATGCCGCGACCCTTTTTACAGTTGCTCATTTCTGGTGGTGACCCCCTCCCCCCCCCCCCCCCGCCCAACCATACAATTATTTTCGTGGCTCATGTTGCTTCTGTTATGAATCGTAATGTAAATATCTCACATGCAGGATGTAGTTTCATTGTTACAAATTGAACATCATTAAACATAAAGTATAGCGATGAATCACAAAACAATATGTAATTATTGTGAAATATTTATGTGTTTTCTGATGGTCTTGGGTGACCCCTGTGAAAAGGCTGTTCGACTCTCAAAGGGGTCTTGACCCACAGCTTGAGCACTGCTGCCAGAGTTGGTCTTGTGTTGGGCTGCTAGCCACAAGGTCAGCAATTTGAAACCACCAGCCAGCTCGGAGGGAAAAAGATGAGGCTTTCTACTTCTGTAAAGAGTTACGGTCTGAATGAGTCAGAATAGACTCAGTGGCCATGAGTTTGTGGTTTTGTTTTGTTTTTCTTCACATACTCTTATCTTGTACTAATGTATGTTATATTTTCTCCCTCCTCCCCCTGGTCCTGCCTTCACTAAACTCATGCGTGACACAAATAAGTCTCCAAGCAATTCCTCTTACTCCAGAAAACGTAGAGATGGACGCTCTGGTGGCATAGTGAATTACATGCAGTGACGTCTTGCTTTGATGAAACATGCAAGGAATCCCGATGGTGCTGTGAGATAAGCTTTGGGCTGCTCACCTTAGGTTGTCAGTTCAAAACCACCAACTGCTCTGAGATGACCCTTTCTGCTCCTATAAAGCAGAATCCTCATGTAGGATAACTTTGAGTTGGAATATGCTTGATGGCAGGTTTGTAATGAAGTATATAAGGGGTATCGGTGGCACAGGGGTGAAGTGCTCAGTTGTAGCTGAAATGAGAGCCATTCAGACCGGCCAACTGCTCCCCAGGAGAAAGAAGTGGCCTTTTGCTTCAGGAGAGATGACCGCCATAGAAACCACGTAGGAAACATTGAATCATCCTGAGTCATAACCCACTGCCTGGCGATGTCTGTCTGGTGTATACACAGCCTTGACCTATATGGTTGTTTGCTGATGAATCGATTCTCACTCATGGTGACCCCATGTGTGCAGAGCAAATCCTTCTGAATAGCATCCAGGTGGGTTTGAATGGTCAAAATGTGGCTACCCTATTCCCCAAAAGTAACACACACCCCCAAATAAGACCTACTTACAGTTTTGCCTCTCGCAGAAATATAAGGCACCCCCCGAAAATAAGGTCCCTCAAAGCTACCGTAACTCTGGACTCTGGACTGTAGCAGCAGGCTCCACTGCGCAGCTCACTGTTGGCTGCAGCGCAGCTGGAGCAGACAGGAAGTGCGAGGTCTCTTTTAATAAAACAATAATCAATAAATGTGTACCGTATTCTTCTTTATGGAAAAATAAGACATCCCCTGAAAATAAGACCTAGCGCATCTTTGGGAACAAAAATTAATATAAGACACTGTCTTATTTTCGGGGAAATGGTAGTAGTCCAGCACTTAAGCCATTTGTGAAACTTGGGGTTGGGGGGGGTGCTCCTGTGCTATAATTGAGAGGATTGGAGAGACCAAATGAACTTTTGATAAATGTGTAGCGTATGGATTGGTGGTGAGACAGAAAGCACCAGCAATGGAATTGGGGGCTCTGGCCAGGGCTATGCAGATCACAGCTGTGCTAAGAACAACCAGGCACATTAGCGTAGCTGTGACCAGACTAGCTTCCCTGGAGCAGGGTACTTTGGAGCAATCAGAGCAGAGTGGATGGCAGAAGGTACTGCGACGCTGAAGGGTGTACTAAATACTCCACATCATGTGTGTGTCTTCTATCGGGGTACTCATTCACCTGTTTGTACTTGGTTACAGTGAGCCATGAGAAGGATCCTGCTTCCGTTTTAATTTAAATGATGAGGACAACTCCCCATTAACTTTCTATGATGTTTAATGCTAATTTTTCTTTTATTCTTAACACAGTGAGAGACTTCCAAAGGACTTTCAGATCGTTACTTGCTCCTGCAAGGTTTGCTCTCAAACTCGAAGAGACACAAGAGCATTCTCTCTGCGCTTCGTCTTGAGCGACAAACGATTGAGTACCACACACGAACCAGGAAGTCACTGGCTGTTTCATAACGCTGGGAGAGCCACCTGGCCATTTCTTAGCCTACTCTTAATACTGTTATTCTGTCTTCACGAGAGCAACCCTTATTCTTTTCTCTTCTTCAGTTGTATAAGGTTAAATCGTGGCTTCATAATAAAAAGTATCCTCTATTGCAGAGAGCAAAAGCACCCATGGAGAGACCCATTAGAGGGGCACTTAGAGGCAAATGCTCTTTTTGTTCATTGAATGTCTGATTTCCCTTGCAAATGGAAGTAGATCTGCATGATTCTGCATTGTTCTCCCTTATGGGAGACAGCAATGAGATTCGGTTTCTTAACAAAAGCATCCTGGTTAATTAACATAAAAATCACATCTCCTGTTTAGTAGGGATTCTAAAGAAGCTCAGAATTTTTTTAAAAAGCATTTGTGATCTCTGCAGACTGATGTGTGTGTGATTTGTCTTGTTAGGAAGAGTATTTATGTTATGAAATTTAGATCACTATGGTGGATTGGCATATAGGCTAGTGAGAGGAAGGTTACTGTCAAGATCTAATCTTAGAAATCCTCTAAACGCGCTTCAGAGTCATTCCTCTGAGACTCCTACAAATGCAAGATTTCCTCACAGTGGTCTGTCATCCAATGCCCATAAACTTTTGATGTGGAACATTTGCAGGTTGTACAAGCAGTGTGTTTGACTTGATTAATCCTTTTTTAAAACATCTTCATGGAAAGTCTGCTTTTAACAGTGTGCATCCCTGGATCCTACTTCCATGTGTGTCCGCACCCAAATCTGCAATCTCATTCACACCTCCGCATGGCATCCATTCAAATCTAGGAACAGTTATTCCATTTCCACTGAGTCTCTGTAAGTGGGATTAAACATCTGGTGCTTCATTTGAACAATGTTTTGAGATTTCACTACATTGATCATGTCCATTTGAGTAAAATGTTGCTAACATCACCGTAACTAAGGAACAGTTTAATATATAGTTGAGCTGTTGATACACTTGACTGCTTCACCAATTTCATTTCTGTGATCATAGCAAGATGTAAATAATGTCTTTTGTTCTACCTTGCTTGTTCCTACCCTCCATATAATTTATGATATTTTCATCTGTACATTAAGTTGTTTGTTAGACATTCATATTCTTGAATGTTTAGAAATGTACTGACAGTTCTACTTGCACATGGCTTCAGACATTTGATTTTATTGTTGTGAACCACATGCTCGGCAGTTTGAAACCACTAGCTACTGTGAGGGAGAGAGATGGGCTTTCTACTCCTGAAAAGAGCCACAGTCTGAGAAACTCCCCAGAGACAGGGCTACCCTGCTCCCTATAAGGTCTTCTCTGAGTTAGCATCAACTAGATGGCTTTGAGTCTGGTGTTTTTTTCGCTTTATTTTTGTTTTTGAGCCTTTACAGAATCTCAATCTATAGCTTAAGTGGAGAGCAAATGGTTTGAGAATGATGAGGGCAATGAATGTACAACTGTGCTTTGCACAATTGATGCATGTATGGATTGTGATAAGAGTTGTAAGAGTCCCTAACAAAATGATAATAAAAAAAGAATCTCAATCTGTTAACGAATCTAATTTGACATCTTTATTTTTTTCCCCAGAATGATTGTACTGCTTTTGATATTTAGAAAGTTGCATACTCAGATTTTACTTATTTCCATGTTTTCATTTTAAATCATTCCATGAATCAGAAAACTAGTAATGTAATTGGTCATTTTCTCTTTACAGAACATTCAATTCACAGGGATGAAGAATTCAGAATAATTTTGGTGATGGATTCCAACGTGGGGAATAAGAAAAAGCTGAACGTTTGATCGGCTCTGAAGAAGCATAATGTCCATTTGTCTCAAATAATTGGTAACAAACAAACCATTCAAAATGAATGTGACGGTAGTTTCCAAGATGGACAATCAGTCAGTGTATTATAATTTTTCAGAGAACTCCCAGCTTTTGGCTTTTGAAAACGATGATTGCCATCTGCCCTTGGCCATGATATTTACATTAGCGCTTGCATATGGAGCTGTGATCATTCTTGGGGTCTCTGGAAACCTGGCTTTGATCATCATCATCTTGAAGCAAAAGGAGATGAGAAATGTTACCAACATCCTGATTGTGAACCTTTCCTTCTCAGACTTGCTCGTGGCCATCATGTGCCTCCCCTTTACTTTTGTCTACACGGTAATGGACCACTGGGTCTTTGGGGAAGCGATGTGCAAGTTGAATCCTTTTGTGCAATGTGTTTCCATCACAGTGTCCATTTTCTCTTTGGTTCTCATCGCCGTGGAACGACATCAGCTCATCATCAACCCCCGAGGGTGGCGACCAACTAATAGACATGCTTACGTGGGCATTGCTCTGATCTGGGTCATGGCCGTGGCTTCTTCTCTGCCCTTCCTGATCTACCAAGTCTTGACTGATGAACCATTCCAAAACGTAACACTCGATGCATTTAAAGACAAGTATGTGTGCTTTGATAAATTTCCTTTGGACTCTCATAGACTGTCTTATACAACTCTCCTATTGGTGCTGCAGTATTTTGGCCCACTTGGGTTTATATTTATTTGCTACTTTAAGGTAAGAAAACATATTTCCTTTGCCATTTCTGCTTTTGACGCCTCTCCCCGCAATTCCTCTTTAAATGAGTGCTTCTAGTTGAACTCTTGTATTTTCTCCCCACACCCCCTCTATAGATATACATACGCTTAAAAAGGAGAAACAACACGATGGACAAGATGAGAGATAATAAGTACAGGTCAGGCGAAACCAAAAGAATCAACCTCATGCTGCTTTCCATTGTGGTGGCCTTTGCAGTCTGCTGGCTGCCCCTTACCATCTTTAACACCGTCTTCGATTGGAATCATCAGATCATTGCCACGTGCAACCATAATCTGCTGTTTCTGCTCTGCCACCTCACAGCAATGATTTCCACCTGTGTCAATCCCATCTTTTATGGGTTCTTGAATAAAAACTTCCAGAGGGATTTGCAGTTCTTTTTTAACTTTTGCGATTTCCGGTCCCGGGATGACGACTACGAGACGATTGCCATGTCCACCATGCACACAGATGTTTCTAAGACATCGTTGAAACAAGCAAGCCCAGTGTCACTTAAAAAAATCAAGAATGATGATAATGAAAAAATCTGAAGCTGCTTGTAACGTATGGTCCCAGGTGACATCTGTTAAAAACAAGCACCACCTACAACTCCCAAGGAATGGGGTTGGGATTGTTTGGAAAAGGGGTTGTTACTTTTGCTGTGTTTGTCTTGCTTTTTCATGCTTTTTATTGTCACTGTGATGATTGCATTTGGAACAAAAATGTACAGGATTTGGAATCTTCTAACAATAATTTTGATGCCCTTTGGAGGGCTTTTTGTAAATTTATGCACACCATGGGTTTCTCTACAGTATTTATTGTAATGACAGATTTTTTAGTATTACTGTTAATTTAGAAACACTACTCCCCCCAACACTCATGTATGCTGCCAGGACATTGGGCCACGCAGATTTAATGGTAGGCCTCATTTTCGTATTGGAGGGCAGTGACAGCATGCAAAAGCAGTGTTCAGGATCAACACGTGAAAAAGGGTTTATGGCTCCAGTCCCTGCAGCCTGGAGACATTCGAGAGCGATCTTTCCTTTTATATATACGTCTATATGCATATACATTTAGATACAAGTTATATCTATGTATGTAAATTTATATATTGTACATATGTGTGTGGTATATTATAATTTTAAGAGTATTTAATTTACCCTTAACTGATTACCACAAAACAAAATAACAATGCATTAAAGAATGCTTCTCACTGTGAGCAGGATGGGGAATCAGGCTACCCATGAGAAATGAGTGACCAAGCGGTTTTCAAGCTTCAGAGCTACGGTGGTAACTGACTTCCAGGGAATCTCGGCGAATTAGCTTTGTAAGTAAATCAATATGGCTGCAAACAATTGAATTATATTCATCTGAGTGGATGGACAAGAGGTATTCCATTCCTGACAGACTGGTCATTTTGTCATTGTATCTAGTATAAATATGCATGTGATTCAAAAAGCCTGTGCAACTTAAAACCAAAAAACCTAAATGCATTTTCAGTATTTCAGTGCCTATACAGAAATTCATTTTTAAGTGTCAGGTCCATCTTCCAAAGGAGAGGAGACACCAAGTTACAATGTTAAAAGAATGTTTGCGCTGTATCTACACACTGAGAACTCTTCATTTGGTTCATGTTGACTTGTACAAACTAAGCGTGCCTTTTGGAGTTTTATACATACTGCGCTCTATCCCGTGCTGATTAATTGTGTCGTATTACTATACATAATTTCATGTATCTTGTATTCAGATCATGTGAAGAAAATATGCTTTAAAAAACAGGACATATTTTCATTGTATTATGCTAAGTGTTAAATGTGCGTGAATTCAGAAGGACAGACATTTTCTTGATTAAAATGATCTTTCCTTTTCTGCGGAGACTGCTGTCATTTTTTTGGAGGGGATGCCCCATGACTCCCCTCCCCATATGTTCCGGGCATCTTAGACTTGCCATCCAGTGAAGTATTTCTTCCATGTGCTCTGACCACGTATCCTTCCTATCTGCTGTGCTTACTAGGTTGTAAGCTCCGTGAAGGCAGGGACTGCCTTCCATGAGTTGCTGTTCCTCTTGCGTGTACAACAGTGTCACTTAGAACTTGTTCCAAAGTTGTTTCTATGACAGATGAAAAAATAGGTAATGACCAAATCGTCTTCCTTTCCATTTGTGAACTTTTTGACTTTACCTTCTGGAGTTTTCTGAGCCTCAGGAAGGCTTTCTCTCTCTCTCTTTCTCTGCATACTTTTCACTTCAAAGCCAAACATAAATTGCATCTCAGATTTTAGTCCTTTAAATGATAAATCACACTAGTACAACAAAGATTAAGCTTCCTACACTGAATGTTAATTCAGTTAAAATTGGATTCAAGGCTGGAAATGACCTTCAGATAACTTAAAAAATACATCTGAAACCAACTTTTAAAAATCCCTGCTTTTTAGGAAATACCACCCACAATTTTTCCTTACCACAATTCTCAGTTCCTGACTGCTTGGCATCTTTCTGCTGCAGCGGCTAATGGGAAAGGCTGTCTTTTTCTACTTAGGTGCTATGGAAACCAACTGCTACTTGAGAGCAGCCTGAGTGTGTAGGTATTTCTTTGTCAACACATTTGCTAGGATTGCTTTTTCCAGGATTTCCATTAACTTGTGCAGCCTGGTGGTGTCTTAGCTTTCCATAAATAATTAACTGAACGCTAAATTCGCTTATTTAAAGATGTCAGTGAGCTAAAAGTAAAGTCTAAGACCAACAAAAGATGCTTTGGAGTTAGAGAAGAAGCAAACGCTATAGACATTATACACAAACTTAGAAATCATTGTATTTTTCTTAAACATGAACAAAACTTAATTATTGGTTTAGAAGAGCATAATTATAATGGGATTAAACATATTGATATTATAATGGGATTGACATATTGAATAATATGATAATAGCTAGAAGATGTTAAGCACCTTCTATGCCAAGTACTATGTTAAATACTTAAGTCCCTGTGAGGTTGCCATGACTAATATTGCCACTTCATTTAAAAGGAAATTAAAGCCCAAGTTTTAATACTTGGCTGCGCCACACACTTAATTTTGAGAAAGAAATTAAGCTCAGCTCTTTGCTAAACAATTCCTTAGCTAGATCATTTTATAACGAAACATGTTTTCTCCGCTCATTACATGTTATACTATTCGAGTATGTTAATACTACTTACCTCCTCTGCCCTGGATTCTGGCTCCCGAAAGGAATAGAGTGAAGTACAAAAGTTGAGGGAAAAATGGCCTTGATGAAAATGAGTATCTGTAATTCCCTTCTGAATTACAAAACGTACTTTAAAAATAACAACTCGATGATTACTGTCCGTGACAAAGTACGGAAAGGGTATTATAAATGCATGTTAGATTACAATTTCAAAACTTGACAGTCAAAATAAATGGATCGCTTGGAAGTATTTTTCCACACACAATGCAAGTTGTGGAAGGGTGTGAGGGTAAACTGGGAAGCCAAGGCAAAGTCTGGATTTGTGCCCTGACTACAATCCAGTGAATTGATGGCACTGCTAAGTCTTTCCTAACTGCCAAGGTTGCTGGGCTCAGCCGAGGTTCTGAAGTTAACACACATTGACAGTCTGCCTTTCTTCTTTACCCCCTTATTCCCATAGCTCAGCATGCAACGTGCCCGTGGATGAAGAGTCCGACTGGGTGAGAATGAGAGCACAGGTGACTGGGACAGAAGAATGACATCTGCCAAGTTTCATTCATTTGTTGACACTTGAGTGTTCGTGTGCGTGCATATGTTGTACATGCCACATGTTGTATACGTATGAATTCAACATGATAGGACATGCTAGTTTATGTGTGTGTATATATCAAAACAAGCCCACTGCCATCGAGTCAATTCTGACTCAGCAATCCATAAATACAACATGTAATAGAATTATATGTGTACATAGAATACATAGAGAGAATATTATATGTATTGGCATAATTCTATGATGGGTGTTTTAATTTTCTATTTCATAATTTCTTTATAGATAGCTTTTACCTGTGATGGTACAAATGTTTCTTAAAGTGACACTCTTCTTTCCTAGTATATACTTTGTTAACAGCTTTATTGGCATATAAATCACATATCATACAGCTCAACAGTTCAATCACATCAGGAAGAGTGGTACAAGCATCTCCACAATGTTTCAGGACATTTCCCTCCTTCTTGTAGTCATCATTATCTGCTCCTCATTTTCCCACAACCTTCCCCGCCTTACCCCAAGCAACCATTAATCTACTTACTGTCTATCGGTTTGCCTATCCTGGATTTCACGAATGTAAAAACATTTTTAAAAAACTAAACAATAGCAAGGCGAAACAAATAAACACCTCAGTAGAAAAAGAAAGCAGGCAATCTTAAAAGCTAGGACAAAGCGAAATGACTCAAAAGGGAGACGAAATTAAAGAGTGTTCAATTTTAACCTGAACGCATCTACAGGAATCCACTTTCCAATGCATTCTGCATGATAGCAAGCCTACTCACATAGCTCCTCTGTGGTCAGAAGGGAGTCACGAGACGTTTACACCGCGTGTATTCCCCGCATAAAGTAGTGCTATTGTCATCCTCGTTTCTCAAATGAGGAAGCTGAGGCAGAGATTCTGTAACTTGCTCCAGATCGCTCAGCCAGCGAATGGCCACCCGAATTTAAATCCGGTAGTTTGGTCTAAATCTTAATATGATGAGGACACCCTAATGAGGACACCTTAATCGGTGTCCTTAATGAGGACACCTTAATATGATGAGGACACCCTAATGTGTAGGGTGTCCGAGTAGTGCAAATGGTTGTCAAGCCTGTCTTCTGACTGACTATGGACAAATCTCCGCTATTGGAAACCTCGCGGAACACAGTTCTACACTGATCCACATAAGGCCATCGGAACTCAAAGTCAACCACATTGAAATGGGTTGTTTTAGAGTCTAACCGTCCTCATCTCCTCCCATACTAGCTTCTGTCTGAATTCTTCAACTATTGCCTCTCCTACCATCCTATTCTTGGGTTCTTTTATGTTCCTTTTCGATAACCCATGCGTGCCCTGGTACTAAACAACTCTAGAAAGATAACTGAGAGATGGTCAAAGCCATCCTCTGAGTGCTAAGACAAACTCTTTATCATGGTGGTTTAGCCATAGTTGTAGAATTGAGATGCAACCACATCCCACTGAAGAATTATGCCTGAAAATGTATTTTTCCTTTCTCCAAGGCTCTGCCCTTTGGCATGTTTGTTTTTATACAATCCTGAGCAGCTCTTTTTTCTCAGCCAATGTCTGAATTATCTTCCAGGATAATTTTCCCAAGCAGTGACCCATTCGAGTTGATCAACCTCATTCCTTGGAGACTGGAGCGTGATCCAACCTCGTCTCATATGCTAGCCAGCAGGACCTTCAGTCTTAGAACAAGTATTGCCACCCTGTCTGACCTAGAAATCTGGACTCCTGGTTGGATTCCAATGGCCAATTTCACGTGCCTCATTTAGACCTGCTTGCTTGTTATGGCTGCACATCCCTGATGACCTCCGTCCCGCGGGGAGAGGAAATAGGTTCCACCTTCCAACAGTCCTTTCCAGAGACAGCCTCTGTTGCGTATCCCCCGCCACCTCTCTAAGAAGCACAGATTCTTCAAATTCTAGCTCCCTTTCTCCAAAATGACCAGAGTACAGTCAGTGACACAAAACAAAACATTTTAAGCATTCCATTGAATATAGTTCAAAATACTAGTCTAACCGTCCCCATCTCCTCACATACCAGCTTCTGTCGGAATGCTTCAACTATTGCCTCTCCGATCATCCGATTACAGCTCTTCTTTTCTCAGCCAATGTCTGAATTATCTTCCTATAACAGCATGATATAGTTCAATATACTAAAAAAAAAAAAGTAGAACTCATAATGCTCTACAACCCACTTTTGTGAGGAGTAGCCGAAGTCTTGAGAGCCCATGAGGCGCAACTATTGAGCTCTCCCCATCCAGGAGAAAGACCGGGAATTAAAATGCAAAGCTGTGTAGAAACAATGAGTGCAATAGATTAATGAATGGATCACACGAACATCAGTCGTCACAACCCTGAGGGCTTAACTAGGCAGTACTTAGCATCTTATTAGAAAATATTATATCTATACTGGCATAATTCTATTGGGGGTAGGAAACTGCCCCGAAGAAGATCACATGATAGAGTTGGAGAAAAATGTAGAATAAAACTCACAATGATGAAAGAGACCAGGCTTCTTGGTCAGATAGAGCTGGTGGACCTCCACTACAGTCCCTCGTCACCCTCTGAAACTGAGTTCACCCTTGTGTCAGAATCATCAGCCATTTAAGATCCAAAGGGCAGCATTTATCTCAAAGCAATGTTCAATGCTCAGAGGGTTAGGGGGGGAAATCTATTTAAGGAAACAATTCATGGGTCCTGAACCGGTAGTGAAGAAATAATGTTATAAGTGATATAATCATAATAAAAGGATTTTTGAGAAGGGTGATCTGGTGTCAAGTTATAGCATTTCACAGAAATTCAGAGAAAGGTTCTGAGTCTATTGCAGCTACGGGAGAATATTGCATAGCTTTATCTACAATTATTTTAGTTGCTTTCCTTGGATGAATAATTTGGTGCTTATACTCATATTTCTGTAGAGATGAAATGGTTCTCATTATGTTTGTATTTGAACAACGGTTATCTCACTTACATTGCAACAGAAGGCCATGGCAGCTGAATTTGCTATGCTTAACCTGCATAAGGTCCTGTCAGCAAACTTTGAAGATAAATCATTCGGATGTATAGAGTTAGATGTGAATTCTTGGTGCCATATTCCTTAGTTGCCACCACTGTGAGGCTTAAGAGAAGCTGCTTATGGCATGATCGAAATATTTGCTGTTTGAGGGATTCGGGCACCCCTGTCCTGAGTGCATCCCAGAGGCTTGTGCGACCCTGTCTTCCAAGAGCAAAGCACTTGGAATCTCAGGATGAGAAATTAGGCATGTTTATGTATTCTTTTCTTCTTCGTAATAGAGTCATGGTGGCTCCACTGGTGAGTATTTGCTCACCTATGTATGTTTGGAGAGAAAGTGTGTATGTGCTTATACAGTTATGTGTATGTGCTTTCTGGGTGCACATGCGTGTCCTTTATATCAAATGCTAAAGCTACGACTCAACTAATATTGTCTGGCTAGGGTTACTTAATTTCCTCCTGCTTAATTCTACCAATGGTTTAATTAATTTTAACATGCCCAAATGAAAAGAGGGGATAGGAAACTCTTATAAATGTTATTATTCAAGCTTGTACCATGTATTCTATGTCCAATAAGCAAGACTGAAGAAGAGTCAATGCATTTGAATTACGGTGCTGGAAAAAAATATCAGAAGTACCATGGACTGCCAAAAGATCAAACAAATCTGTCTTGGAAGAAGTACAACTAAAGTGCTTCTTAGAGGCAAGAATGGTGAGACTCCATCTCACCGACTTTGTACATGTTGTCAGGAGAGACCTGTCCCTGAAGTATATAAAGAAGAAGGGCCATGAGAAATGGGAAGGCCATCAACAAGATGGATTGACCCAGTGGCTGCAGCAGTGGGCTGAAGCATAGTAACAATTCTGAGGAGAGTGCAGGACCTGGCAGTGTTTTGCTCCATTGTACATAGGGTTATTATGGGCCAGAACCGATTAAGTGGCATCTAACAATAATAGCAGTTTTACCATTTAGAAAATTTCTCATCAATAAGAATCATGCCTAAGCTTCATCAATAATTATTTATTGAATAATATTCCGTCTGTCAGTCAGTGAAAAGCATTCATGAGCATCATTTGTGTCACGCGTGCCAGATAGAATGCTCAGAGCTTGGATGACACACATATTTGGTAGTGTTTCTCTCTAAATAATGTAGCACAGTGGAGGAATTCAGGGTTTCGTTTTATTTTATACATCTATCTGTTTGAAGGGTCTAGGAGAGAACATAACGAATGAGCAGATAAAATTATTGACTAAAAGTGAACAGAATAGCATTCAAGCCGAGAAAACCAGACTGAAGCAAAGTTTATTACAGAATTACACAAGTCTAGTAGCAGTACATGAGGCTGATAGAATACCAATAGAAATGTTTCAACAGACCGATGAAAACTGGCGGCACTGACCTATATACTTTAAGAAATTTGAAAGTTGGCCAACCGATTAAAAGGGATCCATATTTATATTAATTCCAAAAAATATCGAACAATATCACTGATATCACCTGCAGTAACATTTTGCTGAAGATCACTCAACAATGGTTGCAGAAGTACATTGACAGGGAGCTGCCAGGAACTCAGGTTGGATTCAGAATAAAAAGATGTGGAGCAAGAGCTATCATTGCTGATGTCAGAAGTATCTCGACTGAAAGCAGAGAATACCAGAAAGATGTTTACTTATGTTTTATTGATTATGCAAAGGCATTCAACTGTGTGGATCATGACAAACTATGGACAGACTTGAGAAAAATGTGACTTCCAGAACACTTCATTGTGCACTTGGAAAATTTATACATGGATCCAGAGGCAATTGTGAAAATTCCAGGGATGTATCCTTTCACCATATTTATTCAATCTATATGCTGAGAAAATCAGCAGAGAAGATGAACTATGTGAAGAAGAATATGACATCAGTATTGGAGAAGGGTTATAAACACATTCAATAAACAGATGACACAACCTTCCTTGCTTAACGTGAGGAGGACTTGAATTATGTGCTAATGAAGACTGAGATTTGCAGCCTTCAATTTTGCTAATGAATACTGATAATTGCAATCTTCAATATGGATTACATCTTTTTTTAAAAAATCATTTTATTAGGGACTCATACAATTCTTTCCACAATCTGTACATATAACATTTGTATCCAGCACATTCATATGTATGTTTCCATCATCATTCTCAAAACACCTGCTTTCTACGTGAGCCCTTAGTATCAGCTCCTCATTTTCCCCTCACTCCCTACTTCCCTCTTCCCCTGAACCCTTGATAATTTATAAATAATTATTATTTTATCAGATCTTACACCATCTGACATCTCCCTCACCCAGTTCTCCGCTGTCTGTCCTCCAGGGAGGAGGTTATATGTAGACCTTGTCATCTGTTCCCTCTTTCTTCCTCACCCTCCCTCCACTCTCCAGGTATCGCCACTCTCACCACTGTTCCTGAGGGGTTCATCTGTCCTGGATTCCCTGTTTCCAGTTCCTATCTGTGCCAGTGTACATCCTCTGGTCCAGCCAGATATGTAAGGTAGAATTGGAATCATTATAGTGACGGGGAGGAAGCATTTAATAACTAGAGGAAAATTGTATGCTTCATCATTGCTACACTGCACTCTGACTGGCTCATCACCTCCTCACAGACCTTCTGCAAGGGGATGTCCAATTTCCCCCAGATGGACCCTGGGTCCCCTCTCAGCACTCCCCTTCATTCACAATGCTATGATTAAAAAAAATTTTTTTTTGGTCTTTGATGCCTGATACCTGATTCCTTCAAAGCCTTGTCATCTCACAAACTGATGTGCATTTTCCATGTGGGCTTTGTTGTTTCTCAGTTAGATGGACCCTTGTTTATTTTCCAGCCTATGGGACCCCAGATTCTACATATTTTGACAACTGGCACCATCAGCTTTCTTCACCGTATTTGCCTATCCACCCGCTTTGTCTTCAGCGTTCATGTCAGGGTAGGCTGGTGTGCTTCTTCCATGTGGGCTTTGTTGTTTCTTAGCTAGCTGGCTGCCTGATTGTCTTCAAGCTTTTAAGACCCCTGATGCTATATCATTTGATAGCCAAGCACCATCAGCGTTGTTCATAACTTTTGCTAATGCACCCACTTTGTCCTCACCGATTGAGTCCGGACAGGCTAGTGTGCTTCTTCCAGGTGGGTTTTGTTGTCTCTCAGCTAGATGGCTGCTTGTTTATCTTCAGGTCTTTAAGACTTCAGGTGCTATATCTTTTGGTAGCTGGGCACTATCAGCTTTCTTCACCACGAAGCAACAACGAAACAACAATGAAAATAACGAAGCAACAACGAAAAGTAAAACAATAGCTACAACAACAGCACACATGAATACACATGAATACACACATAAACATATGAATAGTTCAGGGTCTGTTTGTTTTCCTTCACGGGTGCTTTCCAGTCAAGTCTGATGGGGTGCCATTGCCTGGCACCGTCTGTATCCCTGGGGACTTCATTGCTGTGCCCCAGAGGCTGGCTTCAGTGTGGTGAGCTCATGGCAGGCACAATTCCCACTGTGTGTCTCTAGTGTTGTCCCCAATGGTGCTATGGGTCAATGAGGAATGCTGTGTCCCATGGTGGGGCCGGCCTTGTGGTCATCTCTGTGCATTGCTTTTCTGAGCAGGAACATTTTCTTCAGGGCGTGGTGAGCCAGGATGTATGTCACTCTTTTCTTTTTAACCCCCTATGCTCCCTCGTTGGCTCCTGTGTGCTCTGACCAGACCAGTCCCTCTTCTTGAGCTGTAGCATCAGTGCTGTCCTCTGAAGTGAATTCTTCTTGATGGGAGGTTGGTGCTGTACACTTAGTTGGTAATGGGGCTGGCCCTGGATTACGTCTTAATGTAAAGAAAAAAAATGGTCACAACTGGACCACTGGGCAATATCATGATAAGTGGAGAAAAGATTGAAGTCTCAAGGATCTCATCTAATGATCTGTAATCAATGCTCATGGAAGCAAAAATCAAGAGATCAAATGATGCACTGTATTGATTAAATCTGCTACAGAGACCTTTTTAAAGTGTTGAAAAGCAAGGATGTTACTTTAAAGACTAAGGTGCACCCGACTCAAGTCTTGGTACTTTCAATGGCTTCATATACATGTGAACATTGGACAATAAATAAAGAAAGCCAAAGAAGGATAGATGCGTTTGAGCCATGATGATTATGAAGAATATTGAAAGTAACACGGACTATTAACAATACAAACAAATCTGTCTGGGACAACATATGGCCAGGATGCTCCTTATAAGCCAGGATGGCGAGACTTCATCTCAAGTACTTCGGACATGTTACCAGGGGAGACCAATCCCTGGAAAGGAATCAGGCTTGGTAAAACAGAGGGATGGTGAAAAGAGAGGAAGACTCTTGACAAGATGGGTTGACATTGTGGCTGCTACAATGAACTCAAACAGAACAGCAGTTTTTTAGGGTGGACCAGGACGGGGAGGTGTTTCCTTTTGTTGTACACAGACTGCCTGTGTGTGGAAACTGACTCGATGGCACCTACAAGCATAACACAGGAACACGCATGTCAAAAGGAACCTTGCCACCAGTCTTCTGTCAGGCAGCGTGCTGTACTGTGGTTCCTTGCAAGTTCTTACTGTGCTGGAAACTATGCCACAGGTATTTCAGATACCAACAGGATTAGTTATGGTAGGGAAGTTGCAGTGGAGCTTACAGATTAAGACTGCTTATGAAGAAAAGTCTGGAAATCAATTCCGACTAGTCCACAAAGACCATATTGATCACAACGAGTATTGTCTAGTTTGAGGGGGATCCATAAAGTGTGGGGGGAAATGGAATTTAAAGATAATGTGCTGTAAGAGTGCCCAATAATTTTTTTTAAAAGAGAAAGAAAAACGATTAGACTCGGTACACTTTCATCCAAGCTACAATAAAAGGTTTTAATTAAAAAAAAAGATAACGAACATTTTCTACAAACTTTGAAGGACTCTCATCTAGTATTGTAGGATAAGACTTCAAGATTGGAAAGGGCTGAAAATATACATTGGACAAAACAATGGACTTAAGCACACCAAGCAATGTGAGGATGGTACAGCACCGGGCGATGTTTCAGTCACTTCTACAGGAGCTTGCCATGAGTCAGGGTCAAGTTGATGGCCACTCAAAATAGGAATCCGTTTGATTTAGTATCAGTTGTGAAATGTGTGGTGGTTCTCTGGATTTCTGACCAATCTTTTCCTTAATTTATGTTTGTATTCCGAGTACATAATTAACTTACTGTGAAATTTACCTTTTTAAAGGGTACAATTCCATGCTTTAATGTAGCATAGTTTTGTATAACCATTATTCTTATCTAATTCTGAAACGTTTTTACAACTAATAATAATCCATCATTTTGCAGCCACTTAAAAATATTTTATTAAATACTTTAATTGGGGGCTCTTATGTTTCTTATCACAATCCATACATTCATCCAGTGTGTCAAGCACATTTGCACATATGCTGCCATCATCATTTTCAATGCATTCTCTTCCCACTTGAGCCCCTGATGTCTACTCCCCATTTATTTCCCCCCTCTCCCCTGCCTGCCCGACCTCCCTCATGAACTCTTGATATGTTATAGATTATTATTTTCATCTCTTACATCATGTTTCATCACCCCTAACCCACTTTTCCATTGTTTGTCCCTCTGAAAGGGGGTTATAGGTAGATCCTAGAATGGATCACCCCCACCTTCCCCTAATCCTCCTGGTATCTCTACTTTCATTGCTGGCCCTGAGGGGTTAATCTACCTGGGTTCTCTGTATGGCGGGCTCTTACCTGGAGCAGTGTGCATGTTCTGATCAAATCCAATTTGTAAGGTAGAAGTGAGGTCAGGATAGTGGGGGCAATGATGCACCAAAGTACTAGAGGAAAGTTGTGTGTTTCATTGGTGCTATGCTGCAACCTAACTGGCTCATCACTTCCCTGTGACCCCTCTGTGAGGGATGTCCAATTGTCTACAGATGGGCAATGGGTCTCTACTTCATGCTTCCCTCCTGCCCATTCACCTTGGGTATGATTTTGTTCTGGGTCTTAGATGCCTGATACCTGATCCAATAGACACCTCATGATCGCACAGGCTGGTGTGTTTCTTCCATGTGAGCTTTGTTGCTTCTGAGCTAGCAGGCCTCTTGTTTACCTTCAAGCCTTTAAGACCCCAGACACTGTATCTTTCGATAGCTGGGCACCATCAGCTTGCTGTTGTTGTTATTGCTTTGTTGGTCTTGACTTTCTTTGGTTTTTTATTTGACTTTGCCCAGTTTTTGTGCTTATTAATGTATCTGCCCATCTACCTTGATAAGATAGGTGGGATAAATAATTAGGAGATGAAAAGAACAGGACCAATGGTTTTGGGGGGATCTGAGAGAAGGGGAGGTGGGAAAAGGAAGGGGGTGGGAGAACCAACCCAGGGACAAGGGAACAACAAGTGAACTATAATCAATGGCGAGAAGGGCATTAGTGGGACTTAGTCAAGGGTAATGTAGCAGAGAGGAATTACTAAACCTGAATGAAGGCCAAACATGATGGTGGGACAAGAGAAAAGTAAAAAGAAATGGAAAGAATCAGCCAGCAAAGGACATTTATAGAGGCATAAATACAGGCATTTGCATGTGTGTTTGTGTGTGTAGTAAAATGAGAGGGGAATAGAACTATGTACTCATATTTATATGTGAAGAATTAAGGTTGCAGATTGACATTGGGCTTCAACTAAAGTACTCCTTCAACACAAGAGCACTTTCTTTTAACAATCCGGCATTCTGGGATGCTCACCTACCCGACACGAAAGCTGATGACAAAATGGTTGCAGTCACTTCTTATTACTTTTCCTCTTCAGTCTTGGTAACCACTAACTCAGTTTCTGTACTGCAGATTTTTCTATTCCGGGAAATTCATGTGTGTGGACTCATAGAAGTTCTTTTGTGGCTTTCTTCTTTCCCTTGGTGTTTTCAGAGTGCATGCATGGTGTAGCACACATCAATGTTTCCTTCCTTTTAGATTATACGATACTATTCTATGACATAGGTATGCCATATTTCATTCATCTGTGGACAGACACTTTTTCAATGATCCATAGTGGCACAGTGGTTTTCACTAGACTGCTAAATTAAACATTGGAGATTTGAACGCACCCAATGATACGTGGAAGACAACATCTGGCAATCTGCTTCCATTAAGTCTGCAGCCAAGGAGATCCAAGAGAGCAGTTCTACTCTGTAACACATGTCACTGTGAGTCAGAATTGACTAGATAGCGATAAAAATTAACAACAGAAAAAAAATTCCTGGCTACTTTGAATAATTCTGATATGAGATTCCTATACAATTTTTGGTATGGGTATGTGTGTTCGTCTATCTTGGCTATGTACCTAGAAGTGGAATTGTGGAGTCCTATTGAAACAGTATTTTTAACTTTAGTTTTTGGGGTTTTATTGGTCTTTTAAAAAATCATTTTATTAGGGGCTCATACAACTCTTATCACAATCCATATAACACCAATTATGTAAAGCACATTTGTACATTCATTTCCCCCATCATTCTCAAACAATTTGCTCTCCACCTAAGCCCCTGGCACCGGCTCCTCATTTCCCCCCTCCCTCCCCGCTCTCCCTTTCCCACATGAACCCTTGATAATTTAAAAATTATTATTTTGTCATATCTTGCACTGTCCGACATCTCCCTTCACATACTTTTCTGTTGTCCGGCCCCCAGGGAGGAGGTCATACGTAGATCCTTGTAATCAGTTCCCCCTTTCCAACCCACCCTCCCTCCACCCTTTCAGTAACACCACTCACATCACTGGTCCTGAAGGGATCATCCACCTTGGATTCCCTGTGCTTCCAGTTCCTATCTGTACCAGTGTACATCCTCTGGTCTAGCCAGATTGGTAAGGTAGAATTGGTATCATGATAGTGAGGGGAGTGTGGGGGGAGGGAAAGAAGCATTTAGGCACCAGAGGAAAGTTTCATCATTGCTACATCACATCCTGACTGTCTCATCTCCTCCCCGAGACCCTTCTTTAAGGGATGTCAAGTGGCCGACAAATAGGCCTTGGGTCTCCACTCCATACTCCCCCCCCCCCCGCTCATTCACAATGATATGATTTATTGTTCTGATGATGCCTGATACCTGATACCTTCTACACCTCGTGATTGCGCAAGTTGGTGTGCTTCTTCCATGTGGGCTTTGTTGCTTATGCGCTAGATAGCCACTTGTTTATCTTCAAGCCTTTAAGATCCAGATGCTACATATTTTAGTAGCCAGGAACCATCAGCTTTCTTCTCCACATTTGCTTATGCACCCATTTGTCTTCAGCGATTGTGTTGGGAAGGTGAGCACACAATAGTATGATTTTATTGTTCTTTGATGCCTGATAACTGATCTCTTCAGCACCTCAGGCTGATGTGCTTCTTCCAGGTGGGCTTTGTTGCTTCTGAACTAGATGGCCACTTGTTTACTTTCAAGCCTTTAAGACCCCAGGCACTATACTTTTTGATAGCCGGGCACAATCAACTTTGTTCACCACATTTACTTATTCACCTGCTTTGGCTTCAGCAATTGTGTCGGTAAGGTGAGCATCATAGAATGCCAATTTAATAGAACAAAGTGTTCTTGCATTGAGGGAGTACTTGAGTGGAGGCCCAATGTCCATCTGCTACCTTAATACTACACCTGTAAATATATGCACATTGTTAACTTTCTAAGTAACTACCAAACTGTTTTTCATTATGGCTGAACAATTTATTATCTTACAGCAATCAATGAGTATGAAAGTTCCAATTTCCCCACTGTTTGTCTTTTGTATTATGGTCATTCTAGTGGGAATGAATAGTTATCTCATCATGGTTTTTATTAAAGATATTAAGATTTTGTTTTACATATTTATTAGTCACTTGTATATTTTCTTTGGATAACCGTCTATTCAATCTTTTGCTCATATTTTCATTGGTTTCTTTGTCTTTTTATTGTTTGGTTGTATGCTTTTTATAAGTAAATATTCTGATACTACTCCCTTACTAGTCATATGATTTACAAATATTTTCTCCTACTCTCTGGGTTGTTTTATTTGGTTTAATTTTATAACATTATAACACTAGGTCTTATGGGAAAAGTTAGTGTAAGAGCCACTGGAATTAATATAATATTTTAATTTATTTACACAGTTGATATCTAAAGGGAGAAATCAATGTAGAAGGACAGAAGAAAGTTAAAATTCTAGAACTTCACATGTCATTTCATGGAGTTCTCACCAAGAGTGTGCAACATGATTCCATTGCCTCCATCTCACAGGTAAGGAAACCTAGCTCTAGATTGCATGGCATTCAGTACACACTGTACCAGTATAGGTCAAACAAAACACAACAAATGAACCTAGTGTCACCAAGTTAATTCCGACTCATGGTCACCGTATATTGGGTTTCTAAGACTGCCCATCCCTATAATAACAAACAGTCTCATCCTTTATCCAATATGGGCATATCAGTGGCTTCATTGTGTGATCTCTATTGTAAATTTTGTACCAGTGGGAGTCTCAGCCACCTCCCTCATGTGCTAAATATTCCTGAATCTCGTTAGAGTAAAAATTTTCAGATAAATTTTATTTCCTAAGAAAATGCTATGCAATGTCTCAAGTCTTTCCAGTGCTGTCTTCAATTTCTCATCTGTATGCACTAGATCTGTCCTAAACATTCCCTGAAGACAATGTTGCAGATCCACAGATTTCTATTGATGTCAGGTTTTGCATTTACATCTCAACGCGAGTGATTACATAAAGTAGAAAAATGTCTAGTTGGTAATGTGTTTAGAATACTTTTTAGGTGGTAGTTATTTTATGAGAAGTCCTGCTGGTTGTTGGATAATTGTTAGACTGCTAACCAAAAGGTCAACAACTTGAACTAACCAGCTGATCATTGTCAATAGAATGAGGTTTTCTGCATTAAAGATTTACAGTCTCAGAAACCCTATATCAGGTTGCTACCAGTAAAAATTGACTCCAAGGCAGTGGGTTTTGGTAGTTTTCTTATTTTAGCCATGCGTAATCAATTGTGTGTTGGGTAATAGATCCAGTATGCAGATTCACTAATTACTATAGGAGATACTTTTATACTCCTAAGGAAGAATGCAGTGAGACATGTGTTGATTAAAACTGTCTCCTGGGAACACTTCATTAAAATATGTATCTGAGGGCTTTTGCCAGATGCTCCCATTCCCGCTCCTCCCACTTACAGAATCTCATAACTGATAATGAATAAATTGTATTCTTTTAAAAAAATCATTTCATTAGGGGCTCATACAACTCTTATTACAATCCATATGTATGTCAATTGTATAAAGCACATTTGTGCATTCATTGCTCTCATCGTTCTCAAAACATTTGCTCTCCATCTAAGCCCCTGGCATCAGCTCCTCATTTGTTCCCCTCCCTACCTGCTCACCCCTCCCTAATGAACCCTTGATAATTTATAAATTATTCTTTTGTCAAATATTGCCCTGTCCGACGTCTCCCTTCACCCACTTTTATGTTGTCCATCCCAGGGAGGAGGTCACATGTACATCCTTGTAATCGGTTCCTCCTTTAAAACGCACCCTCCTTCCACCCTCCCATTATCGCCATTCATACCACTTGTCCTGAAGGGATCATTTGCCCTGGATTCCCTGTGTTTCCAGTTCCTATCTGTATCAGTGTACATCCTCTGGTCTAGCCAGATTTGTAAGGTAGAATTTGGATCATGATAGGGGGGGGGGAGATCATTTAGGAACCAGAGGAAAGTTGTATTTTTCATCGTTGCTACATCGCACCCCGAATGTCCATCTCCTCCCTGAGACCCTTCTGTAAGGTGATGTCCAGTGGCCGACAAATGGGCCTTGGGTCTCCACTCCATACTCCCCCCCCCGCTCATTCACAATGATATGATTTATTGTTCTGATGATGCCTGATACCTGACACCTTCGACACCTCGTGATCACACAGGTTGGTGTGCTTCTTCCATATGGGCTTTGTTCTTTCTGAGCTAGATTGCCACTCATTTACCTTCAAGCCTTTAAGACCCCAGACACTATATCTTTTGATAGCCAGGCACCATCCACTTTCTTCTCCACATTTGCTTATGTACCCATTTGTCTTCAGTGATGGCATTAGAGAAGTCAGCACACAATGATATAATTTTTTGTTCAGTGAGGCCTGATAACTGATTCCCTTCAGCACCTCATGATCACGCAGGCTGGTGTGCTTCTTCCATGTGGGCTTTGTTGCTTCTGAGCTAGATGGCTACTGGTTTACCCTCGAGCCTTTAAGACCCCAGACGCTATATCTTTTGTCAGCTGGGCACCATCAGCTTTCTTCACCACGTTTGTTTATTCACCCACTTTGTCTTCAGTGATCATGTCTGGAAGGTGAGCATTATAGAACCCCAGTTTAATAGAAGAAAGAATTCTTGCATTGAGGTAGTAATTGAGTGGAGGCCCAATGTCCTTCTGCTACCTTAATACTAAACCTATAAATATATGCACATAAATCTATTTCCTCATCCTCATATACAAATATATTTGCATATGTACATGCCTTTATTTAGACCTCTATAAATGTCCTTTGCCTCCTTGCTCTTTGCTCTATTTCCTTTGACTTTCCTCTGACTTTCCTCTTGTCCCACTATCATGTTCAGCCTTCATTTGGGTTTCAGTAATTCCTCTAGGTTACGTTACCCTTGATCATGCCCTACCAGGCCTCCTACACCCTCTTCACCACTGATTTGGATCACTTGTTGTTCCCTTTTCCCTGGGCTTGTTAACATCACTACCTTTCCCCCCCTGCTTCCCCTCTCCCATGTCCCCCTGGAACTGTCGGTCCCATTGTTTTCTCCTCCAGATTGTTCATCCAGTCTATTTTATTTAGACAGACCTGTGAAGATAATAACATGCACAAAAACAAGACAGAGCAAAACCAAGCAATAATATACAACAAAACAACATCAATAACAAACCATGACAAAAAGCAAAAGGAAACACAACAAGAAAGTAAAGCTTGTAGTTAGTTCAAGGACTGTTTGTTGGCTTTTAGGAGTTTATTCCAGTCCAGTTTATTGGGGCACCACGTCCTGGTCCCAAAGTTCACCTTCAGCATTCCCTGGGGACCTCGCTGTTCCGTTCTCTTGCTGTTCTATTACACCCCCTTAGTGTTTTGCCTCGGTGTGGCGGGATCAGATCAGGCACAGTTCCCACACTGTGTCTCTGGTGTTGTCCCCTGTAGGGCTATGGGCAGTGAGGAACATCATGTCTCGTAGTGGGGCTGGCCATGTGGTCCTCTGTGGACTAGCTGCTCTAATTGGGAACATCATCCTCAAGGCCTGGTGGGCCAGGATGTGCTCCATTCTCTCCTCCTCCCCCTTCATCTGCTCCTGTGTGCTCTGATCAGACATGTCCCTTTCCCGGGATTTCAGATTCATTGCTGTCCTTTAAAATAAATTCTTCTGGGGGGAGGGGCAGGTGTCCACGTAGTAGTTGGGATTGGGGACAGCTTCTCAGACCTCTCCGCTGGTTCTCTACTCTATGTCGGCATGTTGCATTCACATCTTAGAGCACTGGGCTGAAGTCTGGTCCCTCTTTCCCTGTGGAGATATAAATAATACCCTCCCCTTGTGTAGATTTGTACCCTGTGCCCCCGCTACCCATTTTTTGTACTATTTTTTCCCCTTTCACCACCTCCTTTTTAGTTGGCTACCATATGTACCCCTGTATTTGGTCTGGTCCCTGCCATACTACCTGGTCCCCACCCTAGGAATGTTTGCATAAAGTAGCTTTTTTCCTCTGCCCCTTTTGCATTTTTGTTTATTAAAGCTTACCTCGCCGACTCATGTTGTACTTGTCCTTTTGTGCTTGGCTTACTACGCTTAGCATACTTTCCTCCAGTTCTCTCCATTCAGCAATGTGCTTTATATGTTCATCATTGCTTTCTAACAATTCATACTACTCCATTGTATGTATGTACCACAACTTTTTAATCCACTCATCAGTTGATGGAAATTTAGGTTGTTTCCAACTCCTTGCAATTGTGAACTGTGCCACAATGAACATTGGAGCACAGATGTCTGGTCTTGGTTTGTTCCTTGCCTCTTCTGGGTATATGCCCAGTAGGGGGATTGCTGGGTCATATGGTAACTCTATTTCCATCTGTTTTAGGTATCGCCACATTGATTTCCATAGTGGCTGTACGTACTTACAGTCCCACCCGCAGTGGATGAGAGTTCCTGTCTCCCCACAGCCCCTCCAACACTTGTTGCTTTCTGGAATAAATTGTATTCTTATAAGTCCTAAAATCTGTAGAATGTTCTTCTATATCTGCATCAATGAACAATTGGGTGATAACATGCTATTTACTTAGTGTTGTCTGTATTTCATGCTCTCAAAACTACTGGTTGAAAAGGGAATAAAAGCAACGAAGCAAACCAATTTCCTTAATACCAAGAGGACAAACGTGTTAAAAAAAAACAAACTTATTTTTTTTTACTATCTGGTACTCTCACCTCCTTTCAAAATATTTGTTTGATTTTTTCCCTTTTCCCCTCAGATTTTCTGACTAAAGAATGAAGAGAAAAAGGAGCAAAAGAAATGCGTGTGCATCGAAGCCAGAATTGTTTTCTCTTGTTCCCTCCGTTTTGTCTTCTTGTCCTTCCCTTTGGAAAACTATTTTATAAATCATCTTAACTGTCCTATGACATGCATTTCTATTAGGGAATAGTCAACAGACCTTAATAGCAATAGCTGCCATGCTCTGGTGGCATAGTGGTTATACATTTGGCCGAAACCTGTAATGTTCATGGTTCAAAGCAAAGCCACTTTTTGGGAGAATGATAGGCTTTCTACTCCCTTAACCGGTTGCAGTCTTGAAAACTCAAAGAGGGCAGCTTTACCCTATCCTATACAATCACTTTGAGTCGGCATCAGCTCAATCGCAGGGAGTTTGGTTTTGGTTTGGATGTGTAGGGTGCAGTTATCTCTAATTTTCCCTAATTTTCACATGAGGTCTCTATTGTCTCCATAATATATGTCAGAAATTGAGACCCAGAGAGATTCAGTGACTTAGGCAAGGCCTTTAGATAGTAAGAGGTAGATTCTGGTCCTGATATATATCTAGTTTCAAAGTTGAAGATATCCTATTGGTAGTGAGTTTATACTAAGGCAGAATGGATGGCAGGAACTAAAGCTCCCAGATTGTCCCCTGCCATTAGTTTTAAGCACTAATAACAGGCATCATCAATTATCAGGATAATCTTTTTATATTTAGCTGTAAAAATCATATAAAAGCTCTTTATACTTTTAAAAATTGTTTTATTAAGGGCTCATACACCTTACACTTTTGCATGATTTTCTTAGCTCCAAAACATACTTAGATTTTATAGACACCAGAGTGTGCATAAAGCAGCCCCTGCTTTCCATGAGTGGTTTTAGTTGGAAATATAAACAATGCTTGTCACACAAGTGAGGATTCAGCAAACAGTGACAACATGAGAAAATTACACTAAATCACACCTAAGACAGGATCTTTGGTGGTGCACTGATTGAGGGCTAGCTCCTTTTCTGAAAACACGTCTGTTTAAACCTACCCAGGGACTCTGACTATATAAGACCTGGTGACCTGCTTTTGTAAAGATTAAAAACCCAAACCAAACCCACTGTCACAGGGTAAATTCAGACTCCAGGTTACTGAGAATGTAAATCTTTGAGGAGCAGACAGCCTCCTCTTTTTCTGAGAAGCAGCTGGTGATGTTGCAGTTTACTAACTTCAATCCATGACCAGAGCTCCATTAACATGACCAGAGCTCCATCCACATGACCAGAGCTCCATCCACATGGCCAGCGCTCCATCCACATGACCAGAGCTCCATCCACATGACCAGAGCTCCATCAACATGACCAGAGTTTCAATAACATTACCAGAGCTCCAACGACATGACCAGAGCGCCATCCACATGACCAGCACTCCATCAACATGACCAGAGCTCCAATAACATTACCAGAGCTCCAACGACATGACCAGAGCTCCATCCACATGACCAGAGCTCTATCCACATGACCAGAGCTCCATCCATATGACCAGAGCTCCATCCACATGACCAGAACTCCATCCACATGACCAGAGCTCCATCCACATGACCAGAGCTCCATCCACATGACCAGAACTCCATCCACATGACCAGAGCTCCATCCGCATGATCAGAACTCCATCGAGACTACAATCTAGAAAACTTTGGAGGAGCCCTGATGGCATAGTGGCTATGTGTTGGGCTGCTAAGATCAAGGTCAGAAGTTTAGAAAACTCATTGGGGCAGTTCTCCTTTGTCTTGTGGGATCACTGTAAGACTCCACAGCACCCACCAGCAAATCTAATGTCTCAGATCTAAGCCTCTCATTGGAGCACTGTTTGTGATTCTATTTCAGTGGAGCTAGGGATGCGTTATTTAAAGTTAAACTTTGGCCAGGGATTGTTTTCTGATAAAATGCTGTATGCACACATACTCGAAGAAATGGTATCCTTGGCAATAAAAGGGATGGGGTGTAGAAAATAAGAGAGAATGCTGCAGCTGGAGGAAATGGAGAAGCTAAGACCTGTGACCAAAGCAAAAGAAGTGTGGCTGAAGCAGGATGGAAGTAGGAGAGCAAGGGGACATAGAGGAGTTAACTAGGAGAATGCATCGGATTTTCAAATTAGACAAGACTTTTAAAGACCACATGAAGGACATTTTACAATCGAGACCAGAAGAATATATTTACATGTATATATGGATGTGACTGAAATTGGAGAGGATAGTACAGTAGCCCAACTAAGACTCACCTTGCAAGGTGAGGTTTGCACAGAGTGCAGATTATACTAAACACAGTATCCACAGAGGCCAAAAGATTGTGGCAAGCTTCCAAAATACCGAGAAAGTGTCTTCAGTTTTAAATGGAAAGCAATGGCTTGTCTTTTCTATAAAAGGTTTTAAATTGGAAAACATCTACTTAGAAATTGTAATTCCAAATGACAACAAACAGCAAGAGCAATTGCTAGCATGTGCTGTTGAAATTGTGAAATCAGACATTGCCCAAATCTTCACCGTCCTCACAACATTATACTGAATGAAAGAAAGAGGCTAGGGACAAAGAAACCCTGTCGTTGAGCAGAGGGTGTCGTGGCCACATCTGACCTCCTTTAGTTGCTCCAGGGGGGAGGAGAATCCAATGCCATATTTACACAGGGTGATGCCTGTCCGGCAGAGGTTAGACATGTCACTGTCCTTCAGCTTCCTTTATTCTGACGCCAATCACTCCTCCCACTGTGCTCTTCTTCTCCGCTGGGTTTCACAACGTGCTGTGAAGGCCACCAAGTACTCACGGACAATACTCACCACCACGGTGTTTAGTAGGGGAGGTAACAGGTACCCTGCTTCCCCGAAAATAAGACAGTGGCTTATATTAATTTTTGCTCCCAAAGATGTGCTAGGTCTTATTTTCAGGGGATGTCTTATTTTTCCACGAAGAAGAGTACGGTACGCCTTTACTGTTTTTTGTTTTATTGAAAGAATCCTCACACTTCCTGTCTGCTCTGGCTGCGCTGTGGCCAAAAGTAAGCTGCGCAGCAGCACCCGCCGCTAAGGTAACTTTTGGGGTGGGGGGCTTATTTTCAGGGAGGTCTCATTTTCGGGGAGATGTCTTGTATTTCAGTGAGAGGCAAAACTATAAGTAGGTCTTATTTTAGGGTTGTCTTACTTTCAGGGAAACAGGGTAACAAAATGTGACATCTACTTTTCTCTGTTGAACTTTTTCTCAGCTATGCTTCAAGTAAGTATCTCTCTGGTCCTAGGTCACTTATCGCTGTCATCCCTTTGCTTCTATCCTGCGTGGCGAGTGTTAGAAAAGCTCTTTCAGAAAATGGCACTGCCGTCTGTTGATTCCTACTCATAATGACCTCATAAGCCAGTGTAACCTTGCCCTTGTGAGTTTCCAAGGCGGTAAATGTTTACGGGAGGAAAAAGTCATCTCTTTCATGAATAAATTTGCATCTCATGGTGAGCTATTGCATAAAGCAGAAAAGCATGTCATTACAATGTGTTTCAAGTAAGTGTTAGATGTTAATTATTTCAGAAGGAGCCCTTGTGGTGCTCTTAGTGAGCGTTGCACTGTTAACCAAAAAGTTGAGGGTCATACCCACCAGCTATCCCTTGAGAGAAAGATGAGACCACCTGCTCCTGTGGAGATCTGAAAATCCTTGATGACCCCTTTGCATTGCCATGGAGCGGATACTGGCCCCTAGTCCTCTACCTGTTTCAAGAGCCTTGTCTTTCTTCCTCAGAGTAGCTGGAAGTTTTGAATGGCCAACCTTGAGGATGACGGCCCAATGGGTAGCCATTACATCACCAGGGCTCCTCGTAGTGTCACTATGAGTCAGAACTGATGCTTCTCCACCATTCAGCGACTTGCATAAACTCCAATAGTGGTCCTTCTGTCTTCTTAGCCGTGGGGCTCCTTGTTTCCTGTTTCTGCGATGGTTCACAAAGATGACTCATCAGTGGAATGCTAAAAATCACCAAGCCCCAATTTATGGTCCTCCACACCATATGCCAGGCAGTCACTAGACAGGAGTTAACAAAACTATGAGTAGAAGAACCATAGCAAGTAATTTCAAATCGCCACAGTCAAATGACCAGTAATAACAACCATTCCAAAGAGGTGATACAGCTATCAATCGAGCACTCAACGCATACTCACAGCAAAACACAGGGTGGAGAGTGTTACTATTGTACACGTGAGAAAGCTATGACTCCGAGAGGTCACAGGGAATTTCTCAAAATCACAGTGAATAATATGAACAACTTGAGTTATCCCACCTTTGGGTGAGTCCAAAACATGTCTACTTGAATACTGGAATTTTGTGCTTCCTACAGGAATGTAAATGAAGTTTTAGAAATTGCATATATAACTTTCCGCTTGAGCATATTCATGCAGCATGCTTAGTTTTTCAGTTTCAAGATACTGAGCTTTCCCTGTATCTAATGCCAAATGAAAATACATTTTAAAGGAAATATTATTTTCACATTTAAGTATTTCTTTAGAGAAAATGTATCTGAATATTATTTGTGTGAGTATGTGTGTGTAAGTGTAATACAAACAATATGTAATAAATAGCGGTTCAAACTCACTGAGAGGTGTCTTGGAAGAGAGAGAGGCTCGTTATCAGTTTCAAGATTACATCCTTGAACACCCTATTAAGCAATTCTATTCTGGACCTAGGAGGCCATATGAATTCTAATAGGCTCTATGGCAATTAATAAAAGCAACATGTAATATATATACTTTGCAAATTCTATTGTGAAAGAAAATACAATATACAATTTAATTGCCTTGATAATATTCTAAATGCACTCAGAATTGCTAGATTGTCTTCAGAATAAGTCACCAAAATAAGGAACACAGGAAATTTAAGGTAAGCTAGTCTACACGAAACTATTGTAGAATTAAGAGTCTTCTACAAATATTTTTCCTTTGAGGAAGCCACAAACCTGAGACTAAAAATATGTTGGTTCTCTTCAAGCCATCTTCGTATTACATCGCTTAAGGAATTTAATTGTTTTTTATGCTTCCCTTAGTTCATATAAAGAGCCCTGGCATACATTAGGCTACTAACTACAAAGTCAACAATTCCAAACTTCCAGATGCTCCTTGGGAGAAAGATGAGGCATTCTACTTCCATCGAGTTACAGTCCCAGAACCCCCAGGGGCAGTTCTAAAGCATCTACAGGATCCTCTAGTGCTGCTTTGAGTCAGAATCGACTGGGTGACAGTCAGTTTGGTTTTTGGAATTTTAGTTTATATATAATTTTCCTTTCCATCCAGATCAGTTGAATTTTCTGAACAAAACTTGGAATCCAAATGTTAGGGAGAAGATAGAAGGATATTAAATTCATATAGATGTTTATATCTATTCTTTAGTTTGCAGAATACGCTCATCCCACCATCACTTTATGTGAGTGTCAGAAGAACAGGTTTCAACAGAAGCAGCTCAGTTCCATTTACCAGCATTAATGAGTAACCAAATAATGTCACATTCTGTGAAGAATGTTGGAACTAAAACAATATATTTTTTTACTCTTCAAAGACATTAAATCATTGGGGAGACATATGCATAAATATAACATTTTAACATATAGCAGATAGTGAAGTAATCCTAGATATATATTCAGAGTGTTTTGGAAAGCATTTAGCTCAGTAGGACTGAAGGAGCTTCTTAAAGCAGGTACACAATTTGAGCTTTGAAAGTGAATTAGAGGTAGAGGAAAGAAAACCTTCTATTACTAGATGAACAGAGGATGCAAAGAGCATTGTAATCTGTCCAAGTCACAGAGAAAAATTATTAGAATTATTTTTCCTTTTAAAACTTTTCCTATGTTCTCAAGACAGCTGGAGAGGCAATTATAATGACCCCCACCCATCTGTCTGTTGAACTGTGGTGTCTTGTGTGCTGTCACGATGCTGGACGCTATGCCACTGGAGTCTCAAATGTCAGCAGAGTCACTCACTGTGAAGTTTCCGTGGAAATTCCAGATGAAAAACAGAGCAGGAAGAATAAAGAGTACATTTCTGAAAAAGTGCCCACTTAAAACGTTAAGAATAGCAGCAAAACATTGTTGGATATAGTGCTGGCAGATGTTAGCTATAGTGGTTAGCAATCACTGGGAAAACTCAAAGGGGGCAGTTACTTCTCAACATTGGGTTGACTTTTATGAGTAAAGCTTTGAGGGCATTCATTTGTCAATGGTACGCATGATGCAAAATGAGAAGAAATAGCTGTCAATGGCCATTAATAATTGAAACAGAATTTATGAAGTATGAATCTAGGAAAGTTGGAAGCCGTCAAAAAGGAAATGGACCCTATGAAGATCAAGTTTCTAGGAATTAATGAGTTGAAATTGATTGATTTTAACCATTTTTAATTGAATAATCATATGGCTTACTATTCCAGGAATGCCAAATTTGAGAAGAATAATGTCACGTTCTTCATCTAAAAGAACATTTCAAGATTTATTTTGAAGTCCAATGCTTTATGTGATAAGATAATATCTATAAGCCTATACCTGCAAGGATGAAAAGCTAATACAACTATTATTCAAATTTATACACTAACCACTGAAGTTAATGATGAAGAAATTTAAGAATGCTAACAACTTCTTCATTATGAAATTAATCACACATACGAGCAAGATGCTTTACTGGTGATCAGAATTTGAAAGTTGGAAACAAAGAGGAAGGATTGGTAGTTAGGAATTATGGTTTTTGTAATAGAAATGAAAATGATGATTATCTGATGGAATTTTGCAAGTCCAATGACTTGTTCATCGCAAATATAATTTCCAAAAACATAAACAGTGACTACATTCTTGGGCCTCACAAGATGTAATGCACAATAATCAAATTAATTATATCCATGAGAAAAGATGACGGAGAATTTCAATATTATGTACCAAATAAGACCAGGAGTCAAGTGTAGAACTGCTCATAGTTAAGTTCAGGTAGAAGCTGAAGAAAAAATTTAAAAGCCAAAATAAGATTTTGAATATATCCTTCCTGAATTTAAAAATAATCTCAAGAAATGATATACACCGAATACTAAAGGAAAAAGATCAGACAAGATGTAGGATGACATAAAGAATATCACACAATATGCTTTGCCAGATTGACGAGAGCAGTGGTTCTCAACTTTCCTATGCCGTGACTCTTTAATAGAGTTCCTCATTTGGTGGTGACCCCTCTCCCCAACAATGAAATTATTTTCCTTGCTACTTCATAATTGTAATTTTGCTACTGTTATGAATCGGGCGACCCCTGTGAAAGGGTTGTTAGACCCCCAAAGGGGTCACGACCCACAGGTTGAGAACCACAGGACTAGATAAACAAATTCAGAGACACTCATAGGTGTGTAAGAGAGAACTTTATATCAAAGAGCAAATGTATATTGAGAAATCATCCCAGTTCAGCCCAGATCAAGACCATAAGTCTGATATTGGCCCATATGTCCGATACTTGTCCATAAATTCCTCTCAGACTCATGCAAAACATTCAATGAAGCTGAATGCAGGAAGATCACAGATGAGTGGGTGAAAAGCCTGTGGATCCAATGGTGGTGGAAGCATCTCAATGCTAGCGTGGGTCTCCATATGGCTCCTCCAGCTCACTAAGTGTCTCAATATCAGGAAGGTGAAGCAGAGTGAGATTCTCCAGGGCTCAGCAAGTCTCCTCGTGGCTTGTCCACAAGAAGATGAAGGCAGAGATAGAGGAAGTTCCCGAATCCTCATGAGAAGGTCATACCCAAAAGGAGGCACCATTAGGCTGTGACCTGATTGACAGGCTAGACTCAATCCCTTCACTCTTAATACTCTCAAATTGACATGAAATTATGTAATTACCACACACACTACGAAAGTGAGAGGTCATTAAAAAGACAGGAGACAAAGAAAAGACCAAAGTGGAGGGACTAAAATCAATAGATGAAAAAGTGATATAGAAGAGCTTAACAGAAAATTTCAAAGGACATCTCAAGAAGATAATAAATATTATAATAAAGTATGTTAAGATATGGAATCAGAAAATCAAAAGGTTTTCACACTCAGCATATCTCAAACTGAAAGAACTGAAGAAAACTGTAAGGCTCCACCCACATTATTGAAGGCAAACTGGTAAAATAGGAGACCTGGTGATGTGGAGGGCTGTATCTTGGTCTTGTAACTCTAAGGTCAGCAGTTTGAGTACACTAGCTGTTCCAACAGAGAAAGATGAAATTATCTACTCCAGTAAAGATAAACAGTCTCTGAAATACGAAGGGGGTGATTCTACTCTATCCTACAGGGTTGTTAGGAGTTGGAATGTACTATATGATCATGAGCTTTGGTTTTATGAGCAAAATATTGAATGATGCAGGAAGCCTCAAAAGATGTTTAACTGTACAAAAAAGAATTGGTCAACATTCAAGAATTGCAAAAGGTAGCATATGATAAAGAACTAATTGTATCAAAAGAAAAAATCCAAGATACACCGAAGATATTGGCAAAAAACAAGGCATTCTTCAAGAATTGACAGAATAGAAATGCAAATATTCTAACAATTTGATAGAGCACTGGAAACAGCCTTTCATCCATGCCAGGAAGTTTAGAAAACAGCTACTTGGCCAACTGACTAGAAGAGATCCCTATCCGCACCCATTCCAAAGATGACAACAGAATTGGGATACCATTGAACAATATCACATGAATCTAAATTTTTGTTGAAAATAATTCTCAAATTGTTGAAACCATACACGGATAGGAAACTGCCCCAAATTCAAACCTGATTTCGAAGAAAATGTGGCTTGAAGAATATCACTGCTAAATCAAATGGATCTTGCCTGAAAGCAGAGCATAACAGGAAAAATTTAGTGGTTTCTGATCAACTAGAAAGCAAACATCCCCCCAACTAAACCAATAGGTAAGATCATGATGAACAGAGAAAAGATTGAAGTTGTCAAGGATTTTGTTTGGATCCACAATCAATGCTTATGGAAGCAGCCATCAGGAGATCAAGCAATGCATTGTATTGTGTAAATCATTGTACAAGAACCTTAAATTATTGAAAAGCACGGATGTTCCTTTGAAGATTGCACCCGAGCCAAGCCAGGATATTTTCACTTGCTTTGTATGCTTGTGAAAATTGAACCTTGAATAAGGAAGACCAAAGAAGAATTAATGCATTTAAATTATGGTGTTGTCTAAGAATATTGAAAATACCGTGGACAGCCAACAGAACAAAGTAATTTGCCTTCGAAGAAATATAGTCAGAATGCTCTTTATGGGCAAGGATGGAGAGATTTTGTCTCACATACCTTGGACAGGTTACCAGGAGAGACCAGTGCCTGGCAAAGGACATCATACTTGCTAAAGTGGAAGGGCAGCAGAGAGTAGGATGACCCCCAAGGACATGGATTTACACAAAGGCTGCAACAATGGACTCAAAAACAAGAACAACTGTGAGGATGGCTTGGGACAGGGCAGTGTTTCATTCTGTTGTACATGAGATAACTCGATAGTCACTATGAGTTGACTTGACAGCATCTAACAACAACAACATGCAAACATATTCAACTGTGTGGATAATAATAAACTGTGGAGAATATCGGAAAGAATGGTAATTACAGAAAACTTAGCTGTGTTCATATAGAACTTGTGCATCAACTTAAAAGGCAGTTGTTTGAACAGAACTAGAGGATATTGCATAGTTAAATCAGAAAATATGTCTGCCTGGGTTGTATCCTTTCACCGTACTAGTTCAATCTTTATGCCGGGCAAATAATTTTAGAAGCTGCAGTATATGAAAAAGAATGTGTCGTCAAGATTGGTAAAAATTCTCATTAAAAAATGCTTGTTGTACACATAACACAACTTTGCACATTGAAAGCCAAGATGACTTGAAGAACTTACTGATGAACATCAAAGACTATGTAGTATGAATTGCACCTCTATATAAAGAAAACAAAAATCCCGGTAAGTGAACCAATAGACAACCTCATGATATATGGAGAAAAGATTGAAGTTGTTTTATTATGAATTGATGGTCATGGAAGCAGCAGTTAAGAAATCAAAGTACATATTCCATTGGTCAAATCTGCTATACAAAACCTCTTTAAGTGTTCAAAAGCAAAGATGTCATGCCCCCCTCTATTTATTTATTTACATTTTCAATAGTTTTATTGGCATATAATTCACATATCTATCAATCAATTCAATACATCAATCACATCAAGAATAGTTGTACAATCATCACCACAATCAGTTTTGGCACATTTTCTTTATTCTTGTACTCTGATCATTAACTCTCCATTTCCCACCAAAGCCTCCTACCATGCCCCCAGGAAAGCTATTAATCAAGTTACTGTCTCTCTAGAATCATGTTTCTTCTATTTATAAACAGAAAACATTTTTTAAAACACTAACAGGAACAATAAAGTGAAACATAAACCTTTCAATAAAAATAAAGCAGAAAATCATAATGAAGATCAAATGATAAGGATATTAAGTTTTAACCTAACTACATCTTTAGTAATCCACGTTCCCGTACATTTTGCATGCTACCAAGGCCATTCATTTTCCTAGTCCATAGTCAAAGGGAATTCATCAGAGGTTTCATTCATGTGTATTTCCCCTTCACTTTTTGTTTTTTAACAGAAACAACTTTAAAATGGGTCAAAAGGAAGATCAAATATTAGGTATTACACTTTAACCTAACTGCACCTGCCATAATTGACCTTACAATGCTCTCTACCTGATAACAAGACTATTGGCACTCCTCAATTATGATGAGTGGGAATTCACTGGAGGCTTACCCATGCATGTACCCTGAAAAGGGATTTGGAAGAATATTGAAAGTACCATGGGCTTACAGAAGAAACAAGTCTATCTTGGAGGAAGTACGGTCAGAATGCTTCTTGGAAAGAAAGGATGAATAAACTTTGTTTCACACACTTTGGCCATGTTATCACAAGAGACTAGTCTCTGAGAAAGTGTACCATGCTTGGTAAAGAGGAGAGTCAGTGAAAAAGAAGAGGACTCTCCAAGAGATGCATTGACCCAGTGTCTAGCAAGGAGCTCAAACAGTGATTAAGACAGAGCAGGAGCAGACAGAGTTTTGTTCTGCTGTACATAGATCGTGCCACTGTGAGTCAGAGCTTACTTGATGACACTTTACCGCAACAACATATTATACATAATTTGTGCATTCAAGCCAAAAGTTATTTTTAAACACTTGAAAGAACAAGAAACATTTGAGCCAGGAAAGGAGCTAACATTAATCAAAGCTAAGTATAAAAAAATTGCCAGCTAATTTTAATCATGTTTTAAAAATAATTAACACATAGAAGCATCATAAAATCTTTATGGGAGAAAACATGCCTTTGAGGAGAGCAGCTGATGCCCTTGAACCACTGACCTTGTGATTAGAAACCCAATGCCTAGCTTAGGCCTTTGTTCATTCCATTATAATATTTTCTTTGATGGTTCTGATTTGTCCTTTGAAATGTCTTACAGCTCTTTAACCTTATTGTTTTTTCCATTTGCTTTAGGTACTCAATAAGAGCAAGTTTCAGAGACACTTCTGACGTCTGTTTTTATGTTTTCTTTCTTTCCTGTGTTTTTAATGACCCCTTTCTTTTTTCATGTCTGATGTCCTTGATGTTAACCTGTAACTCATCTGTTTCAGTTGGTAGTACTCAATGTATCGAATCGATTAGGAAGAGGGCCTCTAAAGTCATTTCTGGTGGCCCTGTTGTAGTTCTCTGCGGCTTGAACTTAAACTTTCACTTAAGCCATCAATGGTCTGCTCCACGGTCAGTTTCTAACAGTGTTTTCCTTGATGATACTAAGATTCCCCAACTTCTCTTCCAGAGAAGTATTCTGTTGGATTCATGCATATTTCCCTGTGGTGAAACCCATACATATACTCATCATTTATATTGTTGAAAAAAGGTCTTTCCTATAAAGAAATCATTGGTCTTTTAAAATTCTGTCATGTGATCTCCAACATTATTTCTGTCACAAAGAACATATTGCCCAAGTATGGTACTGATTTTTCTTGTTTGTTCCAACTTTCACACCCCAAACATTAGTGGTTATCTTATTTAAATAATTATCGTCTTTATTATATGCTGGAATAATTTGAATGTAGTCATTTGTAAAATCTTCAATTTACTTATCTTTGGCTTTAGTGATTGGTGTATAAATTTGAGTAATAGTATTTGGACTTCCTTGTAGACATATGGATATCATTGATGGTGTTGTGCTTCAGGATAGACCTTGAAATGTTCTTTTTCATGATTAACATGACATCATTTCTTTGTAATTCATAATTCTCAGCATAGTAGACAGCATTATTATCTGATAAAAAATACCACCTCAGGTCAACAAACAGACCTGGGACTATTTATAGGCTTTTCTTTTTTTTGTTTTTAGTGGATTTGATTTTGTTGTCTTGTTTTCTTTTGTTGTTTGTTTTGCTTTGTTTTGATTTGGTGCATATTTTAAAAAATATTTTATTAGTGACTCATACAACTCTTATAACAATCCATACATACCTCAATTATGTAAAACACATCTGTACATTTTTTTTACATTTAATTAGGGGCTCATACAACTCTTATCACAATCCATACATATACATACATCAATTGTATAAAGCACATCTGTACAGTCTTTGAGCTAATCATTTTTAAAGCATTTGCTCTCCACTTAAGCCCTTTGCATCAGGTCCTCTTTTTTTCCCCTCCCTCCCTGCTCCCACCTCCCTCATGAGCCCTTGATAATTCATAAATTATTATTTTGTCATATCTTGCCCTGTCCCACATCTCCCTTCACCCCTTTTCTGTTGTCCATCCCCCAGGGAGGAGATCACAAGTAGGTCCTTGTAATCGATTCCCTCTTTCCAACCCACTCACCCTCTACCCTTCCAGTATCACCCCTCACACCCCTGGTCCTGAAGGCATCATCCACCCTGGATTCCCTGTGCCTCCAGCTCCTATCTGTACCAGTGTACATCCTCTGCTCTATCCAGACTTGCAAAGTAGAATTCAGATCATGATAGTTGGGGCTGAGGAAGCATTTAAGAACTGGAGGAAAGCTGTATTCTTCATCAGTGCTACATCGCACTCTGTCTGACTCATCTCCTCCCCTAGAACCCTCTTCAAGGGGATCTCTAGTGGCCGACAAATGGGCTTTGGGTCTCCACTCTGCACTTCCCCCTTCATTCACTATGGTAAGATTATTTTTTCTGATGATGTCTTTTACCTGATCCCTTCGACACCTCATGATCACACAGGCTGGTGTGCTTCTTCCATGTGGGCTTTGTTGCTTCTGAGCTAGATGGCTGCTTGTTTACCTTCAAGCCTTTAAGATCCCAGACACTATCTCTTTTGATAGCTGGGCACCATCCACTTTCTTCACCACATTTGCTTATGCACCCGTTTGTCCTCAGCGATCGTATCATGGAGGTATGCACCCAATGATATGATTTTTTGTTCTTTGATGCTTGATAACTGATCCCTTCTGAACCACGTGATCACACAGGCTGGTGTGTTCTTTGATGTGGGCTTTGTTGCTTCTGAGCTAGATAGCCGCTTGTTTATCTTCAAGCCTTTAAAACCCCAGACGCTGTACTTTTTGATAGCCGGGCACCATATTGTCTCTGCATGTCCCTCTAGATAAGATAGGCGGGATAAACAATCCAGAGGAGGAACCAGTGGGACCCATGGTTCCAGGAAGACACAGGTAGGGGAAGGCACAGGTTGGGTGGGTGGGTGGGTGGGGGCTGGGGGAAGGAAGTTGATGTTAACAAGCTGAGGGACAAAGGAACAACAAGCTTGATCAATGGCAATGTAGCTGAGATGAATTACTGAAACCCAAATGAAAGCCGAACATGATAGTGGGGCAAGACAAAAGTTAAAGGAAATGGAGGAAATAACTAGGAGGCAAAGGACATTTGTAGACGTCTAAATACAGACATGTACATATTAATATATCTTGGTCTAAAAAACCCCCCATCATATAGATATATAGTTTCTTTTTTTAACTACTTTAAATTCTATACCATTGGCCAAATTAATGGTAACAACATGAGCTAACATGTGCCCTATAGGGATAATTTATAATGACCTTCAACAAAATAATATTGATGTCTTTAGAGTTAATCAGGGACATATATGAAGCAAAGAGATATATTTGCTCCAAATTTCTGCTTTGTTTTCCATTGAGATTGTTCTCAGTTTCTTTCTATCATCTTTGTTGGGACATTTGTTTGTATCTGTATGTTTTTCTGTAGGTGATACCCAGATTAGGTAAACCTATAGAGACAACACCTGGGTTAAAAGCTTCCAAGGGATATGAGTGGGGGGGCTGGAAGGAAGTGGGAAGTTGATGAGTACAAGAAGAAATATCCTGGAATTGATTGTGGTGATAGAATGTGATTAAACTATTTAATAAAATGTATGGTATATGAATTGTATGTTAATGAAATATTTTTAAAAGTTGTTTTTTTAAAAAGAAAATTCAAGAAATAACATAACCCAGAAGGTTCATAAATGTTTTTAAAAGGAAATTCAAGGAGTCACATAACCCAGAAGGTTTGTTAACACTTTGAGCTACCAGGTAAATATTTAAAAAGCCTACACTACTACACTCCACCTTTACAACCTGCACTTAAAAAATTAATAAAAATTGATACTATATGACCTTGTGTGATTGGTTTTATTTTCCATCCAGCATTATTTCTGGAGACTCGTCCAGGTTGTTTGAAGGGCTTTTTGTTTGTCTGTTTTTAAGCCAGTACTAGTTTGTTCCATTAATAAATAAAGGCACTCTGAAAATTGGTACCAAAAAAAGGTCCCCCAAACTTGATACCATCCGCTTCATTAAGGACTACTCTACTTTGAAGAGTCAATTTTGATGGTCAGATTTTGAGTGCCTTGCACCTGACGGATTCAACTCCCAGTGCTATATCTGACCAGGTTCCTCTCTTATCTGTAAAGTTTTCATTGGCCAATTTTCCCCCGCTGGAAGTACATCACCAAGTTCTTTTTCCTACTCTGTCTTAGTCTAGAAGATCCAATGAAACTTGTCCATGATGTGCCACCCTGCTGATGTTTGAAATACTGGTGGCATTGTGTGGTAGTTATATAATCTCATGTCAACTTGAGGATAGTAAGTGGGAAGGGGTGGGATCTAGCCTGTCAATCAGGTCACAGCCTGATGATGCCTCTTTGTAGGTATGGCGTTCTCATGAAGATTCTGGAACTTCTTTTCTCTCTGCTTCACTTTCATGCTGTTGAGCGGCCACTCTCAGAGAGGTAGAGGAACCATGTGGAGACTCACACCAGTGCTAAGATGCTTTCACTGACACTGGATCCATAAGACTTTTCACCCACCAACCTGTGATCTGCCTGTAATCGGCATCATTGCATATGTTACATGAGTCAGAAGAGGAATTTTTGGGCTAATATGGGACTTGTGGGCTAATATGGGACTATGGACTTGATCTGGACTAGGCTGCGATGTTTCTTAATAGATAATGACTCTTGGATATAAAGTTCTTTCTTATACATATGAGTATCTGTATATGTATATGTCTCTGGATTTGTTTCTCTAGTCAAGCTGGCCTAATACAGATAGCTTCCAGCATCACAACAACATATGAGTCACCACAATATGACAAACTGACAGTAACCTAATTGGCAGTCAGGAAAAGGCAAGTGTGATAGTTGAGGTTTATTGTGCCAACCTGGTCGATGAACACATGTGGGATTCATTCAAAGGCAGTTTAATTGAAGAACTGAGAGATAAATGGCTCCTTGAGCCTCATTTCTCTGGTCTCTTGTTCTCTGATGGTCGGACCAGTGTGCGACTGCCTTAGTTAGTTCTCTGCCTCAGCTGGCAAGACATCCCACCTTCCTGTGAGACCTCGTTGAGGAGATGCCACATGAACCTACCCCAGTGCAGCCCTGGGTGCTGGAGAAACTGTGTGGAGACCCCTGCCAGCACTGAGATGCTTACACACTAATTGATTTGGCTTTCTTCTTGCAGTTGGCATCACTGTGTGTGTGTTTTGTGAGTTTGAAGAGGACTTTGTACATCTATGTCAGACATATAGGCTAATATTGGATGTATGGGCTTGGACTGGACTGGGTTTGGGATGCTTAATGTATAATTACACTTTATATAAAACTCTTATAAAATATGAGTGCTTATGAATTTTGCCCCTCTAGTCTACCCAGACTAACAGAGCAAGTTAAAACTATAATAAAATATCATTACGCATACATAAGACTAGCCAAAATGGGAATAGTGTGACTTTTATATATTTGGTAAGCATGTAAAATTTTACAATCACTTTGGGCAAGATTTTGGGCAACAGCTTACTTGTAAAGTTAAAGTTATATGTTTCTTATTATTCTATAATTTAACCCTAGAAATACTATTGAATCTCCTGCTCTTGGGGACAAGATATATTTGTGTAAAAAAAAAAAGCCTATAGCATTATTCCTAAATTATCTCAAACTAGAAAGAGTCTTAATGCCCAAACACAGTAGAATTAATAATTAATAACCATAGACTAGAATATTACTTAGTGATAAAAAGAAATAAAAACTTATTCTACTCTAAATTCTTCCATGAATAATATTAAATAAATGAGAATAGACAGTTGTAATGTATTTGTTTTGATTCTACTTATTTGATTTTTTTTAAAAGGCAAAACGATGTCAACTAGAGAGTGCTGCGTGAAGATAGGGGTGGAGCTCAACCTATCAATCATGTCACAGCCTGATGACACTTCCTTTGGGTTATCAGAGAAGAGTTATCTTTGACCCTTTACCTTCTGCTGGAACTAGATCCTGTGTCTGATTCGCAGATTCCCTGTTGGCCACCTGTAATTCCAGTAGCTATCAGCAGACTACTGAAGGTGGATTCCTGCAGCTGACCTGCTAATCATTTGCCTCTTCCTTCGCCAGCTTGTGGCCACCCGCTATTTAGTCATCCTGTTGCCTGTTCATCGCCCACAGCTATATGAACTAGGAGAAAAACTGAACTGAACTCACCTACTTCAACAACTGTAGAAGCTATTTGTCGATATAAATAACTTTCTCTATACAAATATTTACAAGCTTCACAGCTTTTACCTCTGGGGAGAACCCAACCTAACACACTACACCGAATTAAGATAAAGCAAATGAACAAGTCAACAACAACAACACAAACCCATGATTGCTGCCATGGCTTTCAGAGTAGACTTGGTCTTCCCAGGATTCTCAATGACACTGATCTCTCTGTAGCAGATGACTATGGCATTCTTCCATAGCAGTTAATATTATGCATTACGAAGTAGATGGTCAGATGTGAGAATGGCTGTAACTGGCCAATTATTGGGTTAGCAGCTGAGCCCTTACCTGTTTGCAAAACCCAAGAACTCCTAAACTATAGTTCTAAGGTTGTATAAATAATTGGAGAAAATATTAAGTAACTACTATGAAACTGGGGGTAATGATAATCACAAAGCGGGAAAGAAGAGAATACATAGCAGAGACAGTGGTGGACGTGTAACAATATTTTATTTCACATTCGGGATGTTCTGACAATTATTCATGATTCTTTTCAATTCAGCATTATGTACTTTTTTTACATGTACAGTACGTTATCGTTATTTTTAACTTTTCACTGCGATATGGTGAGAGTTGACAGAGTAAACTGGGTTTCCAGTGGACAATTCATGCACATTTTTATTTGTGACAGTTGTTGAAATCTCCCTATGTGGCAGTACTTGTCCATCTCCTTTCCTGTTTGCTGTTCCCATTTGCCCTTCTGTCCTCTCCCTTCCTGCCTTTTGAGCTTTATCTTGGGTGAATGCTACCCTTGGATCTTTAGTTGTGCTGCATGAGTTTAGCATCTCTCTGGGTTTACTGTTTACTTTATAGGCTTGTCTACTGCTTAGCTGAAAACTGGGGTGGCTTAACTTGTGATTAAGGCTTATAGTCTTGGGGTTTCTACCATTCTGTGTCAAATCTGTTGTTTTATTATTATTATCATTGGTTTTATGATACAGTTTTCTCTCATTCTGGTGGGAGCTCCTATTGTGATCCCTTTCAGAGTGGTTACGATTGGTGTCTGGACACTATTTAGTTCTTCTGGCCTTAGGTCACGGAGACGGAATTTCACAAGGCCCATTCCTGTGACTAATTCCTGGAATCTTTCATTTCCTTCACTCTTGTTTATTCCAGATGCAAGGGACCTTAGATGGACCATGCATGGCTGCTTAAAAGCTTCTTGAGACCCCAGTTGCTACTCACTAAAGTAGGATACAGAACATTTTCTTAATGGACTATGTTATGCCAATTGATGTTGCTGGTTTCCCTCTGCCTGCCCTCCCTGCCACACCTGACCTCCACCCTGAAATTTTGGTCCTAAATTTTCAGCCCCAGCAATTCAGTATCTCAAGATGATTAATTATGCCTAATAAATTTTTATAATTTTATGCCAGCATTTTAAAGATGCTTTTAAAAAGACCACATAAGCAGAAAACCTTGTTACCATCAAATTTTGAATCTATTAAGAATCGGAGAATAGAAATTGAAAATGATAAATTTTAAAGTTTGATTTAATGCTAAAGTGTAATAGTTCTCACTACCATTGAGCCAATTCTGACTCATAGCAACCCCATAGGAAGGAACAAACTGCCCCTATGGGTTTCCCAAGACTGTAACTCTTTAAGCTAATAGAAAGCCACATCTTTCTCTCGCATGTGTGATTGTTAGTCTCCATTGAATGTCTTATTTTTAATAGTGTCTACTAGTGGGAAGATGAGGCTGTCTGCGCCTATAAAATGTATAGTTTGGGGAATGCTGAGGAAAAATTCTACTGTTCTGTAGGGTCGTTGTGAGTCAAAATGGACTCAGTGGCAGTGGGTTTGGGTTGTTTACTGAGGGGGCTTGCCCAGTGATTCTGAAGCTTCTCTTATTAATTAAAGGGAAACCTTTCATACAGTAATCTCTAGAAATCAGAAATGACAATACAGCTTTACTGCTGGTGAACTAACAATGAAGATCCTGCAGGCAACGCATGGTGAGAGAATTTTTAATTAATCATCATGTTTATTTTAGTATGAATTATCCTCCCACCACTTGCTCCATTCTGTTATTCATTAATATTTGTCTGCATTGCATGTTTTCCTATCTTTCCCCCTGTTTCTTTTTTCTTCAATGTTTGTGTATGAGGGAAGGGTGGTTGACTTTCAGATAAATCATTGTATGTGTAAAATTATCAGTGAATTCTTGTTAAAATGTAAAGCATAAAACTATGGGCAACGTGGCAACACATTGGGTCATAAAACCAGGAGTGTATTGTTCCAGGACTGAAACCTATTTGCACATCAAATGAGAACATGATGAATGAACACATAGGAAATAGAGTTATCGCAACAAAGTAAATGGAAACCTCCTTTTATCTAATTTGGGCACTTACAGAATCCTTCATCCTTCAACATCCGAGGAAATTGAAAAGCACTACAAGACAAATGCAGACATGTTTCCTATCATGTCGCTAGGTTTCCTTTAGCCAAGGGATATACACTTTTTTTCTTCTTAACTGTGGGTGGTCATGGGCCACTAAACCAAACCAACAAGTGATAATGCTTCTGAAATGAGAGCAGTTACAAACTCTTCAACGAGGTGCAACAAAGCCAGCATCTGTTGACCTCATAACACCTGTCTAGTGTCTTATGTTTACCACCTTTTCAATCTTGATAAAAACAATCCACAAAGAAAGCACCATTACTCTTTGCTCTAAAGGGAAAGAGACTGAGGCTTAGAGAGTTGGCATGTCTTGGACACAGCATTTCTATGATCATGGACAATCCAGAACCGACGCCCTGGACCCCCAAATCACATGGAGAACTGCATACTAGGAAATAAGACATTCTTTTCTATTATGTAAGAGTCTCGGGGATCCAATAGAATTTCCTGACACCTTTGAAAATATTTTGAATGCTTTTCTTTAATAACATCATGAGGACAGTGCTTATTTGGTAGCCTTAACAGCCTGAAGAAATTATAGCATATTTGCGAATCATCCAATTCCGAAATTTTACATTTCTGAAAAAAACCTTCACAAAACCTTTCAATTATTTAGCCACTGGAAAAAGCCAATATCATCTTACCTATAATATGCCCCTTGGCTCCTCCCTTTGTGATGGAACTATCATGTTATAAGAAACAGAAGTCCCCTGGACAACTCATGTATGCCCTCTAAGGTTGTGGAAAACTGACCTCACTTTGAAATCATTAAATCAACTCCTTCCAGCAACAAATCCTTCAGAAAATTCACTTCACCTTCTGCACATGTAACTTTTCATGATTGAAAGGTTTACAGCCTTTTCTTGCACTAAAATAAGATTATAGAAGGATCATATGCACCTCTTATAATTTAAACACAACATTTTAATTACACTGTGGTGAAGTGAAATTGCTTAGTATGACTTTTTTATCTATATTCTTTGACCACTCAACTTTCAGTTTGTCACACTGTGGTGGCCTGTGTGCTGTTCTGATGCTGGGAGCTATGTCACTGGTATTTGAAATGCCAGCAGTCACCCAAAGTGAACAGGTTTCAGCAGAACTTCTAGACTATGAATGGATTGTGAAGAAATGATCGGCCATCCGCTGAGGAATTAGCCATTGAAATCCCGATGGATAGTATGGAAGCTTTGTCAGTGTGTTAGACAGGGTTCTCTAGGGAGACAAAACCAGATTGCTAATAATTAGATATAGATAGCTAGATAGATAGATCACAAGAAATGAACCGTTAAATTGTAAAGCAGTACAAATGGCTCAGTGCAACTCACTCCCATGAGACAATTATGAGACACTGGCAGTCCTTCAAGTCTTGAAGGCCATCAGGTAGTCCTCTGTAGAGAGATTCAGGCTATTCCGGCACAGGCAGCAAACAGCAAGGCAGGCAGGTCACCAAGAGTCAGCTAGGTCACCAACAGTCAGTCCCCAGCTCAAGAGATGTAAATTCCAATTGTGTGTTGAAGCAGGACTTGACGAAACCTCAAATTACAGTGTCACAGTCCACGGGTTAGGTGTCCCACAGGGAGTGTACCTTGCAAATTGAGGCACAGAACAAGCAAGGCAGCCACACATTGGTCCAATGATCAAAGAGTGAGAGACAAGAAAGGCGAGGTTCGCAGAGCCATTTATCTCTTCGCCCTTATATTAATCCCACATGTGTTTCTCGGCCAGGTTGGCACAATAAACTAACTACCTCAGTCAGGTCCTGAAAATCTCATAATTAAAAGCAGAATATTGTTCGAGGCAGTGCCAGAAGATAAGTGTGTCCGGTTGGAAGGCACACAAAATATGACTGAGGATAAATGCCTTCTCAAGTTAGCGTGAACCAAAATGACACGAATAGAGTAAAACCTTCTGAACGACAGTGTCAAGACCTTCATTTCCTGATGGACATGAACAGAAATAGATGCAAATATATTATCAATAGCCATAATGTGGAATATAGGAAGTATCAATCTGGGAAAATTGAAAGTCATCAGAAATGAAATCAATAAGGTAGTTCTCCTAGCAATTAGTGAGTTGACATGGACTGGGAGTGGCAATTTTTTATCAGAAAATCATATGGTTTACTCTACCTGGAATGAAAAATTCAAGAGGAAAAGCTTTCCATTCATCATCAAAAGGGACATTTCAAGATCTAGTTGGACGAAATCCTAACTCCAGCTTAAGAAAAATCAGCTCTTACATTATGGCCCTGCTCTATTCTTACCTTCATGAAATGATCACTGGAGATAAGGGTGCTATAGCGAAGTGTGGTGAAGAAAGCAGAGATGCCAGCTGTCAATTGAAATAATGCCTGGGGTCTTAAAGGCTTATATTCAAGCAAGCAGCCATCTAAGCAAGGAGTCAACTAAGTGCACACAAAAGAAGCACACCAGCTTGTGTGATGCAGAGATGGCAATTACATTTGAATACGATGAGGGAAAAAAACATCAGAACAAAAATGATGAACACCCGATTTAGAGAGGGTTTAGGGGGACAGTGTGAGCCCAAACCATCTGCAGAATATCCGCTCAGACTGATCCACTGGCAGATCTGCTATAGCAAAGGCAAGAGTCTGGAACAGCCTTACTTTAAGGCCGAGACCATTGTAATTTTGACGATACTGGATCGACCTTGATACTTAACCAGCTGACCACCTTATAGACAGGACCTGAGTTGTTCTGGGTACAAGGACTGGTTCCATGACAGAACTTTCTTCCCTGGCTTTTTAAATGCTGTTGGGTGTCCTTTCTTATACATGATTTTATATTTGTCTGCATATTATTATGTTTTAATCCTTGCCACTTTAGCACTTTTTAAATTTGTTTTCTGTTGGGTCTTGCAGCTGTGAGCCACAGGAAGAGCGGATGCATAATGAGAATAACTGATACAAAGGGTTATAGAGAATACAGGGGTGGGAGGTCGATGACAGGGAGGGTAAGGGAATCCCCGGAGTAAGTAGTGAAGATGGGAGGGATCATTTGAACAGATTGTGATTTCATAGGGTGGAATGCCCTGATTGTACAATTCTCCTTGATAAGATTGAACTATTGAATTATATGATATGCTAATTACTGGTCAATAAACTGTTGAAAACAAAAAAGAAGATAATGATATATCTGAATATTAGATCAGGAGCAGGCCAAAAATAAAAGAAAAATAAGAGTAATCTGACTTAAAAAATTAGTCTAAAGTACAATAATATCTATCTCTAGATCAGGAAATTCAATCAATACAAATACCATTTGAATTTATGCACCAACCACTAAAGCTGGTTATGAGAAATTGAAGAATTCTATGAAGAATCAATGCAATCAAGGTGCATTGGAAGTTGTTGGAATTTAAAAGTTGAAAACGAAGAAGGAATTAGTTGGAAAATATTAACTTGGTGATAGAAATGAAGCTGGAGATCACATAATAGAATTTGGCAAAACCAAAAACTTGTTCATAGAAAATAACTTTTATCAACCACACAAAAGACAATACTACACATGGACTTCTTCCAGTGAAATAAACAGAAATAACAATTTACTACATCTGTGGAAAAAGACAATGGAGAAGTTCAATATCAGCAACTAAAACAAAGCCAGGGTTAGACTGTGGAACTGACCATCAATTGCTCATATGTAAGTTCAGGTTAAAGTTGAAGCAATTGAAACCATTCCATGAGAGCTAAAACGCAGCCTTGAGTATATCCTGTCTGAATTCTTAGAACATCTCAAGAACGCATTTACTGTGTTGAGTATTAATGACAGAAGACTTGATGAGCGGTGGAATGGCATAAAGAACATCATACATGTAGAAAGCAAAAGGTAATTAAAAAGAGAGGAAATAAAGAAAATACCAGTATGATGTCAGAAGAGACCCTAAAACTAGCTCTTACTCTTAGAATAGCTAGGGCACATAGAGGAAGTGGTGACGTTAAAGAACTGACCAGAAAAGGATAGCTCAAGAAGAAAAAGTAAAAACATGAAAAGATCTCAAGTTGGACATCTGGCCCCCGCCTAAAGAAAAAAAAAAAAGGAAGAACATATTCAGCATGTCTTACACTGGAAAAACATTCAAGAAAAAATTCAATCCTTGATTTGAAATACTGAAAGATTCTATTGAATGGTGCAGGATGTAGAAAAAAGATGGAAAGAATACACAGAGTCACTGTGTCTAAAAGAACTAGTTGTCATTCAACCATTTCAAGAAGGAGCATATGAGCAACAATGGTACTGAAGGAAGAAATGCGAGCTGCACTGAATGCATGAGCCAAAAACAGGGCTCCAGGAATTGATGGAATACAAATTGACAAGTTTCAATAAGCAGATGAAGCACTGGAAACATTCACTCATCTATGCCAAGAGATTTGGAAGACAGCTATTTAACCAACTAACTGGTAAAGATCCATAATTGTACCCATTCTAAAGAAAGGAGATGCAAAAGAATTCACATGTTACAGAATAATGTCATTAATCACACACACAAGTAAAATTTTCTTCAGGGCATCCAACAATACATGTTGCAGCAATGCATTGACAAGGAGTTGCCAGAGGTTCTGGTTGGATTCAAAAGAGGACATGGAACATAGATATAAATTCTGACGTCCCATGGATCTTGGCTGAAAGCAGAGAACACCAGAAATATATTTACTTGTTTTTATTTGACTATGTAGACCATAAAAAACTATGGAGAGCCTTGAGAAAAAAGGGAATTCCAGAGCACTTCATTGTACTCATGAGTAACTGGTACATGGATCAGTTGTGAGACCAGAACAAAGGAATATGGAATGGTTTAAAACCATTAAAAGTCTGCATCAGAAAAAAAAGAATACTGTTAATTTATAAATCAAGGGGGGATAGGGGAAGAAGGGGGAGAGTGAGGAGCTAATGCCAGGGCCTCAGGTAGAAAAAATGTTTTTAAAATGATAATGACAACATATGTAAAGATGTGTTTGACACAATGGATATATGTATGGAGTGTGATACGAGCTGTAAGAGCTCCCAATAAAATAAAATTTAAATTAAAAAAAGTCTACATCAGGGATTTATCATCTCATCATACTTATTCTGGATGCTGAGCAAATAATTAGGAATCAGGATTATATAATGAAGAAGGCAGCCTCAGGATTGGAGCAAGGTTTATGAACAACCAGTGATATTACAGATGACATAACCTTGCTTGCTGAAATTGAGGAGAACTTGAACCATTTGCTGATAATATTCAAGGATTGCAGCCTTCAATTATGGACTATAACTTAATGTAAATAAAACCCAAATCCTCACAACTGGACCAATAGGTAACATTATAATAATAAGAGAAAAGATTGAAATTATCAAGGATTGTCTTTTACTTCAGTCAACAGTCAATGCATATGGAAGAAAAAGCCAAGAGATCAAATGACACATTGCATTGGATAAATCTGCTTCACAAGATCTCTTTAGAGTATTGATAAGGGAGGATGTTAATTTGAGGGAAACATGAACTTGACCCAATCCATGATATTTTCAATGAGCTCATATGCCTGTGAAAATTGGACATAGAATAAGGAAGACTGAAGATGAAACAATGAATTTGGATTTAGTATCGGTGAAGGATATTCAGAGTTTCATGAACTACCAAAAGAAAAAATAAATTTGTGGAGCCAGAATTCTCCTTAGAGCCAAGGATGGAGAGACTTTTCCTCATATATTTTGGATTTGTTCTCAGGAGAAATCAGAAGACATCATGAAAGATAAAGAGAAAGAGCAGCAAAAAGAAGGATGTTCCTCCACCAGATTGATTGACAAAGTGGATGCTACAGTGGTGTGTTAGGCTGGGTACTTTAGAGAAACAAATCCACAGAAACTCATGTGTAAGAGAGAGTGTTATATATAGGTTAAGTGCACATCAAGAAAACATCCCAACCCAGTGCTGCCCAAGCCCACAAGTCCAACATTAACCTATATGTCCAACACCAATCCACAAAGTCCTCCTCCATCTCATAAAGCACACACTATGATGCCAACTGTAGGAGGAAAGCCTAATCAGTGACCATGTAAGCATCTCAGCACTGGCAGGGCTATTCCAGCACCCAAGGCTGCATTGGGGTAGGTCCATGTGGTTTCCTCTTGGGGATGTCTTGCAGGAAGTGAGCCGTGCCATCTGAAGCAGGGAACTTGCTAAGGCAGCTGCACCCTGGTCTGAGCATCAGAAAGCAAGAGATCTGAGAACTAGAAAGGCAAGGCTCACCGAGCCACTTATCCCTTCCACCCTTCAAGTAACCTCATTTGTGTTCATCAGCCAGCACAATAAACTAACTACTCAAGTGGACTTCAACATAAGAACATAGCAAGGATGGTGTGAAGGACTGGGAAAGGTGTCACTCTAGTGTACATAGGGTCATTCTGAGGCAGACCAGACTCAAAGGCACCTAACCACAACAACATCCATATTCTGTGTAGCTCCCAATCTATGAGTAGATGAGAGCATGTAAATAAGGTGTCATTTTTCCATTGTGCTGGTGTAAGAGTGTGCCATCCCAGAAGCAGGGAGAGAGAATTTTATGGCCATCTGGAAAGGTGAGCCGCCAGCAAAGAATGTGTCCCAGAGGTTGCAGCATTGAGATGCTAAGACAGAGCAAAAGAGACACACCGAGACCACAAGACAGAGCATGCAACAAAGCAGAGGAACTTTGTTGAGACTTTGCAGGTGAGGTGGGTTTCCTGGTCCATATAGTAAGGCAGAGTCCAAGGGACCACATGGCTGAAAGGCCAAGGGCCAGTGAGAGTAGCCTGCCAGAAAGTATAGAAGAGTTGCTGGTGACAAAAGAATTGCATCCTCAATATTTTGTAATCTGTTAGCTTCCCTAATAAACCCTTATAATTGCATGGTTTGTGAGTTCGGTGTGGCCAATAAAAAGGATTATTGAACCCAGCAGTGAAGTAGGGTGTCACAGGAGGGATGTTTGGTATGAGAATAGAGATAAAGAAAAAGGATAAAGAAAGACAGAAGGTGGAGGCACGTCTGACCTCTGTCTTGTGCCATTCGGCCATGAGTGATACGGTATCGACTTCTGCTTCTCCTACAGTAGGTGGAGGAGGTCAGATGTGGTTCTCATGCCATTTCTTCAGGCACAGAAATCTATCTCATTAATAACCCAGTGACAACCTGTATTGCTATTTGTTTGTGCCTTTCTCCTTCCTATTAGATTTTGAGAACTAATAAAGCAAGATGCTTCAAACTTTCATATTCCCCGTAGCTTGTGCAGGGTCTAATATACAGAAGACACAATAATAGTTCTAGAAAGCAGGATTAAACAATAATATAATAGTGCTTATGATTTATTAAGACTTTATAAGCTGAGTGCTGTAGTAAAAACTATTTGTATGTTATTTCCTCATTCTGTGCAATACTATGAAATGAAACACTCATTAGTCATATCTGTCATCATTTTGGTTTGGGTTTAGGTAAAAACAACTTGCTCATGGTCATATAGATAACCTGCCATCTCACACTCTGTATTGTGCTATTCTTGTAACTAAAAGTAAGTGAATTTTATTATTGAAACTTAGTTATAACTTGTAGGTAGGCTTATTATGTGACTATGCTAGCCTCACTGTTTACATTAATATGTATAAGCAAAAGCCCATGGCCAGCGAGTCTGTTTCAACTCATAGCAACCCTATATAGGCTTGTAGGGTTTCTGAGGCCGCCACCTTTCTGTCATGTGGCTAGGGGCTTGTACTGCCAACCTTGTGATTAACAATCCAACATTTACCTAGCAGCATTGCCATGGCCCTTTAGCACCTCAAACCCACTGCCATTGAGTCAGTTCCAATGCATAGTGATTCTATAGAAGGTTTCTGAGGAGGGAAACCTTTACAGGAGCAGAGAGTCTCATCTTTCTCTTGGAAAGCTGCTGGTGGATTTGAACCACCAACCCTGAGGTTATTCTCTTGAAATGTATTTAATTTTGTAGGTAAATAATTCCCTAAGTGCTAGGATCTTTCATCTTTATTACAACTAGAGCTTCCAACTGGTTCATTCCAGTTCAACTCCTGTTGAGAATTTACAGTACCACGCCAGATCTCCAGAGTCAGAACCTGTCTTGTAGCAAGAGTCTGAGTTGATTCTCTGGGTCTCTTGCTCCAAGTTGTTTTCTGACTCAGTGTACCTGGAGTAGAAATGCAAGCACTCAGGAGGGTGTTAAAGCAGAAAGAACCAGTTAGAAGCCATGATTATAACCTTTTTTATAATTGTGCGCACATTAATACAGATTAATGCTGCTCTTCCTAGGGCATGGTGAAGTGAAATTACTTGATACAGCTCTTACATTTTTGTGTTTTTAACTCCTACCAAATGATGTATGTGAAATATTAATAGTTAGACTTGATCAGTTTTACCATTCCACTGGTTATATAAGGTAGTGATCTTAGAATCAAAAGAGAATTATGTGGTCCTCAAGAAAGAGGAGACTCCAGCTAGGTGCCCGTGTGAAGTGATGGAGGCGGCGTGGCATTAGAGGTCTCAGTACCAAGATTGTGTGACAGAGCAGAGAAGCAGCACTAAGACCTTTAGGTAGAGTAGGGGGTCTTACTGGCCCAGAGAGCAAGGCAGAGGCCAAGGAAAAACATGGCTGAAAGGCCTAGGACCAAAGAAAGCATGGCTGTGAAAAGGTTCTGTGGACAAAATAACTGTATCCTTAATATTTTGTAACCTGTAAGCTGATATAATAAACCCCATGGTCACGAGTGTTTTCTAGGAGTTCTATGTGGCCATTGCAAGGGATTATCAAACCCAGCTGAGAAGTGGAGTGCTGTGGGAGGGTGGTTGGTGTCAGAACAGGGGCAAGAAGGATGGAGGGTGGTGGCATTCCTGGTCTCCGCCAGATGACTATCAACCTTGTAGTGGTATGGGATGATATACGCCTCCTTGGTGTAGCAGGAGGAGGTTGGAGGTAGTTAGTTTATTTGCCAACCTGGCCGAGAAACACATGTGGGATTAATTGAAGGGTGGAGAGATAAATGGCTCGGCGAGCCTCGCCTTTCTGGTCTCTTGCTCTTTGATCATCGGACCAGTGCGCAGCTGCCTTGCTTGTTCTGGGCCTCCATGTGCAAGCTACACTACCTGGGGGACACCTAACCCGTGGACTGTGTTGCTGTAATTTGAGGTTCCTTCAAGACTGGCTTCGCCACACCATTGGAATTTACATCTCTTGAACTGGGGACTGTCAGACCCTGTCATCTGGCTGACTGTTGGTGATCTGCCTTGCTGTTTGCTACCTGTGCCTGGATAGACTGTATTGTTCTACAGAGGACAACCCGGCCACCCTCAAAACTTGAAGGACTGCCAGTGTCTCATAGCTGTCTCACGGGAGTGAGTTTCACTGAGCCATTTGTACTGCTTTATAATTTAATTAATTGCTTCTTTCTTATGTTACATATCTATCTAGCTGTATAAATATATATAAAATTATTAGCATTCAGGTTTTGTTTCTCTAGAGCACCCTTTCTAACACAAGGTTAGACATGGGTGCCCACACCATTTTCCTCAGGTGTAAAGCCTGAACATTTGAATGGTGACGGTGGCTGCATGCTGATTATATATTATTAAAATATTATGAAAGTAGGCTTACAGACAGTGCATATTCTTCTGGTCACTGTATTTTTAATAGTTCTAATTATTTTCAAATATAATTTTCACCTGTTTTAAAAAACAGAGTGATGCAGAAGAACAGTTTCAGGGGGAAAAGTGAGTCCTGTTAACCATGTGGAATGACTGGAAATGTTAGCCCTCACACATCTGGTTCCCTTTACGATCGACAGATTTTATTAAATCTAGCTTTCTTTCTATACAGTGTACATTGGAATTTTGTTTTTAATAAGAAACTTATGAAGCATTACCAGAGCTGTGGGAACAATTTCACACTTCAAGCCAGAGCTTGGGGAAAATATCAAACCATGTATTTGAAATATAAAAAAGAAAGCACTTGTTTTGACAAATTTACAAGACTTGACCACAAGAATGTGAAATTTTCAAAAACATGAAATATTTGTCTCTATGACCAAAGGAAATGTTCACAAAATAATTCATTCATGGAGTCACAGATGCTGGTGTTATTTTTTACTGCACATAAAACCAAGAAAAGTGTGATATTGTTAAGTCATTAACTCAGGTTTCAGTGAGAACTAGTATTGTTTTTGCTTCTGTACTTTCCACTCAAATCTACTGCACAACAAAAATGTAAGCAAATTGTGGACAGCCCACAGAGAACGCTACAAAACTGGGAAAGCAGAATCTTCAATTATTTGCTTTGGAAGGTGGTGAATTGCCCTCTGTTGGTAATACGAATTGGAATGGACTGGAGGGCAGTGAACTTGATGTTTGGTTTATTTGAGGATAATGAAGCAGGGAGAAAACTCTCACTGGTCACGATCTTGTAATCTAATTGAAAACTTGATCATATTTAAAGTCTTATCCCAAATCTGAGGGTCTATGACCCCAATGTTCACTTGTGAACCTCACTTGTACTGTGAGTACTAGCTGTAAGGACATGCTACAATCTCTTGACTTTATTGTTTTAGGTTAAGATTCACTCTCGGTCGTCTGTCTCCTGCATATAAATCATGCCTCTGGATCCAAGAACACAGTGTTTAGAGGAAGGGAGTTTAAAAGGAGAGGAAAACATCCCAGTATTTGTACTTAAAATTCTGTCCAGAGTTTCTTCACTTTGGTCTTCTTTCTGTTCCCACTCACCTATCTATCTGTAAACACAAAGCAGATCAGGATTCAATCTAAGATCTGACTCTAATACTCAGGTTTTGATTGCCTCATGCATGTATCATCCATTATCCTACATTTTTGGGCAACTGAGCAATGGAATTTCGATTTGTTGCTGCTGATTTTGTTGCTGGTGTTCATGTCTGGACATCACTTACAGCCTGGACCAGGCTGCCTACCCTGGAATGTGTTAAGGTCAAGAGCGTAGCCAAGTCAGACTGTCACAGCTGAAAAGACTATTTGGTCCTAAACTCTGCTATCATTGGTGCCTTCAGCATATCAACTGCATCCCTTCAAAGACATAGAACTATATCTCTGCAGGTAATATGGTAGGGAACATTTTCAACTGCGATTGAATTTTCATGCCTCAGATGACAGGGAGCTTCAAGAATTATTGAATTCAAAGCAGAAAATGTATTGGAAGAAGGTGAAGGTATAACTTATATCTTTGGAGATGGGGAAATAGAAGTTCCACAAAGCCTAAATGGCATAATTCTACCATATGGTATTGTTAGAATTTGGGATCTAATCTTTACCCTTTCAGAGACAGCATCCTTTTACTTGGCAATATGATGGAACTTAGGGCCAGTAACCCTTTCTATGTGTCACAGGGATACAGACAGACACTGCCCTTTCCATCAAACAGACCCCAGCAATACCAATATGATAAGGTCAATATAGTGATGCCAAATCCATGATATACAGAAAATGTGATCAAAATAGTACCCAAGCAGGCCTAACAAATAGAGGTGGGAAAGTCTAGAATTCGTGTGAATAAAATTCAGAACACCTGTTCAGACTTCAATAGGAACATTCTCAAGCACAATTCTAGCATTTAAAAAATGTTTTTATGAACTTCTTAAATAGTTCTTTCCTTTGTTGGAATTTAACCTGTGAAAAAAGGATCAAACCTGGCAGTTCGACAAATGAGAATATAATTTAGATAATGCTGAAAATATACCGCTGTTTTCATTAGGTACAATCCATTTGGTTATGACTCCTAGTGACCTCATGTGCTACACAAGCACTGCCCACTGCTGCATCACCTTAATAATTGCTGTTGTGTTAGAGCCCATTGTTGAAACTCCTGTGCCAGGTCCATTATGTATGTGAAGGCTCTTCTTCCAAGAATGATGTTTTCCAGGAATTGGTCCCTCCTGATAACATGCTCAAAGTACTTGAGACATAGTTTCATCATCCTCAGGTTTAAGGAGCATTCTGGCAAAATGCTTTTCAGCATTGATGTTTTTATTCTTCTGGCAGTTCCAAAGAACATGTAGCTGATGTTTTTATTTTTTTCAACATTTTATTAGGGACTCATACAACTCTTATCAAAATCCATACATATACATATATCAATTGTATAAAGCACATCTGTACATTCTTTGCCCTCATCATTTTCAAAGCATTTGCTCTCCACTTAAGCCCTTTGCATCAAGTCTTCTTTTTTCCCCTCCCTCCCTGTTCCCCCCTCCCTCATGAGCCCTTGATAATTTATAAATTATTATTTTGTCATATCTTGCCCTGTCTGGCATCTCCCTTCATTCTCTTTTCTGTTGTCCATCCCCCAGGGAGGAGGTCACATGTAGATCCTTGTAATCAGTTCCCCTTTCCAACTCAATCACCCTCTATCCTTCCAGTATCGCCCCTCACACCCCTAGTCCTGAAGGTATCATCCACCCTGGATTCCCTGTGCCTCCGTAGCTGATGTTCTTTGCCAACACCATAATTCACAGAAAATGATTCTTTATTTTTCCTTATTCATTGTCCAGCTCTTGCATGCCTAAAAGCAATTGTAAGTACCGTGGCTTGGGTCTGACACACCTTAGTCTTCAAAGTGACATCTTAGTAAGCAGCAGATATACCCAATGTAATACACTATTTGATTTTTTTGTCTGCTCCTTCCGTAGGCGTTAGTCATACACCCAAGTGGAATGAAATCACTGACAACTTCAATCTTCTCTGCATTTACTGTGATTTTTTTATTGGCCCAGGTGTGAAGATTTTTGTATTCTGTTTGTTGAAGTGCAAGCGTATGAAGGGCTATAGTCTCTGAATTTCACCAGGAGTCCTTCATGTCCTCTTAGCTTTCAGCAAGCCAGGTTCTGTGATCTGCATATGGCAGATTATTAATGAGCCTTCCTTCAGTCCTGATGTCAGATTCTTCAGATAGTCCAACTTTTCAAATTATTTGCTCAGAAAATAGATTAAGTAGTGCTAAATGTGGTAACAAGTGTATGAAATAAGTTCATTATTCAAGAACAGGCTTTTTATTATGTCAATATTTCAACCAAAATTGCAAATATGACTCTAAAGAACAAATGGAAAGGTATCTTAATTAGAATAAACCAAAGGTTTATTTACAACTAATTTTTATGCACACATTGTACCAATGCAAAATTCCCAATTTTGAAATTACATAATAATTATGTAAAATTTAACAAAGGAGAAACTGGGTGAAGGACAATTTTCTATGAAGCTATAACTATTTCAAAATAAAAAGTTAAAAAACTAATCCTTGAGGAAGTTAGATAACGAAATAATTGATAATCATTACACCTTATTTCATGATATATTGTTACCCCTTGTTACTATGTTAGCATGTTGTTAGTCACTTTTTTCTTTTGTTACAAGTTCATTCTATTCGCCTAAGTTAAGCACTGTCAGGAAGCAAAAATACACTCATTTTCAATATTAGCATCATAAGAAATGTATTAATGCCAAATACATTCATAGATGCTTTCCATTATTCATATAATTATCTCAGCCTTCTTATAGGTTCATGTTTTCCTTTGCTAAAATTACTTGCCATTGAGTTGATTTTGACTCACCGTGACACTATATGCATAGTAGAATAGGTTTATAGTAGAATAGGGTGATTCTTTTCAAAAGCATATTGTCAGGCTGTCTTCAGAAGTGCCTCCAGATTGATCCAAACCACCAATGTGTCAGTTAGCAGTTGCATTCTTAATCATCTGCCCGATAATCTTCATTACAAAGAAAAACAAAGCTAAAAAAAACCCCTTGGTTTAAAGATTTAAGGGCATGGCTTTATGAGACATCCCAGTTAATTGGCCTAATGACATGTTTAATACTTTTGTTCCACCTTCTAATTTATTGAATAAAGCCTGAAGTTGTAAAGTTTGTAAGCAGCTATCCAAAGCACAATTGGTTCCAATTCCCATGGGACGGTAGAGGAAGATGGCAAATAGGGAAAAGGAGGAGAATATGGAATGTAAGAACCACTCCGTACCGCCTTTGCCCTGAGACCAAAAGAACTAGATAGTGCCCGGCTACCATTATGCAACATTTTGATCAAAGTCCTCATAGAAGAATTCTGATCAAAAGGAGGAAAATGCAGACAAGATTTAAGTGCTCATGGACTCTAGATGTTCTGGAACCATGGTGGGTGGATGAACCTAAAAAACTACTTTAGGGGCTGAGATCTTCTCTACGTGTTAACCAAAACTGTTCCCTGAACTCTAAGATGTTTAAAATTTTATTAAATGTACTCTAAACGAATAATTTCGATATCATTGTGTTAATCTAGGTAGACTAGAGAAACAAATCCACAGAAACTCATGTGTATATGACAGAGTTTTTATATAAAAGTTAAGTGTACATTAATAAAACATCCCAAATGAGTCCAGTCCAAGCCATAAGTCTGACATTACCCCATATGTCTACCACTGATCTACAAAGTCCTTCTCAACTTGCAAAACACATGCAATAACGCTGAATGCAGGGAGGAAAGGCGAATCAGTGAACGTGTAAGCATCTCAGCCCTGGCAGGTGTCTCCACACGGCTGCTCCAGCACCCAGGGCTGCATCAGAGTAGGTCCATGTGGCTTCTCAAGGATGTCTTGCAGGAAGGTGAGATGTCTTGCCAGCCGAGGCAGAGAAGTCACTAAAGCAGCCGCACACTGGTCTGACTACCAGAAAACAAGAGAACAGAGAACAAGAAAGGCGAGGCTCACCGAGTCATTTATCTCTCTGCCCTTCAATTACTCCCACCTGTGTTTTTCGGCCGGGTTGGCACAATAAACCTTAACTATCATAGTCATACACATAAAGTAAATTTTATTTAAGGGCATCAATAATGTTTCTCATGAAGTTGGAAAAGATCTTAAGAATGATCTTATCCACATATTTTATAGATGATGAACCTCAAATGTAGCAAGATCAAATCGACTTGCTCTTCTAAGGCTATTTGTTAAAACTGAAGTCTGTGGCATCTCTATTCCTATAAGAAGCTTGGAGTCAAGTTTGGTTTCCATGTGTTTGTCATGAGCGGCGCAATCAATAATTACTTGACGCTAGTCTTAGGCATTTTCGAATGCTCGGTTTATTCACTGCAAACACACATCAAACAATCTAAAAATAACTCAAACTACTAAGGATAAAAGTATTGGGCAAGTATGAGCATAAGGGCATAATAACAGCACTCTTCACACATATCATTCGAGCACCATAGTCCCAACAAGCAATACCTTCATCGGTGTGCTCACCCCGGGGAGACTTGGAGAGAGCAGGAGTTGATGTCTCCTTGGTTCCTAGCTCTCCAAAAAATCAGTGTCTCTACCCGGGTTTAAATGGACAGATTGACTGGCTCTTTGACATCACCAATGTCCCAGTCAAGTCTTATTGGATTTCTCCACACTTTAGGTGGCTTGGCTGGCTTTTGGGCATCGGTCAGGTTCAGCCAAGTCTTTTTGGGGTTCACCACACTTTTGCGGTGGCTCCTTGGACCATCTGCTGATTCTTGGCTAATATCACGCTTTATTTCTTCTCTAAAGTGGAGTTTCTTGTGTTTGCTTCTTTTGAGGTGGCTCAACGTCTTGCTAAGAAGTTCTATGGTGCGCTCATCAGTGTTCAAAAATCATCTCCATCGTGACTTTGAGCACATGGCTTACTCTCTTTGTTGGAATTCTAATGATGCAGCTGTCCAGGTCTTTCCCGGGGGGCTTGACACTTTTGATATTGTTGATTTTAACTTAAGTGATTTAGAATTCTAGCTTTTTCATCATTTTTTATGTCTCCCTTCTATTCTATAGGCCTCTTCTAATTTAGAGCCATGTTTATCTTGTAATGTTGTTGTTGGTTGCTGTAGATTGGTTGGCTTCAATTTGTGGTGATCTTATGTATGACAGAACAAAATATCACACGTTCCTCTGCCATGCTCCCAATCAATTACTACAGCCACCATGGCAATCCATGACACAGGATGTCCTTTATTTTGCTGCATCTCCATGTGTCCTTTTTCTGATGAAAAGCCAAAGCATACGAGGCAAAATCTTGCCATTGGTTGTACTTTCTCCAAGAATGATTTGTTCATTCTTCTGGAAGCCGATGACATACTTCGCATTCTCTTCCAACGCCGCAGTTCAAATACGTCAATTCTCCTACAGACTTCCTTTTTCAGTATGCAGGTTTCACACACATATGGTACAATCAGAAAGATCATGACTTGAGTGTGACACACTTTAGTCAATAAAATCATTATATAATGCACATTATTAAGTCAAAATTACCTGCATGCTTCAAGGCACACTGCTGTGGTAAATACATATATTTGCACATATGATATCTATTCCTCTTCTCCCAACTTGGGTGCATTGAGAACTCATCCAAAAATTCTGTTTCTCTCCCCCGAGGTCAGGTATCATGTCAGATTTTCTCAGAAGCAATATTTTCCTTGTTTTGAGAAGGTTCTTAAATCTTCCCTAGCATTCTCATTTTCTCCAAGAACTTCCAGTTTCAATGGGCTTGTTCAACATAGAAGGGAAAGGCCATGTCATGTTCTTTATTGGCAGGCCCCATGGTATTTAAGACTGGTACCCCTCTTCAGCTCTTCCTGCAATGATGCCCTCACAGTTGCTGCGTTTAGGCTGCACGTTTATAGCTGTATCAGAGCTCAATAGAGAGGTCAAAAGAATAATTCTCAAACCATCAGGGACTGAGCTGGTCTCTCTGGACAACATGTACAGAGTACATGAGCTGAAGTCTCAGCATCCTCACTTCCAATGAACATTCCGTTTGCACTTTGTTCAAGACACATTTGCTTGTTTTGCTGAGAGCTCACATTTGTATGTTTGTTTGTTTTTAATATTCTTCACTAGCACCACAATTGCATCACCAGGAAATGCATCAATTCTTCTTCTCTCTTCCTTATTCAATGTCCAACTTTCACTTGCAAGTGAGGCTATTGAAAATATCATGTCTTGGGTCAGGTGCACCTTAGTCCTCAACGTGACATCCTTGGTCTTTAACACTTTAAGGAGGTCTTGTTTAGAAGATTTGCTCAAGGTAACATATGACTTGATCCCTTAACTGATGCTTCCCTGAGTATTGATTGTGTGAAGAAAGAATAGGCTGAAAGACCATCGCCCTCAGCAATCTCTCTACTCAGTACACACCCTAAAGAAATCGGGAGCCAAAGACCAGCAGATGCATGCAGACCCATGTTCAACATAGCAATACTCACAATGCCAAGAAGATGGAAACAAAGTAAGCACCCTGTACTGAAATAGTAAACACTAAAAAAAAAACTGGCGTATACAATAGTATACTATACATCTCTAAATAATAATGATGAATCTGTAAGTTATTCATGACATAAATGAATTTCTAAGTTATTCACGACATAAATAAAGTTAGTCAATCCCATAAAGCCAAATACTGTATGAGACCACTATTGTAAAGGGGGAAGGAGTTTTTATACCAAAAGAATAGTCTTTGATGTTTATGGAGCAGTCCTTAGAGGGGAGAGGAAGGGGGGGAATGAATAAATAAAAATGTATCGAAAAAAGACACATATAGTAGCACAAAGATATAGCATACAGACACACAGGTCAACACGCAGACAATAGACAGTAGCATACGTGGATTTTTTTAAAAAAAGAAAACTGAGCCTTTGCCTTCATTGGGGTTTCATGTGTCATATTTACATGGCTTCACTCCCACAAGTGCTTTATTTACATTAGATAGAAAACTATCCAGCCCTCTTGGTGGCCCATAAGCAACTCATTTACAAAATTTCACTCTGTTATTTGGTAGGAGTTTGAAAAAATAACACAAAAATAGAGGGAGAGTGAAAAGAAAAGCAGCAATATCAAGGAATACGTAACATTAGAATTGAACACAACATTCAATTGGCTGAGGTTGAAAGGAAGGAATTAAAAGCAAATTCAATTTTGTGAGTTAAAAACTGTAGATGGGAATGCTCATTGATGCATATCAAACAAAGAATGCCATATTTGTAGGGGAAAGGATAGCTTGCAGTAAAATCAAGGGGAGATCTCAATAATGGGTTGAGAACTTTGTATTTTGTTTAGTAAAGAAAACCATTACAAATTTTAAGCTGTCAACAGGAGTGAGACTCAACACATTTTACTGGGAAAGTACAACAAAGACCAAGAAGGTCATAAAATTGCAGTGGAACGGTGACATTGAATATGAGAAATAGCAAATGATCGAAATTCCCGTGTGAGTTTCTCGGAATGCCTCAGGAGTTCCCTGGTAATATCTCCATGGATGAAGACGCCCCCTAAGGTTAACATTGTTAAGGGGGTTCCTTCCTCTCATGAGAGGGAGTCTATAGCTTAAGAAACTCTCTGATGACAGAATTTCCAGGTTAGTTCGTGTGAAGCTAGTTTCCTTTTGTAGGACTATCTAGAAATACTAATCAAAGGTTTGTGTTGATCACTGTTCCTGGTTAGTCTTTAAGAGTAATTATTTGTCTCCCTTTTGATTCATTTTTAGAGTTGTTTCAATTTTAGAAAAAGTGAAGGAAAAAGACAAAACATGGATTGAGCCTCTTGTGAATGCCCTCTGACCATAGACCAAGGATGTGAACAGCCCTGCGATCATTGTAAAGTGGGTGATTACAGATGCAGTGAGGTTAAAAACTAACACCTTCTCATTTGATCTCTCTATGACCCATTTTAAATTTGTTCCAGTTTTTAATATTTTCTGCTTTCTTTTGATTGAGGTTCTATTTTGTTATTGTTGTTGAGTTTTCAAAATGCGTTTTTCTGTACATGAAATCTAGGATTCCTAAATCCACAGAGACAGTCACTGGCTTAATGGTTGCTTTGGGACATGGCAGTAGAACTCGGAAGAAAGTGGGGAGCTAATAACAAGGAGTATCAAAAAAAGAGAAAATGTTCCAAAGTTGTGATGATTGTACGACTCTTCTTAATATGATGGAACTTAATATGATTGAATTGTATGACATGTGAATTATATAGCAATTAGACTGTAAAAATTACAAAAAGAAATAGTTACCCTGTATCTAGATGTGCTAGGTATAAAATAGGCACCAGATAGCAGACTTTGTATATGAAAAAATATAAAATACTCTGTTGATGAATTTTACATTGGTTGCATTCTTAAAACAACAACACTGTTGAGGATGGTGCGGGAGTGGGTGGTGTTTTGTTCTGTTTTGCATAGAGTCACGGGGACTAGGAACCAACTCAACTGTACTCAACAACAACCACCAACTTAGTCCACATCATTTGGGTAAAGTAGATTGTGTTATCAGGGTCCACTTAGGGGAATCCTACTGACCACATGAACATGCAAACCAGTCCAGAGGAACTAAGAGAGTCAACTTCTGATGCCAGGCTGGGCAGCTCTTAGCAAGCACCGCTACATGTCAGGGGCATTTTATGCAATATTCAGCTTCCCTTTCTGGCTCAGTTCACAACTTAGCTGCCAATGCATTCAGGCTGGGTCAGAAGACACTGCTGCAACCTTGGGGATATATATGACATTCTCCATTTCAGACCAGCTGATCCCAAATCTGGGGTTTTTCCCTATTCCCTCAGAGTACCAGCTTCAAGCCCAGGAGTTAAAATGACACCTTTTAGTCTGATAATTCTGAGTCTGATAACTCTTGAGTCTGATATTCTGTGAAAGGACTCACAGAGCTCACTGGTGCAACTAAATGCGCAACAACACCTTTATAAAGCAATAAAAATATATAATTGAAAAGATGTATAGCCTGAGTATCATGCTACCCTCTCCTCTGTGTGGTCACCATTCAGGAAGGCTTTTGAGTCTTCATTTTTCAAGGCCTTCATTAACCTCAGGGAGCCCTGGTCGCATAGTGGTTACTTGTTGGGCTGCTGACTGCAAGGTTAGCAGTTCAAAACCACCAGCCACTTCCTGGGAGAAAGATGAAACTTTTTACTATCTGAAAGAGTTACAGTCTCAGAAACCCAGAGGGGCAGTTCTACATTGTCCTACCTTATACGTGGTAGCTAACATTTTAGATGAACTTGAAGATATATAAAAGTGTAGGGGTGGTCTGGGAGAGTGGAGGGTGAGTGGGTTGGAAAGGGGGAACTGATTACAAGGATCCACATGTGACCTCTTCCCTGGGAGAGGGACAGCAGAGAAGGGGGGAAGGGAGACTCCAGATAGGGCAAGATATGACAAAATAACGAGGTATAAACTACCAAGGGCACATGAGGGAAGGGGGAAAGGGGAGGGAGGGAAAAAAAAAGAGGACTGATGCAAGGGGCTTAAGTGGAGAGCAAATGCCTTGAGAATGATTGGGGCAGGGAATGTATGGATGTGCTTTATACAATTGATGTATGTATATGTATGGATGGTGATAAGAGTTGTATGAGTCCCTAATAAAATGTAAAAGAAGAAAAGAGGAGAAAAAAATGATTAGGGCAAAGACTGTACAGATGTGCTTTATACAATTGATGTATGTATATGTATGAACTGTGATAAGAATTGTATGAGTCCCTAATAAATTGTTAAAAAAAAGTATAGGGGTGGTATTCAAACTGTGACTCAGGTCAGAGCCTGATGGTGCCTCCTGGTGGGTGTGGACTTCTCATAAGTAGGGCCCCAGGAACCTCCCTCTCTCCCTGCCTTCACACTCTGAGAGCTGCCAGAGCCCTGTGCTGTTTCCTCCGACCTTGCATCCACGCGACTTTGCATCCACAAATCTGTGACATTCCTGCATTCTGAGTCATTGCTTGTGTCTTCGTGTGGCAGAAGAGGGACTTATGGACTAGTATTGGATTTATGGACTTGAGTTGGACTGGTCTGGGATGTTTTCTTCATATATAATCACTTCTTGTTTTAAAGTTCCTTGTTACACGTCTATGAGTGTCTCTAGATTTGTGTCTCTAATCAACCTTTCCTAATACACTGTGAATCAGAATTGATTTGATAGCAGTGGGTTATTGATCTCCTCACATGACCATGATAGATTACCTCTATCTCCTGAAGCTTACACTGTATCTGGCCCCAGGTGGTCCCTGTTAGGCTGTCCAGCCCTCTACTCATTAGCCTCAGGTATCGCCATTTCTCAGACACCAAGAGGAAAAGACAAATGGTTTCCTATAAGGTGAATCCGCATTGCACCAGGGTGTCTATCCATATTCATTTGCATGTTTATAGGAATATATTAATGCATAGATAATATGCATAATTTATATTCATACACGTTCATTCATAAGAAAGAATGAAAACTCATTCCTTCCTCACTGATCTTAATATTTTTAACCTAAAGCCATAAATTCATATTCAGCATATTAAATATACTCACAAACCATTTTAACTAGGTTTCACTGGAGCTTCTTATTAGATTTACATGTTGTTCTACACCTGAAACACAAATCACCCCTGCAAGGGAATATATAAGTACTTCAAACATATGCCCAGATTACTTTTCTAATACCTAGATCAAAGGACTCAAATAATAAGTGTTTACACAAAGAAGTGAAATGCTTTTAATCCCTTTTCTGAAGTCTATTTATCTCTTGGAAATTCTCAGAAAGTGTTTATTTTTTACTGAGAGGATTTGAGTCAGTAATAGGATCTTGCCAAGATTTTCCTAAGAGTGACTTGAAACATGTTTCTGAAAGCATATATCAGCAATGTTAGTCACTGAAAGTATATATCAGCAAGGTTAGTACTGACAGCTTACAGTAGTGGATTCTCTCATGTGTCAGTCAGATGATCCTCCACTGCAGGTCTCAAGTGCTTGTTACCCATAACGGTTTGGCAGTTGGCAAATTATCAGACTCAGCACTTTAGAACCAGGCTTCGTTGTGTTATCTGCATGTTGCCTGCTGTTAATAAACCTCAATCCCGATGCTAGGTTCTTCTTCATGTAAGCCAGCTTCTCCTATTATCTGTTCAAATTATAGATTGTGCCAGTATCGTGAAAGGATACAAAGCAGACACGGTCATTTTCAGACTTTTTTGTTTGTTTGTTTTTGTTTTTTTTAAATCATTTTATAAGGGGCTCATACAACTCTTATCACAATCCATACATACATCCATTGTGTCAAGCACATTTGTACATATGTTATCATCATCATTCTCAAAGCACTTGCTTTCTACTTGAGCCCTTGATATCAGCTCCTCATTTTTCCCTTGTGATGTTTGGAGTATTGTGTCTTGGTACAGGCACAAGTTCCTCATGAGTATAATGAAGTGTTCTGGAATTCCCATCTTTCTCAAAGTTACCTGTAGTTGATTGTTTTCTGCATAGTGAAATGGCCTTGCAAAACCATTTAAACAAAAGTCGATGCATTTCTGTTATTTTCTGATATCAGCCAAGCTCCCTTGGACGTCAACAATGATATCTCCGACTCCAGGTCCTTTTCTGAGCATGCCGGGACTTTCCAGCAGCACCATGCCAGCGGACTGTTAGAACCATTGTTGACTATCTCCAGCTAGGTTTTTCTTTTGTTGATAACTTTAATATGATTTGATGATTTCTGCATTATATTGTATCAGGAATAGACAAATATATAGGGCACTTCCAGCAGGTTGATCAGGGAGGGAGTTATCTGCCAAATTTGGGACATAGATGGATGAGTGCTTCCAGAGCTCCATCAGCTTGAAATATTTCAATTGGAATTCCATCAATTCCTGGAGCCTTGCTTGCTGCTAATTCCTTCAGTGCAACTTGGACTTATCCCTTCATAACAACCGATTCTTGATTATGTGCTATCTCTTGAAAATTTGACCATTTGTTTTTGGTATAGTGTGGTCGTTACATAATCTGGTATCAATTTGAGGATTCAGAGTGAAGGGGTGAAGTCTAGCCTGCCCATCAGGTCGTAGCCTGATGACCTAATTTGGAGGGGCTAAGGAGATAGATAGTTTGCTGGAGGTGGGACACAAGCTCAGTCCCCGAGAGACAATCTTGCTGACAAGCCATGTGGAGCTGGAGAAGCCACAAGGAGACCCCTGCTAGCACTGAGATGCTTTAAAATGCCACTGGATCCACAAGACTTCCCACCCACTAGCCTGTGATTTTCCTGCATTAGGCATCATTGCATGTGTTTCGTGAGTCTAAAGAGGAATTTATAGATTTTATTGGATATATGGGCTAATATTGGACTTTTGAACTTGTTCTGGACTGGGCTGGGATGTATTCTCAATATTCAATTGCTCTTGTATGTAAAGCTCTTTCCTATGCACATATGAATGTTTATGAATTTGTTTCTCTAATCTACACAGACTAACACTTATAGTGACTCTACGCCCACAGAATCTTTCAATATTGCAACTCAGGGCTTAAATGTTTTCTTTAGTTTTTCAGCCTGATATATGCTAAGAATGCTCTTCCTCTTTGATTTTCTAACTCCAGGTCTTTTCACATTTCATTATACTATTCTACTTAGTCTTCTTGAGCTGGCAAGCCCCAAATGTGTGGGTTTACACACCAGAATGGAAGTTTCTCATGATGCATGTGGTTGATGGGACTAACAGACCCCCAAACAGCAAGCAGATGGTAGGCTGCTTATGTCGCAAGAACTGGAGGATGACAAAAATGATGAGATGGATATTAGATCAGGAAAGAGCAAGCATTACCAGAATATCCATTTAATTGGATGCAGGCCACATCCAAAGAAATTATTGGCTTTCAATTGATGGCCACCAACTGGCTGCTCACATCAGATCACAAAATGGAAGATGCGACATTATACTACATTAAGAAAAAAAACACCCACTTCCAATAAAATGATCTCTATATTAAAAAATAATAAAAATAAAACTCCAAGTAATAAAAATGAAAGGGAAAAAAGAAAGAAAAAGAAAAAAAAACACCCAGTCCAATTTCTGCCAGCCAAACCACTGAAAATTAAAACTTTGCCAAGTTAACACATGTCATTAACAATCACACATGCTTTCTTCAGTTTCTAATGCATAATCATTAAATGAATGAATTTCTCTCCTTTGAGCTTTGAAATCTCGCTTCGTTTTTCTTGGTTTACTGCTAAGAATTGAAGAATTATTATACTGTTTTTCTTTCAATGTAAACTAAAATAATTTACTAATAATTGGCAAGGAGCTTTGAGAGATGCATTGACATGGAGTCTTTTGGTGAAATGCATTAAAACATAAATGAAAATAAATTATTAACCTCCCAGTACATCATCATTTAGGACTTAAAAACCCGAAGAAGTAGATTCATCAATGAACAAATAATTCTATTGCCAATTCTTGTCTAGTGTTATATTCTGAAACTCTGAGTGGCTACCGGTATCCAAAATTTTGTCATTTTTGTGAAAAGATCAACTTATAATAAATGATGGAAGCAGAATGTAATGTTGGGCCAGGAAAGTATCACATCCAAATAAAAATTACCTCCCAAAGGTATTTTTTCCTATTATTTTAGGTATCAAATATCTAGCTTATAATTTTATTTTATAATAATGTCTTAAGTCACATATAAGCAAGCTAAGTTATTTATGTGTTCATTTACTGGGCATTGCTATAGAAGTTTTCTCTTTAGAAAATCGTTTTATCCACTTGTTATTTATTTTAACTTATTTGGGGATAACCAAGATTCTTAAACAGTTATAAAAACGATAGAAATTATGTATAACTTTAGACCGTTTCTCTCTATCACATGCATAACTAAACTAAAATTGCTAGTGAAATAATCTGTCTGTTTTGCTCAGTTCTATGCAGTTTTAATATATGTGATTATGTAACCACCACCAGAGTCGATTCAGAACAATTCCAACACACACACATATTTCACATGGCCCATTTATAATTCCACCTCTTACCCTTCCACTTCCCTCCTTTCCCCATCCCTGACATTGACAACCAATGATTATTTTCCATTTCTATATATTTTTTAAATTTCAAGAATGTGTATAAATACATGGAAGCATGCATGTTGCTCCTTTGGACAGGGGTGTTTTGCACTATACATTCGTCGGCACTGTTGTCTACACCACCAGGCAATTCCTTTTTTACTGTGTAGCAGTGCTTCCTGTTATGAAAACACAGTTTGTTTGATCATACACCCATTGTAGGATATATGGGTCGTTTGCAGTTTGGGCTATTATAAATTAAGCTGCCATGAGAGTTTGTGTACAGGCCTTTTATGAGGAAATAAATTTTGTTTTCTTTAGAGTAAATGTCCAAGAGTATATTAGCTTGACTTTATGATAATTTTAGGAGCCTGGGTAGCATGGTGGGTTAGTATTGCTAATCACTGCTAATCACAATGTCAGTGGTTCAAACCCACCGGTTTCTCTAGGAGTTAAAGATGAGACTGTCTGTTCCCCAAAACATGTGTTGTCTCAGAAACCCTACAACGTGCTGGTGTGAGTTGAAATAGACTCCATGGCAGTGGCAGTGGGTTTGTCTGGTTGTAATAATTGCACATTTCATTTGATTAAAAACAGCCAAACTGTGTCCCACAGCGACTATGCCAGTTACGATTCCCATCAATATTGTATGAGCAGTCCAGTTTCTCTGCATCCTCCCTAGCATTTAATTTTACTACTTTTTCTTTTTTTTAAAAAAACTCATTTTATTAGGGGATCATACAACTCTTATCACAATACATACATACATCAATTGTGTCAAGCACATTTGTACAGTCATTGCCCTTGTCATTCTCAAAACATTTGCTTTCTACTTGAGTCCTTGGTATCAGCTCCTCATTTCCCCCCCTCCCTCCCTGCTCCCCACTCCCTCATGAACTCTTGATAATTTATAAATTATTATTTTGTCATATCTTGCCCTACTTTTTCAAAAAGTTTTTACTGATAGCAATGATGATTGTATAACCTCACTCAATGGGATTGAACAATAGAATTGAATGTGAATGGATATATTGGATTGTGTAAGACATGTCAATAAAACTGTTATTTATATATATATATATATTTAAAAGGTTTTAGACCTTCTGATCAGTGTCTAGTGATATTGTGATTTTAAATTCTAGTCCCATAACATAAATAATGTTAAACATCTTCATGTGCTTATTTGGCATCTGTATTGCTTGTTCTGGGCTCTGCATCTGGCTCATCATCTGACTTCCCTCCAAGTCATGAAACTTGAGCCAGTGGCCTGCTGTATTGCTGTGGGCCTCTATTCAACTGCTTACTGCCCGACTTACTAACCTTAAGATGCTAGCCCCTACAGCTTGGTGAGTTAAGAGGAGATTCTTTTTTTTTTTTTAATTTAATTTTTTTAAAATTTTTTTATTTTAACAATTTATTGGGGCTGATACAATTCTTTTCACAGTTCATACATATACATACATCAATTGTATAAAGCACATCTGTACAGTCTTTGCCCTAATCATTTTTTTCTCTTTTCTTCTTTTACATTTTATTAGGGACTCAAACAACTCTTACCACAATCCATACATATACATACATCAATTGTATAAAGCACATCCATACATTCCCTGCCCCAATCATTCTCAAAGCATTTGCTCTCCACGTAAGCCCCTTGCATCAGGTCCTCTTCCCCCCCCCCCTCCCTCCCCATTCCCCCCTCCCTCATATGCCCTTGGTAATTTATACATCGTTATTTTGTCATATCTTACCCTATCCGGAGTCTCCCTTCCCCCCTTCTCTGCTGTCCCTCTCCCAGGGAAGAGGTCACATGTGGATCCTTGTAATCAGTTCCCCCTTTCCAACCCACTCACCCTCCACTCTCCCAGCATCGTCCCTCACGCCCTTGGTCCTGAAGGTATCATCCACCCTGGATTCCCTGTACCTCCAACCCTCATATGTACCAGTGTACAGCCTCTGTCCTATCCAGCCCTGCAAGGTAGAATTCGGATCATGGTAGTTGGGGGGAGGAAGCATCCAGGATCTGGGGGAAAGCTGTGTTCTTCATCGATACTACCTCACACCCTAATTAACCCATCTAAGAGGAGATTCTTCATGGTCTTGAGACTTGATCCACGGTCTTGAGACTTGCTGATCCATGGTCTTCAGATTTGCCAGCTCTACAACCATGCAAACTATTGTTAATCTTTTAGGGAAAAAAAATTCTAATCTAGAACATAGTAAAGAAGTCACAGGAAGTGAGGTCAGGTGACTAAAGTGTGTGGGGTGAGAGAGGTCTGCTGATTTTTGCCAAAAAACCTGGCACACTGAAATGGCTGAGTGAGCAGGTGGATTGTTGTGGTGGCAAAACTAGTCCCCCATCTGCCACAAATCAGGCCTTTTTTTCAGACACACTTACACAATCTTTTCGGAACCTCTAAATAGAAAGCTCGATTAACAGTCTGACTTGGGGAAACGAACTCCAAATGCACGACGAGTGGACAATTCCATCCATCAATGAAGCTGCCTGATGATGTCCAGAATAAGGTTTTTCATCAATCACATTTTGCCTTTTCAAAATGAGCAAAATACCACTCATACACTTGAATTTTTCCTATATCACTGTCCATGTTAGCTGTGTTCAACATGACAATAGTTCTTGTGGCGTTTTTCCTGAGCAGGAAACAAAATTTCACTGTCGCACGCTGTTCTCTTAAATTGGCCATCACAAAAAATGAAGTTTGAGTAAAACTGCTTTTACGAAAAAAATTCACTGTGGCCAGAGAGAACTTCCCCAGGTGACGCCCCTGGGTACACTCACTCAGAGCAAGTTGCTCCAAGCTCACCTAGCTGGGGAAAAATGCATGCTACAAAAGCTCCGCTCTGTGCCGAACAATTCCAGTTGTTGTTGTTGCTGTTGTTGTTTTTCAGGTATCCCCACACACATACACGAGGGGGTGCCTGCATATAAATATATATATTCCTTTTACAGAATGTACATTTGCGTCAGGTTTAAAAATGCTTTACTATGTCCTGGATTTTGAATGTTTTTACAAAAAGATTTATCATTTTTATTTTCCACTCAAGTCTATGGTATATTCTGAATTAGTTTTTGTATAAAGCATGTTTCTTATAATCCTCTTTTGCTCTTTGTACAGATATTGCTATTAAATAATGGGAGACTTTGCTGGTCTATCCAGGAGACCTGGTTTTGATTCCTGTTCCATGCAGCACATATGAAGCCATCCGCCAGTGCAGGCTGAGTGTCTCAGTGATTCTGAACTGATTTAAGTGGAATTTCCAGATTAAGATAGACTGGGACTGAGGACTTAGATATTTACTTCTGAAAAGTAGTCACTGAAAACCTCTTGATAAAAAGAAAGAAAGCAAAAAAAAAGCCTCTTGATCACAGTGGTCTGATCTGCAACTGATTATGGGAATGATCCCCTTGAATTGGGGTTAGCTGACTGACAGCCCCAAACATTGCTAGCCCATTGCTAAATAAAGATATAATATTGTGGATAAGAATGTTTAATTACAAGAATGTTTTAATTAGTTAACTATGTCCTATTGGTATAGATCTGCCCTTTAGAATAGAGAGAGCATTTGGGAACATGGAAATTTTTGGTAGCATCTTACGTGCAGTGTTACTTCTCTGAGAAAGATTGGATGCAGAAAAGGCTAATCATAGTAACTCGCTTGGGCTACGTACATCATGCACTGAACAGCACAGCAACAATCAGCAGGAGGACAGAGCTATTTGAGATGACCATTTTCTGTTTCGGTTGGCAGTGGCCTTATGAGACAAATGGTGCCATCAAAGCTCGCTTGTCTTCCCTTAACCTTGGATAAAGAACATACTATCTAACCTATAACTAAGATAAGATAAGATATCTTTGGGCTTTTTGTTTTGACAATGACACACACTATTGTCTTCAGGCCTTGAGCGTCACCCACCAAATCCATTTTTAAAATGTCATATCACATTTCAGGTATATGTCTTCCCATTTCTTTCTCTGCTTTCTTTTCACCCTTTCAATGAAGAAACCATGGTTAGATATTGTACTAAGGAGTTCTGGTGGCACGGTGGTTAAGAGAGTGGCTGTTAAGTGAAAGGTTACCAGTTCAAACTCACCAGATGTCTCATGAGAGAAAGATGTGACAAACATGCTTGAGTAAAGATCAAAGCCTTTGGATGTACTATGTCCTGTAAAGTTGACCTTAATAGGAGGTGACTCAACAGATCGTATAGAAGATAATTTAGGAGGCGTCCTCTCCGTCACATTTACTTGAAAGCTGTTTTTATTTTTCTTATGTGGTCCTACTATTTTCACTCTCAGCCTCACCACTGGCCACAGGTAAGTGGACTGGAGATGGGTCCATGGTATAAGCTCTTACCATGCTAGTCCCTTTTCCAGAGTCTGAACTTTGAATGGAAACATATTAACCCGAGGGCACAGCACCCTGGCAGCCAAGTTTGTCACTGTGTGGTCATACTCAGACCAAATTGTCCAGGCAGTCAAAGATAATAAATTGCAAGTGTGCATTTGAATAATAGAAAAATACATTAGAAAGTATGTTGTGTTGGATTGGGGAATGGAATGCAAGCTCACCTTGGGTGCATGGAAGAATTACGACCAGTTGAGATGCAAAAACGGCAAAAGGAGTTTATTTTTCTAGCTCAAGCTAGGGCTTCCCTCCCTCCGCTGCCCAGCACAGCAGGGACCCAGCGTCCAAAGGGAATCAGCAGCGAGTTCTTTGTTCTCCAGGATTTTATAGGGTTAGGGGGCAAGGGGCAGTCCAGGGTTATTATTATTTAAATTTATTGGAGAATATTTCTGGTGCCAGTCTTGTCCGGCAGTGACTGGCCAGTAGGGTCGCGTGTGTCCTCCCGATTGGCCTGCCGACGGTGGGTGGTCGCCTGTTGGACACTGTGTCCCATTGGTCAGCTCGGGTCAGGCTACATCGGGCAGTGGTTTACGTCTGTTCCAGGAACCTGAAACTGAACCTTAGGCCCTTTCCGAGAAACCGAAACTTAGGCCCACCCCAAACTTTGGTTTTTCACAGCCTATTCTAGCCCTGACCCAGTTGAACTATACTGTGCCCCACATGTGGACTAGGATATGTCTCATAAGTATAAATTTGCCTCCAAAATAGAGGGGGAAAAGTTTTGTTAGAACACATGAACATAGATAAAAATGCCCTAAGGATGAATTTCTAAATTGAGAAATGTGGGTGGTTTCCTGGGAGCCAAATGTACTGTGTGGTGGGGTTTGTTTTTATCCTGCTCATTCTAAAACATGTACCTATTTGTTCTGCAGTAGATAGGAAACTATGCTGAATAAGCTGGAATATGCCTTACTGTCTTCCTATATTTTAAGCTTTCTATATCCTCCACATAGTGCTGGGTCATTTTTACCTTTTACCTTTCCTGCTCATTCGGCTTCATTTAAATTAAGCTTCAATTATGAATGAAACTACGAACTGTGTACTATAGGTGAAAGTGGAAAAGAATGCCACGGTGACAGACTACTTTGCATTCTAATATATATAATGTTTGATACAATGCTTGTTGCAAACACACACGCACACTCACCTGCGATTTTAGACATAGGAAAAAATCTTTCACTTTTTAGGTTGACTATTCAGCAGAAGGTATATAAATATCTAGACTTTTAAGAGAAAAATTGGGTCATAGCTATAGTCCAAAAGCTAAATTGAGCATTACATAGCAGGCAGTGGCACTGATGCTAAATTATCTTCTCTCGGGTCTTATTTTTGCTTCCGCAGAATATACAGGAAATAGAATTTTTTACTCCTTTTGTCCCAAGAAGGTGACTCAGAATACCCTTTCCCACTTTTTTATCTGAAACTTAGATTTGCTGTCTTTTGAGTTCTCCTGTTTTGTGAAATTTTCCCTCTCCCCTTTGACTGCAGGTTTCTATTCATGGTCTCTCCTGCAGGTGGTGAATTGGTTCCTTAAGCCAATTTGCTTGTTTTCAAAAGTATCACACGAAAGTTTCAAGAACAAGTCTCTTCTTCTCTTTCTTTCCATTCAAACTTATTAAGTGCATTTGAGTCAGAATTGTCTCCGTTTCCAACTTTAATGATTTCTTCATTTGTGTTTAAGACTGTTGATATAGTGAGACTAGAATGGCATCTATACTACTCGGAGAAACTCAAACTATCAGTTGTTTGTTTATTGTAAACAATACCAATTTGATTCCCTTTCTTCCTGAAGTAGCCTTGGTTTTGCAGTGGGTTAAGTGGTTAACACTAATCACAAGTTTGGCAGTTCAAACCTACCAGCTGCTCCCTGGGAGAAAATGAAGATTCACAGCCTCAGAAACCATGTGAGGCAGTTCTGTATCATCTTATGTCACTGTGAGTTGGAATTGAATCAATAAGTTTTGATAGCTCCTCCCCAAGTGAATACACTTTTAAAAATATTGAATGTGCTTTTTTTTAATTCTGGGAAAGTTTTCTGTTTCTGGAGAAGAAAAATATATATTCTCATTTATCAAGTTCTTTTGAAATGAACAGAATTTATACTGAGCTTTAGAGGAAACATAAAATAAAACTTAATAAAAACTGTTGTTCAATTCAAGCTACAATAGAGAATTCCTACTGAATACTTTCTATATATCAGGCTCGTTTTTAAGTGCTTAGTCTGTAATATCTCATTTAATCTGTAGGTAAATTATCACTCTCATTTTATCATTTAGACATCATTGGCGCAGAGAGGTTCAGTTTACTGTTTAAGATCACACAGTTTGGAGAAGCAAATCCTGCCCAGAAATCAACTATACAGTTCATTCCATAAAGCATATTTTTAAAATTCAGTCTTTCACAGCCTTTCAGGAATGTGAGAAATGTATATAATAATTGAAAATATCTCCTTCAAAGAAATGGGGTGTTTGTCATGGTCATCAGTATATTCACTCTGAGCCACTCACTGCCTTTGTAGGTTTGACATCTAGATCTCTGACTTGTGTTTTATAGTTCTTTTTTTTTTAAGGGGATAGCGCGAACGCAGTCCCCCATTACCACAAATTATGGAGTCGAGTTTCCCACATTTGGGGAAATCGCAGGGGTCAGCACACCCAGAGTGCAATGGGTGAGCCTCGCCCTGGGAAAACCACCTTCGTGATCATGGTATCTCCCCTGCCAGGTAAATACTCATAATTCTAATTACTTGGTTCTTACTCATGTTATAAAGCATGATATAAGAGGGGGTACAAAAAAAATCCTTGGAATTGTGCTGGGCTGAGTGGAGATTTCCTAGTATGGTGAGGAGGGCGTAGAATGCCTGGTGGGGTTTGATCAAGTGCAATGTAGCTGAGAGGAATTACAGAGAGAGCTAAATGAAGGTCAAACATGATAGTGTGACAAGAAGAAAGTAAAAGGAAATCAAGGAATGAACTAGGAGGCAAAGGACATTTATAGAGGTATAAATACAGGCATGTCCACATGGAAATGTATTTGTATATAATGATAGATACATAGATCTATGTACATATATTTACATGTTAAATCTTAAGGTAGCAGGTGGACTCTGGACCTCTACTTCAGTCTTCCCTCAACACAAGGACACTTTGTTCTAATAACCTGGTACTGTGTGATACTCATCTTCCTGACATGACCACTGAAGATTAAATGGGTGCATCAACAAATGTAATGAAGAAAGCTGAGGGTGCCCATCTATTAAGAGATATAGTGTCTGGAGTCTTAAAGGCTTGAAGACAAAGAAGCAGCCAGGAAGCTGGGAAGCAACAAATCTCACATGGAGGAAGCACACCAACTTCTGTGATCATGAGGTGTCCACAGGATCAGGTATCAGAAGAACCAAAACAAGCAATGATATCAATGCAAATGATGGGGTGCGGAGTGGAGACCCAAAGCCTATCTGTAGATGGACATCCCCTCACAGAAGGGTCACAAGGAAGGGATGAGCCATCCCGGATATATATCACCAATGAAACATACAACATTCCTTTTGTTCTTTAATGCTTCTCCACCCCCACTATCTTGTCTCCAGTTCTACCCCACACATCTAGCTAGATGTAAACTGGTCCAAATAAGAGCTCTTGAAACACCAGGATCCAGGACAGATATATCCTTCAGGAACAATAACGGGAGTAGCAATACCATGAGGGTTGGGGGAAACTGGGAGGAGAAAGGAGGAACCAATCTCTATGATTGATGTATAACCCCACCAACCAGGGTGAAGAACAACAGAAACATGGGTGAAGAGAGACAGCAGATGGTATAAGACATGAAAATAATGATAATTTATAATTTACCAGGATTCATGAGGGGGGGAAGCAAAAAATGAAGAGCTGATATCAAGGGCTGAAGTAGAAAGAAATGTTTTGAAAATGTTGATGGCAGCACATGTACAAACTTGCTTGATACAATGGATGTATGGGTTGTTATAAGAGCTTTAATAGCCCCCAATAAAATTATTTAAAAAACAATTTATTATTTTTGTCTGTTATTGAATATTTTTCATTATGATTTCAAAATTCTTATAATCGTGTTTTGTGTACTTTTATTGATTTTTTAAAAGTATTAACTATATTAAATAATAACCTGCCTTTCTGTATGTCTTTTTTAAATACTATAATAGTTCATTAGGGGAGTGAACCAGTTGTTAAATTATTTGAATTCCACCACTGCTAACAAATGACTGGTGGGTTCTTGTGGTAAAGTGAAATCTCTTAATATGGCTCTTCTATTCAATCTGAGAATTGTATTCAAAAAGATTCTTTTCAGGCCTTGGTTTATATTTCTTGATGGTTTTTTCCTTGTCATAAATTGCTCAGGGTGAGACATCTTGAGCCATATGTAATTAGAATCTGATCTGACTCACTCATGATTCTAGATTGATTTAGAGGAAGGGTCACTAAATCTAGGTTTCCCATGGGAAACCTAATTCACAGTGAATTTCTAAATAAATGTCAATGACAATTTGGAAGTGAGTTTTGAAACCCAGTTAGTCTACACCTTAAACAAAGTAGTCTGATTAACAGAAGAATCACAGTGTCACTTCAAGCTCAGAATTTTCAAGTAACAAAATAGGAGAGGAATTTAATAGCACAGAATTTTAAAAAGGCTTAAAAACTTTCCAAAAAATAACATTGTCACATGCAGTCAACGGCTGAATTGTCTGCAGTTAGTCACAAATTGGCGCTAGAGGAGCTCTAGATCAATACATGGTCCTCCCCACACTACTCCACAGTTGATGAGATAGGGTGGCCAAGGTTGAGAGAGTTTTCTTTCTCAGAACACCACAGGGTTTTACTAAGTCTGTAGGAGAACTTCCAAAAATAACTATAATGATTTGTTCTTGTTAATAGAAGAAAGAGCTAACAATGCAACAGCAGTAACCGTGAATGCCAGATGTTCTTGGATTCTGTTTCTGGGCCATCTGCTCTTCTCTGTGTGTTCTGTATTGTAGTGTGTGGGGAGATCATTCAACAAGATAAATGGTAACAAATTTGAGTGTAGATTAAGATTGAGTTATGTATTAATCTGGGTACTTTGAAGAAACAAATTCACAGAAACGCAGGTACAGGAGAGGGTTTTATGTAAAGGGTAAGTGCACATCAAGAAAACATCCCAACTCAATGCTGCCCAAGCCCACAAGTCCAACATTAACCCATTAACCCATATGTCCAACACCGATCCAGAAAGTCCTCCTCCATCTCACAGAAAAGACACAATGATGCCTACTGCAGGAGGAAAGCTGAGTCAGTGAATGTGTAAGCATCTCAGCGCTGGCAGGGGTCTCCACACAGCTGCTCCAGCACCCAGGGAAGCATCATGGATTCTCCTCAGGGCTGTCTTGCAGGAAGTGAGCCTTGCCAGTTGAAGTAGGGAACTGGCTAAGGCAGCAGCACCCTGGACCGACCATCACAAAGCAAGAGACCAGAGAACTAGAAATGCAAGGCTCACCGAGCCATTTATCCCTCCGCCCTTCAATTAACCCCACATGTGTTCATCGGCCAGGTTGGCACAATAAACTACCTCCTTTAAGTTACATACAGTTTATGTTATACTAATCAAATTGTATTTGAAAAATTTCAGGTTAAGCTTCATCTCTGGGCTTAGACATAGTTCTATAGTCATTACATAACTAAATCTCATGCCTCTTCATTTGCCTCGGAGTCCTGGGCATATATTACTAGTCCTAATTGTGACAGAATTGACTAAACAACCCACTGCCATCCAGTCAATTCTGGTTCGTAGCTCCACTACATGGCAGAGCGACATTGCCTCTGTGGGCTTCCTAGACTATAAATCTCTATGGGCGTACAAAATCCTGAAGAGCATCTGGTGGCTTTGAATAGCTGACCTTGTGATCAGCAACCAATGCATCACACCCTTCATCCACAGACTCCTCAACATCGAAAGACAACTTTTAAGGTAGTGATTCTTGTCTGTATTATTTTTCTATCTTTATCCTCAATAATATGGAGAACACTAGGAAGTGACTTCTAGAGATAGGTGTAGACATAAATTAGAGTGGATTCTTGGGCTGAGGTCACCACACTTGGTAATAAAATTACTTCTTCATGAAGCATTAGATCAGTGTGTCAATGCAGGGACTTGGCTGTTCTGGATTTCAACAACAACAAAAAAGACAATTAATCCTTTCCTGCATGCATCCCACAGTGGTTGCGAAGACGAAGGACATATTGGAAACAGTTTACTCTGATAAGAAACCCTAATAGCATTATTGCACATCCAGCTTCAGAAAACAATCCTTGATCTTCATCAAGTACTTCAATTCCTCCTCACTTTCAACAAGCAAGTTTGTGTCATCTGCATACCACAGATTGCTAATAAATCTTCCTCCAATCCTGGTGCTGACCTCTTCTTCATATAACCCAGCTTCTCTGATTTTCTCAGCATATAGTTTGAATAAGGATGGTGAAAGATTACAGCCCTGACACACCCCTTTCATGATTTTAGACCATGCAGTATTCCCTTGTTCTTTTGCACAATTGCCTCGTGTACAAGTCCCAAAGGAGCACAAAGAAGTGTCCTGTAATCCTATTATTCTCAAGGTTATCACAATTTCTTATGGTCCACACAGTTTATTGCCTTTGAATAGTCAATGAAACACATGTAAACACCATTCAGGTATTCTCTGCTTTCAGCCAAGACCCATCGGACATCAGTAACAATATCCTTTGTTCTATGTCCTCTTCTGAACCTGGCCGGAACCTCTGTCAGCTCCCTGTCAATGTACTGGTGCAACCATTGTTGGATGATCTTAAGGAAATTTTAAAATATAAATCACTTTATTGGGGCTCATACAACTCTTATCACAAGCCATACATACATCAGTTGAGTAAAGCACCCTTATACATTCGTTGCCCTCATCATTCTCAAAATTAGCCTTTCACTTGGGTTCCTGGAATCAGCTTGGTTTCCTTTCTTTCCCTCCCCCTTCCTCCCCGCTAATCTTAAGGAAAATTTTACTTGCATGAGATAGTTAGGTTTTATGTCAACTTGGGTGAGCCAGGATTCTCCCAAGATCTGTTCTACATAGTATGGTCAATTCCATGATAAGCTCTTCTGTGAAGCAGGCAAACTATTATGGGAAGAACAGGGCGACCTTAATCTGGTCACAGTCTTGTTACAAGCCTTGTCTCACTTGATACAAACGAGGGGATGTTTCATTTGGGGTGTGGCCAAATTCAGTGTCAATTGACAATATGGGAAGCTAGCTCACTTCGGTTGCTGTAACTGGATTTTGCATCTGGTTCATCGACCTTGTATCAAATTGCATGCTCATTCAAGGAGCCATCAGTGGACGTCTGTCCTTGGATTCAGTCAGCTTTCCATCCACCAGCCTGTGATCTTCCTGCTTCACCTTCCTTACTCTTTCCTTAGCCCCTATAGCAACATGAGTTGAAAGAGACCTCCGGTGTTCCACCTGACTCAGATTTGAATGGCTTGAGCCACCTCTTGGTATAAATTTTATTCTATATATACACTTATACATTATATATATATATATATACATTCTATACAGATACATATACATTCTATGTATAAACTCAATTTGCTTCTACAGAAACCCCAGCTTAACACAAAAACAATCGCTCACCTGTCTGCTCTCTTGTCTACCTGGTGGGGAAAGAGTGGGGTGAGGGGGGAGCTGTGGACAAAGAGACAGAATCTGCTTCCCTATCCTGAAGCTGTCCCTCACGGGGGCTCTGCCCCAGTCTCTGAGCCTCTAGTCCTTGTCATATAAAATATGGGTTATCAAACTATTTCTAAAGAGTTTTCTGCTTCTGAGATTTTGCAAGCATCATGATTTAAAGTGTAGTGGTTACAAGTGTGCATTCTTGGGCCTGTTGTCTGGACTTGAGGCCCAATTCCCACTTGCCATCTGTGTAACCTTGAGCGGATAACTTACTTACTTTTACGTCCCAGCTCTCTTATCAGACAAGGTAAAAATGTTTGTCCCTGCACATAAAGTATCACGGGAATTACGTGAGTCAATATATGTAAAGTGACTAGAATAACGCCACGCACTATCTTAAAACTTACTTAGTTTTTAATTATAGAACAACTTCCAGATATTTAAAGAGCATTGGTGACACAAAGGCTAAACACTTGACTCATAACTAGTGACTAAGGGCGATACAGGGGACAGCACCGGAGACACAGTGTGGGAATTGCACCTGACCTGATCCCACCACACCGAGGCAAAGCACTGGGGGAGTGCAGCGGAACAGCAAGGGAATGGAGCGGCAAGGTCCCCAGGGAATGCTGAAAGTGGACTTTGGGGCCAGGGTGTGGTGCCCCAACAGACTGGACTGGAAAACGCTCCTAAGGGCCAGCAAACGATCCTTGAACCAACTACAAGCTTTTCTCTTGTGAAGTGTTTTGTTGTCAGTGGTTTGTTTTTGTTGTTTTGTTGTCTGGTTGTATAATGTTGCTTTGTTTTCCTCTGTCTTGTTTTCCTGCATGTTAGTGTCTCCACAGGTCTGTCTGAATAGGACAGGCTGGATGAACTATCTGGAAGAAAAAATGGAAAAGACAGTTCGGGGGGGACTTGGGGTGGGGGAGCGGGAGGGGGGTAAGGAAGTGGTGTTAACAAACACAGGGACAAGGGAACAACATGGGACCCAAAATAGTAGTGAGGGGGGAGTGGCAGGCCTGGTGGGGAATGATCAAGAGTAAGGTTGCGTAGAGAAGAGGTATAGCTGTAGCCCAGGTGGGGACGGAGCATGGTAGTGGGGCAGAAGGAAAGTCAAGGGAGATGGAGGAAAATCAAAGGACATGGAGGAAGGAGCTGGGAGTCAAGGGGCATTTATGGAGGTCTAGACAAAGACATGTACATGCAAACATATATAGGAGGATGGGGAAATAGATCTAAGTGTCTACATTTATAGGTTTAGCATTAAGGTGGCGGAAGGATCTTGGGCCTCTACTCAAACGTTGCCTCAATGCATGAATACTTTCTCTTATTAAATGGGCACTCTATGATGCTCACTCTCCTGACACAACTGCTGAAGCCAAAGCGGGCGAACAAGTAAATGTGGTGAAGAAAGCTGTTGGTGCCTGGCTATCAAAAGAGATAGTGACTGGGGTCTTAAAGGCTTGAAGATAAACAAGCGGCCATCTAGCTCAGAAGCAACAAAGCCCGCATGGAAGAACACACCAGTCTGTGTGATCGAGTGGTCCCGAAGGAATCAGTTATCAGGCATCAAAGAACAAAAAATCATATCATTGGCTGCACACCTCCATGATAGGATCGCTGAAGACAAATGGGTGTATAAGCAAATGTGGCGAAGAAAGCTGATGGTGCCCGGCTATCAAAAGAGATAGTGTCTGGGGTCTTAAAGGCTTGAAGGTGAACAAGTGACCATCTAATTCAGAAGCAAAAAAGCCCACATGGAAGGAGCACACCAGCCAGTGCGATCACAAGGTGCCAAAGGGACCAGGTATAAGGCATTATGATATATATATATACCATATTGAATGAAGGGGGAAGAGCAGAGTGGAGACCCAAGGCTCAAGTGTCGGCCACTGGAGATCCCCTCATAGAGGGGTTTAGGAGAGGAGATGGGTCAGTCAGGGTGCGAGGTAGGACCGATGAAGAACACAGCTTTACCCCAGATCCTGGATACTTCCTCCCCCCAACTACCATGATCCGAATTCTACCTTGCAGGACTGGATAGGGCAGAGGTTGTACACTGGTGCATATGGGGGCGGCAGGCACAGGGAATCCAGGGTGGATGATACCTTCAGGACCAAGGGTGTGAGGGGCGATGCTGGGAGAGTAGAGGGTGAGTGGGTTGGAAATGGGGAACTGATTACAAAGATCAACATGTGACCTCCTCCCTGGGAGATGGACGGCAGAGAAGGGGGGAAATGGAGACTCCGGATAGGGCAAGATATGACAAAACAACAATGTATAAATTACCAAGGGCACATGAGGGAGGGGGGAGCGGGGTTGGAGGGGAAAAAAAAGAGGACCTGATGCAAAGGGCTTAAGTGGAGAGCAAATGCTTTGAGAATGATTGGGGCAGGGAATGTGCGGATGTGCTTTAAACAATTGATGTATGCATATGTATGGATTGTGATAAGAGTTGTATGAGCCCCTAATAAAATGTTAAAAAAAAAAAAAAGATGGGTGGTTCAAACCTACCGGTGGCTCCATGGAAGAAAAGAAAGGCCTGGTAAGCGGTTCCTGACAAAATTGTAGGCTAGAAAATCTTACTCTAAAACACACAGGATCACTGTTAGCAGCAACTCCCTGGTTCACAACAATAGCAGACTTCTGTTCCATAGTAATTAGGTGTCAAGGATTCCTAATGACTTAGTGGGTTAAGTTTGGGCTGTTGACCTAAAGGACAGGGGTCCAGACTCTCCCACCACTCCCCAGGAGAAAGCCAGAGCATCTGCTTCTGTCAAACTATCGTCTCAGGGCCCCTATGGAGTCGCTAGAAGTCAGAATTGACTCCATTCCAGTGGATTTGGGTTGGTCTTGGAATGAGATATCATGCCTGTGCTAACTTTTATGTAATCATTTTATGTGTGCCTTGCAATCATGTGAAGTATGGTTTTGCTTTTAATAATGAGGAAACCATGTTTTGGAGAGTTCTACAACCCAAGTCCATAACGCTAGTAAGGTGTCCATTCAACATTGAGATGTTGTTAGTTGCCATCGAATTGGTTTGCACTTCCAGCAACCCCACAGGGCAGAGTGAAGTGCCTCAAAGGCTGTCCTAGGCTATAACTCTTAAAATTTTTGTTTAGTTATTTTATTAGGACTTGAGTGAAAGTTGGCAGTGCTCCATCCAACAAATCACATGTATTCTGTTTTGTGACACTGACAAGAGTGTCGTAATGCATCAATGCTCCTTCCATTCATTCCCTGTGTTTAACAGTTGCATGTCCTTCTGTCTGAAGCCTTCCACCTTCTGAGCTTTGTGCCCGGGCCCAAGTGCTGTTCTTTTGATCTTTGAGTGGCTAATCATTCTGAGATGCCTTTTCCATGCCTTTTCCCTGTAGAGACTTTGGGTGCCTGTCTGCAAATGCCTTGTAGGGATATTTTACATTTTCATTCACAGAAAGTGGCATTTATTGAAAATTCTAAGATATGACTCCATATAACATATTCCAATGTTTACAATCATTTGAAATCAGTACATTTGAACTCCTGAGTTTGTCGTTATGTGCGTGCCTGCTTTTATGAGTGTCTCTTTCTGGTACTCCATATTTTTTATTCATAGAGTCGTGTGATTTCGTTTTAGTTCCATTTCTGTAAAACAGTATGAGTCCCATAGTCCCATGCTTTCTTCCATGATTTTCTCAGGAGCATATTCAGGAGAACTACATGATATGACTTGTATCTTTCTTTAGCCAGGCAATGCAGAAGTCAGCGGCTTCCATGTTAACCCTTTATTTGCTAGTGCAATGATTTCTTTATCTCGTTCTCTCTCTCTCTCTCTCTCTCTCTCTCTCTCTCTCTCTCTCTCTCTCTCTCTCTCTCTCTTTCTCTTCTACCTGAGGAAAAGAAAGAGAAAAGAAAAAGAGATCATGAATCAAGTGAAACAGACAGAAGACAAAGACTAGACCAGAACAAAATCTGGACTTAATAGTGAAAGACTTTTGTGAGCTCCGATGTTGGTGGATAGACTCCACACGCATTGCTTCTCAGAGCAGATGATGGGACTTTGATGGTCTGAGTTTTCAGCTACTGTTTTCCTCACTAAATAATACTAAGAATGTTCATTACCTCCAAATGTCATTTCATATTTTTTTTACATTTTAAAAATCATTTTATTGGGGGCTCATACAACTCTTATCACAATCCATATACCTATCCACTGTGTCAAGCACATTTGTTGCCATCATCATTTTCTTTTTTTTCCTATATAATTTCATTTAACAGTGAAATTTTCTGCTAATGTTTATTGTTTCCAATTACCTATATACAATTACCTATATATGTTGTTTCCAATTACCTATATATCCAATTACCTATATATATCAGCCAAGGCACCTAATTTTACCACAAAAATTACATACAAAATGTGCTGGGGAAAAAACCCGGCTTATACACGAGTATAAAAAATACAATGTATGATGATGCTACTCCAAATGATCTTTATTTACTAAAGAGAAACTTGCTAGAAGCTTTCTGCGCACCACATACTGTGGGGCATGTTAAGTTGTAGGAGGTTTATTCTGACTGTGGCTGTAGATATCTTCAAGTCTAGTGGAGAAGTTGAACATGTACGAATGACCATGTTGAGGAGGCCAGAAGGCAGGGGGACAGGAATACAAAGAAAAACTCTGCTTGCTAGGAGCTGATAGTGGAGGTGGAAAGCGTCTGAGTTCCCGGCTGGCACACTCCGCTTGGTGAGTCTGTCTGAGCGATGGAGCATTTCTTCATTCTGACCCTTCAAGGTTAAGATGACTTAACAAGACCTAGCAGCAAATGGGACTTTGTCTAGCAAAGCAAAACCACCCCATTAGGTGTCTGAGGCCATTTCTAACTAAGGCAGATGTCTAGCTCCTCCTCTCTGGTGTCCGCAGGTGGGTTCAAGTCACCAATCTTTTTGTTAGTAGTTCACTGCGTAGTCATTCATGCCACCTGTGGAATCTGTGAATTGACAGCGACTCAGTGGAAATTGGTTATTTAGCAGCAATTTCCACAGAGAAAATTTAGGACTAAGGCACATAAAGTGGTGGCATAGTGGTTATGCATTAGGCTGCTAACCACAAGGTCAGCAGTTTGAAATGAATAGCTATCTCCTAGAGGGAAAGACAGGGCTTTCTACTCTGCTAAAGAGTTAGTCTTGGAAACCCAGAAGGGCAATATCACCTTGTCCTAGAGGGTCACTGTGGGTCAGAATTGACTCGATAGCTATGGTTTAATGTGAAATATAAAATAGAGATATATTTCCTGAAAGGCAGGGCAAATCTGCTCAGGCTGGGGATTGAGGAAGGAGGTATATTAGGCAAAGCCTGATACTTTGAATGTAGCTAACCACGAATTTTGCCTTTGAAATCCCTGCAACACATTCTCCATCCCCTTTTCCCTGACCTGGCAATCAAAGTGCTCTCTCCAGACCCCGTGTCTCACATCCTTTTATCCTGAGGACAGCTAGTTCCCTAGAAAGCCCCTTCTAAAATGTAATGTAAAGAACCATGTAGACCTTATTCCTTCCAAAGGGATTTAAATTTCAACAAGGGCCCCAGAAGAGGAAGACTCTTTAAGAAATGGTTTTCCAGTGGTGGGTTTTCGGGTTGCAGTGCAGTCACCTGGGGCAAGAGGTTTTCAAGATCCCCTCAGAGCCCATTCTGTGAGCAAACAACTCACTTCCCTGTTTCGCTAAAGCAGCCTGCTGCCTGCAGCTATTTGGATGGTCCCTGAGATGTGACCTCTTCTGATCTATTTTGAGTGATGACAAGCAAATTCCCTAGCTTTAAAAAATATATACATATATATAAGTGAAGGCATCAGTGTCCAGGGGGGAAAATATCCTTACTGAGTTTTATCCCAGCAATATTAGTATCACTTCAAACAGGCTAAAGCATCAGGGTGATTTTATTAACCATAGATCTTTTAGGGCCCTACTCTCTCCTCACCTAGTTTCAATACAAAGGAAAATATTCTAGGATACACTCCCAAAATGGACCTTTTTAAAAAATGTTCCTAACACATTGCTTCAGTTCTCTCAAAAGATTCATTTTAATCTTGGGCCAACCACCTCCTCGGTTTATTTGCCTCCAAACAGGATGCATATTTAAAATAACTTATTTACAAACCCATATCTTAGCAACAGTGGCAGAGCAAAAGAGTGTTATCTAAAGCAAACCAATTCAGGCCATAAACTATAGAAGCAAACCTGCCAAATGTGATTGGTGGCACTCTCCTGCAATACTGTGATGCCGTGAGCCTGAGGTATTACATACTTTTCAGATCTGAGATGATCCATTATGCATACTTTAAAAAATTGACAGGACAACTTTTTATTCCCATATATAAAATTAGAGACTCAGAAAATATTAAAGATATTGGAGGCTGCCTAATCCAAACCTGTGATGTTAAGATGGAAAAGAAAGAATAAAAAAGAAAACATGAAAGCTGATGGTACCTGGCTATCAAAAGGTATAGCATCTGGTGTCTTAAAGGCTTGAAGGTAAGCAAGCAGCCATCTAGCTCAGAAGCAATATAGCCCACATGGAAGAAGCATACCAGCCTGCATGACCACAAGGTGTCAAAGGGATCAGGTATCAGGCATCATCAGAACAAAAAATTATATCATTGTGAATGAGGGGGAGAGTGTGGAGTGGATCCCAAAGCCCATTTGTAGGCCCTTGGACATCCCCTTACAGAAGGGTCTTGGTCAGGAGACGAACCAGTCAAGGTGAGATGTAGCAACGATGAAACATACAACTTTCCTTTAGTTCCTAAATGCTTCCTTCTCCCCCACTAACATGATTCCAATTCTACCTTACAAATCTGGCTAGACCAGAGGATGTACACTGGTACAGATAGGAACTGGAAACACAGGGAATCCAGGGCAGATGATCCCTTCAGGGCCAGTGGTGTGAGTGGTGATACTGGGAGGGTGGAGGGAGGGTGAGTTGGAAAGGGGGAACCAATTATAAGGATCTACATGTGACCTCCTCCCTGGGGGACAGACAACAGAAAAGTGGGTGAAGGGAGATGTTGGACAGGGCAAGACATGACAAAATAATAATTTTTTAAATTATCAAGGGTTCATGAGGAAGGGGGGAACGGGGAGGGAGGGGAAAAATGAGGAGCTGATACCAGGGGCTTAAGTGGAGAGCAAATGTTTTGAGAATGGTGAGGGCAATGAAGGTACAAATGTACTTTACACAATTGATGTATGTATGGATTGTGATAAAAGTTGTCTGAGCCCCTAATAAAATGATTTTTAAAAAAACCTTAGGGAAATAAAGGATAACTCACTTTCTTCCAAGCACACAGTGGTTAATAGCAGAATTTGTGCCAGAAATCACTTTCTTTTTTTTTTTTTAGCCTCCAGTCCAGTTACTGGAGCAACTTTTGTGTGGCATAGAGGGTTACTTGCTGGCCTGCTAACCACCAGGTGAGCAATTTGAACCCCCCTGTCCTCTGAGAGGAAAAGGAAATCTTCTACTCCCATAAAGAGTCACAGTCTCAGAAGCCCAGGAAGCAGTTCCACGCTGCCCTATAGGGTAGCTATGGTGGGAATCAACCCAACGGCAATGATTTTATTTTTTTAATTCCACATGGATCCATTTATATTCCTATTTTTAAAATGGCTTTCTGGATTAATCATTTCAACAGGCATAAATATAGATCTGGAAGAAACTTTTCAATTTTATGTAAGAAGTAGAGGTGACTATTTTCATTCACACCATTTACAGTTCATCGTTGTTGCCTGGAAGAGATCATTAACACAGGGATTTCAAAACGCTAGTAACAAAATCTGAGTGATTGCGGTGATCAATAACACATAAAATTCCTGGGTAGTCTAAATGACTACCAGCCAAAATGGATCGCTGCATATGTTGTGGGCTCTGCATTGGGCTGCTAACCATGAGGTCAACGGTTTGAAACTGCCAGGTGTCCTGCAAGAGAAAGATGAAGCTTCCTCTTCCTGTAAAGGTTTGAGCCCTGGCTCATAATGAGCGATGCATCCGACTGCTATCCACAGATAAGTAGTTCAAAATTACTCGTCACTCCATTGGAGAAAAGATGAGACTTTTTACACATATAAAGATAAGGGCTGTGGACACACAGAATCCAGGCGAGATAACCTCAGGAATAGTAATGGGAGTAGTGGTAGGTACCATGAGGGTAGAAGGAAAGTGGGGGGAGGAGGGGAAGAAAGGGGGAACCAATCACAATGATCGATGTATACCTCTCAGGGCGTGGACGACAGAAATGTGGGTGAAGGGACACAGTGGACAGTGTAAGATATGAGAAAATAACAATAATTTATAATTTATCAAGACTTCCCAAGGGTGGGAGGGAAAAAGAGGAGCTGATACCAAGAACTCAAGTAGAAAGAAAAATCCCTTGAAAATGATGATGTCAGTATATGCACAAATGTGATCGATACAATTGTTATATGGAGTCTTAGAAGAGCTTTATGGGCCCTAATAAAATGAATTTTTAAATTTAGAATTCCAAATAAATAAATATATTTTTAAGAGATATAGAGCTCCAGAAACCCACAGAGGCAGTTCTACCCTGTCCTATAGGGTTATCAGAATCCGCTTACTGGCCATGACTTTTAGTTATGAGGAAAGGTTATTGTTGTGAACTCACCCAGAGGCACCTGGGAACAAAGGCTTACTGAGGTACTTTTGTAAAAGTAGCCATTGCAAAGTGGGACTGTTGTGAAACGCATGGGGTCTGTCTGAGTAGAAATCAACTTGATCGCAGGTGCTTCCTTTTGTCCTATTTGAATAAGGTTAGTTTAATAATTAAAAGCTACAGCTCACTCAACTCACTGCCATTGTCTCAATGTCAACTCATATCCACCCAATAAAACAGGCTAGAACTTCCCCTTGAGAATTTCCAAGACTGTAATTCTTTGTGGGAGTAGAAAGCCACATCTTTCTCCCTCGGAGTGGCTGCTGATTTCTAACTGCTGACCTTTGGATCACAGCCCAACATGACACAGCCCTCTACACCTCTATCTTAAAGGATAGAATTTCTGTAAGAAGTCCAGAGCAGTTTCTGGTGACATGAACACATGTTTGTAACAGACAATGAGAGGGCTACAGAATTTGCTGCCTTGGTATCCATTAATATTTCCTACTTGCCTATTCTCACATTGCCTTTTCTGTTTTGTCACCCACTCTCTCTAGAATGGTTGTCACTCTTTGTTCCACCAAGTGAGGCCCATGTGGGTTCCCATGATAAAATATTTCCCTTTCTCTGCGCTGAATGCACTGGAAAATTTCCAACTGATCAATAAGACTTCATTACACCTTGATTCCAAGACTCCACCTTGTTTGCCTTGAAAAAAAATCCTCTCCTGCAGTTCCAGTTCACTGTTGCCTTGGTCTGCAGTCCCACCTCTAGGTAGCCCTGTATCAAGGCATGCTCTCTAGGATCTATGAGCACTCCTTCTATTCGTTTTCTGGTCTTTCCTGGGAGTCTCACTTCTTCAAGTAGCATAAATGCTCACAGACCCATTTGTGTCCACTTATTACCAAAAGTGAGATGCTATTGTGAATTGCTAACAGTAGGGAAGCTATGAGGGGGATACCATGGGTGTGTTGGAGTCCTGGTAGTGTAATGGTTATGCCTTGGGCCTCTAAACACCAAGTCAGCAATTTCAACTCCCAGCCATTTTGTGGAAGCAAGAGGAGACTTTCTACTCCCTGAATGAGTTACAGCATCAGAAATCCCCAGGAGCAGTTCAACTCTGCTCTATGGAGTCACTACTTAGAATGTACTCTGCTGCTGTGAGTTTGGAGACTCCTGGTGGTGTCGCTGGGTAAGTATTGGACTGCCCATTACAAAATGAATGGTTGAAACCCAGATCTTTGGGGGGGGGGGGCAGGAGTAGGTGAGCGGGTCAGTTTCTATAAAGTCTGACAGCTCTAGAAGCCCAACGGTGTCACTAGGAGTCGAATTTAACTCGATGGCAGTGGGTGGGCATGGGTTCATTAGCATACCATTTCTCTGTGGTCTGAAAACCTACACTCACATTCTAAATATAGAATTTTATCTTTATAATAGCAAAGGATTTTAACTTATTTTTCCAGTATTTTTAATTCTCTGAAGGCTAATGGGAGCATTAAAAAATGGCTAACCAGCTTACAGTCTGTGACCTGGAAACAAAGGAGTAGGGGGTGGGACACACCTTTCATATGATGTAAGTGTGATATTCAAGCAACTCAGTCAAGCAGGTAAAAGTTAAACAGAACAAACAAGAAATGCATTCTATTATGCATAAGAAAAAGCAGGAAAAAATAAAGTTCCAGAGGTCAGGCAACTTATTCCATGTATTAAGAATTATTCTTAATACATCATACCTTGAAAGGAATTTTAACGCAGAGTCTAAATTTTCAACCTATTTTTAGGAAAAAAAAAAGAAAGCAGTTGATCAATATTACTATACATATTCAAATAGGCCCTCAATCAAACATTAATCTGCAGACAACTAAGAAATCTATAAACTGAGCTGAAGAATCAAAAAAGTAAGAAATATTGATAAAATACTGAGCTATGCCTATACAATGTTGATAAAGCATTAAAAAATTGTATACTAATCATGGAGCCTTTAAAAATTGGTACAAAAAATTAAAATGATATCTTTTACAATTATAAATGCAATATAGATAATAAAAGCCAAAAGGGTTTACTTTGAATTTTTTAGCCAGAAAAATTATTCACTCTTTTTAAACGCCTACATTGATATTTATAGAATAAAACAAAGTGACATTTCGTTTTCCAAAATGATAAACTCGAGCCTTTTCTGGCATCAATCAATATTTCATAATCTCCAGTTTGGGTCACATTTTGACCACATGTGTTTCAGCTGATTTAATCAGTCAGCATCACTTTGAGTCATGAATTAATAGCCCAAACCCTTTAAAAAACATTTTCACTCTTACTGTTTATTCACGTAGAAAGAATACATCATAACAGTACACCTAATACTCTTAAGAGATAGGCGAAGATCAGAAAAATTAAGCAATTCCTTTCAAGTCACACAGCTGGTCAGTACTACAGCTCAACTGGGGCTCCAGGTCTACATAATCCAAGGCCCTGGGCTTAACAAAAACTTGGGTTGCCAAATGAAATCAAGTGCTTCCAATTTTCAAGCCGTATCTAAGGGGGTGCAGGTGTGGTCCTGGATACCACTTAAAAGGGGTGACAGTGGCTGTTCCTACAAACCTGGCAAAGCCCAACATCCTAGATCAAGAACGGCAAACATCCGGAGGTAAAGGTATACACTTATCCTCGGGCACAAATCCAAGGGAGCATCGGTTGATTCGGGGAATGTCATTTTAGGCTCCACAGGTGTGACACGCTGCTCAATGAGACGGCCAGAGAAAGATGGGGATCTGCTGCCAAGAGATTATGGAAACACCATGGAGTGCTACATCACTCTGCACATGGGAGTTCACCAGGTGTCTGAATTGACTCCCCAACAACGGACTTTGTTTGGGCTGATGTTTATTTGGTGGCTGGTATCTTGCTTTATGTGGTAAAGTTGAATTGCTTGGGATGGCTTGTTTATCTAATGAAGTGAGGACAAGGTGTCTCTGCGGATGAGTTTCCCCTGTGATGATCTGCCTATTTGTAAATTGGAGGGGGTGCGGTTTCAAGATTGCTCCATGTCCTGGTGACCCTCCTCATACACCTGTTTCCTTTCAATGCATCCTGCAGCATGCTGACTTCTAGTAGTAGCTTTTCAACAGCCTGCTATTACTAGTTATTTTCTTAAAGTATTACCATAAAGCTATGTTCAAAAATATCATCAGGATTTTTGCTAAAAAATACTTTTCTGGACCTAAGCTCAGACCTACAGAATTTTTAGGAAGTGACATTTTTAAAAAGTGAAGTCAGTTTTAGGCATGCTAGCCAGCAGGATAAAGTCCAATCCCTTTGCTTAAGCTGTGACGCCCTCCATATTTGGCTCAAGCGTTCTTTAATTGTAATTCCCTTCATTGACCTTTCTGCTCCAGCCAAATCTTAATGCCTGGGGCTCTCTTAACACTCCTATACTTCTGCACATCTGGGCCTTTGAACTCATCCCCTCTGTGTGAAAATCTCTTTGTCCACCTATCTCCACCCACTTTTCAAACATATTCATTCTTCAAATAAAGCCAGGCTGTTTCTCATTTTTCCAATTTTCCCTCTAGACCAAGAAGCACTGCAACACCTACTAAGAAAACAAATGTTTGTTTGACTGTCTCTCGTGCAATCTGGCATGTTTGCTGTCTAGATACAAAGGAAATAATAAGTGTTTGGTGAAAGATTAACAAAGCACACAGGGAGGTGACAGCTGTCCCCATGGGTCACTGATGACGCTGCTGCAAATCACATATGGACAAGTCAATTAAGAAGTGCCATCATTTCATGATGGAACCACCAGGGTTAAAATATAGAATCATTGCCTGCAATATTCATGGTGATGCATAAAATCAAAGATACATTATCAAAACAAATGCAAAACTTCTCTTTATTTATATCAGTGCCAATGTGTAAACAATACACCCAAACCGCACACAACATCAAGTTGATTCTGACTCATAGGAGTTTCTGAAACAGTCTATTTTTAGGTGAGCAGAAAGTCTTATCTTTTTGGGTTTGAATCACTAACCTTGTCATTAGCCGCCCAACGTTGAGCCCATCATGCCACCAAAAAAAAAAAAAACCCAAACCAAAATCACTGCCATACAGGCAATGCTCACCCCTACACTCGTGTATGTGTGTGTGTGTGTCTGTGTGTCATGTGTGTGTGTGGGGAAAGGGGAAGTTGCTAATGAACCATGAGGCAGGAAGGCCACCATTGGCTGGTGGATACAAAGTCAAATGAGCCTAAAGTCAGCGGTCCAGTGATGGCTCCTTGGATTGGCAAGCAGTATGGCAGGTCAACCAACCAGATTTAGGATCCAGATTCAGTCGAAGTGAAAAGTTTCCCACAGAATCTGCTTAAAAAGGAGCAGGCCATACCCCAGAGGAGTCTTCCAATTACATTAAAGCTGGGACTTTATTAAGAAGGCTTATTGAACCACAACTGCTAGCTGCTTCGAGGTGATCGTGTTATGTTAGATCCTACAATAGGCAGTTTGATATCCACTTGCCATGATGATTGCAGCTTAGTATGAACCTTTCCTTCCAAAGTCCCTATGCTGCTCAGATAGCATCACAGCTTCATGATGTTTCTTTGGGAATGTGGCATGCTTAATCTACTCTAAAGCCACAAGGGGCATGCTCTTTCTACTCTTCTTGCTCATGTTGTTTTTGCTACCCACAGTCACACCCATTCACCACCCACCTGCTGCCACAGCCTGCCTCATTACCACTCAGGCTTGCCCTGCTGCTTAGCTCTTCAACCCAGTATTAGATCCACAGAAGTAAGCACGACTGTTCAGCTTCTCTGGCTTTGTGAGCCATACTCTTGACATCAATTCCTTCCTGATATAAGCATACTTGTGTATGTGTGTGTGTATGTATATCTATCTATCTATATTTATTTATTTAAGTGTCCTGATTTTGAATCTTTAAAAAGCCCAACCTCATACAAATCCCATCATGGAGTTGATTATGCTGTGCTAGATCACACCATGGGGGATATCTGTCCAACTATTTAGATAGAACCTTGGCTAACCAGGTTGACTCAGAACTTAGCATCACATAGATGGAAAGCAAGAAAGTGGTTCAAAATACAATATATTATGGACTTTGACAAATTAAGAGAACATAAGGCAAGGATTCTGGTTGCCAAGATATCCCACAAGTATCCCCATGTCCCTCTTGAATTGGCAGCCTTAGATGGGCCTCTCTCGTGTTGATTTTATTAGTATTTTTCCATATGACCATATCCTGCCTGTACCTCATTTCCAAGTTTGGGTTATATAAGGCATTGCAACTATGATCTTGCTCTCTCTATGCCCCGCTTCCTCTCTTGAATTATTCACTCTGTATAAATATAGCTAGCGTTTTATGAACAGCCTCGGGGAGAGACCCAGATGGCAAATTACTGAAGTCTCCTGCCAACAGTCATACAAAGCTGGAAGAACAGAGGTTAGACATATAGCTCCCAGTCTCCGTCAACCCTTCAGATGACTACAACCACAGCCAACAGCTTGAATATAACTTCATGGGACAACCTCAGCCAGAACAACCCTTAATTCTTGATCAACAGAAAATTTGAGATAATAAATGGCTATTATTTTAAGCCACCAAATTTTGAGTTACTTTATTACAGTAGGAATGCATGATTAATCCAGAGATTTGAGGGAAAGGAGCCTTTCAAAAACATCGTTTACTTTACTTCATTTTCCACACTTCACAAACCTTCCTGAAATCATTTATTTAGATAATGTATGTTAAACTCCATGATGAACAAACATATTGTAGGCTCAGTGAGAGATACCATTTAAAATACAATTCCTACTCTCAATCCTTAACAAGTGAGAAAAGGTGGACACATAAATAATTACAAATCTATGTAATATTTAATTCAATGTTTTCTTTTAAATCTTATAGCTAACTTTATGAGTTCAGCTACTAAAACACAATCACCATTCTCAACTGAATATATAATATGGTGCCACTTTGGGAATGAGAACTGTGGAAGTAAGAAAGGTGTCAGGCTAACCCAGCCTCTTAGCCTCAACAGGACAGAGGAATAATGAAAACAACAGATACCGCTATCTAGCAATTGGAATTCTACAGGTATGAAATAGGCCAAAGGAGTTTGCACCTGTTGTCCTCCAGGGAAAGAAAGGAACCACCCTGAGAGCTGCGCAGAGATCATCATAAGGTGGGAAGGAAGGTGTCTCCTTTGTTCCAAAATGGAATTATGGTCACCTGCATTATAAAGGGTGAGACATTGCTTCCTAGGTTTCAAAGATTCTTTGCCAACTCAAGTATGGAATACAGGGCTGACATAAAGAGGTGCCAGAGGGATGGAACAGCTTTGCAAAGCTGATGGAATGGGAATGCTTTGTCCAATGAGCAAACATATGAGCATGTCAAGGTGAAGGTGAAGCAGATGCTCAGATGGACTGGGAGAATGGGGTTACCCAAAGTCAAAGGACCAGAGTTGTCTTCCTTCTCGGTGAGCCTGAAAGACAGAGCTAAAGCCCAGGACTTCAGCGACTCCAACTAGAATCCAGGGGCATCACCAATACTCAGAACCAGGAAGTCAAGGTCATTGTCAAATGACCTCAGATAACAGAGGAGGAGGGGGAGTCAAGATGGCATCCAGGTAGAATCACCTGCCCAGTGCTGTTGCTGACAGAGCAGAAAATTAAGAGGTAAGTTGGCCAAGGCTGGGAGGCTGAGTGATAAAAATAGCTTCAGTGTACTACGGTCTGGTTCAGACCTCCCCCTTTGATTTTCACCCATAAAGCAATTCAGGAACTGGCTGAAATTATCTAAGTTCACTATGTCTGCCTGTGAGCTGTGCTAACCCCTCACCAGGGCCAGAAGGACAGGATCTGCTACCCCTTCCTGCACCCTACTCCTTCAGTGAGCAGTAACTTTCCCAGATTACTATATAAAAGTGGTCATAATCCCAGACTTTCAGAGAGTTGTCAAAACAGCGTGGTACTGGTATAATGAAAGATATTCAGACAAATGGAAAAGAACAGAAAACCCAGAAATAAAATCACCAGTACATAGACAACTAATCTTCAACAAGGGTCTAAAAAGCATCAAGTGGGAGGTGGATGCCCTCTTTAACAAGTTGTACTGGAAACAATGAATATTCACCAGTAGAAAAATGAAACAAGATGCTTACCTCACCCCATGCACAAGAATAAACTCAGGGTGAATTACAGACCTAGAAGTAAAACCCTAAACTATCAGGACAATCAATGAGGGATTGGGAAAAACATAAGAACCTTTTCTCAGGGAATACATAGGGTAACTGCAATAGGGAAGGGTACACACACAGGTGAACCTGAAATCGACAAGTGGGATATACTAAGGATAAAACACCTGTGTGCACTGAAAGACTTCACCAAGAGAGTAACAAGAGAACCCACAGTTTGGGAGAGGATAGTTAGCAATGACACAACAGACAAGGGGCTTATTACTAAAATCTACAATACCCTTCTAACCTGCAAAAAAGAGGAAAACAGTTAACCTCCTGAGGAAGTGGGCCAAAGACCTGAAAAGAAGTTTCACTAGGGAGGAGACCCAAATAGCCAATAAACATATGAGAAAATGCTCCTGATCATTAGCCATCAGAGAAATGCAAATTACAACAACCAAGAGATACCATCTAACAATCCTGAGACTAGCCCAAATCATACGGTCAGAGAGCAACAAGTGTTGGAGGGGATGTGGCAAGAGAGAACTCTCCTCCAACGCTGGTGTTCATGTAGATTTGTACAGCCTCTGTGGAAAGCAATCAGGCAATATTTAAAGCAAATGAAAAGGAAATTAAGACCCAAGTAGACCAGGACCAGTCATCAGGGCCCCAATGTTCATTGCGGCACAATCACAAAGAATTGGAAACAACCTAACTTTCCATTGATAAACGAGTGGATTAGAAAACCCTGGCACATACACACAATGGAGTACTACGCATCTCTAAAAAGCACTGTGATCACATGAAACACATCGTTTCATGGGAAACGTTGAAGGAAATTATACTAACTGAAATTAGCCAATCACAAAAGGGCAAGTACAACATGAGCCCCTGAGGTAAGTATAATCAGCACAGTAGGTGCAAAAGAAAAGCCATTTATCTCATACTGTACTGGTTGAAGTACAGGCAGTCGGGTGGAGGTCAGACCAAACCCAAGGAGGTACATTAGGTTTGTGTATTCCAACACAAAGAAGGGTAAAGGGGGGAGGGAGAAGATGACACAGGGGGAGCAGGGCACTAACCCACCCAGGGGGAAAGTATTGGTTATGTCTCCACAGAATTGAGAGTGTGCATGCAGACCCCACCAAGGTGCACCAAACATTGAGGGAAAAAAGAGTGAGCAACGCATGAAAAGAGTGAGCTACAAGGCTGACCCCAATCAGAGTCAAACTGACCTCCTCCCTAAGTGTGACAGAGAACAACACTAAACCTACAGGTTGCGGGGAGAGACCAGCATGCCATGCCCACATGGAAGCAAACCAAGAAGGAAGAGGCAGGAGTGAGGTCTAGACTCTATATCAGTCCACCAAGCCCAGAGGAAGATGTCCCTGCACAGAACTGCTAAGGCACAGAGAGGATTATAGGGTTGACAACAGCTCAAGACATGATATCCCCTCACTGGAGCATACCAAGACAGAGGACAATCCTGGGGACACACGGTGGGGAGTTAGTCTGGTCTGAATACCCCACAGTAGGGTGAACCAAGAAGGGAACACAAGAGATCTGCAACAGGAACAAAGCAAAGCCACAAACCCCCGAGGAACCCCTAAAATAGATTTCAGACTAGGACGGGCAGTTCCCAGAATTCCCCCAGGACTAGTGAGGAGATAGTCATAAATGTTAGCGGACAGACTTGGAATTATGTTTGCCTTTTTGTTTACTAATTATAATTATCTTTTTCCCCCTCTTTTTAATTCAATCTTTTGTTTTCTTTTTGTTTGGTCTCTGTTATTGTTGGTTTACCTACAATAAGATAGGCATAGGAAACAAACTTGAGGAGAAAGCAATGGGACCAACAGTTCCTGAGGGACTTGGGGGTAGGAAGAGAAGGGGGAAGGGAGTGGTGGGAACACAGTGCCATAGACAGAGGAACAACTAGGGAATTAAGATCAACAATGAGGAGGACGTAGAGATCCTGGGGGTGTTGGAGTAACAGCAATCTAACTGAGAGGAATTACTAAGAGGCAGAAGAAGGGCAAGTATGATGGTGGGCAGGTGAAAGGTGAAAGGAAACAGAGGAAAAATCTGGGAAGCAAAGATATGGATAGAGGTATAAGAATAGGTGTGTAGACATGCAAGTACATGAATTCATAAAAATAGAGGTGTTTGCATATTTATATGGCAATCCACTGAGGCAGACTTTGGGACTCTGCTCAAGCCCTCCCTCAATGTAAGGACCCTTTGTTCTAACAACCTGGCATTCTGTGAAGCTCACCCTCCTAGCACAATCACTGAAGACAAAATGGGTGCAAAAGTGAATGTGAAGAAAGCGAATGGTGCATGGATATCAAAAGATAGAGTGTCTGGGGTCTTAAAGGTTTGAAATTAAAGAAGTGGACATCTATCAGAGAAGCAACAAGCCCACATGAAAGAAGCACACCAGCCTGTGTGATCATGAGGTGTTGACAGAATTGGGCAATAGGCATCAGAAGACCCCAAACAAATAAGCAAACAAAACCCATACTGTTGAGAATGAGGGGGCTCTGAACAGAGACCCCAAACCTATTTGTAGACAATGGGACATCCCCTTACAGAAGGGTCACAAAGAAGAGATGAGTCAACCAGGGCGCAGTATAGCACCTATGAAACATCCAATATTCCTTGGGTTCCTTGAGGCTTCCTCACCCTCTACAATTATGACCCCAGTCCTGCCTTTCGCTGTGGGCTAGACTGGAGCATGTGCACAGGTTCATATAAGAGATAAGAGCTCATGACACATGGAATTCAGGAACAGGAATGGGAGTAGTGATACCAGGAGGGCTGGGAGAGTGGGTGAGAAAGGGAGGAAGGGAGAACCAATTGTAATGATCGAGACACACACACACACACACGGGAGAAAAACAACCGAAATCATGGGGAAAGGGAGACAGCAGTCAGTGTAAGATATGAAAATAATAATTTATCAAGGATCACCAGGGTGGGGAACGGGAGGAAGGGAAAAAGGAGGAGCTGATACCAAGGGCGCAATACAAAGTAAATGTTTAGAAAATAATGATGGCAACATATGTACACATATGTTTGATATAACTGGTGTATGGATTGTTATAAGAGTTATAAGAGTCCCCAATAAAATGATCTTTTAGTTAAAAAAAAGAAAAGAAAAGAAGATCATTTTAAGCCTTCAGAACCAATATAATTTGTTCTGCTGGGTTTTGGACTTGCTTGGTGTCTCCACTCTTTCCCCTCCACTTTAGTTTTCCATTTGTAATGGGCATGTCTAGATCCTATTCTATGCATTTTAAAAGCAAGTAACTGATATTCTAGATTTCACACGTTCAAAGAAGAGAAATTTTATCTTAAGATAGAATACACCTAAAACCTTATCTATATTTGATTCAGATGTTTCAGAAGATGAGATTTCAGACTTGCAGTTGATTTAAGACTTTCTGAATGATGGGTTATGCATGTGGAAAGGACATACATTGGAGGGGAGGAAGGGCAGAATGTTATAGATTGAACTTTTCCCCCAAAATAAGTGTGTTATAAATCCTAACATGTTGTAAATGCCTGTGATTACAATCCCATTCAGGAATGAGCTGGCATGATTGAATGCAGCACGTGTCTTCAGTCCATTGTTTTTGAGATACAGGAAATCTCTAGGTTATAAAATAGCTTCTAATACTGAATTTGTCCTTAAGTTGAATTTTACATAAATTGGAAGTTAAGTAAGGTTCCTCTCTAGCATTCCTTACTTGCCTGTCTTGTTGCTAGATGATAGTGAGCCAGTTTCTTGGTGACCCTGTGTACAGTAGACCAGCACAGTGCCTGGTAGCTCACCATCCTCAATATTGCTGTTATGGTTTAACACATTGATAGAGCCACTATGACCGTCCTTCTCATTGTAGATCTCCATCTTTTTCACTAAACCTCTACTAAGTATGATGTCCTTTTCAAGGTAATGGTCCCTGTTGGTAATATGACCAAAATTAATATACACCATTTTGTATGTCTGAAAAACACTAAGGAAATACTTCCAGGTACACTAGACATTATTAACCTAAAATGCAGTAGTAATAAAAACAGTGTTCTGATGTTCATTGCTCAGCTGAGAAGTGGAAACATATGAGCCAGTGAGGGAGCTGGGAACTGTATTGGGCCAAGGGCTTGCCCTCAGCCTAAGCTGAATACCATGTGGAGCTCTCATGGTTCTCCCTGGCTCTCAGCTGGGTCAAGAAGTGATGCAACCACACTGGGAAAAAATGCTCAGAGCGTGGGAAGGAAGAAAGGGGCAAAGGTGGGGCTACATAAATTTCCTGAGGCACAGAGGCATGGGTAGGGAGGCTAGTCAATGTGGGCAGGTGACTGAGATTTGCCTCCGGGGGATAGTGGATGAGATGGTCACAGAATTAAAGTGTTCTCTTGGTAAGGAGAAGGAATCTGCTCGAGGCAATGACTGCAAAGAGCAGGAGCCACAAGGGAATGAGGGGGAGAAAATGTCTTTGGAGAACTTAGCCCATTAGTATCTGGTGCGGTGCTGTGCTGTGATTAACCAGACAGCAATGCATCATTTCCACCCTTTGCAGAGCCAGGGAGCCAGGTTTGAGGATGAACTACAGGGGTTGGTTTGTAATTACAGTTATTGTAAATCAGATACTTGTAGCCAAGGTATTGCCTGTATAAAAAATATCAAACAAGCAAGCAAGAGAGGCAGGGGTGGGGGAAGAGAGATACCAAATACACGAAGATGTCCAAGAACAGAAGAGCTAAAGAAACGGGACCTTCTCCTAGACCTATGCTCTGAATTCGGACATCTAGCCTTGTCAACAGTGAGAAAGGAACTGTTTGTCGAAGGCACCCACCTGTGGCATTTCTGGGATGCCACACCGGATAACGAAGACAGCCAGTGAAACTGGAAGAAATGAACTCCAGTTCACTCACTCTCAAATAAGCACTTTAAAAAATGCCCTAGGATTCTTGTCAGTAAACTGAACCTGCTAAGAAGCTAAACGCATACACCGAGTTCCTAGGAATTGAGAGAGGCCAAAAAGTTACAAGTGCCCGTTGACAATGACTAGAAAACCCTATCTTTTAGAACCAGGAGATACCATAGCAGAAGACTGCTTTCCTGTGCTCTGAAAGGCTGAGAAGTTTGCTTTCAGACTGCTTCCAGGCCCTCTGCTTATATAAATCTCTCTATGAAGGGCCTTCAAAAGTTCATGGAAAAATTCCATATCTTTTATAATATTATTCATCCCTGATTTTCAAGCCCCTGGGCATTCAATATGGCGTCGTAGTGTCATAGTGAGTTACATTTGGGGCTGCTAGCCAAGCATTAAAATCCATCACTAGCTTCCAGGGAGAAAGATGAGACAGTCTGCTCCCATGAAGATTTGTCACCTCAAAAACCATCATGAGCAGTTACACTCTGTCCTATAAGGTCACCATGAGTCAGAATATACTACTCGTCATGGATTTGGGCATTTATTTTAATGTAGGAAATAACTATTTTGCTCTTTGTGTAACTCAAAAGTGATTAGATGTAGGATCCACCACATACTCATATGACCTCAACTAATTGATTATATTGCATTAGACGACATTATGTAAAGTGATGATATTCCATTCCATTAGATGTGAAGTTATTACATTATTTTACATTGTGGAAAGTAGTTGGCTTGGCTCAAGGCCCACTGACAAGCCTAATGACATGTAAGGATTCCATGATAGCAACTAGACTCATGTTTCATCAAGCCACTGCGAATCATGGCCTAGCCAAGTTGACACAAATTAACCATCACTTTAATCATATGCACATATAATTAGAGCTAAGGCAGAATTGATAAATATAATAGAAATAAAAATAAAGTGTTGTAGGAACAACTATATAATGGGCTGGATAATGACTGTATAATGCTGATTTGGGAGATTAGGGAAGACTACAAAGAGAAAGAACCATTTGGGCTGAGCAGTTTAATAAAAATATGAAAACCTTGTGAGAATGGGAAGGAAGTGAACATGGTCAAAGTTCAGAGTTCTAATTCCTGAGGCCATATTTTCGCCAAGATTGTTCTATTTAGATACATGCTAAAGCTTAGTTGGTAGCATAAGTTTGCCTGAGATCTCGGCCAGGCCCGTTGACTGCTCTATTTATAACTCTGCAGAGTAGCAGAGGCTACTCTTTTTATGATAAACACCATAAATGGTGAAAAAAGGCAGAGGGTCATGATGCTATTCAGCAATTTCTAAGCTGCCTATTTCCCAACCCCTCCAGGGTCCTTAAAAGCAAGCAAACAAGAAAAGAAAAATAAAATAGCCCATTGCTGGCTAGGTATAGAATAAAAATAAAGTATTTGACAATTAATACTTTCACAGCTCTTTTACAATTCAGAAATAACCCTCTTCACTGATATTGCTGTCATGTGAACATAAGGGTCCCTAATGGCCAGCAACTCTTACTCCTTACAACATAGAGTCTGAAGCCTTCTTGGTCAAGTATTCTTACTCTTTGCAGTTTTCCCTGCATGGAAGGTCGGCTATTTCCCACACTGTTAAATTAGCATATTCCAGACTTTTCATGGTCTGAGTAGTGCTATTCTAACTCAGCCATCAGTTACTGTTGCTCCAGGTTGTTTTTCTTTTGCTCCATTGGTATAATTAAACGCCATCAATCACCCAAATATATCCAGCTTTATTAGTTTTAGAAATGGGGACCTAGAGGGATTCTCTGTAAGCATAAAAGGACAAACAATAAGAAAAAATGTAAATGGATTTTTGGAAGTATGAATCTCAATAGAATGAGCTCACATCATAATACTCCTCTCTGGTGTTACATTTGCTGTTTAATGGTACTCAAAGCTGTGTGGATGATACGTATAAGCAAAACAATTCAACTCACAATGATAAGGTGTGTGATACAAATAAAATGTTGATGTAATTCTAATAAACAGTAAACCCAGAACAAATGTACAAAATAGGATAATACAGAACACTCAGAAACATAATTGGGTTTAGTCCTAATACCCGAAAGCACATTACTTCTAGCAAAGTCAAAGGTCACCAAAGGTATTAAGAGCTATATGGGCTTCATCTTGGCTGAACTTTTAGCTAGAATTAAAGTTTTCATAAACTTTTTTTCTTTAGAAATTCTCTTCAGTCGTTAATTTATAATAAATCTGCCTATTTTTCATAATCTTGGATTGAAATATTAACTCACTAGAAAATACTCACATCACTGGACCTGTTACATCAACAATGATGATTTTTCTTTATAATGCCCATAGGTTATTTTTATACCTATCTGTAATAGATAGAACGGAATTACTTTTTCTGCAACATTTGATTTTTATAGAATTTTCATAATGTGCTAAAGAAAGAAGTGCAGAAATAAAGTAAATTTTATTCAACAAAAACGTCTCAAGTATTCCATATCTGGAATTTAAACAGATCTTAAAATGTATACACAAAGGATTGTGACTGCTGTTATTGAGAGCTGCTGGTGAGTGAGCCCCGGATTCATTCCAACCCCAAGCACAACGGAATGAAACGCTGCCCAGTCTGCTATCGTCTCGATGGTCAGTTGCGGATCTGACAAAGGGATCCTTAGAGCTGTCTTTGGGTGAATTTTGGAAGTAGATTCCCACACCTTTCTTGCGAGTCTCTTTTAGTTTGGAAGCTCTGCATGGAAGGTGGGGCTAAAAAAGGCATGTAGCCCATTTATGACCATGAATGAAGGAGGGTTCAGCCTTAACAGCCCAAGACCAATTCCTAAAAAAGGTGAAAGCCTCTCACCCTTCACCCTTTGTCATCTAATGCTGCCACCAGTTGTCCCTCCCATGGCTTCCTACTTCTCTGCTGAGTTCAACAATCCATTAAAATGGCCACTGGAACTCAGGGACAATACAATAATTTCAACCAGGGGGTTTATTAGATATGATAACGAGTTACAAGTAATGATTATAGTTCTTTGGTCCATACTAATTTTTTCTTTCTTTTTTTTAATCGTTTTATTAGGGGCTCCTACAACTCTTATCACAATCCATACATACATCAATTGTACATTCATTCACAATTTGTACATTCATTGCCCTCATCATTCTCAAAACATTTGCTCTCCACCAAGCCCCTGGCATCAGCTCCCATTTATCCCCTCCCTCCCCGCTTCCCCCTCCCTCGTGAATCCTTGATAATTTATACATTATTTTGTCCTATCTTGCGATGTATGCTCCTTGGCTTCTCAGTCACATAGTGTTTTGACCACTGTTCCTTTCAGACAAATACTACAAAGCCCTTGTGGCGCTGAAAAGCCCCCCAAGGACACATCACTGTGCAGACAGGTTCCTACCGGAAAGCACTTAGCTTTAATCGCTTTGTGAACTTGGAAGCCCGATGCTCTATGTCCTGATCCACCACCCTTTCTCTGCACAGAATTTCAGAAACCATTTGTGCCTCGCTCTTCTTCCTTGCTGGTCATGGAAAGATCTGATCCTGCTTTTGATGACTCATTTTATAGCCAGTGGAGCAGCCAAAGTGACCAACCCCTCCTTGGAGCCCTCTAAACCTTATCTGCATGCTTCCGTGCAGGCATTTCGAGAAATTTGGAGGAAGTTACAAAGCATGCAGATGGAAGAGTTATACCAGGCAATTCAACTGTGACAAAATAGGCGGGAACTCTGCCACAAACCCACCGATGATTACTAACCTAAATATCAGATCAAAAGCAAACCAGTGATTGTGGAGTCATTTCAGATTTCTGTGCACAGTGGAACCGTACTTCGGAAGGTTTTCAGGGCTGTGGTCTTTTGGAATCAGGTATCAAGGTTTGATAAAAGAATATCCTGGCCATTCTTTTGGGTGGTTTAGAAGAGGGGGCTGGGGGAAAAAAATAGAGCTACTTCTGGGCTAGTAGTTGAGTGCTTAGCGAATTGGGTGACAACAAGGGGCTCCACACTAATCACAGTATCTACATTTCTTATAACACTGCATTTAGAATACGGGCGGCAATGAAGAGTGATGTGAGTGGATTTGAGAGAAAAGACAGACTTCTTCTCTTCATTCCCTAAACAGCAGAAAGTTATAGTACCTGAAACTGTTGCTGTAAAATAAAGTGTATGGAGTGGAAAGGAAGAGGGAGAGGCTTTAAGAATATTCCATATAAAATAAGACCAGCTTCCATGCAAGCTGGCGTTGGAGGAGATAAAACTATCGTCCTTGTAGTTCACTTTAATGTAGAAACAATATAAGATTAAAAAAAAACATTTGTCTCACAAGGTACAGGATAGCTGGTGAAGGTAACATTTTAGGGCTCCGTAAGTATCATTAACGGTATAAAAATTCTCAAGGACGTCATGGTGATTCGAGCCTCAGAAACAATGTGTTAGAGAGAATGCAGTATAGTTCTTGTTTTGTTCTTAGCCAATGACCCTTACCTGATGCTATGGATCTTTAAAGTGAAATTGAGTTATTAGTCCCTGAGGAATAGATTTTGTGCTCAGAAAGGAGCCCATGCAGCAGAGAGAGATAACTAGCTGTTTATTGAACTCTCAACATCTCAACTCATATTGGGTCCTAGGAGTGCATTTAATAAAGCTTGTTTAATCAACCAAGTTTAAAAATAGATTTGGAATAATATTATGGCATTTAAATATATGTTCTTGTCAATTACTATTTGTCAACTATCATGCACTTTGTTCCAGGTTAATGTAAACAAGTTCTTCTCTTCAAAATGTATTTGTTTTGATTTTACCTCCCTCATATTAAAATCCTGGTTAAATGCTGACAAAATAAGCATCTTGAATATTTTTAAACACTAATAAAATATTATTTTCAAGTTTCCCTTGCTATTTCACTGTTTTTCTTGGGAACGTCACTGCATTTCCAATGTAACATTTCATTTCTTTCTCATTCTAGCCAAGACATTCTAATACTGTTTGTGGCTTCTGGGAAAATTCCCCAAAGTGCTGTTCAGCTCTGTATTAAAGAATACTTTTTCTCTTTTTAATTCATGACTGCATAATCCCAATATATGTATATATAATTATCACTACTGACATGATCTTTAATATTTATTTATATTTTCTTTCTAACTTTTCATCATAGCCTGCTTGGCACATTTCTAAAAAGCATGACTTATCCCAGGTTTCTGCTTTTTTCCATTTACTGATATTTTAAACTATGTATTTAATACCAAACAAGTTTTCGTATGAGATTTTTTTTAAATGGGGCATTGTGTTGGTCTGGGTTTACTAGAGAAACAAATTCATGAGTTCTCATATTTGTATAAGAGAGAGCTTTATATACAAGAGCAATTTTATCTTGAGCAAACATCCTGGCCCAGTCCAGTTCAAGTCCAGAAGTCTGATATTAGCCCCAAATAAATTCCTTTTCAGACTCACGCAGTACATGCAATGATACTGAAGATCCCAGGCCTATGGGTAGAAAGTCTTGTGGAGCCAGTGGTGGTGGAACCATCCCCAGGGCTCTGACTGGCATCAGGTTGGCTCATGTGGCTTTTCAACAAGAAGGTGAAGCAGAGAGAGTATGTGTCCCACCTCCAGAGAGGAAGACAGGAGTTGCCAGAATGCTCAGGAGAAGGCAGTGCTCACAAGAGGCCTCATTGGCTATGGCATGGTTGGCAGGCTAGACTACTCCTTTGCAGAAGTTGACAGATGATGTAACTGCCACAGACATCAAATAATCCAGAGTACTGAATTCCATTTTAAAATGTCTACCAAAGTATGTTTCACAACAGCAAGTATCTTTGCTCACATCCAGAGCCCAATTGCCTGATCTGCTTAATTTCAGGAACCTAAATTAAAAACTCACTCTCATAGTGTTCATGGTAACTCCTAGTGACCCTATAGGACAAGGTAGACCTACCCTGTGAATTATGGGAGCAATTGTAGAAGTAGAAAGCTCTGACTTTTTCCTAGGAGTGGCTGATGGTGTCAAACTACTGACCTTGCAGTTAGCTGTAACCACCACACCCCCAGGGCTCCTCATCTGGCACATAATGGGGCTTCATAAATTGATTGTGTTCTTTTTGAAATAAAATGTGTAAATACTGTTTTTATATTGTTTCCTACTAGGTTCTATTAGGCATGATTATACAAAGGTTTACCATGAAAACCAATGGAATTATATTATTCAAAGGTATACATTTAATTTTTTTTTACAGAACAACCTTATCATTTTCAAAGTACCCTCCATCACACTTAATGGAAGCTTTTTTCGAATTCATGTGTTTGGATGACTGACAACACCTCTCTCGTTTTTTTCTTCAATTCTTCTATGTCATCAAATTGTTGTCCTTTTATGTCAGTGCTCATTTATAGAAACAAAAAGAAGTCCCACAGAGTGATGTCAGCCAAGTAAGGACCATGGTACAAGAGAGATATGCTGTTTCTTGCCCAGAAATGGTGCACTGAGATGGCTGCTGTGAGCAGGTGCATTGTTATGGTGGCAAAACCAGTCCCTCATCTGCCACAAATAAAGCCTTTTTTGATGCACATTGTTACACAATCTTTTCAGAACCTCTAAAAGAGAAAGCTTGCTTAACAGCCTGACCTGGTGGAACAAACTTCAAATGCACGAGCCGACAGTTTTGGTCTTTCAGAAAGGTGATGGATGTCCAGAACCAGGTTTGGCATCAATTGGCATTTCACCTTTTTTGAAAAGAGAAAGCCACTCATACATTTGTGTTTTTTTCCATAGTGCTGTCCTTGTAAGCTGCATGTTCAACATCACAACAGTTTCTGCAGCATTTTTCCCAAATAGGAAACAAAATTTCACAGCCGCATGCTGTTCTCGTAACCAGCTATCACATAAAATCAAGGTTCTAGTGAAACTGTTTTTATGAAAAAAATCACTGTAACCAGAGAGAACCTTCCCAGGCGACGCCACTGGGTGAAATAACTCAGAACGAGTTGCTCAATGCCCACCTAGCAGTAGAAATGCATACTTTGTCCAGCAGAGCATTTTGCTGGTTTTTTAAATCTTTGTTATAATAAGACACAACACAAAGACACTCAGATAGATGAACGTCAGAACAGTTTATTCCACCCTCAAGTGGGAGAAGACTGCCATCAAGGATCACACAGGGGCTTGCATCCAGGGCAACGGTTAAGGGAATCTGGAGCTATAGAAAGATTATGTATGGCAAGTGGGATGGAACTACCTAGGTTTTCAGGGCTTCCTGGTGACTAGGTACTTTTGTTAGGTAGCTAGCATTAGGAACTGGGATGTCCATTGACGCATGCCCAGGAAAGCCAGCATAGGACAAAGCTGGATTTTCCTGCCGGTGGGCACGGATGGGCGTTAAACCTGGAGCAGCCCACTTGGGCCAGGTGACTGCAATTCAGCCAATGGGACCGACCTGGGGTCGTTCACCACACCTCCCCCGGGAATCCTTGAAAAGGCAGGAACTGAGAGGGAGAGGGTCTCGTCTGGTCATCTTTGTGGGAGGAAAACTTGGGAGAGAGATCTTTGCGTGACCCTGAGCATTCTCTGCCAGGCCGCGTGATTAAAAGGAATCCTACGGGTGCCACGTAAAACCTGAAGCTTCTTTTAACTCTCATTAAATTCACTTGGATCATGAGTCAGGCTTCGGCGTGAATTCTTTCTCGTGCGGAGCCAAGGCCTGAGGTTTAAATCTAGCCCGGAGAGAGAGACCTTACACTTTGAATAATTCTGAAGGCCCAAGGAAGAGACAGCTATCCCTAGTTAGTGTGCTCCTTGTGCGCCTTGGACTTGTGGTAATTGCGTCCATGCATTGTAGCCCGAGAACATTAGTGATGAGTCGGGAAGCAGTTGGGTTACAGGCTTAGTCAATTACCCACATGGGAGAATTGTGATTTTTTTTCTTTTTTAGCAATACAAGCACAGTCAAGCCAGCACTGTGAATCTTACATTTATAAATTAGACAGAGATTTCTTTGTCATGAATCCTAGTCCAAGTGAATTTATTAGCGGCCTGAATTGGAAAGAAAACACATGTGAATTTATGGTATTGGCAAAAAATGTCGAAAGTCTCATGGACTACCAAAAGAACAAATAAATCTGTCTGGAAGAAGAATAGCCAGAATGCTCCTTGGAAAAGGGGATGGGGAGACTTTGTCTCGTGTGCTTTGGACATATTATCAGGAAAGAGCAACATTTGAAAAAGGATATCATGCTTGGTAAAGTCGAAGGATGAAGCAGAAGACCCTCCAGGAGATGTGTTGAAACAGTGATGGCCACAATGGTCTCCAGCATGACCACAATCACGAGGATGGGGTGGGACTGGCGGTACTTTATTCTGCTGGACATAGGATCCCTGAAAGTCGAGACCAGCTTGATGGCACCTAACAATAACCAAGTGTAGTACTGGGGTAGGGACTTCAAAAATTTAAATGCTGAATTATTTTGTAAGCCTTTAATTCTTCAGAAGAATTCAACATATTCTTCAAAAGGCACAAAAAATTCTTTTGAAAGTGTGATATGAATTTAAAAGCTGAATACCTTCAACTCTCCTTCCTTCAAAACAAAAGTGAGCCCAGCGAGGAATGTGTAGGTGTATCTAATTTTTTTTTTTGGGGGGGGGGAATATAGTTAGTAAAGAAACATAACAAAAGGCAACAAGTATGAGCCAAATGAATAGAGGGAGATCGTGTAAGAGGGCTGGAAAATCTAGGATGGAAATGCACAAGGATAAGTCAAAAAATATTACTACTAAGGTTCTAGTTCATATATGCAGGTATTTATAAACTATCAAGGGACCAGGGGTGGGATCGGGGAGGGATGGGGATAGGGGGAAAAAAAGGGAAACCGAGCTGATTCCAGGAACCCAAGTGGAAGGTGAATTATGAGAGTAACGAGTGCAACGAATGTATAAGGGTGCTTTGCTCATGTGATGTATGTGCAGATTGTGATAAGAGCCTTATGGGCCCCAATAAAAAGATTTAAAAAAAAGAAAGAAAATGATTAGGGCAAAGCAGGTACGGATGTGCTTTATACAATTGATGTATGTATATATATATGTATGGATTGTGATAAGAGTTGTATGAGCCCCTAATAAAATGTAAATTTTTTTAAAAATCCCAAATGTGTTTAAATATGTCTCAATGGGTGGCTGCAGAAGAGTCCTCTAAGTGATACACTTATCTTAGCCTCACTACAGTGTCTTTTTAAGAAAAAGTTAAAAAAAAAGCAATCAAAACAGCTTCTTCTGTGGGGACCTGCTGGGCCAATTAAATCAAAGGCAAGATGAGTCAGTGAAAAAGGAATGTTGACAGTGTTTTGAAATGCCAAAGGATACTCTTTATAGATTTTCTCAAAGGACGTGGGATGGTAACGGGAGCTTATTAGAAACAAGTTCCAACTCACAGCTACTCTAGGTACAATCAAATGCAACACGACTGGTCCTGTACCGTCATCCGCACAATTGTTATTGTATTTGAATCCATTTTTGCAGTCCCTGAATTAATCTCTCTTGTCAGGGATCTCCCTCTTTTTGCTGCCCTTATACTTTGCTATGCAGCGTGTCCTTCACCAGGGATTGGTCTCTCTTGCCAACGTGTGCAAAGTAAGTCAGACTAAGTTGAATCATTCTCCGTTCTCAGGGACATTCTGTTTGTACTTCTAAGAACAGATGTGTCCATTCTTCTGGCAGCCCTTGGGATTTTCCCTATTCTTCACCAACACGATAATTCAAATGTATTAGTGCTTCCTTATGCAATGTCCACCTTTCTCATGCATAAGAAGTGATTAAAAATGGGCCAGGTGTTCTTAGTCCTCAAAGCAACTTCCTTGTCCTTTAACACTAGAGCGATCTTGTGCAACAGACTTGCCCAATGCAATACATCATTTGAGTTTTATAATATCTTCAATACTTTCTTTTGAAAGAAAACATTTTATTGAGGGCTTTTACAGCTGTTGTAACAATCCATACATCAATTATATCAAGCACATTCGTACATATGTTGCCATTATTATTTTCTTTTTTTTAAACAATCTATTAGGGGCTAGTACAACTCTTATCACAGTTCATACATATACATACATCAATTGTATAAAGCACATCTGTACATTCTTTTCCCTAATCATTTTCTTTTTTTTTCTCCTCTTTTCTTTTTTGACATTTTCTATTGAGCCTTTGGTGTCAGCTCCTCTTACCCCCTTTACCCTGACCCCCCCCCATGGCCCCTTGATAAATTATAAATTATTAGTATTTTCCTGTCTTACATTGACCACGGTCTCCCTTACCCCATGGTTTCTGATGTTCGTCCCCTTGGGGGAAGGGGTGTGTGCTGCTCTGTTTTGATCATAGCAATCAGTCCTCTTCCTCCCCCATCTTCCCACCTTCCCCCGGCCCTCTTGGTATTGTTGCTCCCACTCCTGCTCCTGGATTCCATGTGTCATGAGCACTTATGTCTTATCTTTACCTGTGTACATACTCCGGCCTAGCCTGTAGTGAAAGGCAGTATTAGGATCATGATAGTGGGGTGGTGCGGAAGACTTAAGGAACCAGGGTATTGTGTGTTTCATCAGTGCTTTACTTCACCCTGATTCACTCATTCCTTCCCTGTGGCCCCTCTGTGAAGGAATGTTCCATTGTCTACAGATGGGCTTTGGGTCTCGGCTACGACACCACTCGTTCTCAACAGTATGTTTTTTTTGCTTGATTAGGGTCCTCTGATGCCTTTTTTCCCAGTCCCAGTGACACCTCATGATTGCACAGGCTGGTGTGCTTCTTGTATGTGGGCCTGTTGCTTCTCTGCTATATGGCCACTTGTTTAATTACAAGCCTTTAAGATCCCAGACACTATACCTTTTGATAGCCATGCACCATCAGTTTTCTTCACCACATTTGCTTATGCAGCCATTTTGTTGTTAGCAGTTGTGCTGGGAGGATGAGCATCACAGAATGCCAGGTTGTTAGAACAAAGTATCCTTGCATTGAGGGAGGGCATGAGCAGAGGCCTGATGTTCATCCATGACTTCAGTGTATTGCCATATAAATATAGGTACACAGGCCAATACCTCTATTTTTATTCATTCATGCATTAACATATGCTCATATGTCTATCCATATCTTTGTTACCTAGTTCATTACTCTCTTTCATTTCACCTTTCACCTGCCACACCATCATGCTTTCCCTTCTTTTGCCTCTTAGTAATTCCTCTCAGCTAGATTGCTGTTGCTCCTGGCTACTGCTTCCATGAGCATTGATTGTGGATCCAAGCCAGATGGATTTCTAGATAACTTTATTCTTTTCTCCATTTATCAAGTTGTTACTTATTGATCCAGTTACGAGGATTTAGATTGTCTTTACATTAAGTTGTAACACATACTACAGCCTGCAGTCCTTGGTCTTCATCAACATGCGAAGCCCTTGATCATTACTCAATCTTTATCAGCAATAAATATTAGGACAATTAAGAACTGTGTTTGTGAGATAAAAACCAGGAGGGTTTCACTGAGGAATTATTTTCCTTCATGATAGTCCCTTTACTGTTATATTTTTAAGGGTAGCAAGGGCTATCCTATGAGAATTTAATTGGGAAATCTTACCCCATCCACCTCACAGCATTAATCTTGTCCCATCAGACTTTTGCTGTTGTTGTTCTCCAAGCTTAAAAAAAATTTTTTTTTTAAAGAGCATAGTTTAAATTCCTGGAAGATGCCCAAACTACAATTTTGACTTGGCATAAGCTGATACTGAGAACTAAATGGCAAAGTTCTTATTGATTTAAATGGAAGAGTGCTGCATTTTTCAGGGAAGCGTGACATGTGTGGAAACAGTCTCCGAAAAATCTAGACACCTAGATGGAGTCTTTGTCAATAATAAACAGTAGCCTTTTGTTTTGATACTTTCATGTATTAAAGGTTTCTATAATTTTGTAGCAATGTCTTTAGATTTGCCCTTGTATATAATTTAATTTTCCTACACTCTGATTATGTTTATTTCTTCTATATCTTACTTTATTTAAAATTTGTAGTCAAATACACTGTGCTCTAAAAGAATCCATGCACTCTGGAAGAATACTCCTTGAAATGCACAAGAATGTAAACCGCCACTCACAATGTCTAGATTTTATGTCCTATACAAATATCTATCTGTAGGGGGTGGGGGGAGCTGATACCAACAACTCAAATAGAGAGTAAATGTTTAGAAAATGATGATGGCAACATGTACAAATACGCTTGATACAATTGATGTATGGATTCTTAAAAGAGCTGTAAGAGCCTCCAATAAAATGCTTTAAAAATTTAGAATTAAAAAATTTTAGGGAAATTAAGAGTTATTGGCAAGATGCCATAAATATTCCACTAGATAAGTTAGAGAATAAATTAAATATCTCTCTGGAAATATATTCATCAGATCTGTAATGTCCACATTATATAGAATCACATAAACAGTTATTGCGTATGTTCTTTTATATGATTCGCTCTGAACTGATCTGAAATGGAAATGTATTTCTATAGGGAGGTCAGTGCTCAGAGTATAAATGAATTAAACTGTGGATAATTTTGAAAAGATCTGGCTTTATCAATTTATAAAATAAGAGCTCCCCATAATATCTTTCTCACAAAACAAAATAATAAGCATGAACTCTGATTTTTCCCCTGTACATTTTTAGTCATGGTTATATTAAATTCTGAAATCTGTCTCTTATCAGCATGATTGTCTTGATTATTCAAGTTCATATTTTCATGGAGTCCTTTTCTGTGTTCTGAGCTTCCCTTTCAAGTTCTATTTTCTAAACTTGCCTTGTCAAGCCTTTCTTACAGATTGCAATGACTCAGCAAGGGGGACATTTAGTTTGTTTGCTGATGGAGACTATTCAACCAAATCATGGTTAAATTCTGAAGAATTATTGATGGAAACCTATTTTTTACTCTTATTTTTAGTTGTGTTGAAGCCCAAGAATTTCAGAAGTAAAACAAATAATTCTCTGTATGATACAATTATGTGACTAGATTTCTTTTTATTTTTTAAATTTTGAACACGAAGTTTATGTCAACAAGACACTTGACTTGAAAGGAAAACAAAGTTTCATTTCTTGAGAGCAATTTATATCTACCTGACAGATTACCTATATGTAACAGCTACGTACAAAAAGAGGTATAAAATTGTCAGTGGTTTCACAATGACAAACTTTAAAATCCTCCAGTCGAACAAGGTATGCAAGTTTTATTTTTGTTTTGTTTGTTTTTTGTAAACAGTGAGAGAAAATTAACTGCCTGGACTATAAAGAGAGGATCTGAACGAGCAGCCACTAATGGCAAAGAGGGGGTTTCCCAGATCCAGTATTTTCCCCACCTCGTCTCCACTGGATGTCAATCAAACACATTATTGGTCATTTAGTAAAAAACAAGCAAAGTAAACAAGGGGCAGGGAATGCAGTTTGCTTATGCACCAATATTTATGCACCAATTTTTATGCACCAATATTTATGATTGTGCACCAATATTTTAGTGATTATGCACCAGTATTTTATGCACCGAATTTTAAGTTATGCACCAACATTTTAGTCAGGGTTGACTAGAGAAACAAATCCAGAGATCCTCATATATGTATAAGAAAGAGCTTGTGGATTCAGTGGCAGTGGAAGCATCTCCAGGGCTCTCTCAGATCTCACTTTGGCTCCATGTGGCATGACAACAGGAAGCGAAAGCAGATGGTCAGTGTGTGGCCCGCCTGCAGTGAGAAAGAGAAGGGAGGCTGGCCTGGAGAGCCATTTTGTAAATAAACCCTACAATTTGTAAAGAAACTCTACAAGCAGCCTGCAACCTGATTGACAAGCTAATCCCACCCACGTGTTCTTACATATGGCAAAGAAAACCCAAGTATCACAGCCATTTACTTTATATGCAATGATGAAATCGGGTAAATGCAAGAATAGAAAAAAATACACTGTAGTGGTCAGGATGTGGTGGAACCAAATTGTGGTTTTCTAATTTAGGATCAATTCTTGGTTTGTACGAACAATAGGTCTGAAAGGAGAAGAATCCCTTTTGGAAGATGCCTCGTCTTTGTTGCTGGAACAAATCCATTGTATCTCCATCTTCCATTTACAACTGTGCAGGTGTGTCTTTTTCATTGATTGGCTGCCCATCAAATTGGAATCTGAACTGCCTCGTTGACAAATCCTGTTGCTCACAATAGGCTTTCATTAGTTTACTAAGTCGGGTATGCCTCTTCATCTTTAACTGCACCGTAGAACCATCCTACCCCGCTACGTTCAAATGAATATGATCATTGTCCTTAATCTTGACTCCTCTGGGTTTCTAGTCTGCCTTGGTGACCATTGGGATTTCCTGAGCTGCCGCTTCACAAAAGAGGTACTGTGTCTGCCTCCATGACTATATTTCTTATGCGTAAAGGCTTAAACACACTGCCAGTCACAGTCAGAGGTTGTGGTTTTGTCTATTTGGGAAGTGAGTGCTTCTGGTGAATAAATATCATGGGTGCCACCCAGAATCTTCCCTAATACCTGGCGACACTTTTAAAATTAAAGTTCTGGATGATAAATTTTATGAGTATATATATGCACCTGCTAAGCAAATTGTCTTTCAAGCAAAAACCTTGAAAATAGAAAGGGTCCTGAACAACTAATCCTTTTGTGGCTAGTTGAAAGACTGGCGGTTGGAAAGCCTAATGACGTGCTCTTAGAAGACCCTGGCCTTGAAACCCATAAGGAAGATTTCTAGTCTCTCCATAAAGACTCATCAGGCGTCCCAATCAACTCTACTAAGACTCGAAGCAAGAATAAAATAGTCAATGGTGTAAATGTGAAGACATCTAGTTTGATAGTGGAACTCATTAAATGGAAATACTAAACGCACTGTCATCGAGTCAGTGCTGATTCATGGATGACCCTATAGAACAGAAGAGAACTGCTCCACGGGGCTTCTGAGACTGTACATATCTATGGGATCAAACAGTCGCATCCTCCTCATGCGTACAGAACTACTAGTGAGTTCAAATCAACAATGCTTAAAGGCACTGTCTGTAATTTGTAAATAAACTCTACAATCTCTATCCTCATTTTTGTTTTTGTTTTTCTAGCACATATATTACCATCTAACCACATATGTGTATGTGTTCTTTGTTGTATTTTTTTCTCCCTTCACTAGAGCAGGGGTGTCAAACTCAGTTAAAACCCGGGCCATTTGGTCCAACAGGCAAGATTCACACGGGCCACATCACATCTACAAATTTTGTTAAATTTATATTTTGAAGTGAGGATTCAGGAATATGGATGGGATGATTGAAACACTATAAAATTGCTTTTATTTAAACTTTTATTTAGTGTATTTATAAAACTAAAATCATTCTTTTTTTACCTGAAACTTGCCTGCATGTTCCTCTTACTAGTTTTCATTTACCTCTTATGTTGCGACTGGAAAATATAACAAAGTAACGAATAAAAAACACAAAATGTTGGACAGCTGACAAACGTGATGCACAATCGTAATGACTTCCTTCCAAAAATGCTAACTAGCATTGCCGCTAAGTATGATTCATAACAGTACAACCCAGAGTGCTCTTTTTAACTTTTTCGCTATTGGGATCTGTTTACATTACGTGACACAGAGAGTGACAGACACATTGCTTCCAAAGATCGCTGGAACTGAGTCAGCGCATTTATGCACGTTCACAGTCCCCCAGGAAAGGCACTGGGCCACGTGTATACTCATCTTCAGTAGTTAAAGGGTTAACGAGGGAATTGTGTGTACATATTGCCTTGATCTCCCCTAAGCGCTTTTTCTTCATAAAAAGTTTTTCTATTTTCATTTTATTTCAGAGCATTGTGGGCCACAAAAAATTCCCTTGGGGGTGCCACCAGTTTGACACCCCTGCTCTAGAGTATAAAGTCAATGAGGTTTTTATGCTAATGTATGCCCAATACCTGAAATATTTCAGCCCACAAAAAAAGGTATTTACTATTTATCTGTGGCCTTAATAAATAGATTTGTTGACTGCTGAACTGAATAGTAAGCACTGTATACTTTTTTGAAAGTGTATTGGAAGTCTACTAAAAACTATTAAATCCATTTATTTATATTTCCACAGATATGTATCAAATACAGTTTGGGCATCAATGTTGAAGCAAACAGAGAAGCAGCGATGGCCCTTGTTCTCAATAGGCAGTTTCCCAACGGACCCAATTAACAGAGTGGCATCAGTCCTGCCTAATCACTGTCTAACCCCTGAGTCTTTGTTCTACAAGTGGGAAGTCTGACAGCTACTCAGATTGTTGAGTTCTTAGTCGGTGCTATTAAGTGGTTGCAAATCATTATGACCCTATGAATAACACAACAAAATGTGGCCCAGTCCACTGTTATTCTTGCAGCCACTGTGTCAATCTGGCTCATCCAGGCACTCCTCCTTTTCCACTGACATTTTTCTGGAAGCTAGTCTCTCCTGATAGCAGGTCCAAAATACATGAGACCAAGACTCGCCAGTCTTGCTTCTAAGCAGCATTCTGGCTGTACTGCTTCTAAGACATTTGTTTGTCCTTCTGGCAGTCCGCAGTACTTTAAATATTCTTCATTAACACCAGACTGAGGCACAGGGAATTCTTTCAGCAATTAGTAAGGAAATGTTTGCCTCCTAACAACATAAGGTGTACGTATACCCATGTAAAGTGTAGATAGCTCTTTCTGGAAGATACATTCAAAGCCAAGCAATATCTGCGCTCCCTTATAAAACAAAACTATGAAAATAGAATAACTAGAATACTGAAGGCTTGAACCTTGGTGGAAAATATTTTGTTCGGAAGTGTTTCTAAAATTATCAGTATAGGTGTTGGCAATTTGTAATAACAAAGCAGTGAGTTATTTACCATGGCTTTTCTAGCCTTTAGGACTACTATCAAACTATCTTTGCTTTCTTGGTGAGTCTAGATAAGATGGTGGGGGAAGACATTGAATGCTATGATTAAACTGTGAGTGGTTGTTATCCTGCTGGGTATAAAATTGTGATTGATCTCCTGTAGTGCATAAAATGTGTCCTCAGAAGCAGGAAGTGAGGGGAGGTCTACAGGTAGCAAGAGAACAGAGCCAAGTGTGAAGCTTGAGCCAGTAAACAGCTTTGACAGCAGAGGGGTAGCAGAGGAATAGCAACCACAGAACCAGAAGTTGGAAGCATCTGACAGAGCAGTGGATTTCCCATTCCAGAGAGTAAAGCTGAGTGCTTAGGGGCAGGAAGTTGACTTGTGAAATGGAGTGCCTCTAGGCATTTAATTGAAAGAGCTGAACTTGCTGACCCCTGACCCCAGAGCTGTTTTAAATTGAGGCTTACCACAGAGTTGCATGCCCTTTGGGCATTTATTGTCAGCGCTGAAAGAGCTTTGTAACATAGCTGGGGTAGGGCAGAAACCATGGCAAGTGACTGAGGGCCAGAGAGAAACCTACTTTCGGCATGACAGCAAAGATTTTTTCCCCAAATGAACAACTATATTCTGAACATATTGTTTGGGTTGGGTCTGGACCATGCAGCCCCTTCCCCCAGCCTCTCTGAAAGACGGGTGCTGTGTTTTGAAGCAATATGTATAGAATAATTTATAATATAATTTTAAATTATTTTTTTTAGATTTTTAACATAATGAGCAAGAAAAGAGGATGCAAATTCAACGATAATCTAAGAAGTGAATGTCCTTTGATTAAAAAATCAAAAGCGATTACATGGTAAAATATGAGAAATGTAATGGTGAATTTTCTATTTCACACGGCGGGAAGAATGATATTTCAAAGCACTTGGAGACACAGAAACATAAAAGATTTTTAAATACTGCTGCATCTTCTTCCAAAATACAGGAATTTTTTTCGGAAAACAACTTATGGAGACGAAGAAAAGAAATTAGCATTAGGAGAAGGACTTATGTCTTTTCATGCTATTAATCACAATCATTTCTTCAGCTCTATGGACTGTACATCACAAGTTGTCAAAAAGTTAATCAACAAAAAATTTGTCTGTGCTAGAACAAAGTCTGAGGTAATTGTGTGTAATGTGCTTTGCCCATATGCATTTTCAGAATTAAACAAAACTCTAGAAAATATTGTTATATCCTTATATTCTGATGCATTTAATCATAAGTATATAAACTTATTTCCAACCATTATTAGATTTTGTGACTCAGAACCTGGAATAAAAATTAGATTTTTAGATTTCTTTTCTGTGCCCAGTGAAACTTCTGAAATAATTTTCAGTTCCTTTATTAATATTTTGGGGAAAAAAAACCAATTTGAAATGTAAAATGATTGCATATTGTGCAGACAACACGGACAGAAAAGCAAGAAAGGGTACAAATAATATTTTTAATAAATTAAACAAAATCCTCAATCAAAACATTATTGGTGTTGGCTGTGCAGCACACATAATACATAAAGCCATTCAAACAGCTGCTGATTTGTTGCCCATAGATATGGAAAATATTGTTATTAAAATATATTCTTATTTCTATATATACATTGTGCACATTGAAATGCTTGAAGAATTCTGTGAAACCGTGGAAGTCAAATATCAGAAAATACTTGGATACAGTAAAACGTGCTGTTCAGCTCTTTTGCCAGCTGTCGAAAGAATTTTGAAAACATACGATCCTTTGAAATCCTACTTTCTATCACAGGATAGATGTCCTAGAATTTTAGAAGAGTTTTTTGATAAAGAATCTTCAAAAATTTGGCTAGAGTTTGTACACAATCAAACAGCTCTTTTTCAAAATTGTATAAAACTTATTGAAGGTGACAAAATTTCGGTAATCAAAGTAGCAAATGAAGTTAATAATTTAAAATTTCACTGTCAAGAGCGGTTAGAAAATAATTTTCTTCCATTAACTCTCCGTAATAGTATAATCCAGCTAGAAGAACAAGGTGCAATAAATCGTGCAGGTATCATGAATCACGTTAAAAAATTCTATTATAACTGCATAGATTATTTAGAAGAGTGGACAGTACAATACAATGATATTGAACATTTTCATTGAGTTACATTAAAACAAGAACTTAATTGGAATGATGTGAAAAAATGTTTCGATCATATTACTCAAAACTTCCCATATAGTAATATTTCCAAAAATGATCTTTTTAATGAGGTATCATTATTAAAAAATATGTTGATAAGGAAAAGTTTAAATCTTGGGCATAAGCAAAAATCATAATAGAGAACAAATGGTTAGAAATATTTCATCATTTTGAAACAAACCATATTCCAGACAATAATGCACTAAAAAATGTGGAATACACGCTGTCTTTATCAGGAACTAATGCTACGACTGAATGCATTTTTTCTATGGTAAATAAAGTATGAATATCAAAAAAATCACAATAAAGTGTTGAGACCTTGAAAGACATTTTATGTGTGAAATATAATTTAACAAATTCTTGTGAAAAATTTCATGACCTTTTAAACAATGACAGCAATCTACTAAAAAATTCACTCAAATGAGAAATATGCCAAAGAATAAAGTAATACCACACATAAATTTTAATGTATTATATTTGTAAATTGTACTTACATTGAAAATAAAAAATATATTACAATACTATTTTTGCATTGTATGAAATTTTTTTTGCTCCATATAGACACAATTTTTCATCAAGAACGTCCCCCCCACCCCCACCCCACCCTTGTCAATGGTGTCCCGCTTTACCAATGTTAAAATCTGGTCACCTTAGTCATAGGAGGGATTGTTGGTCTGACTGCTGCCTTATGGCCATCACCCTTGGGAGGCAGAAGAAGTCAGATGTGGCCCCATGCCAATTTTTGCACTGATGTAGCCAAGTTCTTGAGCTTATTTTAGAAAATTCAGACGTCTTAAATAAAGAAAGAAAACAAATATTGTGGGAACCAGAGTGAGTAGGGTGAGGATAGCTCTGGAATCAGAAAATGTGCACTATAGCTCGCAATTTCTGTGAGAGTTCTGAGACTCGATGATGTCATTGTTGAAATATCCAGGGTGCCTTGCTTACCCTCAAGTAACACCCACGGTAGCTAATATTTAAGAAAACACTTATTAAACTATAACATCCATGCAATTAGAATCCCTTTAGTCCCAAGGAAACATAAGGCAGCATTCTTTTTTCTCACCTTGTGCAAATTCACAAGACTCCACAATTAGACATTTTAGACCAAACCAACAAGTTCTATTTTTCTCTAATCAATTAGCACTTCAAATTTATCACCAGGGTTTCTTTTTTCTATTCTGGGATTATATTACATAAAACAAGCCCCAAGCCCTTATTTGAGTGTTTACTAAAAAGTGCACATTAATAATTCATGAAATTGACCAAAACTGTTTTTGAACACAGTGACTATGTACTTGAAAAAAATTTTTAATTGCAAAATTATGCCCCAAATAAATAGTTGAAAATCACCAGGATTCTGAAGTTCTCACACTGAATCTGGTGATTTGGGCAGTTCTTAACATTATAATCTTGGCTATTGTTATATATATGAAACTTATCTTTCTTTTATGCATCTGCACAGAGAGGCATCTTTGCACATTAAGATTTGTTTCCAAGCACCCCGGTGAAATAGCATTTACAAGCATTATTATTTTTAACTGTGTTAGAAATCCTGATTGAGAATGAAAATTCAAACAATTGGTTGTTATTTTTAAAGAAAAATAAGAAAAGTGCTACAATAGCCTCATCTTGCAGCTCCAATCAATAATCAGGTTTTGTTATAGCTTCCGCATAAAATCTCTCAGCTCTTTCTGTTATTCTTTATGCAAACCAAAAGTGACATCATGCTTCACATGTTCTTCAGACACCAAGCTACCAGCCATTAACCAAAAAGTTTTCTTAAAAGCACAAATCTGATCATTACAGACCTTAGCTTAGAAGCATTCAATGGCTTTCCATTGTACTTAGGAAAATTACTCCCTTTAAAAATCAACCACCTACTTTGCAGCCTTCCTCTCTCCTCGCCTCCTGCCTGATCATGTTCTCTGTTCCCGATACATTGAGCTGCTTTCAGTGTCTCAAATGTCCCGTGCGTGCTTCTTCCACCTTCTGAACCCTTCCTTCTGCCAATTCCCTTAGGCCAAGGTTTGTCCACGTTCTTGATGTTCGGGCCAGATACTTCTTTGTTGTGTGGGGCTCTTCAACTCAACCTTAACACAAAGCTGATGTCTATGAGGTGAAGGTCAGAGAAGTTTCCATCCTCCAAATTTCTGTACGAATTCTGACACCAACCCGCCCACCCAAGACTCTCTCAACTTCTCTGCTGGGTTTGAAAATCCATCCCAATACAATACCGAACTCACAGGCAATATTCACATTAATAGAGCGTATGAGGGAAGTTACTTGGTTACAAGTCAGGATTAGTTCATGTGTCAGAAGTGCCTCTTCTCAGTCATGTCCAAGGGCACACCTTCCTCTGGCCTTGGCTCTCTCCGCCACAGGGCTCGGACCTGCTCACACACTGCTGCAAAGGTCTCTTAGCTCTGTCGATAAATAACCCAAAGGCTCTTCTCCTACTAGCCTCAGCCTACTCAGCGCTAGCTTTTGGGGCTGGCAAACCTAGCTACTTAGACGAATGCTTTGGAGGCACCCTGCTCCCGAGAATACTTACTCTGCCCAAAGACGCACGACTTTCTTGCTCAACCGTGGGTGTATGGTTTTGGAGATGCCATTTCTCTGCCACTTCTTTGTCATGCCTCTGCTTTCACAGCCCTCTGTGTCCTGGATTGAACAGGTTCCACTTAGAGGATTTATTTTCAAAGCTGTGTATTTTTTTTTTTACAAAGCAACCTTATCACCTACAAAGTACTGTCCACTACACTGAATATATTCGTCAAGTCTGCGATTGCATTCCTAAAACACTTTTCAAACTCATGTTTGGATGGTTGACAAGCACCTCTCTCGTTTTTTGCTTGTTTGTTTTACCTCTTCTATGTCCTCAAATCACTATCCTGTTGTGTCCCTCTTCGTTTGAAGAACCAAAAATACGTAGCACAGAACAAGGTCAGTTGAGTAAGGGGCGTGGGGCAAGAGAGGCATGGAGCTTTTTGCCAAACCCAGGCACACTGAGATGGCTGCTGTGAGCAGGTGCATTGTTGTGGTGGCAAAACCAGTCTCCCATCTGCCACAAATCAGGCCTTGTCTGTCATACACTGTTATGCAATCTTTTCAGAACCTCTAAATAGAAAGCTTGATTAACAGTTGGACCTGGGGGAACCAACTCCAAATGCACTATTGCCCTCACATCCCAACCAGTTGTTTTCGTTTCTTCTTTTTTTTTGGTGAGTGTGTGTGTGTGGGGGGGTGGGATGGGGAGTGATACGCCAATGCTGGCTCTTCTTGTTTATTTTGTATTAATCTTTTATTGGGGGCTCGTACAACCCTTATCACAATCCATACAGACATCCACTGTGTCAAGCACATTTGTACATTTGATGCTCTCATCGTTCTCAAAACATTTGCTTTCTACTTGAGCCCTTGGTATCAGCTCCTCACTTTCCCACTCCCTCCCTGCTCACTACTCCCTCATGAACCCTTAATAATGTATAAATTATTATTATTTTGTCATGTCTTACACTGTCCAATGTCTCTCTTTACCCACTTTTCTATTGTCCACCCCCTAGGGAGGAGGTTATATGGAGATACTTGTGATCAGTTCCCCCTTTCTGCTCCACCTTCTCTCCACCCTCCTGGTATCACCACTCTCACCACTGGTCCTGAAGGGTTCATCCATCCTGGATTCCCTGTGTTTCCAGTTCCTATCTGTACCAGTGTACATCTTCTGGTCTAGCAGGATTTGTAAGGTAGAATTAGGATCATGATAGTGGGGTGGGGCGAGGAAGCATTTAAGAACTAGAGGAAAGTTGTATGTTTCATCTTTGCTACCCTACACACTGACTGGCTCATCTTCTCCCTGCGACTCTTCTGTAAGGGGATGTCCAGTTGTCTACAGATGGGCTTTGGGTCTCCACTCTGCACTCATTCTTAATGATATGATTTTTGTTCTTTGATGCCTGATACCTGATCCCATCGATACCTCGTGATCACACAGGCTGGTGTGATTCTTCCATGTGGGCTTTAGTTGTATCTGAGCTAGAAGGCCACTTGTTTACCTTCATGCCTTGAAGACCCTGGATGCTTATATCTTTTGATAGCCAGGCACCATCAGAAAAACTGGCTCTTCTTTCATGGCAGTGAGATCACTGTCTGCTTCTCACGTGATTCATTTTAAACCCAGTGGGATTAGTGAAACTTGTCCATCCTTTTGTTGTAGTTCCATAAACCTTATTTGCATGGTCCCATCCCACAAGATAATCATGTTTATACTATTAACAAACAATACAGTCCCCTTGGTGGGCCACAAATACCTCCCATTTGCTTTGCCTTACGCAGGTGGGAGTTACAAAGACCAAGACTAGAAGAATCTTATCAAACAATCCACTGCATTGCACTGTCCTCTGAGAAATGCTGATATAAAAGCAAAAAGGCAAAGAGCATGTTAACAGGCAGAAGAGGGTTACGTAATAAGAGGCTATTCCTATCAGAGCAAGCTTAGTTTGTTATTTTTCTGTAGATAGTTCTCATGGACGGGGGATCTGTGAGTGTTTAGCTACTCTGTCTTGGGTCAACACGAGGGAAAACAAGCTAGAAGAAAAATCCACTTGTAGTTAGACTTCAGAGGAGGGGTCTAGGTTAAAAGACCGGAGGCAAGGGAGATCATAGACAGGATGCCTCAATGCACTCGTAGGGTGAGCTCCAGAAGCCCGCAGGACGTAAAGCAGCATGCTGTATCGTCCTCGGGAATTCTAGCTTCCGATCACGTGACTTTGGGTAATAGAGTAGGATTATTCTTCTTGATCCAGATAATTATTTGGGTGCTTGAATATAATGTGCATCTTCTCCACTATAATATATTCTTCCTGATGAAAGAACAAGTGACTCTTAGCTTAATTGATTTAAACAGCAGATTTTGAGCAGGCCGAGTGGTTGCTGTAGAGATTGCTGCCAAACACGGCATCCCAAGAGGTAACAAATAGACTTCTATGGACTCAGAGAAGCAATGAGATCACTGAGTAGCATCATTTTGTCTTTGTTCACAGGATTTATCAATGACATTGTTAATCTCCTTAAATTGATGGCAATACTAGTGAGGTATTAATCATGTCATGAACTGTGTAATTGAAGCTGCAAGATGGATTTTTTAGAGCCAATTGTGTATATTTATTTTATGTAATTTTTCATCTATTCATAAGCTTCATTTCTCAGCATAGTTGATTGTTTCATATTAACTATTTTGCTAATTTTCAGAGTTTTCTTTCTCTCTACTGAGTGTTTCGAGTGTCTCCTGGGGCTTGGGGGTTGGTTTTGTTATGGGCACTACTTAGCCTTCAAAGGGATCTCTCTCTCTCTCTCTCTCATACACACACACAAACACACACACACACACACACAACACATGGTGCAAGTGTAACATAGGGTTATTGGGTAAAACTCTGGTATAAGCAGAAAAATAGTCAAGTTCATTTAATTCCCCAAACTCCTACTGTTCCACAGCACAGACTAAGTTTACATGTTCCATGACAAGGTGGAAGCAGACAGGGGGGTCTACCTTGGTTGGCAAGTTAGAAAACTAAAATTATCCAAGAGTGAAAATGAGGCTCCTAGACACTGTGTTGCCTACTTACAGACTAGAATAATACGGGCATGAGAACACCTAGTTTCTCAAAGAAGTAAGAAATATATCAAGGGATCTCACAGCCAGATATAGCACAGGCAGTGTCCGCAACAAGGGCCAAGGTCTGTACCCTGAGGGTCCTGGGAATGGCGTAGTCTGCCAACATTGCTGACATCACCCCAACCCTTGTGGCTCTGCACACGGTCATGGAGCCAACTCTTGACTATTTTACCAAAAGTGGAAGGAGAAGTAGCCTCCGGGGCCACCCCGATTTCTTTCTCACCAACTTCCTTCTGACCTTAAGCAGCTCTCCATATGCCTGCCTTACCACAGTCTTCTAGAATCTTCTGCATCGCTGTGCCTCATGCTTCGCGTGATGCCAGCCTTCTCTGTATGATCTTTTTAACCGGCTCTGTTTGTCATTCTTCATTTTCAGTCCTGCTTTATTTGAAGGCACATTATGTGATGTAAAATATTTGACATCTTTGAGCATGCTCTCTAGCCCTTGTCACATTGAAAAAACATCGGAAAGCCTGATAGAATGGACTTGGCCACATGCCACTGTGGTTTAACCTCACAGTGATTAATTTCTTCTCACTTTTAAAGTGATTGCACTTGCTAAGAGAGGTAATTTAGGTGAAAGCGCTTTACACAGTATAAGGACTATTCAAATCATGGACATTATCGAGGCTATTTTAACAGTAGTGGTAGCGATACTGGTTTACAGAGAGAAGGTCGTCTCTTTATTAAGATTCATACAGATTGGGTAATTCTCGAAAACAGTTAACAGGGAAGCTCAGTGAATATTTTCTGTTAATAAACTATCTAGTTCTATTAAGTAAGTACTAGAAGTGTAATTACTAAAATAAATAACTCTTAATATGAACACTATTTAATAATAGTTGTCCAATGGGGGAGGAGGTGGGGAAAGGAAAACAAAAGGATGAATACAAGGAAGAAAAGGGTAGTGGGGTCATGGGGCATTAATTCACCCAAGGGGAGGGTATTGTTTGTATCTCCACAGGGAAAGTGGGACCAGACTTCAACCCAGTGTCGCAAGGTGTGAATGCAATATCCCGGGGTGGAGTAGGGAACCAGTGGAGAGGTCTGGGAGGCTGGTCCCAGCACCATAAATTAAGTGGATTCCTGCCCCTCCCCCGAAAAGAATTTGTTCCAAAGGACGACATTGACTCTGCAGCTCCGGGAGATGAACATATCTGATCAGAGCACACGGGAGAAGATGAAGGGGCAGGAGGAGAGAGTGGAGCACAGCCTGGCCCACCAGGCCGTGATGATGATGTTCCTGAGTAGAGCAGCTGGCCCCACTATGAGACATGATGTAGAGTGGCTGGCCCCACTATGAGACATGATGCCCCTCAGTGACTAAGGGCGATACAGGGGACAGCACCGGAGACACAGTGTGGGAATTGCACCTGACCTGATCCCACCACACCCAGGCAAATCATTGAGGGAGTTCAGTGGAACAGCAAGGGAATGGAGTGGCAAGGTCCCCAGGGAATGCTGAAAGTGGACTTTGGGGCCAGGGCGTGGTGCCCCAACAGACTGGACTGGAAAACGCTCCTAAGGGCCAGCAAACGATCCCTGAACTAACTACAAGCTTTTCTCTTGTGAACTGTTTTGTTCTGTTCTTTGTCAGTGGTTTGTTTTTGTTGTTTTGTTGTCTGGTTGCATACTGTTGCTTTGTTTTCCTGTCTTGTTTTCGTGCATGTTAGTGTCTCCACAGATCTGTCTGAATAGGACAGGCTGCATGAACTATCTGGAGGAAAAACAATGGGACTGACAGTTCCGGGGGGACTTGGGGTGGGGGGTAGGGGGGGTAAGGAAGTGGTGTTAACAAACCCAGGGACAAGGGAAAAACATGGGACCCCAAATGGTAGAGAAGGGGGAGTGGCAGGCCTGGTGGGAAATGATCAAGGGTAAGGGTGCTTAGAGAAGAGGTATACTCTAGCCCAGGTGGCGACGAAGCATGGTAGTAGGGCAGGAGGAAAGTCAAGGGAGATGGAGGAAAGAGCTAGGAGTCTAAGGGCATTCATGGAGGTCTAGACAAAGACATGTACATGCAAATATATATAGGAGGATGAGGAAATAGATCTATGTGTCTATATTTATAGGTCAAGTATTAAGGTGGCAGAAGGACCTTGGGCAAAAAAAAAATAATAATAGTTGTCAATGTTCTGTAAGCTGAGAGACATTAAATTAAGTCATTCCTGTTCCAAATCTCTTGAGCCTCTTTCCATCTCTCTGTCTCAAGGTCTTTGTCACTGACTGCTGAGATGGCAGCACAGTAAAAGGAGATACGCATACATTCTGGAGTCATTCAGTCCTGGGGTCATAGCCAAGCATGGCCATTTACTAGTTATATGTCTTTGGACACATAGCTTCACCTTGTTGAAGTTCAACTTTCTTAGCTGTAAAATGTGACAGTAATACCTTCCTTATAAAGGCATGTGTTTATGAAGCCCCTGTCAACCGTAAATAAATAACAGAATAATTAAAGCAACAAGTATACATTAGAAGGCTTCAAAAAGTTCATTGAGGGATGAGCTTAAAAGATAATGGGATTTTTTCCATGAGATTTCTAAAGGCTTCTCATTAAACAAAAAGCCTGGGGGTCAAATAATTATTGGGTTGATAGTTTAGTGGGTTAGTAGATAGTGTATAGTAGAGTAGTTAGTAGATAGCTCTGGTCATGGAGACCAGAAGCTCTTTCACAATTTTCATCAGGTAGATTTTCATCCTTAGGCTTGAAGACAGCTGCCAAAATACTAGAGGTGATCACTCCTACAATTACAACTAAGCAGGAAGGTTGCTTTGTCTTCATATATTTCTGTATGTTTAACTTCCTAGTCCATATGGATTCACATACTTGTGCTGTAATTGAGAGGATGCTAAACAAAAATATTGGTTTCTGGCAGTTTTGTCTCTGTCATGGAGGTAAGGCTCTGACCGCAAGGGCAAGTGGGGCTGATTCTTGAATGGAAATACTGCTACAATACACAATACACTTGAGATATATTAGGGATATGCTATCCTTTAGTTCTCAAATTTCCCTTTGCATTAGGCTGGGTTGACTAGAGAAACAAATCCAGCGATACTCATATATTTGTAAGAGAGAGCTTTATATCAAGAAGTAATTTGCATATCAAGCAAACCTCTCAACCCAGTTCAAATCAAGTCCCTAAGTCTGATACTAGTCCATTAGTCTCTCTTCAGACTCACACAGCCACGCACAATGATGTGGAATGCAGGAAGATCACAAGGTAGTGGGTGCAATGTCATGGGGCCCAATGGCAGTGGTCGCATCACAGGGTTCACAGCAATCAGGGGAGGGGGGAGGGAGGAGGGAGGGGAGGGGGTGGGGATCCCCAGGGCCCTCCTTCGCAGGTTGTGGACTGATTGAGAGGTTGAGTACCACCCCTACACTTGTATGTATCTTCAAGTTGACACGAAATTATGCAACCGCCCCACCCTCCAGCCGTTTTACCTCCCTCGGGTGGTTTTTTTCTAGTTTTATTTTTCTATTTCCTTTGTTTCTTCTCTTTCCTTTGTCCTCTCATTCTTCTTCACTTCTTTTCTTTGGATTTCATCCCAAGATAAAGAAAAACCCACTGGAGATTCTGGAATCAACACAAAGTCTTATGTTCTTTATTCTTTCCCCCACCCCGCTTCATTGGGAGCTCTGCAGATGTAGCAATCCGTAGTTCAATTAGATCCAGCATGATTACATCATTGCTGCCACCATCACTTTCTAAATATTTTCTTTTTTCTTACATTCTTTGGTATCCACTCCCATTTATCCCCACCCTCCCGACTCTATCGTCCAAGAACCCTTGTTATTATATTACATATTATTATTGTTGTTATTCCTCCCCCCACCCATAGCTTATACCATACACTGTGTCTGTTCACCTGCCCTTCTGTAGTCATTCCCCTTGAGTGGGTTTATATCATCATTATTGCTATTAGTTCCTTGTGTTAGTCCGGGTAGACTAGAGAAACAAATCCAGCGGGACTCATCTACACTGATATGCATATAAGAAAGAGCTTTATATCAAAGAGTAATCATATATTAAGAAAGCATTCCAGCCCAGTTTCAGATCAAAACTATAAATCCAATATTAGCCCATATGTCTGATCCCAGTCTATAAATTCCTCTTCAGACTCACGCAGCACATGCCATGACACCGAATGCAGAAAGATCACAGACCAGTGAGTGGGATCCAGTGGTGGTGGACGCATCTCAGCGCTGGCATTGGGCTCCCTGCAGCTCCTCCAGCTCCAGGGCTCTGATTCCATCAGTGTAGTTCCATTTGGCTTGTCGACAGGACTGTCTCAAGGGGAGAGTGTGTGTCCTGCACCCAGGGTGGAAGACAGGAGTTCACAGAATCCTCAGAGAAGGCCATGCCCACACTGAAGCCTCATTGGCTATGAGCTGATTGACAAGCTAGACCTCACTCCTTCGCTCAGGTTGACAAAAGATTATGTAGCTGCCAAATTCCCTCTTGCCCACTTTCCCCCACCCTCAGGGAATCACTCTCATTCCAAGTTGTAAAGGGTTTATCTCTCTTGGATTTCATGCATCAAACTATCTTAATTATACAGGTGGACATATGCAGGTCTAACAGGATTAATGAGACAAAACTAAGACCATATTAGGTGAAGGGAATATTAAATAACTAGAGGAAAGTTATGTATTACAACAGTGCTATAAATAGAGTACTATGTATCACTAAAAAGCACTGATCACATGAAACATATCATTTCATGGGAAGAGTTTGAGGAAATTATGGTATGTGAAATCAGCCAATCACAAAAGGACAAGTACAACATAAGTCCCCTAAGGTCAGTATAATCAGCGCAGTAGGTACAAAAGAAAAGCCACTTATCTTGCACTATATGGGTTGAGGTACAGGCAGTTAGGTGGAAGTCAGACCAAACCCAAGGAGATACATGTTAAAGAAGGTACAAAGAAGGGGGAAAAGGGGAAAGGGGGAAAGGGGGAAGGGGGAGGGAGCAAATGGGCGGGGGTTAATATGATGGCATGGGGGGACAGGGCACTAACCCACAGAGGGGGAGAGTATCGGTTATGTCTCCTAGTGGGAGTGTGCATATAGACCTCACCACAGTGCACCAAACCATGAGGGCAACATAACCGCGCAGAGGAATGCATAAAAAGAGGGGACTACAGTGCCGGCCTCAACCTGAGCCAAACTGACCCCCTCCCTAGAAGTATGTGCGACAGAGAACAACACTAAATCTACAGTTGGGGAGAGAAGCTGGCATACCAAGCCTACACAGAAGCGGAAAAAGATAAAGAGATGGTCGGTCTAGGCCCCATAGTGGCACAAGCCTGGAGGATGATGTCCCTGCATGGAGCTGTGAAGACAAAGAAGGCTGACAACAGCTCATGACATGTTGTCCCCTTACTGGAGCATACGGTGACAGAGGACAATACTGGGGACACACAGTGGGGAGGTAGTGTGGTCTGAACACCCTGCTGCAGGGCAAATCAAAAAGGGAACCTAACAGATCAACAACTATAGCACAGAAATGCCACAAAATCCTAAAGGACCTCCAAGTAGACTTCAGGCTATGAGGGGCAGCTTCCGGAATTCCCCCAGGACCAGTGGGGAGATAGTCATAAAAGTCAGTGGACAGACCAGAATTATGTATGCTTTTTCTGTTTTTCTTTTCTTCCTTTTCTTTTTTTATTTAAATACTTTTATTGGGGGCTCATACATCTCTTATCACAATCCATATATTTCTCCAGTGTGTCAAGCATCTTTGCACATATGGCGCCATCATCATTTTCAGAACATTCTCTTCCAACTTGAGCTCTTGATATCAGCTCTCCATTTCTACCCACTCCCTCCCCCCCCACCCTCCCTCAGGAACCCTTGAAAAGTTATAGATTATTTTTTCCATATCTTACACTATCCTCTGTTGCCCCTCACCCACTTTTCCCCATCCCCTGGGAGGGGGTTCTAGGTTGATCCTTGTGATCGGTTGCTCCTTTCTCCCCCCAGCCTCCCCTAATCCTCCTGGTATCTCTACTCTCATTGTTGGCTCTGAGGGGTTTATCTATCCTGGACTCCCTGTATTTCAGGTTCTTATCTGTAGCAGTGTGCATGTTCTGGTTTAATCAGATTTGTAATGTAGAATTGAGGTCAGGATAGTGGGGGGAAGGAAGCATCAAAGAACTAGCGGAAAGTTGTGTGTTTCATTGGTGCTATACTGCACCCTGAGTGGCTCCTCTCTTCCCTGTGACCCCTCTGTGAGGGGATGTCCAATTGTCTACAGATGGGCATTGGGTCTCCACTCCATTCTCCCACCCCCACCATTCACCTTGGGTATTGTTTTATTCTGGGTCTTAGATCCTGATATCTAATCCCATTGACACCTCATGATCACACAGGCTGTTGTGCTTCTTCCATCTGGACTTTGTTGCTTCTGAGCTAGATGGCTTCTTATCTTCAAGCCTTTAAGACCCCAGATGCTATATCTTTTGATAACCAGGCACCATCAGCTTTCTTCACCACACTTGCTTATGCAACCATTTTGTCTTCAGTGATCATGTCGGGAAGGTGAGCATCACAGAATGCCAGATTGTTAGAACGAAGTGTTCTTGTGTTAAGAAAGTACTTGGGTCAAGGCCCAAGGTCCATCTGCAACCTTGATTCTTAAAATATAGATATCATTATATAGTTCTATTTCCCTCTCACTATATTTATTTACATATGCACATGCCTGTATTTAGGCCTCTATGAATCTCCCTTGTCTCCTAGTTATTTCCTCTATTTACTTTTTACTTAGCTCGTGTCTCACCATCATGTTCGGCCTTCATTAGGGTTTAGCAATTCCTTGCTGCTACATTACACTTGATTGAGCCCACTAGGCGTCCTACAACCTTCCTTCCATTGATTTTAGTTCACCTGTTGTTCCCTTGTCCCTGGGTTGGACCCCCTCCCCTTTTTCCTCCCACATCCCCTTCTCCCAATACCCGCCCCCCGCCCCCACCCCCCGAATCATTGGTCCTGTTCTTTTCATCTCCGAATTATTTATCCCATCTATCTTATCTACATAGATAAGCAGAGAAATTAATAAGTGCAAAAACAAGGACAAAGCCAAATGAAACAACAAAGGAAGTCAAAACCAACAAAGCAATAACAACATCAGGAAAAAACAAACACAAAATAACAATCACACACACACACACACACACAAAAGTGCCACTGACCAAAATGGAACAGCCTGTAAATAGTTCAAGGTCTGTTTGTTGGCCTTCACGAGCGTTTTCCAGTTGAGACTGATAGGGTGCCACATTCTGTCTCCAAGTCTATTTTTGCGATTCCCAGGAGGTTTAATCAGTCTGCTCCCCTTGCTGCTCTGCTGTATGCTCTCAGTGCCTCGCCCCAGCATGATGGGGCCAGACTGTGCACTATTCCCACACCATGTCTCCAGTGCTGTACCCCACAGCGTCATGGTTCAATGTGGGGCGCCATGTCCTGTGGTGGGGCCAGCTCTATGGTCCTCGCCATGTGTTGTCTGCTCCGAGCTGGAACATCATCCTTGGGGCTTGGTGGACGAGCATGTCCTCTCCTCCCTCTCCATCCCTTTGCATTTCTCCCATGTGCTCTAATCCGATGCTCCGCAAGCTGTAGCCCCAGTGCTGTCCTCTGAGGTGCATTCTTCTGAGGGTGGGGGTGTCAACATAGTTGGGATTGGGGTCGGCCCTGCAGACCTCTCTATTGGTTCCCTGGTGCATGTCAATATGTTGTACTCAAGTCTTGGCACATCATATTGAAGCCTGGTCTCTCTCTCCCTCTCCTGTGGAGATATAAACTATATCCACTCCTTGGGTGGGTTAGTGGCCTGCTTCCCACCTACCCATGGCTTTTTTCTCTCTCTCTTTCTTTCCCCCTCTTATTTAGTTGGCTGCCGTATGTATCCCTGAATTGGGTTTGGCCCCTCCCATAGTTGCTAGACCTCACCCCAAGAATGTATGTATGTAGTAGCTTTTCCCCTATGCCCCGTTTTCTTGTTGTTGTCGTCGTTGTTGTTTTAAGCTTACCTCAGTGGATTTATGTTGTACTTGTCCTCTTTTGTGCTTGACTTACTTCACTTAGGATTATTTCCTCCAGTTCTTCCCATGCGGAAATGTGCTTCATACATTTATTGCTGCATTTTAGGGACACGTGGTACTCCATTGTATGAATGTACCACAGTGTGGTAGTCACCTAATCTGGTGTCAATTTAAGGTTTAAGAATGTAGGTGTGGAGTCTAGGCTGTCAATATGGAGATAGCCATGAGACTTGTGTGGGCATGACTTTCTTCTGAGAATTCTAGGAAATCTAGGACTTCCTCCTTGCAGCTACTCCAAGGGAGACATTGCAGAAGACAAGCCACATGGCTGCAACAAGACCTCAGAAGCTGGAGAAGCCACAGAGAGACCCCTTTCAGCACTGATATGCTTACAACGCCACTGGATCCAAAGACTTTCTACCCACTGGTTTGTGGTCTTCTGCGTTTGGCATCATTGCATGTGTTTCGTGAGTCTGAAGAGGACTTTATAGATTGATATCAGAAATATGGGCTAATATCAGACTTATGGACTTGATCTGGACTGGTCTGTTGATGGAAATTTGGGTTGTTTCCAATTCCTTGAAATTGTGAACTGTGCCACAATGAACATTGGAGCACAGATGTCTGGCCTTGGTTTGTTTCTTATCTCTTCTGGGTATATGCCCAGTAGGGGTATTGCTGGGTCGTATGGTAGCTCAATCTCCATCTGTTTTGGATATCATCAGATCGATTTTCATAGTGGCTCTACATACATACAGGTCCACCAGCAGTGAACGAGAGTTCCTATCTCACCATAGCCCCTCCAACACTTGTTACTTTCTGATTTTTTGAATTGGACTACCTTTGAGGGCGGTAGGTGGTATCTCCTAGTTGTTTGCATTTGCATTTCTCTTATGGCTAATGATCAGGAACATTTTCTCATGTTTATTGGCCATTCGGATTTCAGATTCTGGGAATCATCTGTTCAGGTCCTTTGCTGACCTCCTCAGTGGGCAGTTAGTTTCTTTCTTATTGTAAGCTTAGAAAGTATTGTAGATTTCAGTAATAAGGCCTTTGTCTAATGTGTCATTGCTAAAGAGGTTTTCCCATTCTGTAGGATCTCTTCTTATTCTCTTGGTGAATTCTTTTGATGTACACAGATGATTTATCCTCAGTATATCCCACTTGTCAATTTGTGACTCCTCTGCATTTATATCCTTCCCTCTTTCTGAGAGTCTAAGTGTTCCCTGTGCCAAGGTTCTCAGGTTTGTCCTAATTTCCTCATTAATTGGCTGGGGATTTTTCTGGAGTTCTGTGATCCACCTTGAGTTTATTCTTGTGCATGGAGTGAGATAAGGGTCCTGCTTCATTTTTCTGCAGATAGATATCCATTTGTTCCAGCTTCACTTATTGAAGAGGGCATCCACTTCCCATTCGATATTTTTTGGGCCCCTTATCAGCAATCAGTTGCCTGTATGCTGATGTTTTTAATTCTGGCTACTCGGCTCTTTTCCATTCGTCTGAATATCTGTCATTGTACCAGTACCACACTGTGTTGCCCACTGTGACCGTATAATACGTGCTAGAGTCTGGGAGAGCAAGCCCTTCCACTTTGCCATTCTTGTTGAGGTGCTCTGTGCTAAATCTTGGCTTCTCCCAGTCCACATGAAGTTGGCTTAAACCCTGCCCCAAGGTGGCAGGTTGGTGTACCCCTTTAGTGCAAGGTCCCACTGGTGCTGGGCGTAATTGCCCTAGTTGACAAGATCACCATAGAGGATAGACTGAAGATTCTTCAGCATTGTGGAGTGGCATTCGTTGCGATCAGTGTCACTCTCCTGCCCCACTTCTGCCCCCATCCCCCTACCCTTTTGGCATCTCTATTCCCACTCCTGTTCCTGGCTTCCATGTGTTGTGAGTTTTTTTCTCTTGCCTATACCTATGTACATGCTCCCATCCAGTCCAGAGTGGGAGGCAGCACTGAGGTAGTGATAGCGGGGGTGAGGGAGTTCCGTATTATATCCAGGAGTTCTATATTTACTCAGCCTTCAGTAGTCTTTTTTTTTCCTCCCAAGGAGGCACTTAATCAGTAACTAGATTGCCATTACCAACACATTTATTTTCAAGAATGACTTACATTGCTTTATTTCGTTCATATTTTTAAATAGCTTCACAGTAGCATAAAACATTCAGGAGCGAGTTCCTTCAAAAACCATCTCAGGTGGATGATCCCTTCAGGACCAGTGGTGATACAAGGAGGGTGGAGAGAGGGTGGGGTGGAAAGGGGGAACCAGTTACAAGGATCTACACGTGACCTCCTCCCTGGGGGATGGACCGTGGAGAAGGGGGTGAAGGGAGATGTCAGACATGGCAAGATATGACAAAATAATAATTTATAAATTATCAAGAGTTCATGAAGGAGGGAGGAGCCGGGAGGAGGTGGAAATGAGGACCTGATGCTAGGGGCTTAAGTGGAGAGCAAATGTTTTGAGAATGATGAGGGGAATGAATGTACAAATGTGCTTTACACAATTGATGTATGTACGGATTGTGATAAGACTTGTATGAGCCCCTAATAAAATGATTAAAAAAGACAGGGCAGACTTGCCCCTGTGAGTTTCAGAGACTGTAACTCTTCCCAGGAGTAGCCCCATCTTTCTCTCAGGGAGCTGGCTGGTGGTTTCTAAGTGCTGACCTTGAAGTTAAGCAGCCCAATGCATAACCACTATGCCACTCAGCATCTTGTCCTTGGATAAAGTGGTGGCTTTTTACATGTGACACAAAAATGACACAAATGGCTGTCAAAACTGATGATCAGAAAGAAGGCACTAGCATGAGAGTGGAAAGACAACCAATAAAAGTGAAGGAAAAATTTTTTTTGAAGAAAATATTTTTAAAGCCTATGTTGTAACTGCTCAAGTTGATTCTGACTTCTAGTGACCCTGTTTGATGGAGGAGAACTATTTATCCCACGGGCTTTCTTGTCCATCATTTTATAAATGCAAGCAGATGGGCGGATTTTTTCCTTTTGCTCTGCTGACTCGCTGCCATCAAGTTAATTAGGACTCAGAATGACCTTTCAGAGCAGAACAGAACGGCTCCCATGGGTTTCTAAGGTTGTAAACCTTATGGAAGCAGAAAACCCCTTTGCTGCCCTCGCCAGCCCCCTTGGAGCAGGGGCTAGTTCAAACTGCTGACCATGTGGTTAGCAGCCCAGTGCCGAATCCACTACGCCACTAGGGTTTCTCTTGGATATTCTGGGAGGGTTCAGTCCTGTAGTTAACAGCCAGATGATGTTTAGCTCTTGAGCCACCCGGGTTCTTTATTTGTCTAAGAAAAGGCACATTGTATCAACAATCTATAAAGATCTTATCATTCACCAATTAAAAGATAACTAACCGGATATTTTAAAATAGTAACAACAAAATAAACAGGGGTTTATACCAAAAATATATACAAATGTTCAATAAATACATGAAGAGATGGTAAACGTTATTAACCATTGTTGTTATTATTAGCTACCATCTAGTCCGTTACAATCCATTGATTATATGGACAACAATGAAACACTGAGGGGTCCTGCACTACCTTCACCATGGCTATGTTTGAACTCACCGTTGCAGCCACTCTGTCAGTTCATCTCCCTGAAGTTCCTTCTCTTTGTCTTCCACCTTCTAGTTGATCTACCGTGCTGTCCTTTTCCAGGGACTGGTCTCTCCTGATGATGTGCAAAGCACAGCATTAAAGATAAAATCTCACCATCCTTGCTTTAAGGGAGAAGCCTTGTCCAAGGCTTACTTGTTTGCTCTTTTGGCAGTCCATGTTACTTTCAATATTCTTTGCCAGCACCATAATTCCAATTAATCAATTCTTCTCTGATCTTCCTTCTTTATGATTCAGGTTTCACATGCCTAGGAGGGAATTGAAAAATACCAAGTCTTGACTTAGGCACACCTGAGTCATCAAAGTGACATTTTTGCTCTTAAACAATTTGAACTGGTCTGGAGAAGTAGATATTCTGAATGCAATACATGGTCGATTTTCATAACGGATGCCTCCATCAGCATTGATTGTGGGTCCAAGTAAAATAAAATCCTCAACAATGTTTACTGTTTATCCACTTATCATAATGTCCGTTGGTCCATCTCTGAGGATTTTCGTTTTGGTCACATGGAGGTGTAATCCATACTGAAGACTGGAGTCTTTGATCTTCCTCAATAAGTGCTTCAAATACTCATTCATGAAAGATTAAGCAAGACTGGCATCTGTATTGAAGGTTGCTAATGGGCCTTCTTTCAATCTTGATGTCATGTTCTTCTTCATATAGTCCAGCTGTTTAGATTATTGGCTCTGCATGGAAATTGAGTACAGTGTGACAAATATAGAAACCATTAAGGATGGCACACGGATGGGCAGTGTTTTGTTCTGCTTTTCACAGGGTCACGATGGGTAGGAATTGACTGGATAGCATCTAACAACATCAATGACAAACTGACCACTGGGGGGTGGGGGCAGGGGAGGAAAGGCCAAGCTAAACTAACTGCCACAGAATTCACTTGGACTCATAAGGTGTCTAACCTCAGTCAACAAGTTGATGCCAATTCATAGCGACCCTATAGGACAGGGTAGAAATGCCCTTGTGAGTTTCCAAGACTGTACATGTTTACTGAAGTAGAAAGTCTCATCTTTTTCTGGTGGAACACTGGACATTGAGAATCGCAGCCCTATACTGACCTATTTTCTATAGCAATAGACACTGTAGAAAGTTCTGGTGGCATAATGGTTAAATGTAGGACTGCTAAACTCCAGATCAACAGGTGGAAACCACAGCCAGGCTGTGGGAGAGTTTCCCATAAAGAGTTACTATCTCTGAAACTCACAGGGAAACAACATTTCCTGTCCTACAAGGAAACAATGTAGTTGCAAGGGGTTGATGGGAGAGCAAGTAGGGAATGTCTGCTAATGCTCACAGATTTGTTTGTTTTATTTTGCTTGAAGTGAGGGGAAGGAGAGATCATGAAAATGTCCTAAAGATTGTAAGGGTGATGATAGCACATATTTATTTACTTGTTCTTAACAATCATTTTATTGGGGGCACTTACAGTTCTTCTCACAGTCCATACATATATCCATTGTGTTGAGCCCATTTGTACCTATGTTGCCATCATCATTTTCAAAACCTTTTTCTTTCAGCTTGAGCCCTTGGTATCAGCTCATTTGTCCCCCTCTCCCCCACCCCCACCTCATGAACCCTTGATAATTTGTATATTTCGCTTTCATGTTTACACCAACCACCATCTCCTGTCACCCACTTTCCTGTTGTCCTTCCCCCTGTGAGGGGGTTATATATTGATCATTGTGATCGGATCCCCTTTTGTCCCCCTACCTTCCCTTTACCCTCCGGTATCACTACTCTCATTATTGGTCCTGAGGGGTTTATCTGTCCTAGATTCCCTGCGTTTCCAACTCTTATCTTCACCAGTATACATGCTCTGGTCTAGCCAGATATGTAACGTAGAATTAGGGTCATGATAGTGAAGGGAGGAATCATTGAAGAACTAGAGGAAAGTTGTATGTGTCATTGGTGCTATACTGCACCCTTACTGGCTCATCTCTTCCTGTGACCCTTCTGTAAGGGGATGTCCAGTTGTCTACAGATGGGCTTTAGGTCTCCACTCCACCTCATTCACATTGATATGATTTTCTGTTATGGGTCTTTGATGCCTGATCCCATTGAAACTTCATGCTCGCACATGCTGGTGTGCTTCTTCCATGTGGATTTTGTTGCTTCTCAGCTAGATGGCTACTTGTTTATCTTCAAACCTTTAAGACCCCAGATGCTATCTTTTGATAGCTGGGCATCATCAGCTTTCTTCACCACATTAGCTTATGCACCCAGTTGTTTCCAGCAATCGTGTCAGGGAAGGTGAGAATGACAGAATGCCAGGTTATTAGAACAAAATGTTCTTATGTTAAAAAAAAAATGTTTTTACATTGAGGGAGGACTTGAGTGGAGGCCCAATGTCCATCTGTTACCTTAATACTTAACATAAATATATGTACATGGATCTATTTCCCTATTTTTATATACAATATATTTACATATGTACATGACTTTATTTAGCTCTCTATAAATGTCCTTTACCTCCTAGTCTTTCCTCTATTTCCTTTTGCTTTCCTCTTGTCCCACTATTATATTTGGCCTTTATTCAAGTTTCAGTAGTTCCTCTCGGCTACATTGTCCTTGATCAAGCTCCACCAGGCATCCTACACAATTCTTCATCATTGATTTAAAATCAATTGTTGTTCCCTTGTCCCTAGGTTTGTTGACACCCCTCTTTCTTTCTCCCGCCTTACCCTTTCCCGTGTCCCCCTGGAACTGTTGATTCTGTTGTTTTCTCCTCCAGATGTTTACCTATATATCTTAACTAGATAGACATGCAGAGACAATAAAAAGCACAAAAAAAAACCATGACAAAGCAAAATAAAACAATGACACACACTATAAAGCCTGTAAATAGTTCCAGGTCTGTTTGTTGACCTTTAGGTGTGTTTTCCGGTCGAGTCTGATGGGGAAGACTTATGTTTATGAATATACCAGCAACCACTGGGTTTTAGCATTTTGAAGGGTGAATCTTATGGTATGTGAAATAAATGTACCTTAATAAAACTGTTACTTTATATAAAAAAATAGACCATAAATTCAACATAGAGAACTATGTAAAAACTTGCTCTACTTAACAGTTGTGTGTATTTTAACTTTCAGACACAGTACACTTTTGCTACTATAAAGGGGTTACTCCAACCCCTTTTTGGCCATGAAATTATCTCAAAATGATATTAAAATAAATATTTATGCAATCTCTTACTCCTGTTGTCTTAAAGTAACCACACCAATCAAATGAGTCCATTGATGACAAATAACATGTGCAAAATGACTGAAATATGTTAACTTTTGCAAAAGAGAGCAACTAATATATTTGATCAAACCACAATTCTATTAAACTTATAGGTATATGTTTACTAACCGAATTACGTAACTTCATATATAGAGTTGCAGAGTCTCTACATTTCAAAATGAACACAAATTTCTTTGCCAAGTGGTAAAGAACATAACAACAATAGTACCAGCAACAACAATAAAAATAGTTTTTGTTTCCATTACAGATTATATTTCTTTCTTCCCTTGAAAATAATGTAGTCAAAGTGGCTTTTTTGTTTGTCAAAAAATAAAAATGAGCTTGTAGATTTTTGTAGAGCTGGAAGGCAGTCACAGGCAGTTTATTGAAAATACTATAAGAACTGAAGTTCATCCGGTAGTGATGATGTGTATGTCAGCCGCCTGGGAAGTGTGGGGTGGTGCGAGGTCTCCTTTGATAATGTCCTTGGAAAGGAGTAGAAGATGCCATGCCAATGCTCCAAGGGTAATCATGTTTGTGCCAAGTAGATCATGTTCGGAGTTTTTAAAAGAGATAAATAAAGCATTTCATTTTTATTCTATTTTCTAGCCATTTATTGACATATGATTCACATATCATATATTTTAATGTTTAAGTATGTTAAAGAAAAACTGTACATTGATCATTAGAGCATTTTCTTTCTTCTTGTGTTCATTATTATTAGCTCCTAATTCCCCTCAATCTCCTTTGCCATAAACCTAAGACTATTGATCCAGTTGCTCTCTATAGATTTACCTATCCTAAGTTTCATATAATGAAAGTCACTTAAGATAAAACAAAACAACAACAAAGTAGCAACCACAACAGAATCAAACACAGAAGAAACTCAATCCCAAGGATAGAATAGAAACTAGAAAAAATTTAAATATACTACTTGTTTATCTTTTAATGTTGTACTAATTAATATTCATTTTAATTTACTTTAATATTGGAAACTATTGAAAGGAAGAACAAGGGGTAGAATGTTAAATCATGTGAGTTTAGGATAGCTTTTTATACGAAAGAACATGGATTTTTTATTTGTAAACAGGATTGGAGATAAGGCAAAACTTTTGATAACATTTATTCATTAAAGGAAAACTATGCCTGCTGGACAGAAACATTTCATTAAAAAGCAAAGAGACTATGAAAATATCAAATATATCTAGTCTTCCACTCTAAATTATTGGGCACCCTCCAAGTACACTATTAGAACCCAAATCCAATGATTTCCAAATCCACAACGTTTGAGATTCGAGTCATCTGCTTCTTTTCACACGGGGGTGTTTCAGACAAGTCCAGAGGAGTAGTTCATTTCCTTCAATCTGCTACCGTTGTTTTCAAGATGAAGTTCAATCCACTCAGTGGTGTTTCTGTTAGGTAGCTTAGCCTAGGGAATTGGGAAGTCCATTTATGCATGCCCAGGAGAGCCAGCAAAGGACAAAAGCTGGATTTTCCTGCCGGTCGGCTTAGATGGGCGTTACACCTGGAGCAGCCCACCTGGGCCGGGTGATTGCAATTCAGCCAATGGGATTGACCTGGGGTCGTTCACCACACCTCCCCCGGGAACCCTTAAAAGGCAGGGACCGGAAGGGAGAGGGGCTCTTGGTCTTGTCTTGCTTGGGCGGTCTGGTGGTCTTCGTGGGAGGAGAGACATCCTTGCATGACCCGGAGCAGTCTCTGCCAGGCCGCATGGTCAAAGGAATCCTATGGGTGCTGCGTAAAACCTGATGCTTCTTTGAACTTTCATTAAATTCACTTGGATCACGAGCCCGGCTTCAGCATGAAATCTTTTCTCGCGTGGAGCCAAGGACCGAGGCTGAGATTTAGGCCGGAGAGAGAAACCTAACATTTCCAAGTTGAATCCTTCTCATGTGGCCTATGAAAAATGTTTTCATTGGAAGACAAAGTCTAACGTCCTGGTTGTTTATCGTAGGTGGCTTGTGCCTGGTGAGGAACACACTACGGGCCGTAATCTCCCACTGGAGGTCTACATAAGTAATGATGAGCATTGTTTTCCTGACAACGGAATGCCCTTTCTGCTTCGCTCACCACTCATCTTCTCGGAGACAGCCGCATCTCCCCATGCCAACCTCTGAGATTGTATTTTCATCAAGGCTCATGAGCTCCCGGCCTTCTAGGACTCGCTATTGATGTGGGGTGAATAGTATAATAGGGCAGGGACTGATTGGTTTTCTCTCTCTATCCCCCCACCACCATGAAAAACTGACCCCAGCTGAGGTGAGGTTGCCTCTGAAAAAAGAAAGAAAAGAAAAAGTTTGTAAATGGTACAAATGCTTGATAAGCATTAGGCAGGCCCACCACTTCATTGTTTGGCAGATGACGTCGAAGATTATCTGAATGAGACCAAGTGCTGCCCTTTGTCTTGGTGTTTTTCCTTTCAGTAGTGGTCGGATATGGTATTATCCTTCCGTGATTGATTAACTTCATTCAGTAGAGTGTTTTCCAGGTCCATCCACGTCATGAGGGGCTTCAGGATCTCAACACTGTTTGCTTGAATTTTTTAGGGATGCATAGTATTCCATTGTACGTATGTACCAGAGCTTCTCCAAGGGCAGTAAATTCTTTAATGTGGCTCTTCTAGTTAAGTCTCTAACTTCCACCAAATGACCTTTCCTTGCATGGGTCTGGGAAGAAGGTGGGGGAAGACATGATAGGATTCACTTGTGAGTCATCTTGAACAGGATTCCCTGGGGTAGCATCCTGCTATATCTAAATTGAGCCCTCTGAGAAGCAAGGGGTGGGAGCAGGATCTCACTACCTACACGTCCTTTGGACGTGAAATCTCAGCACAGTGAACCTTCTGGATCTAGAGGACATCAGAAGATCAGCAGCAGAACCAGAAGCCAGAGCATGGAGCAAAGTGATAGACTTCCCAACCCACAGATTCAGTTAGGATGCGTGCTTTGGTGCAGGAGGCTGCATTGAGAAATGGGATGCCTCTGGGCTCTTCATTGGGGAAATTGAACTTGCTGACCCTTGGAAGTGGAGCTGAGTGCCTTTGGGCTGAAGTTTTTAGAGTAGGGTGCCTGTGGACACAGAACTGGGTTTGCTGACCCATGGAACTTGCGCTGAATGCCTTCCGGTTGAGGCTTTTGCAGAGTGGTATGCCCTTTAGCCATTTATTAGCAGACCTGAAACTTTGTAACATATCCTGGTAAACAACTAACCTGAGCATTTCTCATTGTCATGAAAACTTTTTTACATTCTTAATAAACACTTTAATGATGAATTTTGTTTGTGAGTTTCTTTGTAGCCATCACAATGAATATTAGAAACCAGAGATATCAAGTAGAGAAATACAAACTGAAGAAGTAAAATAGAGAATACTAATTAAGTCTATCCAGTTTCTTTATCCACTCTACTATTGGCCATCTTATGTTCTTTTTAAATCATTTTATTAGCGGCTCATCCAACTCTTTTCACAATCCATACATACATACATCATTTGTGTCCAGCACATTCGTACGTATATTGCCATCATCATTCTCAAAACACCTGCTTTCTACTTGAACCCTTCGTATCAGCTCCTCATTTTCCCCCTCCCTCCCCACTCCCCCTGCCCCCTCCCCCTTGATAATTTATAAATAATTATTATTTTATAATATCTTATACCATCCGACGTCTCCCTCACCCAGTTCTCCACTGTCTGTCCTCCAGGGAGGAGGTTATATGCAGACCTTGTCATCTGTTCCCCCTTTCTCCCTCACCCTCCCTCCACCCTCCAGATATCGTTATTCTTACCATTGATCCTGGGGGGTTCATCTGTCCTGGATTCCCTGTATTTCCAGTTCCTATCTGTGCCAGTGTACATGCTCTGGTCCAGCCGGATATGTAAGGTAGAATTAGGATCAGGATAGTGGGGGAGGGGGGGAGGAAGCATTTAAGAACTAAAGGAGAATTGTGTTTCATCACTGCTACACTGCACTCTGACTGGCTCGTCACCTCCCCACTGCCCTTCTGCAAGGGATGTCCAATTTCCCCCGAGATGGGCCTTGAGTCCCGACTCTGCACTACCCCTCATTCACAATGCTATGATTTGGGGTCGGGGGGGGGGGTCTTTGATACCTAATACCTGATCCCTTCAATGCCTTGTCATCTTACAGGCTGGTGTGCATTTTCCATGTGGGCTTTGTTGCTTCTCAGTTAGATGGTCCCTTGTTTATCTTCCAGCCTGTGGGACCCCAGATTCTATATATTTTGACAACACAGCACCATCAGCTTTCTTCACTGCATTTGCCTATGCACCCGCTTTTTCCATGTGGGCTTTGTTGTTTCTTAGCTGGATGGCCACCAGATTGTCTTCAAGCCTTTAAGACCTCAGATGCTATATCATTTGATAGCTGGGCACCATCAGCTTTCTTCACAACTTTTGCTTATGCACCCACTTTGTTCTCAGCAATAGAGTTGGGACAGGCCAGTGTGTGTCTTCCATGTGGGTTTTGTTGTCTCTCAGCTAGATGACTGCTTGTTTATCTTCAGGTCTTTAAGACTTCAAGTGCTATATCTTTTGGTAGGCAGGCATCATCAGCTTTCTTCCCCACATTTGCCTGGGCACCCATTGTCATCAGCGATTGTGCCAGGCAGGTGAGCATCTCAGACTGCAGAATTGTTTGAACAAAGTGTTCTTGTGTTGAGTACTTGAGCAGGGGCCCACTGTCCATCTGTTTCCTTAATACTAAAACTATAAATATATGTACATAGATCTATTTCCCCCCTGTCATATATAAATATATTTACATCTTTATATGCCTATATTTAAATCTCTATGACTATCCTTTGCCTCCTAGTTCTTTCCTCTGCTTCTTTGTACTTTCCTCTTGTCCCACTATCATGTTCTGCCTTCATTTTGGGTTTTAGGAATTCCTCTCAGTTACATTGCCCTTGATCCAGCCCTGCCAGACCTTCCACACTCTCCTTGACACTGATTTTGGATCCCTTGTTATTCCCTTGTCCCTGGGCTTGTTAACACCCTCTTCCTCTCCCCCCCCCCCGCCTCCCCTACCCCCCATGTCGCCCTGGAACTGTCATCCCATTGTTTTCTCTTCCGGCTTGTTTATTCCACAGGTAGACATGATACGTACTATCACAAGACTGAGTACTAAGAAGGAACAACAGAAAGTAAAACAATAGCTACAACAACAACACACATGCGCAGATGCATGCACACATAAACGTATGAATTGTTTAGGGTCTGTTTGTTTTCCTTCACAGGTGCTTTCCATTCAAGCCCGATAGGGTGCCATGCCCTGACACCGCCTCTATCCCTGGGGACTTCATTGCTCTGCTTCCCCCACTACACTGCTGCATGCAGCAGTTGTGAGCTCATGGTGGGCACAATTCCCTCTGTGTGTCTCTAGTGTTGTCCCCAATGGTGCTATGGGTCAATGAGAAACACTGTATCCCATGGTGGGGCCGGCCCTGTGGTCATCTCTGTGCATTGCTTTTCTGAGCAGAAAAATTGTCCTCAGGGCTTGGTGAGCCAGGATGTGTGTCACTCTTTCTTTTTTTTTTTCCCCTATGCTCCCTCTTTGGCTCCTGTGTGCTCTGACCAGACCAGTCCTCTTCCGCTCTTCTTGAGCTGTGGCGTCAGTGCTGTCCTCTGAAGTGAAGTCTTCTTGGGGGGAAGGTGGTGCTGTCCACTTAGCTGGTAATGTGGCTGGCCCCTCGGGCCTCTCTATCGGTTCCCTGCTTCATGTCAATGCATTACGTTCTTGTCTTGGAGCTCTGGGCTGAAGTCTTGTCCCTCTTTCCCTGTGGAGACACAATCAACACCCTCCCCCTGTGTGGGTTAGTGCCCTGTTCCTCCTGACTACCCATACCTTTTTCCATCCTCCCTTTTAATATGTTACCATATGTATCCCATATGTATCCCTGAGTTTAGTCTGGCCCCTGCCATATTACCTGGGCCTCACTCCAGGGACATACGTATACAGCATCTTCTTCCCTATGCCCCTTTTGAATTTTTTTTCCAGCTTACCTCAGCAGACTCATGTAGTACTTGTCATTTTGTGCTTGGCTTACTTCACTTAGCATAATTTCCTCCAGTTCTTCCCATGTGGCGATGTGCTTCATGCGTTCATCATTGCTTTTTTTAATAACATTTTATTTGAGGCTCATACAACTCTTATCACAATCCATATATATGCATACATCAATTGTATAAAGCACATCCTTACCTTCTTTGCCCTAATCATTTTCAAAGCATTTGCTCTCCACTTAAGCCCTTTGCATCAGGTCCTCTTTTCCCCCCTCCCTCTCGCCTCCCCCCTCCCTCATGAGTCCTTGATAATTTATAAATTATTATTTTGTCATATCTTGCCCTACCTGGCGTCTCCCTTCACCCCCTTTTCTGTTTTCCGTCCCCCAGGGAGGAGGTCACATGTAGATCCTTGTAATTGGTTCCACCTTTCCAACCCACTCACCCTCTACTTTCCCAGTATCGCCCCTCACACCCCTGGTCCTGAAGGTATCATCCATCCTGGATTCCCTGCTTTTTAGGGATGCATAATACTCCTTTGTATGTCTGTACCAGAGTTTTTTCATCCATTTGTCTGTTGATAGGAATTTGGGCTCTTTCCAACTCCTTGCAATTGTGAACTGTGCCGAGATGAACATTGGTGCACAGATGTGTGGCCGTGGTTTGTTTTTTACCTCAGTAGGGAGATTGCTGGATTATAAGGTAGCCCACTTTCCAAGTGTTTTAGATATCGCCAAATCAATTTCCATAATGGTTGTACATACTTACAGGTCCACCAGCAGTGGACAAGAGTTCCTATCTCTCCGCATCCCCTCCAACACTAGTTACTTTCTGATTTCTTGAATTGGGCTATCTTTGAGAGTGTTTTTTTCATTAATATTTTAAAACTCTTTCTTATAACATAATCTAATTTTATGCACCTCTTTCATTGTTAAGTATTACCTATATGAAATAATAAACTACCTTATTTAAGTATTACCTATATGAAATTTAAAAAACTACCTTTCAGTATACTTTTTATACCAAAAATTGGTCATTAGGGCACCAAACCAGTTGTTAAATTAGTTGAATCCAACCACTGGACTCAAATCTGGCTGAATCGTGTTTATTTTGGGGTAGTGTTGATATAAAAAAAACACAGAACTTTGGTCCTAGTTGTTACCTTTATTATCTGATCCTGTTAGTATCTATTTTTTATTTTTCATTCACCTCCCTCAAATGCTAAACAGCTTTTCAGCTGACAGCTTGTCTACCGATGCATCTGTGATTTCTCCAGTAAGATCAATCACCTAAAGATATTTGCCATATGATTTTATCATTCTGACAATTTTTAGCCTCAGTGTATAGAACAATTCAGGTGTCAAACTGGAATTTCTTCAGTCAGTATTCTTTAGTAATGTTTCTGGAAAACCATCTAATTTCCCAAGAGTTGTGACCATATTAGTTATACATGTCAGACTAAGTCATGCCTGGTTTTCTAAAATAAAAATCAAGAGCTATAATAATCCCCAAGACAAACATACTTCAACACCAAAAAAGTTTTCTGGGGACTTGGTAAAAACTCATTTGTATCAAAAAGTAGGCAATGCTATATGCTATTAAATTTGTTCATTTTTAATCAATGAAAGAAAATGTGTGTGTTTATGGGGGGGGTGTTTGTTTCTATGCGGAAAACTATCCCAAGTAATAAATATTAAGTTAAGATGCATAATTATTCTGACAAAATATTGGCATTTTATTTTAAATTAATAAACAAAAAGAGTAGCCATGTTTTTTGGAGTCATGGTGACCCAGATGTTTAAACGTCTCCCCAAGGATGTCAATGGCAGATTATAAGGTTTATTTTGGACGCGAAAACAGAATCAAAGACCCAATTAACGAAGTTTTAGAAGCAGGCTTTATTGAGAGGCTTGCGGGCGGGTTCAGCAACTCAGGGTATTGAGCTATTGAAGCCACCCCATGGGAAATTTTTGTTCTTTTTTTATACCCCCTGTTGGTAGGCACAGCTGGGGAAGGAGTGCTTACAAAAGGGTTCCAAAAAGGGGAAATAGTCGTTCAACTTTTTCTGGGAATCGGGTAGGAGTTGAGCAAGCAAGCTGAGCAAGCATCCTTTCAGTGAGAACATGCACTTTTTGACATTTGTGGTTTACCGAAGGGAAGGGAAAGGCCAGTGAGGGGTAAATTTCAAGAACTAAAATGGAAGTGCCTGATTCAAAATGGAGTTACTTGTGCCAAGGCCAGGCATTCCACACTCCTCCTTATAGGGAAAAGGGACGATGTTATTCTTTTCTGTAAGTGCTTCCTGCTGGTAGAGCATGAAGAGCAGGAGAGTGGGGGTTTTCAGGCAGAGTACTGTGAGTCTGGGCCCGGCATGGGATGGGGGGATTCGTATCGAGGTTCCCGGAGAGATTCATATTGAGGTTCCCGGAGAAATTCATGTTGAGGTTCATATAGTTGTAACATCATTTGGTGAACTGCAGCTTGGGTGCTGTCGCGGAGCCGGCTTTGCAGGAGCTGGATAAGACAAGAGGAGATTAAAAGCAAAATTAGAACTAAAATTATGGGTCCTAATATGGGGGCTAAGAAGGAGTAAAGAGAAATATTCCACCCTGAAGAAGTCCCATCTGTATTTGGTCTGGTGCTTTGTAGCTCACAGCTTAGTTTATTGAGGGTCTGGATAGTGGTTTCCACACTGACTTTTTCCAAAGTAGATTATCAGGGTTTTCTTCCAAGGCACCTCCAGGTGGGCTCAAATTTCCAACCTTTTGGTCAGCAGCTGAGTGTGTAAATGATTCATAACACCTGGGGTATTACAGTCAGTTAATAAATATTAATCTGCTCCTTTACCTGATCTCTTTTTCTTTCCTCTTTTTGTTGTAAGTGAAAAATGGATATTTTAAAATAATATTTTTGAGCCTACCTTGAAAATATGAAGTTAACAGTATTAATATCATACATTTTTATGGCAGTAGATAAAAAGGCAGTACATATGTTATCTTCACCCAATTAGCTATCGACACAGAGATTCAGAGTTCTTTGATGTTCCATACAAAGTCAGTCTGCTAGGAAGTAGCAGAGCCAGTCTAAGACACACTTCTCCAAATGTCTAAGATTCAATATTTTGTATCACCTTGACTTCTCCCAATATGCATGAAATAGGATAAACAGAAGCCTCTATGCAATCATTTAAAAGTTGAATCCTTAAAAATTACCCAAATGCAGATTCCTGGGCATTTCATGTCAATAAATCAAGATGAAGCCCAAGAAACTGCATTTGTTCAAAGCCCCAAACTACAATCATTCCTGTATGGTAATTCTATCTTAACCTTATGAGGGCAATTATGAGAGTCATTAAATGAGAAACTCTGAGGAGTAAGGTAAGGGGCAGATGCAGAACTAGAGTGAGAAGAATAATTTAATTGCCAATATCACACTTTGGATGCAAATTCATCTCTCCAAATTCTACTTTCTGAAAAATAAAAATTACTTGTGGGAAACAGAGAGATTTCTCCCACGTTGTCTCCCCAAAATATATGCCAAACTTAGCTGCTTGCTACATGTGGCAAATGACTATACACTTGGAGGTGAACAAAAGTAGGTCAGGGGTTATTCTCACTAGGCCAGTTATCAGCCATCTGTGTAGTCTGTCCCACCCTAAGTAGGGCCAACTCCATTCTGATAAGGATAATAGTAGATTGCTTCCCTGAGGGCGAGACCAGGGAGGTCAAGGCCACTCAAGAGTGACCAAGGTTAGGGTGCCATCATGAATCTAGGGTCCGCCCTTCTTGTCACATGTAAACCCTTACTCCCTCCCCTTCCTACTGCATGCACATCCCTAGCTCTTCCCCTTCCTGTCATGCTTATGCCTACTGTACATCCCCTTCCTATGATGTTCATGCCTATTATACAGCCCCTTCCTATGACTATGCCATGTGTGGTTACCTGTAATCACATGCCTTAGTAGCTATAAACCTTGGTTAGCAATAAATTGGTCCGCCTCGCCTTGCTCTCCAGCCTTCTCTGCCATGCTGTGCATGGAGCTGACTGTTGAGATCATGGCCGTCCAGGAGGTGAGCATGCTACCATGAAATGTGTCTGACTTCTTTATTTGACTCTCTCTCCCATTCCTCTATGACTTTATTATACTCTTTATATATCTTAACCATACAATTGCGTCTATTGAACTTGCGATTAGTTGTGGGGGGCTGGCCTTTACCCGACAATTACTCTCTTTTAATATTCCAAATTAATCTGGTAATGTGAAAGAAGGTTTCTTCACAGCATTCTCTATCACTACAAAAATCCTAAAATTTGGAAGAAAGTTCTGGTATATGTTAGTCTTTGATTCTCCTCGACCTTGTTCTTGAAGGAAACTGACGGTGAAAAAGACCAAAATGGAAATTTTCCAATCGGATTACCAGCATAAGTTTAACTGCTCTGAAAAAGTATCCATTTGTCAGGGTAGTCAGCCCCTAACAAATCATCACGGTTCCGGTGGGCACAATTGTATAGATATTATATAGAAAGATTTTAGTAAAGTTATAGCGAATAAGAGAGATAGGAGAGAGAGTAAAATGAAGGAGTCAGACACATTTCATAGTAGCATGTTCACCTCAGCCCCACTTTTTGGGGATGCAGAAGGTGGGAAGGGCCAGAGATAGGGAAGAAAGGGAGTGTGGGAAGGAGAACTGGAGGAAAGGGGACAGGCCTGGAAAAGGGACAGGCCTGGAAAAGGGACAGGGCTGGAGAGGGCGTTTTTATAGTTTGGGGGCTTTTATGGGTACCCATTAGTCATGCATAGTCAGGAGTTACATACGTCACAAGGTGGGTGGTGATCTCAATGAAGTCCCTGAGCTTACAGGTGAGGAAAACTAATATCTGCATTGGGGGAAGGCGTGAGGGGGGATGGGCATCTCCACTGGAGGAGATAATCAGGGAGTGTCTGTTTCTACTGGGAGACAGAATTGTCATATGCTCCCTTTAAGGCAGCAAAGCTGTTTGGGGAGAATCTGTGGGAATGACATTGGTTCATCTCCCACATCCATTTCTACAATTTCCCCCCAAACTATCCATATTCTTAATATTTACTTTCATTCTTCCTTTGGAAGATTTCTTTCTACCTTCAATTTATTTCTACCTCTAGTAGTTTTCTACTTCACCTATAAACAATGAATCATCTTTGAAATTTAACTCTAATGCGTATTCTGATTAGATCCAGAGTAAACTTAGAGTCCTATTCAATGCTGTAACCACCTTTTATAAACACGGAGATGTAACCAGGAGGAGCAATGGTTTCAAATCTTTCCACTCCTTGGCTCTTGTCCTGTTAGGTGTCTGGAGTGGGTTATACCTTGATTCTTTGCTTCGCACACTGACAGAAATCACGCTGAAGCGTGTTTTATAATCCAAGTGAGTGTGTATGAAGGAAAGGAAAATTTTCAGCTTTCACTGTCTCTAAAAGGTACACGCTATTTCTGAAAAACACGTCAAGCTGCGTGGAAGCCAAGCTAGGGTTTACAACTGGGCACAGAAAATCAGGTGGAAAAGTACATCCACAAGTGGGGAACTGGGAAATCCCCAGAGTCCCAGCTAAAGGCCCTCCTGACAGTGTGCCCCTGAGTGAAAGCAGAGCAAAAAGAGATGGGCAGCTGGCTGAGAAGACATGTCAAGATAACTAGCAGGTGGTGGAAGGCATGGTTGAAGGTATTAGTTGACTTCATAGTGATGTCATGGCCTAGGTGGAGGCTGTTTTAGGTTTCACCTGTGTTCGGGGGTCCTAGTCTGTGAATGTTCTGTTTGGGTTTCTCATGGGTGTCCCATCTCTCTCCAACCCCTGTATGTGGCCCTGCCAGGTGATTTCTGCTAAAACACAGGCATTTGGGGGAGACAATCCCCACTTGCCCCTAAATCTAGGTACCTTTCAGTCCTACTCACAAGAAAGATTTCAGGTACAGGACAAAATTCAGACAAGAGGCACAGAAAAGGGTTTGAACAGAAAGGATGAGTTTATTGAAGGGAACGGCAAAGGGCCCTTAGCTAGTCTAGTAGGCCTAGAATAACATAATCCTAGAACTTATATTGGCTAAGGCGAATTTCCTACCAAGGGCTGGCTTTCTGGTGGATCCTCATCTGCTGCCTGGTCCTCTGTAGATTGTTTCTCCTGTCAGGGATTTGCATCCCAGCACTCCTGACTTCTAACTGTGTGCTTATCTCAGATCCCAAACCGTTCAGTTATTGTCATTTTCTGGGGAGTTTGGATATCGGGTCTTACTCCACCAGCTTTTTCATTATCTCTGGTTTCTTCTCTCGATAGGGAAATGTGCCCTCCCTATCTGCCCTTCACTTTTCACAATACCGGAGAGATCTGCGAGGGTGCCTGTCTCAACCTCCTTTGTCTTTAAACCTCCTGCCAGGTTTTCTCAACTTACCACCTCTTCTGATCTTACCATTTTCTGATTAGCTAATAGAAATATCCCTGAAATCTGCTGTAGTCATCTGACTTATTTTTACTCAGAAACAATAAGTTGCTCAGCTGATTTTCTGTTTTTACAAATCATTTTACTGGGGTCTCTTACAACTCTTATAACAATCCATCCATCCATCCATTGTGTCAAGCACATTTGTACATATGTTGCCATCATCATTTTGAAAACATTGTCTTTCTACTGGAGCCCTTGGTATCAACTCCTTTTTCTTCCCTCCCACCTCCAATCTCCCACCCTCATGAACCTTGATAAATTATAAAGTATTATTATTTTCATATCTGACATCATCCGGTCTCGCTTCACCCATGCTTCTGTTGTTCATCACCCCCCTCTCCAGGGGGGGTTGTTATACATCTATCATTATAATTGGTTCCCAGTTTCTCCCCTTTCTGCCTTCACCTTCCCCCTGCCCATAATCGTATTGCTACTCCCATTATTGTTCCTGAGGGAGTTATCTGTCCTGCCTTCCATGGGTCCAGAGCTGTTATCTGTACCAGTGTACATGCTCCGGTCTAGTAGCATTTTTAATGTAGAACTGGGGTCATGATAGAGGGGGGAGGAAGCATTAAAGATGTATAGGAATATTGTGTTTAATTGGTGCTATACTGCACCCTGGCTGGCTCATCACTTCTCTGTGACCCTTCTGTGAGGGGATGTCAAATTGTTCATAGATGAACTTTGGATTTCTGCTTCAACTCCGCTCTTTCTCAATAATACGGTTTTCTTTTGCTTTGCGTCACCTGATGCCTGTTACCTGATCCAGTTGATACCTCATGATCACATAGGCTGGTGTGCTTCTTCCATGTGGGCTTGTTGCTTCTCTGCTAGATGGCCGCTTGCTGAACTTCAGGCCATTAAGGCCCCAGACACTATATCTTCTATAGTTGGACACCATCAGCTTTCTTCACCGTATTTGCTTAGGCACCCATTTTTGTTTCATGCACCCATTTTCATTTCAATAGAGAGGATGAGCATCACAGAATGCCAGGTTATTAGAATAAAGTATTCTTGCATTGAGGGAGGGCTTGAGTGGACACCTGCTACCTTGATACTTAACCTACAAATATATGTACATAGACCTATGTCCCTATCATAATATATTTATGTCAATACATGACTATATATACCTATATACTAAAAATGCATATATACATGCCTATATATCTCTATAAATATCTTTTGCCTCCTAGTTTTTTTCATCTATTTCCCTTTCTGTTCCTCCTGTCCCACCTTCATTCTGCTCTCAGTAATCCCACTTGGCAACATTGCACTTGATCAAACCCCACCAGGCATTCCATACCCTCCTCCCAATCGATTTTAATTATTTTGTTGTTTCCTTGCCCCTGGGCTTGCTGGCTCCCCCATCCCTTTCCTCCACCTACCCCTCTGCCCTGGGAACCATTGGTCCCATTGTTTTCTCCTACGGGTTGTTTATCTTGCCTATCCTACATATGTATAGACATATAAAAGTAGAAAAATTATAAAAAGGGGGGCTTATATATAGTTCCAGGTCTGTCTGTTGACACTTATGGATGTTTCCTGGTCAAGTCTGATAAGTTGCCAAGCTCAGCCCTCCAAGTCTGAAGTCTATTTTCAGGATTCCTCAGGAGCCTCGTTGCTTTGCTCCCCTTGCTGATCTGTTGCGCTCTCTTCATGTTTCCTCTCGGTGGGTGGGTGGGGGTTGGGGTGCAGACGGGGCACAATTCCTACACTGTGTCTGCAGTGCTTTCCCCTACAGCGCTGTGGGTAAGTGAGGGGATGCTGTGTTTATGGTGGGTCGACCTTACGGTCCTCTCTGTGTATTGGTTGCTCTGAGCAGAAGTGTCAGACTTAGGGCTTGATAGACCAGGTTACAGTTCTCTCTATCTCTATCGGGTCCCTCACTCCCTTTCCTTTGGAGACATAAATAATATGTTCCTTATGGGTGGGTTAATGCCCTATTCCCCTACTATTCTCATCCTTTGTTATTCCCCCAACCCTCCTTTTTCATTGGTTGCCATATGCATCTTTGGGTTGGGGCTGACCCCTACCAGAGTGCCTGGGACTTGCGCCAGGAATTTATGCATTTAATGGTGTTTCCCCTATGCCACGGTGCCTTTTAAGCTTACCTCAGTGGACTCATGTTGTATTTGTCCTTTTGTTCGCTTGGTTTACTTTGCTTAGCTTAATTTCTTCCGACTCTTCCCATGTGATGAAGTGTTTCATGTGTTCATCATTACTTTTTAGGGACTCCATTGTATGTATGTACCAGAGTTTTTTCATCCAGTCATCCATCGATGGAAATTTAGGGTGTTTCCTACTCTTTGTGATTGTGAACTGTGCTGTGATGAACATCGTGGTCTCTTTCTTACCGCTTATGGGTTTATGCTTATTAGGGAGATTGCTGGGTCATATGGCAGTTCAATTTCCATTTGCTTTATGTAATAAACAGATCAATTTCCATAATGGCTGCACATACCTACAGGTCCACCAGCAGTGAATGAGAGTTCCTATCTCACCATACCCCCTCCAACACTTGTTGCTATCTGATTTTTTGAAATAGACTATCTTTGAGGGTGTTGGGTGGTATCTCACAGTTGTTTTAATTTGCATTTCCCTATGTCTAATGATCGAGAACATTTTCTCATATGTTTATTGGCCATTCGGATTTCTGCCCTTGTGAAACTTCTGTTCAGATCCTTTGTCCACCTCCTCAATAGGATAGTTCTTTCTTTCTTTTTGTTCTTATTGTAGGCTAATAGAATATTAGAGATTTTAGTAAAAGGCCTTTGTCTGATGTGTCATTGCTAAAGCTGTTTTCACAGTCTCTGGGGTCTCATATTACCCCCTTGGTGAATTCTTTGATGTACCTAGGTGTTTTATCTTCAGTATATCCCATTTGTCAAGTTGTGCTTCCTCTGTGTTTGTGTTCTTCCCTAAGTTCTGATAGCCTATGTGTTCCCTGCTCCAAGGTTGTTGTTTTTTAAAATCATTTTATTAGGGCCTCATACAACTCTTATCAGAATCCATACATACACCAATTGTGGAAAGCACATTTGTACATTCATTGCCCTCATCATTCTCACAACATTTTCTCTCCACCTAAGCCCTTGGCATCAGGTCCTCATTTTTCCCCTCCCTACCTGCTCCCCCTCCGTCATGAGCCCTTGATAATTTATAAATTATTATTTTGTCAAACCTTTCCCTGTCCAATGTCTCCCTTCACCCACTTTTCTGTTGTCCATCCTCCAGGGAGTAGGTCACATGTAGATCCTTGTAATCGGTTCCCCCTTTCTACCCCACCTTCTCTCCACCCTCCAGGTATCACCACTCTCAGCACTGGTCCTGAACGGATTATCTGGTCCTGAACGGATTCCCTGTGTTTCCAGTTCCTATCTGTACCAGTGTGCATCCTCTGGTATAGCCAGATTGGGATCATGATAGTGGAGTGGGGGGAGGAAGCATTTAGGAACTAGAGGAAAGTTGTAATTTTCATCATTGCTATACTGCATCCTGACTGCCTCGTCTCCTCCACATGACCCTTCTATAAGGAGATGTCCAGTTGCCTACAGATGGGCTTTGGGTCTCCACTCGGAACTTCCCCTCATTTACAATTATATGATTTTTTTTTGTTCTTTGATGTCTAATATCTGATCCCTTGGACACCTGTGATTTCACAGGCTGCCATGCTTCCTCCATGTGGGTTTTCTGAGCTAGATGGTTGGTTGCTTACTTTCAAGCCTTTAAGACCCCAGACGCTCTATCTTTTGATAACCGGGCACCATGAGCTTTCTTCACCACATTTGCTTATGCACCTGCTTTGTCTTCAGCGATTATGCCAAGAAGGTGAGCATCACAGAATGCCAGTTTAATAGAACAAAGTGTTCTTGCATTGAAGGAGTACATGAGCGGAGGCCCACTCCAAAGTTCTTAACTTTGTCCCAATTCCCTCATTATTGGCCCTAATAGTTTGGGATTTTACCTCAAGATCTGTGATCCACCTTTAGTTTATTCTTGTGCATGGAGTGAGGGTCTTGCTTCATTCTTCTGCAGGTAGATATCTAGTTTTTCCAGTACCACTTGTTGACGAGGGTATCTGATTCCCATTTGATATTTTTGGGGGCATAATCAAAGATCAGTTGTCTGAATGCTGATCATTTCATTTCTGGGTTTTCAGTTCTTTACCATTCGTCTGAATATCAGTCATTATACCAGAATCTTTCTGTTTTGAACACTGTGGCTATATAGTATGTGCTAAGATGAGGTAAAGCCAGTCCTCCTACATTGTCTTTCTTCTTGATGATTTCTCCCCTAATTCTGGGCTTCTTCCCTGACTATATGAATCTGGTATTCAGTTTTTCTTATTCTCTGAAGGAAGATGTTATTTGTATCAGGATAGCATTAAACATCAATAGTGCCTTGGGCATGCCTGATATCTTTACTATATTAAGTCTTCTGATCCACAAGCATGGGATATTTTCCCTTTGTGCAGGTCACTTTTGGTTTCTTGTAATAGTGTTCTGTAGTTTTCCTTATACAAATATTTTGGCGTTTTTTTGTTAGGTATATACATAGATATTTCAATTTTTGCTTGGCTATTGTGAATGGGTACTACCTTACTGATCTCTTCCATAATCTCATCTGATGCATACAATAGTTCAACAGACTTCTGTTTGATCTTGTATCCTGATCCTCTGCCACATGCCTCCTTCACAGTGGTTTTCAAGATTCCTAATGCTGCGACCCTTTAACAAAATTTCTCATGATGTGGTGATCACCAATCATAAAATTATTTGCATTGCGACTTCATGATTGTAATTTTGATACTGTTATGAATCATAATGTAAATATCTGATATGCAGGATATATTTTCATTGTTACAAATTAAACATAATTAAAGCATAGTGATGAATCAAAAATGCAATATACAATTATACATTGTGAAATATTTATTTCTAATTACAAATAAATGAAGGTTTGTCTTGAAGCATGGTGTAGCATGGGTAAAAGTCTTAATATAACAACAGTAAACGACATTGCTACATTTTGTGACACTGTGCATAAAAAGCCAACGTCAGTGAAAGGTTGAGATAGCTTCTTTCTCACCAGATCAGATATTCTCAGGGCAGTATTTGCAAGAGCACATTGAAGATCATCTTCCACAACAAGTCTACTTCGGTATTTAGACTTGATAAGTAACAAGGTGCAAAACCCAGTTTCACAAAGATAAGTTGTTGGAAATGGAAGATGAAGGCACAACAGAGTCTCAGACAGAACAGGATATGACTAAAAACACTTGATCCAGAATTTTGTAACTGACATTGTAGATAACTCAGTTCTCACTGTGTCACTGTTAATAACTTCAATGAATTCCTCTTGTACTGTCTCAGGAACATCTTCAACTTTGACTGTAACTGGGCTTCTGGCAAGCGCAAATGGAGTGTCAGGTAGATTTGGAAAGTATGATGAAATTTAGTCTGCAAGCATGTGTAAGTGTTCTTTGATAGAAATTATTATCATAATCCTTTTGTCTGGTTGAATGTCATGTTCCTCAAATAAGGTAGGAAACATGTAAAGTTTATTTATTTATTTATTTATTGGTAAAGTTTATTTTCCTGTTTGTGTGTGTGAAAACTGAAATTTCATTTGGAATGATCAGATCTTTTCAAAAAAATTAAGGCATGTTGCATTTGGTCCTTGCAGTGATAAATTTAACTCATTCAAGATGGCAAAGATGTAAATCAAGTAAGTGATTTGCTGCAGTTCACTTTTATCCCTGAAAAGTGCTTTGAAATACCATTTTGCTTTCTGATTTAAAAACAGTTTTGAGGTCATCATGAAACTCAAAAACACATTTAAAAACGTTTCCTCTAGACAACTATCTCACTTCAGTGTGAAATAGCAGAACATTATTCAGGGCATCCAACTCATTGCACAGTTGTGAAAACAGTCGACTGTTTAAAGTGCTCGCCTTTATAAAATTGGCAAAATTTATGATGCTTTTCATTACTTCTTGTAACTCTTGTGGCAGCATCTTCTTTTTTTTTAATTGGTGAGCCCCAGTATTGTTTTATTTGTAATGTTTCCCTTTTTTAAAATTAATAAATATTTTTATTGGGGCTCATACAACTCTTATCACAATCCATACATACATCAATTGAGAAAAGCACCCTTATACATTTGTTGCCCTCGTCATTCTTTTTTTTTTCTTTTCTTTTTTTACATTTTATTAGGGACTCACATAACTCTTATCACAATCAATACATATACATACATCAATTGTATAAAGCACATCCATACATTCCCCGCCCCAATCATTCTCAAAGCATTCGCTCTCCACTTAAGCCCTTTGCATCAGGTCCTCTTGTTTTTTATTTTCCCCTCCCTCCCCGCTCCCCCCTCCCAATGTGCCCTTGGTAATTTATACATCATTATTTTGTCATATCTTGCCTTATCCAGAGTCTTCCTCCCCCCCCCTTCTCTGCCGTCCCTCTCCCAGTGAGGAGGTCACACGTGGACCCCTGTAATCAGTTCCCCCTTTCCAACCCACTCGCCCTCCACTCTCCCAGCATCGCCCCTTACACCCCTGGTCCTGAACGTATCATCCACCCTGGTTTCCCTGTGCCTCCAGCCCCCATATGCACCAGTGTACAACCTCTGCCCTATCCAGCCCTGCAAGGTAGAATTTGGATCATGGTAGTTGGAGGAGGAAGCATCCAGGACCCGGGAGAAAGCTGTGTTCTTCATCGGTACTACCTCGCACCCTCATTGATCCATCTCCTCTCCTGAACCCCTCTGTGAGGGGATCTCCATTGGTGGCAGCATCTTCATTGCTAATATTTGCCAATGAATCATACAGTGAGTTCCAATGACTTTTTGTGACTCATTCAGTACCAAAATTTTGAAATACAGATCAAAATCCTAGCATAGCTGGAGCACCATGTGTACAAACAACACAAACCTTTTCCAAAGAGATCTTACGCTCCTTAAAAATGGACCAACTGTGTCATATACATCATGTGCAGTACTTGTCATTTCAAGAGGTTTGCACAAAAGAAACTCATCTTTAAAGTCACCATCATTAACATACTTCACGTAAATCAGTAACTGAAGAGTTTGCAACACCTATAGATTCATCAAGCTGGATATTAAATGTTGGAAGTGGAGCAGACTTAATCTCCTGGATTAACTGATAAAGAATATCAGCAGACATGCCATCCCTTCTCCTGAGGACAGTGTTGTTAGATAAGGAAATTGCACTCAATTTTATAACAAATTCCTCTAAGATCATAACTCGAACAATGTCTGGCCACTGGCAACAGTAAATCTTCAGCAATGGTGTGAGGTTTCATAGCTCTGGTGATTCTGAGTGCCACCAAATATGAAGCTTCAAGAGCTGCTACATGTTGTTTGTCGTACTTGCCACCAGTGTCGAATCTGGTTTTCTTGAGTCCATCAGCTTTGCTTCTAAAATAGTTGGTATCCTTGCTGGCAAAGCTTGGGTGCTTGCTATCAAAATGATGTTTCAGTTTGTTTAGCTTCATAGATTCAGCTGATAGAATTTAACAACAAATAACACATTCCGGTTCCTCAATTTCTGTTGTAGTTATTGAGGTAAAACAATACTGTACAAAATCCTCACTATATTTTCATTTATTAACGTCTTCTCTACACAATCCATCATTATGGGTTGGTTTGCTAGAGAAAACAATATATAATAGTATCTTTAAGAATACAAAGGATGATACCTGGCATAGTTCAGTCAATACAGTTCATTAAAGTGTCCTATGATTTACCATTCCCTTTGTGTGTTGTTTTATATACCTGCTACTATCACAAAGGGGCAGTATTCACATTAACCACAGTTGAATATAAAAAGATCAATCAGCTGATTCAGTTCCCATGGTACAGATACGTATATTTGCAGTAGTATATGATTTTACAATACATGATTTTACATTTACTCAGTAATTATAATTCATGACGTGCCGTTTTTCCTCCAATACTGTTGCTTTCAACGCTGTAGCTGCTTTTAACAAACCAGCTCCTCTCTACACAGCAGCTGCTCTCTACACAGCAGCTGCTCTCTTCACATGTGTGACTGGTCCACTTAAGCACATATGGTGCCAACGCTGTCACATGCATCTGTATTTGTACCAGGTCTATGTGATGGGGTTGGCGTGATGATGTCATCATACGGGGAACTCATATGGAAGTGCATCTACATATGGGCAGACCTGCCTGGAGAAGGATAGAGGAACGGGGTCTCCATTCTTCAGACTATTGGAAATATATGTTTTCCGATGGTCTTAGGTGACCCCTGTGAAAGGGTCGTTTGAGTCCCAAGGGGGTTGTGACCAACAGGATGAGCACCACTGCTCCATCACTTCCAGAACTTCTTTTGTGTCGCTTCTGGGGTTTTCTTTATATAAAATTCATGTATGGAAATTGTTAATTTGTAAATAACGATAGTTTCACCTCTTCTTTCCCCAAATGGATAACAATGATGTCTTTGCTTTGTCTTTTTTTCCGTAAAATTATATATTTTAATTTATTTAATTAAAAATGTTTTAAAAACATTTTATTAGGGGCTCATACAACTCTTATCACAATCCATACATATACATACATCAATTGTATAAAACACATCTGTACATTCATTGCCCTAATCATTTTCAAAGCATTTGCTCTCCACTTAAGCCCTTTGCATCAAGTCCTCTTTTTTTCCCCTCCCTCCCCGTGCACCTCTCCCTCACGAGCCCTCGATAATTTATAAATTATTATTTTGTGTAACCTTTCCTTGTCCGATGTCTCCCTTCACCCCCTTTTCTGTTGTCCGTCCCCCAGGAAGGAGGTCACATGTAGATCCTTGTCATCGGTTCCCCCTTTCCAAACCACTCATCCGCTACACTCCCAGTATCACCCCTCACACCCCTGGTCCTGAAGGAATCATCCACCCTGGATTCCCTGTGCCTCCAGCTCCTATTTGCACCAGTGTACAACCTCTGCTCTATCTAGTCTTCCAAGGTAGAATTCGGATCATGGTATGTGAGGGGGAGGAAACATTTAGGAACTGGAGGAAAGCTCTATTCTTCATCGGTGCTACATTACACCGTGACGAACTTATCTCCTACTCTAGACCCCTCTAGGAGGGGATCTCCATTGGCCGACAAATGGGCTTTGGGTCTCCTCTCTGCACTTCCCCCTTCATTCACTATGGTAAGATTTTTTTTTTTTATGATACCGTATACTTGATCCCTTTGACACCTCGTAATCACACAGGCTGGTGTGCTTCTTCCATGTGGGCTTTTTGCTTCTGAGCTAGATGGCCGCTTGTTCACCTTCAAGCCTTTAAGATCCCACACACTATCTCTTTTGATAGCCAGGCACCATTAGCTTTCTTCATCACATTTGCTTATGGACCCATTTGTCCTCAGTGATCGTATCATGGAGGTGTGCACCAATGATATGATTTTTTTTGGTCTTTGATGCTTGATAACTAATCCCTTCGGAACCACGTGATCACACAGGCTGGAGTGTTCTTCCATGTGGGCTTTGTTGCTTCTGAGCTAGACAGCCGCTTGTTTATCTTCAAGCCTTTAAGGCCCCAGACGCTGTCTCTTTTGATAGCCAGGCACCATCAGCTTTCTTCACCACATTTACTTGTTCACCTGCTTTGGCTTCAGCGGTTGTGTCGGGAGGGTGAGCATCATAGAATGCCAATTTAATAGAAGAAAGTATTCTTTCATTGAGGGAGTGCTTGAATAGAGACCCAAGGTCCTTCTGCCACCTTAATACTAAACCTATAAATATAGGCATATAGATCTATTTCCCCGTCCTAATATATATATTTGCATGTACATGTCTTTGTCTAGACCTCTATAAATGCCCTTTGCCTCCTAGCTCTTTCCTCTATTTCCCTTGACTTTCCTCATGCCCCACTAGCATGCTCTGTCCCCACCTGGGTTACAGCCATACCTCTTTGTTACATTACCTTACCCTTGATCATTCCCTACCAGGCCTGCCACTCCCCCCTCACCACCAATTTGGATCCCATGTTGTTCCCTCTTCCCTGGGTTTGTTAACACCACCTCCTTACTTCCCACCTCCCCCTATCCCAAGTCCCCCAGAACTGTCGGTCCCGTTTTTTCCTCCAGATAGTTCATCTAGCCTATCTTATTTAGACAGACCTGTGGAGATAATAGCATGCACAAAAATAAGACAGAGGAAAACAAAGCAACAGTATACAACAAAACAACAACAACAAACCACTGACAAGGAACAAAAAACACATCCAGAAAGAAAAGCTTGTAGTTAATTCAAGGATCGTTCGTTGGCCCTTAGGAGTGTTTCCCAGTCCAGCCTGTTGGGGTACCACGCCCTGGCCCCAAAGTCCACCCCCAGAACTCCCTGGGGACCCCGCCTCCCCATACCCCCGCTGTTCCGTTGCAGTCCCCCAGCGCTTTGCCTTGGTGTGGTGGGGTCAGGTCAGGTGTCTTATATTGTTAATTAGGACCTCCAGTACTATGTTAAATAAAAGTAGGGACATGGAATATACTTGTCTGGTCCCCTTCTTCAGTAGGATTTGTTTTTTCATCTTTTCTCCATTGACTACCATGTTGGCTGTTGGTGTCTCATATATAGTTTGTATTATATTGAAGAATTTGCTTTTCATTCCTATCTTTTTTAGAGTCTTAAACAGGAATAGGTGTTGGATGTTGTCAAATGCTTTTCTGCATCCATCGATATTATGATGTGGTTCTTATCCTTTTTCATGTCAATGTGTGAATTATGATTATGAGCTTTTGGCTATTGAACCATCTCTGGAATAAATCCCACTTGATCATCGTGAATAATTCATTTTACATACTTCTGTATTCTTTTGACCAGTATCTTGGTAAGCATTTTTGCGTCGCTATCCATTACAGATATTGGTCTATATTTCTCAATTCTTGTGAAATCCTTGCCCCCTTTAGGTATCAGATTTAGCTTCATAGAAAGAGTTTTGGAATTTTCTATCCTTTTCTATGCTCTGGAAAAGTCTGTGTAAAATTAGTGTCTGTTCTTCACTAAACGCTCACTAGAATTATTCCGTGAAGCTGTTTGACCTAGAGGATTTTTTTGGTTGGTAATCCTTTGATAACGTTGTTTTCTTCTATTGCTAGGTGTCTGTTGAGGTTCTTGATGTCCATCTAGGCTAATCTAGAAAGGGATTGCTTTTCCAAGTATTGTTCCATGTCTTCCAAATTGTTGAATTCCTTTGAGTACAGGTTTTCATAGTACTGTATAATTAGTCTTTTAATTTCTCTAGAATCTGTTATGTCCCCTGTTTCATCCCTCATCCTGGCTATTGGGATTTTTTCCTTTCTTTATTATTTGTTTAGGTTTCCCAATGGTCTATCATTTTTTTTAATCCTTTCAAAGAAACAGCATTTAGCTGCATCGATTTTTAAAAATTGCTTTCTTTTTTCCCTTTCCTGTATCTCAGCCCTGATTTTATCTTTTGGTTTATTTTTTTTCATTTTACTTTATTTTATTTCAATCATTTTATTGGGGGCTTGTACAACTCTTATCACAATCTATATATACATCCAGGTATCAAGCACATTTGCTGCCATCATCATTCTCAAAACATTTGCTGTCTACTTGAGCCCTTGGTATCAGCTCCATATTTTTAAAATCATTTTATTAGGGGCTCATGCAACTCCTATCACAATCCATACATACATCAATTGTGTTAAAGCACATTTGTACATTCGTTGTCCTCATCATTCTCAAAACATTTTGTCTCCACCAAAGCCCCTGGCATCAGTTCATCATTTTTCCTCTCCCTCTCCACTTCCCACTCCCTCATGAACCCTTGATAATTTATAAATTATTATTTTGTCATATCTTGCTCTGTCCCACATCTCCCTTCCCCCACTTTTCTGTTGTATATTCCCCAGGGAGGAGGTCACATGTAGATCCTTGAAATAGGTTCCCCCTTTCTAATCCACCATCCTTCTACCCTCCCAGTATTGCCACTCACACCACAAGACCTCAAGGGATCATTCGCCCTGGAGTCCCTGTGTTTCCACTTCTCATCTGCACCACTGTACATCCTCTGGTCTAGTAGGACTTGCAAGGTAGGATTCGGGTCATGACAGTGGGAGCGGGGAGGAAGCATTTAGGAACTAGAGGAAAATTGTATTTTTCATCGTTGCTACATCGCACCCTAACTGGCTTGTCTCCTCCCCAAGACCCTTCTGTAAGGGGATGTCCAGTGGCCTACAAATGGGCTTTGGGTCTTCACTCTGCACTCCCCTGCTCATTCACTATGGTAAGTATTTTTGTTCTGATGATGCCTGATACCTGATCCCTTGACACCTTGTAATCGCACAGGCTGGCGTGCTTCTTCCATGTGGGCTTTGTTGCTTCAGAGCTAGATGGCCGCTTGTTTACCTTCAAGCCTTTAAGACCCCAGACGCTATACCTTTTGATAGTTGGGCATCATCCGCTTTCTTTGCCACATTTGCTTATGTACCCATTTGTCTTAAGCAGTCGTATGAGGCAGGTGAGCACACAATATGATTTTTTTGTTCTTTGATGCCTGATAACTGATCCCTTCAGAACCTTGGGGTCACAAAGGCTGGTGTGCTTCTTCCATGTGAGTTTTGTTCCTTCTGAGCCAGATGGCTGCTTGTTTACCTTCAAGCTTTAAGACCCCAGATGCCATCTCTTTTGATATTCGGGCACCATCAGCTTTCTTCACCACATTTAGTTGTTCACCCACTTTGTCTTCAGCAGTTGTTTCGGAAAGGTGAGCATCATAGAATGCCAATTTAATAGAAGAAAGTATTCTTGCATTGAGGGAGTACTTGAGTGGAGGTCCAATGTCCCTCTGTACCTTAATACTAACCTTATAAATATATGCACATATATCTAGTTCCCGATCCTCATGTATAAATATATTTGCGTATGTACATGTCTTTATCTAGACCTCTATAAATGCCCTCTGCCTCCCAGATCTTTCCTCTATTTCCTTTGACTTCCACCCTGTCCCACTATCATGCTCAGTCCCCACCAGGGTTTCAGCAATTCCTCTTAATTACATTACCCTTGATTATGACCAACCAGGCTTCTCACACCCTCTTCACCACTGATTTGGATCGCTTGTTGTTCCCTTGTCCCTTGGTTTATTAACACCACTACCTTTCCCCCCACCTCCCCGTCTCCCATGTCCCCACGGAACTATTGATCCTGTTGTTTTCTCCTCTAATTATTCATCCAGCCTATCTTATTTAGACAGACCTGCAAAGATAATAACATGCACAAAAACAAGACAGAGTACAACCAAGCAGCAATATACAACAAAACAACAACAAACCAATGACAAAAAAACAAAACAAAGCACAAGAAAGAAAAGCTTGTAGTTAGTTCAAGGATTGTTTGTTGGCCTTTAGGAGTGTTTTCCAGTCCAGTCTGTTGGGGCACCACGCCCTGGCCCCAAAGTCCACCTTCACCGTTCCCTGGGGACATCCCCGCTCTATTCCCTTGCTCTTCTGTTACACCCCCTTATTGTTTTGACTCAGTGTGGCAGGATACGATCGGGTGTAATTTCCTCACTGTGTCTCCGGTGTTGTCGCCTATAGGACTATGGGTCAGTGAGGGACGTCATGTCTCATAGTGGGGCCGGCCATGTGAGCCTCTCTGTTGACTGGCGGTTCTTATTGGGAACATCAAACTCCTGCCCTGGTGGGCCATGATTTGCTTCACTCTCTCCTCCTGCGCCTTCATCTGCTCCCATGTGCGCTGATCAGATATGTCCCTCTTCTGGAGCTGTAGATTCAGTGCTGTCCTTTGAAATAAATTCTTCTGAGGGAAGGGGAAGATGTTCCCTTAGTAGTTGGGGTTGGGGTTGGCCCTCCCAGCCCTCTCCACTGGTTCCTTACTCCATGCCGGCATGTTGTATTCACATCTTGGAGCATCGGTTTGAAATCTGGTCCCTCTTTCCCTGTGGAAACACAAACAATACCCTCCCCTTTCATGGGTTAGTGTCCTGTGCCCCGCTACCCTTTTTTTCCCCTTTCCCTACCTCCTTTTTAGTTGTCTACTATGTGTATCCCTGTATTTGGTCTGGTCCTTGCCATATTACCTGGTCCTCACCCCAGGAATATTTGTATACCATAGCTTTTTCCTTAAGCTCCATTTGCGTTTTTTAAAAAAGCTTCCCTCAGCAGTCTTTCAAGTCCTTCTATATTTAAGTCAATGCTATCTTGAGGTCTGTTTTCTCTTTTTTGCCCTCTGGGTGAGGTTGTTCTATGTAGTGGTCTCTTATTTATGCTTGGTGAGTGTTGTTCTTTTGCCAATATTGGATCGGTAAGGATCTTTTGTAGGGCTGGGGTTCTTCTAACATATCTTTGAGTTTTTCCTTGTCTGGGAAAACTCTTACTTCTCCATCTATCTTGATCAATAATTTGGCTGGGTAGAGTATTCTTGGGTTTGTAATGTTTTCCTTCATTTTATGGATATGTTACTCCACTCTCTCCTCTTCTTCACAGTTTCTGCTGATAGGTCTGAGCATATTTTTATTTGGGAACCTTTATATGTGATTGCTTGTTTTTCCCTAACTGCTTTTATAACTTTCTCCTTTTCCTCAAAGTTGGATAATTTAACTATTATGTGCCTTGGTGACTTCTTGGGATTCAGCTTGATGGGGCTCTTTCAGCCTCCTGATTGGTTGCCTGGTTTTCATTCACTATGCTGGGGAAGCTTTCCTCCAAGAATTCTCTCACTATTGTTGCAGATGACGTCTTTCTTGTGTCTTCCTCTGATAGGCAATAATTCTAATGTTCCGCTTCATAGCATCAGACATATCTCTTAGGTTTTCTTCAGCTTCTCTGATGATCTTATTAGATTTTTGTTTGCGTTTGTTAAAGTCTGCTTGGCTGTCCTCCAAGTCATTGATGCAGTTCTCTGATTCCTCCAGTTGCTTCTCGAGGTCCGTGAGTCAAAGAGGAGAAAAAAAGGTTAAAAAGCAAGCCCACTGAACCTGTGGGGGGAGGGGGAGAGGGATATAGTGAAGAGATGGAAACAAACAGCAATGTAGTTGAGTCCCAATCCCTACCGGTGGAGCTGCAAGGGTTTAGTCCTTGATCCGAGGCAGCACTGGCAAGCTGTGACTGTGTTGAGGAAAGGCCCCTGCGCAGCCCTCCAATATTGAGGGGGGGGGGGGACAGAGAGGAGACACAAGGGTCTAGTCCTTGCCCCGAGGCTGATGGTAGTGAACTGTGGCTGTGTTAAGACCAAGCCGCTCTACAGGCTCCAAATGGTCACGGCACCAACACAGGCAGTGGCGGGCCAAGGTCAAGCCTCAGCCAGCCTCCACTGAGGTAAGCCAAAAAACTCCAGCCCCTCAAAACTCTGTGGGTCTGTGCCTACTTATTTTTATGATGCGCCTCCTGTGTTCCAGCAGTGTTGAATTTGCCTCTAAGCAACTCTCCTGGGCTGAATTCTGTGGAGTCCCGCTGGTATGTGTTACTCCGTAGCCATGTTGCCGGAAGTTGACTTCTTTTTGTTTCTTTTGTTGTTGGTAGTTTGTCTTGTTGACTCTGCTCTAATTGTTGCAGTTTTTTGACAGCATATCAATCATAAGTCTCTCTTCTTTCTTGTGTGCATTTATTTCTATCAAACTTCTGATAATAGCTTTTGCTGTGTCCCAAAGGTTTGGTTACGTTACATTTTCATTCTCCTTAATTTCTAAAAACCTCTTAATTTCGTCTTTGATGTAGGCCAGTACCCACTCATTTTGTAGTATAGTTATTAACTCTCTTGTTTTTGCTTGTTTTCTTTATTGACCTTTTGTTGATTTCCAGCCTTAATGCATAGTGATCTGAGAGGAAAATCGGAATGATCTGTATGTGCTTGAATTCACATAGGCTTGACTTATGCCCCACCATGTGGTCTATCTTCGAGTATGTATCATTGAGGATTGAGAAGAATTTGAAAATTTTTGCATTTGGTTGTAGATTTCTAAAAATGCCTTTCAGGTCAAATCACCTAATTGTAGAGTATAATTCTGTAGCTTCATTTTTTAAAAATTGTCCTTTTATTCTGAAAGCTTCTTTCCCTGTACTCTATCTTTCTCAAAGTGTGGTGTATTAAAATAACCGACTATGATTGTTGAGCCTGTGATTTTTATTTTCATCTTTTGTAGAATTTGATTGATGAATTTTATGGGTCTCTCATTGGGCGCATGTATAACTATTATGCTCACAATTTATTGGCCTTGTGTTCCCTTGAGCATAATATAGTACCCCTCCTTATCCCTTGTTATGGCTTGTACCTTGAGATCAATTTTGTCAGAGATTAGGATTGCAACCCCTGAGTTTATTGAATTGCCATTTGCTTGGTATAGCCTTCTCCAGCCTTTTATTCTCAGTCTATTTTTGTCTGCAAGCTTGAGATATGTCTTTTGTGGGCAGCAGATCAATGGGTTGTGTTTTTAAGCCAGTCCGCTAGTCTCTGTCTTTTAATGAGTAAGTTTGGTCCATTGATATTCAGAGTTATTGCATTCATCTATGGATTCAGTGATGTCATCTTGTACCTTTTTTGTTCTGTTTTCCTAATTTCCTTCTTACCATCGTGTTGTGCATGAGTGTATGGTTCATTCTTGCCTTCTTTTTATCATTGAGCCATTGCTATCTTGGAGGCTCTTTTCTCTTTGTTGTATTCTGGATGGAGTTGCTCTGTGTGGTGGTCTCATATTTGTTCTCAGTGATTGTTGTTCTTGTCATACTGAGTTGGTAAGAATTTTCGGTAGAGCTGTTTATTTTAATATATTGTTTAAATATTCCTTGTCTAGGAAGACTCTTACTTCACCATCTATCTCAATAGATTATCTGGCTACGTAGAGTATTCTTGGGTTTTAATTATTTTCTTTAAACTTTTCTAATATGTTACTCCATTCTCTCCTCTTCTTCATGGTGTCTGCTGACGGGTCTGAGTATATTCATTTTTTTGTGTGTGAATATTTTTCAAAATATTTTTATTTCATTTTCTCAAGAACATTTTTAAAATTAATAAATATTTTTATTGGGGCTCATACAACTCTTATCACAATCCATACATACATCAATTGAGAAAAGCACCCTTATACATTTGTTGCCTTCGTCATTCTTTTTTTTTCTTTTTTTACATTTTATTAGGGACTCACACTACTCTTATCACAATCCATACATATACATACATCAATTGTATAAAGCACATCCATACATTCCCCGCCCCAATCATTCTCAAAGCATTCGCTCTCCACTTAAGTCCTTTGCATCAGGTCCTCTTTTTTTTTATTTTCCCCTCCAGCCCCGCTCCCCCCTCCCAATGTGCCCTTGGTAATTTATACATCGTTATTTTGTCATATCTTGCCTTATCCAGAGTCTCCCTCCCCCCCCCTTCTCTGCCGTCCCTCTCCCAGTGAGGAGGTCACACGTGGACCCCTGTAATCAGTTCCCCCTTTCCAACCCACTCGCCCTCCACTCTCCCAGCATTGCCCCTCACACCCCTGGTCCTGAAGGTATCATCCACCCTGGTTTCCCTGTGCCTCCAGCCCCCATATGCACCAGTGCAAAACCTCTGCCCTATCCAGCCCTGCAAGGTAGAATTCGGATCATGGTAGTTGGGAGGAGGAAGCATCCAGGACCCGGGGAAAAGCTGTGTTCTTCATCGGTACTACCTCACACCCTCATTGACCCATCTCCTCTCCTGAACCCCTCTGTGAGGGAATCTCCATTGCTGAGTATATTCTTATTTGAGAACCTTTATAGGTGACTGCCTTGCCCCCCCCCCCCCGCCTCGCCCCCAAGCTCCAATGATTTTCTCCTTTTCCTCGAAGTTGGATAGTTTAACTATTATATGCCTTGGTGAATTCTTCTTGGGATTCAGTCTAACTGGTGTACTTTTATACTCCTGCATGTTTGCCCGATTTTCATTCATTAAAGTAGTGATGTTTTCCCCTAAGATCTCTCGCTGTTTTTGCTATTGACTTCTTCATTGTGTCTTGTTCTGGTAATCCAATTATTCTAATATTGTTCCTCTGCATAGCACTAGAAAGTGTTCTCAGGTTTTCTTCAACTTCTCTGATTATCTTGTTTGACTGTCTTTCCCATTTGTTGAAGTCTGCCTGGTTATCCTCAATGTCACTGATTTGATTCTCTGCTTCTCATCTATTGGTTAAGGCCATGAATGTGTTTGTTTTTGTACCTCGTTCCTTAACTCTCTTATTCCCCCTTAGTTCATGGCCTTTATCTCCTGTTATTTAATCCTTTTACTCTATTGCTTCCCTCATATCTTGTATGACTCAAAGCAGAATCCTGAGGACTTCTTTCTGTGGCAGATCAATCTCCTTTTTCTATTAATGTCATTAGGTTCAGGACTTCATCCAACATTGCCTTTTCTTTCTCCTGAGTTTTCATTGAGGTTGTTGAGGCAGATTGCTGTCTGCGTGTCATTTAGGAGCTCAGCGTCATTTTCCTAGGAGTTAACGAGCACTGGACTTTCTCCTTGGGAAGTTGGTAAGAATGCTTCTGTAGGCTACTTATAGTTAACTACCCTGGGGGATAGGGTAATGGTTTTTCTCCTCTGGGGTTTCCATCTCACTGTAGCCTATTCTATGTTTGGAGGATTGATTGAATGGCCCTCTCGGGGGATCCTGGTCAGACGGTTGCAGTTGGGGAGGGTGGTGCTCTTTTGGCTGATCAGTCAAGGAGCATGGTGGTTTGGTGTAGCGTGTCATAAGTAGGCCTTGGGGGGTGGATTGTGGGTGGTAGCCGTCAGCAGGCCACAGTGCTATTCCAGGGAAGGTTGTCAGTGTAGCCACAGGTCCAGGGTCAACCTGGTGGGGGCACTGAGAGGCATAGGACCACATGCTGGAGGCAAACTGGTTCTGGCCACTATTAAGTCTTTCAAAGAGTCTTTGTCATGCCCCAAACTGGAAGAACCAGTTTTGGGTGGGGCTGTGGATTTCAGCTCCTGTTGGCTTTTGCTGTTTGTTTGTTTTTTTTATGTTTAAGCTTTGTAGGCTGTGCGCATGGGTTCTGCTATCTGCCTGTATTGTTATTTTACAGATAAGTTAGTGGACCTGGTTCTGGTGACTTACATTAAAATTTACACAAAGGAACACAGCTCGGATTAAAAGCATTTTTAAGGGATTTTTAAAGGTGTTTTTTTTTTTAATAATGGGCTTGTAGGGTGCTCTGGTATGGTGACTGTGCCGCCCTCTCCCCCTGGGAAGAAGGACCAGAGTAGCCTAGTGCATTTTGGGCCACTGTGTCTGAATTGCCCTAGTTGCCCTCTTGTGTGACCCCGGATCCCTCCTGCACAGCAGTACAGGCTGTGCTCCAGGGATATTTGCTCTCCCACAGGTAAATATCCTTGGGAGTCTCCAATTGCAGCAAATAATCATATAATTATCTGTTGCTACCCATATTGGCAGGTGGGGAGCTGAACAGAGGGGGAAAGGGTATGGCCAATGCAGTTGCTCTGTTCTTGGGCAGGGACAGGAGATGCAAATTCAGTGAATGAAGGAGTGGGGAGGGTTGCAGAGAGGAGACCTATGATGTAAATCCTTGTGGATAATTTTCAGAGGCTCTCGACAAGCCTGAGATTATGACCACCTTTGGGTAGCAGTCTGGAGAAACTACTGCACAATGTGGGTCTCAGTTCTTGGGTGCAGGAAGGGGTGGGGGATGCCATTCTGTTAGGTAGGCTAGTTCAGGGCTGGGGAATGTCCATTAATGCATGCCCAGAGAGCCAAGCTACGGAAACAAAGGAGTGGCACTGCACCAGGTTTCTCACACCTTTGAACCAGGTACCAAGTGCTACATTTCCTGGCGACCGGGTCATTGGGCTAGGAACTTCCCTAACCAGAACAAGCCTCCTCAGATGCCATGTGTCCATTGCAAGCAGACTGGCCACTGGGCTAGCCTCTGTCCTAAGGCACAAAACCTGGAGGGGAGGTGCCCACAAGCTAACGTGTAGCTGATAACGGAGGAGGAGGATTGAAGGTGCCCGGTCCGAATGGTCCAGCAGCAAGCAATAACTGTTACTAGTCTGGAACCTAGGGCCAAGACATACTGTCCAAGCTGCATACCTGCATAGTCATCGGGCCTCATCCTCGTGCCTCTACAGCTTTCCAATTGTTCCTCACAGTGGAGGAGCTTCACATTCCCCCACAGGAACTGTGGGAACAGGACATAACTCCTGAAGTTTGTGACACAAAAGTCCCCAGCAAAGCTAAGTATGCTACCCCTGTAAAGATTTTCCTCAAAGATCTTACCCTGGGGAAGCCTGGCAGATAGATTTTACCCAGGTTGCTGCTGTCCAGGGCTTTAAGTATCTTCTGGTGTTTATAGACACCTTCACTGGGTGGATCAAAGCATAGCCCACTGCACTGAGAAGGCTCATGAAGTGGCTAAAAAACTACTTCAAGAAATAATTCCTCGATTTGGGCTTCCCAAATCGCCGCAGAGTGATGATGGGCCTGCTTTCATCTCCCAAATCACCCAAGCAGTCTCCCAACACTTGGGGATAACCTATCGTCTCTACTGTGCCAGGAGACCTCAGTCTTCAGGAAGGTAGAGAGAATTAACCAACACCTGAAGCTAACCCTCAGAAATCTGACGCAAGAATCTCAGATGAGCTGGAAAGACGCACTACCCATAGCTCTGCTATGTCTTAGGATTGCCCGACGGCAACCTATGTGTTTGAGCCCCTATGAAGTTTTATGTGGGTGGCCTTTTCATATAACAGAGCCAGCTCTAGACTCTGATGTAGCCTTAATATAGCAGTATGCCACCCAAATAGCCCAGTGTCAGGAGGCATTCCATCAGTTTGGGCTCACTCAGACCCAAGGGGAGGAAAAGTTACCACCCTTGTGCCAGCCGGGAGATCTAGGTATTATAAAAACTTGGAAGTACGGGTCCCCTAATTCCCAACTCCAGCCAGTTTGGAAGGGTCCTTTTCCAGTAATTCTCTCTACGCCCACTGCTGTCAAAGTTCCAGGGCAGAGTGCTTGGATCCACCATACACGAGTGAAACCCTGGAAACCATTACCATCTGACCCCTCCGAGGCAGAGGCTGCAAACAAATACTCCTGTAAGACACTGGACGGTCTTAGGATGATATTTCATCGCCAACCCAGGACAGATGAGAGCTACACAGATGATTCTACCTTAGACCCCTCACAGCCTTTCGGCCAGTGAATGCCTTTACCCCATTCTTCTGTTCAGAGTGACCAAACTCTCATGCCTGTTACTCCCAAGATTTCTATTGATATCCTGTGACACTAACCTAACTTCAAGGGCACTGCCACCTTACAATCTTACCCTTGTCTCACTTAAACTGTTCACCTGTTGTCTGTTTGTTTTTCCATTTCTCAGGTTACCAAGACCTCTAAACCAAGTGTGCCAGCTCCAGGACCACCATCTCTTAAACCCACCTCGACCTTATTTATCCTGGGCCCTAAATGTACAACCCCTTCTAACAGAGTAGGAAGGGTATGGACCCAAAACCAAACTTCGCCTCCTTTGCCAGCAGGAAGTAACTAGAGAAGTCGTCGTCAAGTACCCCAAAGATTTGGGTCCATATCTTTTCAGGGGGGAATGTTAGGTAGGCTAGCGCAGGGCTGGGGAATGTCCATTAACACATGCCCAGTGAGCCAAGCTATAGAAACAAAGGAGTGGCACTGCACATGCTCAGAGGTTCAGGTTTCCCGCCGGTAGGCATGGGTGGGCCCTGAACCTGGATTGGTCCTTCTAGGCCACCTGGATTGGCCCACCTAGGCCAGGTGAATTCAATTCATCCAATGGGGTCAATCAGGGGTTGTCCACCACGCCTCCCCGTGGAATCCGTGAAAAGGCAGGAGCCTAGAGTCGAGTGACACGTTTTGCATGACACCGGCAGCTTCCAGCCAAGCTGCATGTTTGGGAGGAGTCCTATGGGTGCTGTGTAAACCTGAAACTCCTTCTAACTCTCATAAAACTCACTTGGATCACCAACCAGGCTTCGCCGTGAATCTTGGGCACAGCCAAGGACCGAGGTATAGATCTAGCTCTAGAGAGATCTAACAATTCCAGTGGACCTGGTGAGGGAATAGTGGAGCCTGTGATCAGACGCAGTGAACTTAAAGAGTTTTAGCAAGTCTTCAAATTGCCCCATGGGCCAAAATCACAGGAAAAGGTCTGATCCACATACCCTAGCACATTTGAATTCTATTTCTGGCATCCTGCCACCATTATTGGCTTCCTTACCGATTAATTTTCCCATCTAATAGTAGGTGAACCGGATGGGTGATTCTACCTGGAAGCCATCTTGGAACCTCCCTCTATCAATGCATCTTGGTTGCACGCTTAATCAATTTCAGACTGAACGCATTGGTAATTCTTTAATTTATTCATCATAGCTTTAGTGGTTGGTGCATAAATTTGAATAGTTTTAGCAGACTAGATTTCCTCATTTGCAGACAGATATTAACCTGCCGTAGAAAGCACTGTGCTTCGGGATAGCTCTTGAAATATCCTTTTGAAGATTAATGGGACACCATTCATCTTGATTTGTCATTCCCAGCACAGTAAGCCATATAATTTTCCTGTTGAAAACGACTCATACCTATTCATTTCAGCTCACTCATGCCTAGATTATTTGATCTTCATATGTTCCATTTCATTCCTGGCAACTTCCAATTTTCCTAGAGCCAGACTTCATACATTTCAATTCTAATATTATCTGATGATCAAAGTTGTTTCTTCTTATTCCGAGTCCTTCCATATCAGCAAATGAAGGTCCTAAAGATCTACTCTAACAGGTTTTATTCCATGTATGGCATTATGGTAGACGCTTCTTTGAGAAGACAGCTCTTCGTCAATCATATTTTGAGTGCCTATTGACCTGATGGGCTCAACTTCTGGCACTGTCTGTTACATTGTTCTCCTATTTGTGAGGTTTTCAGTATCTGACTATATTTAAATGCTATCCATAAGGTTTTCAGTGGCTAATTCATCTGAAGTGGATCGTTTATTCTTCATAGTGTGCTCTTAGTCTGGAAGCTCTGCTGAAACCCATTTACTTGGGATGATCTTATTTGCAATTGAAATGTTTGTGACATAGCTTCTGACATCACAGCAATACTATCCACCAGTATGACAATCTGTCAGATAAGTTGTGGAATGATAGGATAGAACCATGCAAAAGTATGAAATTCTAATTTATGGATTTGTTAGTTTTACCATTTTCCTGGGCACAAATATGAGTCAACTCAGAAGCAAGAAGAATCCTATGACCAGCTAGAAAGGAGATCCATCAACTGAGTGTGTGTGAAATCCCTGCTTGAAAGCAGACAAAGAACTAGAGGCCACAGCACTGAGATGATGATATATAGTGTGGGAGTTGCACTTAGACCATGAGATAGAAAAGAGGAACCTTGCTTCCACCATTAGGCAGGGTGGTGGGTAGGATTTCTGGCCCACTGAATGAGGTAAAAACCAAGGGACAATGAAGCTGAAGGGGACATGCCTGCCAGCATGGCTGAGAATAGATACGGAGGACAATACAACTCTGTCCTTAACATTTTGTACCCTGTTAGTTTCTCTTTTAAATCCCATAACCATGAATATGGTATGTGAACTCATTGTGGCCATTGCAGCTAATGATCAGACCCATAAAATAAGTAGAAAGTTTTTGTTGGTGTCAGAAGAGGGTAAATGAAGCTAGAAGGTGGAAGCACGTCTAACTTCTAACTAAAGGGATCATATTTGGGAAGATGTAGATTTGGATTCTTCTCCTTTGTATAGCCAAGGGAGGTAGAACACGACCCTCACTTCTTCAATAAGCTTTTTGTCCCCTCCTCAACCTACAATAGGAAGAGTCTTTATCTTTTCAAGCAATAACTATCTTTGGGAAAACTCATATACTTCATCTGTATTGTGGCATCCTAAATTATTTTAAAAATTTTTTAAAACAGAACTTTACATTTAAGTAATGTAAGTAAACAAGAATTGCTCATATGTGCAAATTATTTCTCTCGACATCTACAGTCCTTCTCCATAACATTATTTTCAGATTGGCAGTATCTTGAAAGGGTTTTATTAACATAGGAGAAGTCAATGTAGAATCCATTATTAGAGGTTATTATGAAACTACGACTTTGTTTTTCTCTGTTATAGTTTGGGATTTTACAAGGGATTATTCAAGGATCATTTCCAGTAGGTATTACTAATTTTAAATGAAAGTAAAGCTTCCTTTTAAAAAAATAAAAACTTGATGTCATAAACAAAGAACAATTAATTTAAGGAAAGATTAATTTAGACCTGAAGCTTGATAGAAAAAAATGCAAATACATGAGCTAGATATAAAATTACAATGACAAAATGTTCCATTCTTTTTCTGTCCAATAATATAATATAATATAATAATATAATATAATATAATATAATATAATATAATATAATATAATATAATATAATATAATATAATATAATATAATATAATATAATATAATATAATATAATATAATATAATATAATATAATATAATATAATATAATATAATATAATATATATAATATAATATAATATAATATAATATAATATAATATAATATAATATGATAAATATGATAAATATGATAAATATGATAAATATGATAAATATGATAAATATGATAAATATGATAAATATGATAAATATAATAAATATAATAAATATAATAAATATAATGAATATAATGAATATAATGAATATAATAAATATAATAAATATAATAAATATAATAAAAATAATAAATATAATGAATATAATAAATATAATGAATATAATGAATATAATATAATATAATATAATATAATATAATATAATATAATATAATATAATATAATATAATATAATATAATATAATATAATATAATATAATATAATATAATATAATATAATATAATATAATATAATATAATATAATATAATATAATATAATATAATATAATATAATATAATATAATATAATATAATATAATATAATATAATATAATATAATATAATATAATATAATATAATATAATATAATATAATATAATATAATATAATATAATATAATATAATATAATATAATATAATATAATATAATATAATATAATATAATATAATATAATATAATAATAGATATAATATAATATAATATAATAGATATAATATAATATAATAGATATAATAAATATAATAAATATAATATTATATAATAAGTGTAATAAATATAATAAGTGTAATAAATATAATAAGTGTAATAAATATAATAAATGTAATAAATATAATATAATATAATATAATATAATATAATATAATATGATATGATATGATATGATATGATATGATATGATATAATATAATATAATATAATATAATATAATATAATATAATATAATATAATATAATATAATATAATATAATATAATATAATATAATATAATATAATATAATATAATATAATATAATATAATATAATATAATATAATATAATAATATAATATAATATAATATAATATAATATAATATAATATAATATAATATAATATAATATAATATAATATAATATAATTAATATATTATAATTAATATAATATAATTAATATAATGTAATGTAATGTAATGTAATGTAATAAAATATAATAAATATAATAAATATAATAAGTATAATAAATATAATATAATATAATATAATATAATATAATGTAATGTAATGTAATGTAATGTAATGTAATATAATATAATGTAATGTAATGTAATATGATATAATATAATATAATATAATAAAATATAATAAATATAATAAATATAATATAATATAAGCCTATGTGTTAAAAATGAGGTGTGCTCTCACATAAGAAATGTGAATGGAAATACAGGTTCAATGTAATTATGATTTGCCACTAGTCATGGTCTACGTGTTTATGTGCTTCGGCAAGCTATGCGACCTTTATTTCAAATATCAGTAGGGTCATCCATGGCAGACAGGTTTCATTAGAGCTACTAGACTGTTTTTGGAAAGAAGGAACAGGCCATCTACTTCTAAGGCTAATCACTGAAATCTTCTGAGTAACAGCAAAATATAGCTTGAGATAATGCTAGAAAATGAGGTCTTCAGGTTGGAAAACACTTAAAATAGAACTGGGGAAGAGTTAGCTCCTCAAAGTCAAGTTGCTCTTAATGATAAGGATGGAGTAAAGCGTTCAGAACCTTTCTTTGCTGATGGCTCATGACTCAAAATGAGAAGAAACAGCTGGTGTTAGATGGATGTTGGGTGAGAGCAGAAAATAACAGAAAATTGTTTGCTTGTGTTTTATTTGATCTATAAAGGCATTCAACTATGTTGATCTTAACCAACTAGGGATAGTACTAAGAATGGGAATTCCCAAACATTTTATTGTGCTCATGTGGAACCTGCACAGGAACCAAGAGGCAGTGGTTGGATTAGAACAAGGGACTATTGCATGGCTTGAAATCAGGAGAGGTGTGTGTCTGGGTTATAGCCTCTCACTATACTTTTTCAATATGTATGCTGAGAAAATCATCAGAGAAACATGACCATCTGAAGAAGAATGCAGCATCAGGAATGGAGGAAGGCTTCCTACCAACCTGTGATATGCAAATGACACAACCTCCTTTGATGAAAGAGAGAGACCTTGGAGCCCTTGTTAATGAAGGACCAAGAGGATATAACACTCAAGATAAAGAAAACTCAAATCCTCACAACCCAACCCAAACTAAAGCTCACAAAGCAGAAAGAAGGACGAATGGATACAAAGAACACAGGGATGAAAGGGGAATAGAGCTGCTACATTGTGGGGATTACAATCAGTGCAACGAAATGAAAAGGGTCTCAGCTGTTAAATGGTAAGCTAATTTGCTCTGTAAACTTTCACACATACAACGATAAAAGATAAACTTTTAGAAGTGTTCTTTAATTAGGGATTTTTTATGTGGGAGGGAAAACTGCCTTTATATACACCAAAGACTTTGTGCTTCTCTTTAAAAATTAAACTATATTAAAGTAGTTACCATATGTGAGACACACTTTGCTTGTTCCTGGAAGCATTTTTATCAATTATGTACCGATTTAACTCTTTAAAACAATAGAGTATAGGGAAATATATTTAAACAAGACACAAGCACAATTGAAAGGGTAAATCTTCTTAGATTTGATTAAGTAAAACTAATACATTTATATGTGAAAATGGAGCAAATTTTAAATAAATGATCCCAGAACAAAATCTGGAGAAAAAAATAACTGCAAATATAGAAAAATTAATCCTGAAATTTAATATGATAAAACAATTGAACTTATAGCAAAGTAATTCAAAAGACATGACAAGAAATTCACAGAGGAACACCACATGACAATAGTATATGGAAAGTGATTAATTGGATTAATATATGTACATCATTATAACAACAATGTGCTACCAACTCACCCATTAGATTAAGAAAACAATTTAAGTGTCTGTTAAAACCAAGTTATGGCAAGGATGTGGCACCACAGAATTCTCATACACTTGTGATGGGAGCGCAATTTGAAAAAAACTATAGACAATAAAGCTAAAAATACGCATGCCATTAATTCCCCTCCTAGATTCAGATACTAGGCAAACTTACACACACATGTTCATGCCACCTTGTTTAACATTATTTTAAAAGGGAAAGAAAAATAATGTCATTAAGAAAGAACTAAAATACAATCAATAGATGGGAATTTATATTGCCTCTAAAATAAACTATTTAAATCTCTATGTATATCATTTTAATTCTTCAACATATGTATATATAGAATATAACAGAAAAAGTAATTGATATATAAGTACAATTTAAAGCACACAAAATTATTCAGTAATGAAGCACAACCAGAGTGCTCCTAAGAGGCAAGAATGGCAAGGCTGGGTCTTACCTACTTTGGGCATACTGTCAGGAGAAACCAGTTCTTGGAGAAGGACATTGTGCTGGGTAAAGTGGAGTGGCATAGAAAAAGATGCAACAGATTGACACCATGGCTGCAACAATGGGTGGAGCCATAAGAACAATAGTAGTCATAACCCTCTCATTGCCATGTGTGTTCATCCATGTTGACTAGAGAAACAAATTCAGAGACACTCATATGTGTAAGAGAGAACTTTATATCAAAGAGCAATTGTACATTAAGAAAACATTCCAGCCCAGTCCAGATCAATTTCATTAGTCCACTATTACCCCTATGTCAATACTAGTCCATAAATTCATCTTTAGACTCACACAGCCATGCAATGATACTGAATGCAGGAAAATCACAGGCCAGTAGGTAGAAGGTCTTGTGGACCCAGTGGTGGTGGAAGCATCTCATTGCTGTTGTGGGTCTTCATGTGGCTCCTCCAGCTCCTGGGCTCTGACTTCAATCAACATAACTCCATGTGGCTTGTCAGTAAGAATACAAAGAAGAGGGAGTGTGTGTGTGTCCCTCCTCTGGGGAGCAATCCATCTCCATTTCCGTAGCACCTCCAAAGGAAGTTAGGAAGCTACCACCTGACTGACAGGCTAAACTCCACCCCTTCACTCGTCATAGTCTCAAGTTGACACCAGATTATATAACTACCACACCATCTAATCATATTCAATGATAATGTAGGGAAAATATGTCATTGGAAGAATTTTGAAAAAAAAAAAGAGAAAACTAAAATTAGAAATTCTAAAAGAAACTCTAATTTTATTCATTTTGCTTTTTTTCTTCAAAATAAATTTGATGTATTTAAATGTTGCTGTAGATAGGTGTTATTGCATTGATATGGACTCTTAGTAACTAATATACAACAAGATAAGATAATGCTTGCTCCATTCTAACAATTATTTCTATAGTTAAGGCCATTGTAGCAGCTACTGTGATTGATCCATTTTGTTGAGTGGGCTTCCTCTTTTTTGCTGACTCAACTGTACCAAGCTTAATGCCATTCTCCAGGGAACATAGTATCACCACTATAGCGTCTAAAAAAAATTCTTCTTTCTTTTTAATTTACTATTAATTGGGAGTTAATGCATATATCATATCATTCCATAATTCAATCATGTCACACAGCATTGTACTAAAAAATCGTTCTTGTTGTTCTTTTGACAGATTAGTTCAGTCCTCTGACATCCCATGATATATTATTAACCATTAACATTGTGTTAGTCAGGGTTGACTAGAAAAGCAAATACATGGAGACTTATGATACCTTCAGGACCAAGGGTGTGAGGGACGATGCTGGGAGAGTGGAGGGTGAGTGGGTTGGAAAGGGGGAACTGATTACAAGGATCCACATGTAACCTCCTCCCTGGGAGAGGGACAGCAGACAAGGGGGGAAGGGAGACTCTGGATAGGGCAAGATATGACAAAATAACGATGTTTAAATTACCAAGGGCACATGAGGGAGGGGGGAAAGGGGATGGAGGGGGGAAAAAAGAGGACCTGATGCAAGGGACTTAAGTGGAGAGCAAATGCCATGAGAATGATTGGGGCAGGGAATGTATGGATGTGCTTTATACAATTGATGTATGTATATGTATGGATGGTGATAAGTGTTGTATGAGTCCCTAATAAAATGTAAAAAAAGAAAAGAGGAGAAAAAAATGATTAGGGCAACGAGTGTACAGATGTGCTTTATACAATTAATGTGTGTATATGTATGAACTGTGATAAGAATTGTATGAGTCCCAATAAATTGTTAAAATAAATAAATAAATAAAAGCATAAACAGAAAAAAAATAATGAAAATAAAAAAATAAATGGGGGAAAAAAAAGAAAGAGCTTTATATAAAGGAGTAATTTTATATTAAGAAAACATCCCAGTCCAGTCCAGATCAAATCCTTAAGTCTGATATTAGCCCATATGTCTGATATCACTCTGTAAATTCCTCTTCAGATTCATGCAGCACATGCAAGGATGCTGAGTACAGGAAGATCACAGACCAGTGGGTGGAAATCCTATGGATCCAGTGGCAGTGGACGCATCTTAGCATTGGCAGAGGCCTCCACGTGGCTCCTCCAGTTGCAATAGTCTTGCTGCCATCAGTATAGCTCCATGTGGCTTGTCAACAGGAATACCTTGCTGGGAGACAAGCAAAGGTAGAGTCTGTCCCAGCTCCAGGGAGGACGATGGGAATTCCCAGAATCCTCAGGAGAAGCCCTTGCCCACATAGAGGCCTCATTGGCTGTGACCTGACTGACAGGGTAGACTCCACCTCTTCACAAATTGACAGATTATGTAACTGCCACAAACATCATAATTCAATTCGTCTTCACCTTCCTTAGTCCTTGTCAAGCTTAACAATGAATAAAAGGCAATCGAAAGTACCCTTGCTTAGACGAGGCACAACTTACTCCTGAAAGCAGCATATTTGCTTTTCAACACTTTAACGAGATCTTGTGAGCAGTGTTGTCCAATGTGATACATCATTGATCTGTTGACTGTTGCTTTCATGGGCATTGATAGAACCTCTGAGACTATGGATTTCATTGTCTCATCCAAGTAAACAAATCCTCAGTAACTTCATCTTTTCTGCATTCTTCAGGATGTTGCTTATTGGTCCAACCAAGAGGGATTTTGTTTTCTTTATTTTGAGGTATAATCCATACCAAAGGCACAGTTTTGATCTTCACCAGTAAGTGCGTCAAGGCCTCTTTACTTTCAACAAGAAAATGTGTCATCCGCATATCACAGGTGGTAAATGAAACTTCTTCCAATCCTGATGTCATGTTCCTTTTCATATAGACCAGCTTCTCAGATTATTTATTCAACATACAGATTGAAAAGTATGGTGAAATAATACAACACTGACACATACCTTTGCTGATTAAACCATGCATGTATCCCTTTGTTCAAATGACTGCCTCTTGGCTTATGCATAGATCCTTTATGATCACAGTAAAGTGTTCTGGAACTTAAATTCTTTGAATTCAACTTATTTGAGATATTATTCATACTTTTTTATGATCCATGGATTTGAACACCTTTAAATAGTCAACAAATCACAGATACATATCTTTCTGGTATTCTCTGCTTTCAGCCAGCATCTATCTAACAAATCAGCAAAGATATTTCTTGTTCCGTGTCCTTAACTTTTTAAAATTTGAATTTCTGGCAGCTCTCTGTGTACTGCTACAACTATCTTAACATGATCTTCAGCAAAATTTTACTTGTGCATCATAGTAACGATATCATCTGATCACATCTGTGGGATTAGTTTTCCTTGAAATGGACTCAAACATGGATCTCTTCCAATTGATTGGACAAGTTTTAAATTATTCTTGGCTGTCTTAAAGTTCTTTGCATAAATGAATGATCACCCCAACACTGTATGCTTTGTTGAAACATCTCACTTGGTGTCCTACCAGTTTCTGGAGTCCTGCTTTTTTCACCAATTCCTTTAGTGCAGCTGTTTTTCTTGCCTCAATTACATAGATACTTGATTATATGTTATTTCCTGAAGTAGTTGAACATGTTCAATTCCTTCTGATACAATGATTCATCGCATTATTTCTACTTTAGATGCTCTGCATTCATTAATTTGTTCAACAGTTCCTGTATTGTTCAATGCTTTGCCCCAAGAGCCTTTCAATATTGAAATTCAAGCCTTGAATTTTTTTCCAGTTTCAGAATTTCCAAACATACATAGAGTAGTCATAGTAAATGGAAGACATGATGAAGCAAATGAACTGAACAGATAATTTTAAAGGACGGCTCAGGAAGACAAAGTAAAGTATAATGTAATATGCAGATAGGGAGTTAGTAAACCAAAAGGGAAGAACACATTCACAAATGTTCTCAGTATTCATTCTGGGCATATAGAATTACTACAGTTATTTTCTGCATTGTTTTCTAATGATATCGTTCCAAATTTAGTATATGTGCTGCCAAAGTAAGCACATAGTCTATACATGTATATACATGTTTACTATACACATATATACAAATGATATACATGTTTTCTAATTATACAGGAAGAACATTAAAGCCATGTGGGAAAAATTAAGTTACAGCAATATGTGAAGCAATATTCACATTCTGAGAGATATGTTTTGGGTGCCTCCTCTTTGTCCCCTGATGAGGAAGGGATTTTATCATAGGTTCATGAGAATGCCCAAGTCCTGGACACTAATTTTTCAATAGGAGGGTTTTTTTTAAATCATTTTTTGGGGGTTCTTACAGCTCTTATCACCATCCATCCATCCATCCATCTATTGTGTCCAGCACATTTGCACATATGTTACCATCATCATTTTCAAAACATTTTCTTTGTACTTGAGCCCTTGGTATCAACTCCTCATTTCCCCCCTCCCCCATCATCCCTCCCTCATGAATCCTTGATAATTTATAAATATTCCCTCCCCCTCCCCCATTCAACAGGAGGTTTCTTTTGTGTGTGTTTGTCGCACACATAGTGAAATAGTCAATGACTAGTCTAAAAGTTTGTAGTTCCAACCCACCCAGAGGTGACACAGAAGACAGGGGTGGGAGGGTGGTGGTGAGCGGGGAGCTATCTGCTTCTGAGAGCTGCTTTCACAGCCATGAAAACCCCTCTGGAACAATTTCATTTTGTGTAGCTTGAGGGCCTATGAATCTGAATTGACTAGATGGCAGCTAACAACAGATACAGTGAACAGCAAGTTATTAGAAATACATTCTCATAACCTGCGTGGGAAAAAACACAAAGCGCAGGACCAGGCTGCATTTAGAAACAGACTGCAAAATCCAGGACTCTGGGAGGGAGGAATTATAGTACTAAGAGAGTAGGGTGCCCCCTGGCTCCAACATTAGAACATGATTAGCTTGTTTGAAAAATCCTATGGGGTGACAGTTGGGTTGAAATTTTGTATAGGGAAAAACTAATAAGCAGGAACCCCTCATGGTAAACTGGTTAACTATTGGCCAGCTAACCACAGGGTCAGCAGTTTGAAACCACACTTCACTTTGAAGAAGAAAGATAAGGCTTTCTTAGAAACGCACATGCATAGTTCTACTCTGTCCTGTAGGAATCACCTCAATAGTGGGGAGCAGCATTCTTAAACCCTGTTGGTGGCTTCTTTTGTACTTGCTTCCAAGATAATGAATGAATGCTACAGAAATGGCAGGGGAGTCCAAAGGGCTGGGCCTCTCCTGTGGCTCAGCCTTATTTCATACCAGCGACACTTATAAATAAATAAATAAATAGTGGTGAGTTTTCATTTTGAAATTTGCCCCATTAAGATGGTAGTTTGGCTAGAGGATCTAATATGTGGCAGCAGCATGGAGAGATAAATTTATGTCATTAAAGTATCCCTTTATTACTCCAGTTTCAGATTTCAAGGCATTATACAATACTGAAACATAATCTGTGTTCTTATACTACAGGATAATAAACATGCATACACAGACTCCAAAATATTGAGTCTTTGGTCTAAAATTCCACCAAAATAAAGAACCTTTGGTATAAACTTGATTGAAATACCTTTTTGTTTTTCTCAATAGTTTATAGTGAGAAAATGCTTTTAAATTCTAAATGGTGAAGTATTTCAGAAATTAAAGAAAAATATTGAAAGATTTTTGTTAACACCTGTTTTCCATGAATCATCAAGCTATTATTCCCATAATAACTGAACTAGAAGAGGACTGTCTAGCTAAATAATTAGGAACATAGGCTTTATCAGGTCACTGAGACTATTATCCTGACTGTCACTGTGTGGCCTGAAGCAAGTTATTTAATATGTCCATGCTTCAGTTCCTCATCTGATAAGTAGGCTTTAAAATGGAACTTATATCAAAGACTGTGGTTATTAAATTCATATAAAGACCTGAAAAGCATTCCTGGCACATAATAAAAGCTCAGTATATGTCCAAATTACTATCATATTTTGGGGGCGAGGGATTTGGAATACAAGAGTGTGTGTCTGGGTTGACTAGAGAAACAAATCCAGAGACACTCATATGTGTGTAAAAGAAATTTTAAATCAAAGAGCAATTATATATTAAGAAAACATCCAAGCCCAGTCCAGATCAAGTCCATAAGTCTGATACTAGTCCATGAATTCTTATACAGGCTCACAAAGCACATGCAATGATGCCCAAAGCAGGAAGATCACAGGCCAGTGGGTGAAAAGTCCTATGGAAGCATCTCAGCACTGGCATGTGTCTTGACATGGCTCCTCCAGCTCCAGGGCTCGGACTGCCATCAGCATAGCTCCATGTGGCTTGTCAGCAGGAAGACAAAGCCAAGAGAGTCTCCAATGTCCAGGGAGAAAGACAAGACTTCCCAGAATCCTTAGAAGGCCATGGCTACACAGAGAGCTCATTGACTATGATCTGATTGATAGGCTAGACTCCACCCTTTTGCAAGTTGACAAGAGATTATGTAAATGTCACAAAGAGTTCACATATATTTTCCTAAAACATCAAAGTGTGATACATGCAGAACATCATACAAATTCTAATCCTACCATTTATGCATAATCAGTGTAAGCCCACATACTCAGAACAAGAAATAGAACACTATCAATCATGATTCCAAAAGTCCCTTCATGCAAACCTCCACTATCATCGCTAGCTTACTTCCCATTATAACGACTTCTAACAAAGTAGTTCTGTTTTACCTAGTTTTGAACTCCATTTAAGTAGAAGTCTATGGTGTGCATTTAAATTCTATTGCTATGTGGAAATTTATTACAAACGTAAAAGCTAAAAACAACACAGATTTGTGATCTCATCATTCCCGTGCATCAGGAGTCTGATATGTCATGGCTGCATTCACCGCTCAGGGTCTCACAAGAATGAAATCGACCTCGCTTAGTAGATTCTGGGGCTGACCTACATCAAGATTAAAATGGGAGTGCTTCAGGAGTCCATTGAGCCCTGTCAGAAATAAGAGCATTCATTTTAGGTTAAATCTATTATCTGATTGAACAGTATTTTTCGACCAGTATTAGAATAATCGTTTGAAAGGTCATAAAATATATCGTCTATATGAACTTCAAGAAAAAGCATCCTGAAATTGACCAGACAGATTTCTGTCTAGCCTAAGCTTGCAGGCAATTACTAGTCTTTCATAGATTTTAATTTCTTACAGGTGCTTACGTTCTTAGATGAGATTGCAATGGAACAAAAGTTTTGCACATGAAAGTGCATGCTAAAGTGCTATAGGGAATGGTTTGCTTGTTGCTTGTGGCTAGATCCAGGTATCACTTTGTGCATTCACTAAGGATTCCTTTTTTCACCTACATATGTGTAATTTTAAAACTTTTCCCTCAAATCTGCTTATAGCCCCTAGCAGATTTATTATGTCAATGAGTTAAATAAAAATCCTTGATATGTGTTCTTTTTATATATTCTATAAAGTAATCATTTTAACTTTAAAATGTTATTGTTGAACACACTTTATAGTACTTTGGGGTATGTTAAAATTAGTGGTTGTCATAGATAAGATAATATTTATAACTTATAACTCACTGCCATTATGTCGATGCCAACTCGTAACGACACCATAGGACTGGGTAGAGCTGACCCTGTGGGTTTCCAAGACTATACTTCTTTACCATTGAAAAAAGCCCCATCTTTCTCCTGCATATCTGCTGGTGGTTTTGAACTACTGACCCCGGGGCTCTCAGCCTAATATATAATAACTATGCCATGATGGATGCTACATGTATCATATATAATAATAAATACATGACATATATTTATCATATATAGCAGTCATTTATGGTTGTTTTATAGAAGCTAGGAAATAATTTTACTGTTTAAATAGATTCAGAAATTTATGAGTATTACAACTTTAATTTATAATACATTTTGAGTATTATATGTTTGATCTTGACTCTTAAGTCAGCTATTGACCTTTATATCAGGTGGTAATTACATAATCTGGTGCCAACTTGTGCAGGGGTGTAATCTAGCCCATCTATCAGATCACAGCTGAATGACATCATTTAGAGGTGCCACGGAGATAAAAAGCTCACTGGAGGTCAGATACACAAAGACTCTCTGCTTCGTCTTCCTGTTGACAAGCCATATGGAACAAAGGTGATGGAACCAGAACCCTGGAGCTGTCATGTGGAGACCCATGTATGCACCAAGATGCTGCCACCACTGCTGGATCTTCTTGCTTTCTGCATCAATGCATGTGCTGTGTAAGTCTGAAGAGGAATATACAGACTGGTATCAGACATATGGGCTAATATCATATTTATGCACCTGATGTGGACTGTGTTGGGATGTTTTCTTAATATACAATTACTCTTTGCATAAACTTTCTTATACACATATGAGTGTTTATGAATTTTATCACTATCATATTGACGGCAGTACTTGTTTTCTAATGCAAAAAATATACATCTAACAACACCAGTTGCTTCTCAAATTTTTTTTTAGCAATTTCCCATGGCTTTTATGATGGAATCCCTCATCTTTAGCTGGACCACAGGCACTTGAATAACCTTTGCCCTCTTACCTCTTTGGCCTTATCTCTTGCTACCCTGCATTCTCTGAAGGTATTCCACACTCTGGAGATTAATTTATTTTAATCTTTCAAACACAACCTGTATGAGGTAGGGTTACATAATTCATGGGAGAATTCCATTATCTTTCCATTTCTATTGAAGACCTTTCATTATATTCCTAATTTCAGAGTTTTGCATACATTATTTGTTCTACCAGGGAACTCTTATTTTGTTATAAAACTTGCTTTTAATTATTTCTGTATTCCTGTCTTTCCCTTTTTATTTATTCTCTCTAATCTTCTGTCTTTCTTAAAAGATAGTAAATATTCACTCACCTTAAAGTGGTCAGTGATGGTCCTAAGCAGCTGGTTATTCAGTTTTATGGTGGAGAAATCCAACTTGATGATATTAAAATGCATGTCTGTAACTGATTGTCTTGATCTATATGCTTTTCTTTCTTTCATTCTTTTTAAATTAGGGGCTCAAACAACTCTTATCACAGTCCATACATACATCAATTGTGTAAAGCACATTTGTACACTCTTTGCCTTCATCATTCTCAAAACATTTGCTCTCCACTTAAGCCCCTGTCATCAGGTCCTCATTTTTTGCCCTCCGTTCCCACTTCCCTCTCCTTCATAAACCCTTCATAATTTATAAATTATTATTTTGTCATATCTTGCCCTGTCCGACTTCTCCCTTCACCCACTTTTCTGTTGTTCATCCCCCAGGGAGGAGGTCACATGCAGATCCTTGTCATCGGTTCCTCCTTTCCAACCCACCCTCTCTAGTATAGCCAGTATCGCCACTCACACCACTGGTCCTGAGTGGATCATCTGCCCTGGATTCCCTGTTTCCAGTTCCTATCTGTACCAGTGTACATCCTCTGGTCTAGCCAGACTTGCAAGGTAGAATTGGGATCATGATAGTGGGGTGGGGAAGGAAGCATTTAGGAACTAGAGGAAAGTTGTATTTTTCATTGTTGATACACTGCACCCTGACTGGCTCATCTCCTCCCTAAAACTCTTCTGTAAGTGGGTGTCCAGTGGCCTACAAATGGGCTTTGGGTCTCCACTCCGCACCCCCACCCCCCTCATTCACTATGGTAAAATTTTTTGTTCTGATGATGCCTGATACCTGATCCCTTCAACACCTTGTGATTGCACAGGCTGGTGTGCTTCTTCCATGTGGGCTTTGTTGCTTCTGAGCTAGATGGCCGCTTATTTACCTTCAGATCTATACGCTTTTCTATACAACAGAAAAAGAAAATGAATAAGTTGGCATTTCAATGGAATAGTAAAATTTGAATGAGAAACTATAGACACACACATCTCCTTCTGTATTATGGTATAATAATATCATATTATCTAGTATATAGATAGCTGATCTTGGAGAGCTCATAGTTTTTAATGAGATTTCCTAAGCAGATTAGAAGGGGAGACTCATGAGACACATACCTAAGAGGAAGCCCAAGAAATGAACACTATTTCCCTAAAAGGGCTCTCCAAATCACTAACAATGCTAGATGTATAGTGCAAAACAAAGGCTCTCTATTGACTGAATACCAATTGAAATGTTTCTACAAGCTGACGAAAAACTGGAGGCACTCACTCACCTATGTAAGAGAAATTTGAAAGACAGCTACCTGGGCGATTGACCAGAAGACATTCATATTTGTGCTCATCCCAAAGAAAAACTACCCAGCAGAAAGTAGAAATTATCAAACAGTATTATTAGGATCACATGCAAGTAAATTTTTACTGAGGATAATTCCAAAAAGGGTTTCAAAAATACATTGACAGGAAACTACCAGAAATTCAAGCCTGATTCAGAAGAGGGCGTGAAATGAGAAGTATCATTGAAAAGCATCACATAGATCTTGACGGAAAGCAGAGAGTGCCAGAAAGATGTTTACTTGTGTTCTTGTTTTGTTTTGCCACTATAAATGCTGTTTCTTTAATTTAAATAGTTTAAATGTGGACTCTTACAGATATTGTAACAATCTATAAATCAGTTATATCAAGCAAACGTGTACAATAAGTTGCCATCATCATTACCTGTGCTTTATTGACTATGCAAAGGCATTCGAATGTGTGGGTCATAGCAAACTACATATAACATTGAAAAAAATGAGAATTGCAGAACACTTCATTGTGTTCACAAGGAATCTTTACATGAGCCAACAAGAAGTTGTTTGGGAATGATACATGTTTTAAAACCAGCAAAGTTTTGCATCAAGAGTGTATCCTTCCATCATAGTTATTCCACCTATATGCTGAACACGTTACCTGAGAAATTTGATTGTATAGAGAAGAACACAGCATCAGGATTTGAGGAAAGCTTATTAAAAACCTGTTGATATGCAAATGACAGCCTTGCTGAAACCTGTAAGGACTTGAAGCACTTGGTGATCAAAATCAAAGACTAAAGCCATCATTCTGGACTACAACACAAAATGAAGGAAACAAAAATCCTAACAAATGGACCGATTGAGATGAACATACTAGATGATAACAATATTTACGTCATCAAGGATTTCATTTTACTTGGGTGCATAATCAACACTCGTGGAAGCAGTAGTAAAGAAGTCAAATAGCGTATTATATTGGGCAAATCTGTGGCACAAGACCTCTCTAACGTGTTGAAGAGCAAGGAAGGCAGTTTGCAGACTAAGGTGCTCCTGATTTAAGGCATGGTATTTTTAGTTGCTTCAGGTGTTTATAGGGAGCCCTGATGGCATAGTGATTACATGCTGGATTGCTAACTGTGAAGTCAGCAATTCAAAATAACCAGTTGTTCTGAAAGGGAAAGATAAGACTTTTCATTCCCATAGAGTTTCAGTCTCAGAAACCCATTGGGCAGTTCTAGCCTGCCCGGGAGGGTTGCCATGAGTCAGAATTGACTCCATGGCAGTGACTTTGGCTTAGGGTTTTCAGATGCATGTGAAAGTTGGACAGTGAATAGGGAAGGTCAGAGAAGGATTGATGTATTGGAATTATAGGCAATGCAAAGAATATTGAAAGTGGTATGGAACATATGGTCAAAATGCTTCTTAGAAACAAGGATGACGAGATTTGAGCTCTTGTACTTTGGTGATGCTATCAGGAAAGACAGGGCCCTAGAAAAGAACATTATAGTGGCGAAGAAAGCTGATGGTGCCCGGCTATCAAAGGGTATAGCGTCTAGGGTCTTAAAGGCTTGAAGGTAAACAAGTGGCCCTCTAGCTCAGAAGCAACAAAGCCCACATGAAAGAAGCACACCAGCCTGTCGAAGAGCGCAGGTATCAGGCATCATAGAACAAAAAATCTTACCATAGTGAATGAGTGGAGACCCAAAGCCCATTTGTAGACCACTGGACACCCCCTTACAGAAGGGTCTTGGGGAGGAAATGAGCCTTTCAGGGTGCGATGTAGCAGTGATGAAAAATGCAACTTTCCTCTAGTTCCTAAATTCTTCCTTCCCCACCCCACTATCATGATCCCAATTCTACCTTGCAAGTCTGGCTAGACCAGAGGATGTACACTGGTACAGATAGGAACTGGAAACGGAATCCAGGACAGATGATCCACTCAGGACCAGTGGTGTGAGTGGCGATACTGAGAGGTTAGAGGGAGGGTGGGTTGGAAAGTGGGAACCGATAACAAGGATCTGCATGTGACATCCTCCCTGGGGGACGGACAACAGAAAAGTGGGCGAAGGGAGACGTCAGACAGGGCAAGATATGACAAAATAATAATTTATAAATTATGAAGGGTACATGAGGGAGGGGGGAGTGGAGGGACAAAAATGAGGACCTGATGCCAGGGGCTTAAGTGGGGAGCAAATGTTTTGAGAATGATGAGGGCAATGAATGTACAAATGTGCTTTACACAATTGATGTATGTATGGATTGTGATAAAAGTTGTATGAGCCCCTAATAAAATGATTTAAAAATATACTTTTTAAAAGAACATTATATTTGGTAAAGCAGAGGGTTGGTCAAAAAGAGGAAGACCATCCAAGTGATGGATTGACACAGTGGCTAAAATAGACTCAACCAACAATTATGAGGATAAGCGGCGTTCTGTTCTATTGTATGTATGGTTGCTCATAACATCACCTAACAACAAATAACAACATAATCACAAGTTAATTTGGAAAAATAACATACTCCTTTCTTTGCATTTTCAAAAAAAATCATTAATAATTTAAAGGGTCCTGGAGGTTCTCTATGGAGACCTAGTGGAGTAGTGGTTAAAGGCCTAGCTGCTAATGGAAAGCTTGGCAGTTGGAATCCACCTGCCATTCAGTGCAGAAAGATGTGGCAGCCGGCTTCTACGAGACTCATAGCCCTGGAAACCGTATGGGTTTCTATTCTGTCCTATAGAGTTGCTGTGTGTGGGCAGTGTTGTTTTAGCATGCGTGTGTGTGTTTTAAGAAATCTTCTAGCAGAAGTGCCTGTTTGACTTTATTTAACTCCAGGAATTCCAAATTCTCTTCCTTATAAGTGGCACAATTAAAGTAAAAGTTTTTGTTATTTTTGTTTTGTTTTTTTACTTCAAGCATTCTACCTGCATAAGTGTCCATTGAAAACACTTTGGGTAACATTCACAATGTGACCCTTCTTTATGTTGTCCTAAATTATATATGGTTTCATTACAAAGAAATAGCCATCTCAATTAAAGATAATTCATGGTCAGAAGCATAAAGCTGAAATAGACATTTTACTAAGTACACAGACACATAAATATAACTACAGTTTAAGATAGATGAGCATAATCCAAACTCTCAAAAATGGTATAATTCTATACAATTTTTAAGTACACTTAGTATTTAGGGTTAGGGTTATCCATTCGGCAGTGAATCAACTTTAAAATAGAAATAATAGTATATACTAGGACAAACATATATAATAATGAAGATAGAGACACCAATATATATTTTTAAATATAAGATCAGGATAGGTAAAGAAAGCGTGCCTTATGTGAGTCCATTTTTTGATTATAAATATTAATATATAACTCAGAACTCATTTCTGTTCATTTTCATAGTTTGGAACATTTCTCTAAAAATAAATCTGCAAAGATAATATATATTTCACAGTTGGCTATGTTGTCATGGGTTACTCTATAATTATTGCACTCTCAGATTTACCAAGAATTTGATGTACCTTTCTGTCTGTAATTTCTTTACAATGAAATATAATAGAACATTTTTTAATGTTTCATTAGTATTGGAAGCTTGGCAGACTTAAATTTTTAAAAAGTTAAAGAAAAATAGAATATCCTTTAAAAGATTCGCCAATCTTAAAAAAATAAAAATAAAAAGTGAAACAAACTATTTTAGCAGAATGTAGTTATCATGAATTCTCAAATGGGACATAATAAGTTTAAGATGTCTGCTTATGACAAGTGTAAAGAATTTGCCACTGTATTTTAATTGTTTAAGACACTGTTGGTCTACTGAAAATAATATTGCCACCATTATACAGTATGATTTGTTGCTGTTGAAGTGGTTGTGATAGGTAGCAAGAAGCAGGGATGCCTAAGGGATATGATAACTCCAAATTCAGACCCCCAGAACCAGGTAGGCAGCACATGTGGGTTGGTCCAAACTAGGTGAGGTGGCCTTAATTCAGCCAATGGGTACCATCGACCACACCTGCAGGTGAAGGCCCTAAAGGCCGGAACTTCGAGACCACCACCATCTCCCACTCCCCCAACCCCTTTTGGCTGCTTCTCCACTTTCTGCTGGGCTGTGCTGCAGCCTCTCTCTCTGGCCTCAGGTCGCCACCTGTGGGTATGCAGTCCCACGAAGTTGTCTATGTTCAGTGACTGTAGAACCTGAAACTTCTTCTGACCTTTATTTAAAAATACCCACCTGGATCATAAACCAGGATTCGTTGTGAATTCTTTCTTGTGAGAAGTCAAGAAGCAAGGTATTTCCCACCTGCGAAAACTCACAGTTGGGCATCTAGCCCTGGGGCCATGGGAGAGAGAGAGGGCATGCGAATAGTTATGGAAATGGAGTGTGTGATACAGTCTTATTTGTCACTTCTGGGCCAAGGATCCGATGTCTTTCTCTCAAAGGACCTGGGTGTGTTTTATCTGACAGTATCTAGCAGCTCTTTATACAAGATTGCACCATAATCATCTGTGACAAATAATTCAATGACAACTCCTTCCTACTGTTTCCTATATGTAATTGCTTGTTGAATGTTATGTGTGTTAAATGGTAATTTTGGAATAATGTCAAATCATGGCTCTCATACAGATATGACACTGGCTTAGGACATTTTTTCTACACATTCAGGGAGAGAACAATGCAGCTATTACAACTGGTTTAATAAGTCAAAAAGGAAGAGAATTTTATGGTGCAAAGAAAATGCTGAAACCTGTAGCTATTCAGAGTACTGAATGCCGCAGAGTGGGACCTGCCTTAACCACCCATGTCATTAAATGTAAGATCTGAGTTGACATGGTTGCAGGCACTCCCTTTTCTCCCCCCGCTCCCCCCCCCCAAAAAAAATACAACGCGGAAATGAGTTGTGACTAGCTTTCGAACAGATGTTTAGAAAGAATGTTGGAGAAGAGGCTAATTAAATTGCTGCCAGGCAGGACAGACTTTACATATAATTCACATACCTATAAGAGACCTTGCACTGCTGTGGTGTAAGCATCAGTCTGTTGTTACATTGCCCTCCGTGTTCAGTGCACTGTGGTGGGGTCTGCATGCACATTCCCATTTCTACAGAGACATGAACAATGCCCTCCCCTTGGGTGGGTTAGTGCCCGACTCCCCCAGGGTCATTTTCCCACCTTTCCTCTTCTTTGGGTTGGAAGTGCGATGTAAGCACACGGAGCGACTCAGGAACACAGGGGGCTACAGGGCTGGCCCCAATCAGAGACAGACTGACCCCCTCCCTGCTACAGAGGACAACACTAAACCTATAGGTTGGGGAGAGGGGCCAGGTTATCACACCCACATGGAAGCACACCAAGAAAGATAAAGCAAGAGTGAGGTCTCGACTCCATATCAGCACGCCAAGCCCAAAGGATGACATCCCTGCACAGAGCTGCTAAGACACAGCGAGGACTGTAGGGCCGACACAGCTCAAGACATAATGGCCCCTCATTGGAGCATACTGCAACAGAGGACAATCCTGAGGCCACGCGTGGGAAGTGAGTCTGGTTTGGAGCCCCACAGTGGGGCAAACTGAGAAGGGAACGTAACTGATGGAGCTGCTGAGTTGTTGTTGTTGTTTTTTAACACGTTCAGGATCATTTGCAAATTTGAAAGCTTTTTTCAAAAAACGTGTTCAGATGTTTTGAACAAACTTATAAAACAGATCTTTTTTTCTATAAATTTACAGGTGTGACTACAGGCTTAATTAAGCCACGTCCTTTAAGGCCTTTCACAGTGTAAGATTTTTATCATTTTGGAATATTGCATCTAGATTAACTTCTCTTATTCCCTCCATGCTGGATTTAGGTGAAGCAAATGGAAGGGTCTTACGTCTGCGTTGATGGCCTAAGGAAGTGATCCCATATCCAGAATTTAAAAAAACGTTCCCTTCAGTTTCTAATTCCATGTGGGGCCGCTGTTGCTTCCCAAAAACATCATTCCAAAAGACCCCTTGATTTTTAGGGTGGTCAGAGTTCTCAGGTGCTCTCTCCTGAGAGGTATAATTTTAGCTCTAGAAATGCAAGCAAGCAAAAAATTGGCTTAAGCAATCTTCCTTTATAACCCATGGTACATCAGATCTAATCGCTGCCCTGAATTGTTCCTTCATAGTCCTGATCATTAACTCCAGTAATAATCCAAAACGCCTTGAGAATTCAGGCTAGATCTTTCTAATAAATGTCCCATTGTTCTCTTAAGAAGTGGACCCCCAAGTACCAATTTTAATAATTTCTGGTTTAATTACAGCTTTTGGCTTTTCATCACAACGTTGAGCTTTGAAAAAGCTCTCTAGTCAGCAGGGATCCAGAGTTCAGGCTCTGCCAAAGACCTTATCATGCTAGTTACAAAAGGGGAGTCTGGGCCTCAATTTGAGACTGCCTCAAGATCTCAATTTGAGATCTTTTAAGCAGTTGAAAGAAGGGGAACGCGCTGTGATGGTGTTTCTGAACTCCTTGCAGGTGTTGCAAATCAGGCAGCCTGCTAAAAACACAAACAGGAAAAACCATCCTAATTTCTAAATCTCCTTCCTGCGCTGGAACTTTCTACACTTTGCCTTTATTTCCTTCATTGCTTGTCTTGACTGGTAGCTCGTTAAACTTCACTGCCTGAACCTCATCTTCTGTTGGCTCTCGCAGGTGGCATTTCCTTGGGGCTAATCTCATCTTTACCTCTTGTGCTGGCTTGCTGTATTGTCTTATAATGCCTAGGCTTGTCCACGCTATATTCCAGTAGAGATTCAAATGTTCTGAAACCGAACATGACTATGTCCCCTTCTGACTCAGGCTTAGTTTTCTCAGCTCTGTCTAAAATGGTTTCGGCTGTCTGATCCTCATTCTGACTGCCTTTCCCCAGATTTCAATTTAGATAGGTCAGAAGCTTCTCACTGCTCTGCAAGCTCTTTAAGCATGGATCGTTCAGCTCAGACTTCTCAGTGCTCTGCAGCCTTTGTTACTTTGATTTCTCCACCTGCAGAGGTTCCAGAATTGCTTTCATCTGCACCCATGGAGCCCAGGGTTCCTGTGAGCCTTGCTTAGGTTAATAGCTACCAAGTCCCAGAGTCTCAAACAGTAGTCAAGGAATATGTTTTCCATAAAAAAATTTTTCTAATTTACTCAAAGCTGTTATATAGACTAGTGCTAGCTCTGAAATTAGGGTAGTTAGCTATAATTGGCAGTTCCCAAGTCTTGCTGGGTATTTGGAGTTGGATCATAATTAAAAGGGACATTAAAACTTAAAGCCCAAAACAACCCAAGCTCACTGCCGTAGAGTAGATTCCAACTCACAACAACATAATAGTGCAGGGTAGAACTGTCCTGGGTTTCCAAGACTGTAGCTGTGTGTTTTTTTTTAATTCTTTTTTTAAATCATTTAATTAGGGGCTCATACAACTCTTATCACAATCCATACATACATCAATTGTGTCAAGCACACTTGTACATTCATTGCCCTCATCATTCTCAAAACATTTACTCTCCACCTAAGCCCCTGGCATCAGCTCTCCATTTTTTCCTGTCCCTCCCCGCTCCCCACTCCGTCATGAACCCTTGATAATTTATAAATTATTCTTTTGTGACTGTAGCTGTTTTATGGGAGTAAAAAAACCTCATCTTTCTCCCTCATAGTGTCTAGTGGTTTCGAACTGCTGACCTTGTAGTTAGCAGCCCAATACAATACTACCATCTCACCAGGACTCTTATTACTCTCACTTTTACTTCATAATCTAAATTTAGAGTATGAAGGGGAATTAGACGACTAAATTCAGAGCATGAAGTAAGAATGAGAGAAATCGTGGGACTAACTTGCATTTTTAGCCCTTAATGCTCTCAGGTATCCCTTCTTAATTATGTCTTAAAAACACATCGATTTGGTGCTAAATCACATAGCAAAGTCAAATGGCTTCAATTCAAGTATAAGAGAAAAAGAACGAGAAGGAAATCACGGAGGTCATTATGTCGATCTTCCAGTTTGCCTCCATAGGGAGACCCCAGATTAATGGACAACCACAAAAGTTTGTTTTCTGAGAAGGAATGGCCTTATCATTCGAAGAAAACTAGGCAATCAGATCTTACAGAAGATAACAGAGAATGCAGCAGGGGCATGGTGAAGTCTTGCAAATTCTAATTTATGTAGGTGTTTTTAAAATGATCCTCACTAGAATAAGTATTTTTATAAAACAATGACTTTTAATTTTAGCCTAGTTCCTACAATGTTCCTGGTGTATAATAGCTACTTGCTGACTCAATGAGAACATAAATACTACTTCTTCATAGTACATGTCTTCCTTTTCCCTCTACCTATGAAAATCTCCCCAGGTTTCCAGCACGAGCTCCAGCCCCACACCATTTTTCGCTTCTATCCATTGTTTGTGAACTGTTACATGGCTTATACTGTGAACGACATGCTTAAATTACACATCACTAAATTATATACATTTTTTCTAAAGTATAAGGATGTCTTGTTTTTGCCAGCCGGCTGAATGTTTTCCTTTGGTGACCCAAATGATGATCTCAGTAACACATGTAGAATTTTTAATCTTGATATTAAGGCTAGGAGGGATAAAATTTACCTACTGTCTGCACTAGAGTCTATTTCAACTGAAATTGACCCTAGATGACAGAGTGGAACTCCCCTCTGGGGTTTCTTAGATTGCAATCTTTAGGAGAGTGGTTTGCTAAGCTTTAGGTTTCAAATATAAGTCCAGTACTTATGCATTTTACAGTCAGGGCTCTAGAGAAATGGTATTTTGAAGAGCGAAAGTTTGAGATACATCCTGGCTTTTTTGTTAGATTACACCATGGCAAGGAAGTAGGTGGCTATATGAAGAAATGCTTGTTATTTTGAGTCAATGTGGAAGGAAGATGGGGCTGTCTACTCTCATACAGTTTTACAGTCTCCAAATCCATACAAAGCAGTTCTATTCTGCCCAAAAGGCTGGTTATGAGTCAGAATTGGCTCTGTGGTGGTGTATTTGGCTTGGGTTATTATGACTCAGAACTCAACTCAACAGCAATGAGTTTAGTATTGGGGGACTAATGATTTCACTTTCAGGAATTCATTTATGTTAACCACATATGCTAAGATTTTATAAAAAGTCTTTTGGTTTGGGAAGTTTGAAAGCTCCAGTGTTCTCCAAACACAACTAAGAGAAGTGACAAGCATAAAAGACGTCTGAACAAGAAAAATAGTTTACTTTAAGTTACTACTTATACACAAATTGACAAGAGCCTAATATATCAGTAATGGCAGAAAACCAAGCCACACAACCCCTGAAGAGGCCCCAAACTAGACTTTAAGTTAGGAGGGCCAGTTCCTGGAACACCCCAGGACTTGTGGGGAGATAATCATAAAGGTCAATGGACAGACATGGAGTTTTTTTGTTTGTTTTTGTATTTTGTTAGCTTCTTTTCTCTTTTTATTCAATTTTTGTTTTATTTTTATTTTTGTCTCTGTTATTGTTGTTTTGACTACCAATATAAGATAGGCATGGGAAGAAAGCTCAAGGAGAAAGCAATGGGACTGAAGGTTCCAGAGGGACCTTGGGGGAGGAGGAGATGGGAGAAAGGAGCAGTGAGAAAACAATGCTTTAGCCAGGGGAACAACTAGGGAATTAAAAGCAACAACAAGGAGGACGTAGAGATTCCAGTGATGTTAGCACAACATCGATCTAGCTGAGAGGAATTAATAAGAGGAAGAAGAAGGGTGAACATGATGGCGAGGCAGAAGGAAGGTAAAAGGAAACTGGAAAGATCTAGGAAGCAAAGTTATGGGTAGAGGTATAAACATAGGTGTGCATTTATTTGAATATATTAATTTATAAAAATAGAGGTATTGACCTATATACCAATGTTTATATGGCAACATACTGAGGTGGTGGACAGAATAGGGGCCTCTGCTCAAGCCCTCTCTCAATGCAAGAACACTTGGTTCTGACAACCTGGCATTCTGTGATGCGTCCCCTGCTGACATAATAGCTGAAGACAAAATGGATACATAGGCAAATGTGGTAAAGAAAGCTGATGGTGTCCAGCTATCAAAAGATATAGCATCTGGAGTCTTAAAGGCTTGAAGTTAAAGAAGTAGCCAACCACATGGAAAAAGCACACCTGTCAGTGTGAACATGAGATGTCAACGGAATCAGGTAACAGACACCAGAAGACCCAAAACAAAACAGAAAAACATATAGTTTATAATGGGGGGGATGGAGCAGAGACCCCCCCCCCAACCCATCTGTAGACAATAGGATATCCCCTCACATAAAGGTCACAAGGAAGAGATGAGTCAACCAGGTTGTCGTATAGCACCAATGAAACACACAATATTTCTTTGGCTTGCTCACCCCCCACAATCATGACCTTAGTTCTGCCTTTCAATTCTGGCGATAGCAGAGCATGGAATCTAGGTCAGATAAACCCCTCAGGAATAGAAATGGGAGAAGCATTACACAGAGGGGAAGGAGAAAGGTTGCAGGAGGAGGGGAGTGTGGTAGTTACATAATCAGTTGTCAATTTGAGTATTAGAGTGAAAGGGTAGAGTTTGCCTGTCAATCAGGTCACAGCTTGATGACCTCACTTGGAGGCACTAAGGAGATAAACAGCTCACTGGAGATGGGACACAAACATTCATTCTCTGAGAGACTCTACTGAGAAGTCATGCAGCTATGCCAGAGCCCCAGGAACTGAAGGAACCACATGGAGACCCCTGCCAGCCCAGAGTTGCTTCCACTGCCACTGGATCCACAAGAATTTCCACCCACTGGCCTGTGATCTTCCTGCATTTGGCATCATTGCATGTGTTTCATTATTCTGAAGAGGAATTTATAGCTTGGTATCAGACATATAGGCTATCGGACATATGGACTTGATCTGGACTGGGTTGGGATGTTTTCTCAATATTCAATTGCTCTTGTATATAAAGCTCTTTTTTATACTTGTATGAGTCTCCCTGGATTTGTTTCTCTAGTCTATCTGGGCTAACACATGGAGGAAGGTGGAAAAGATTACAATGATGGACATGCAATCCTCCCCCAAAGGAGGGATGAAGCACAGAATCATGGGGAATGGGAGACAGTGAATGGTGTAAGATATGAAAACAATAATGATTTATAATTTATCAAGGAGTCATGAGCATTGGGGAGGGGGAGGAGCTGATACCAAGGACTCAAATAGAAAGTAAATGCTTAGAAAATGATGATGGCAAAATATGTACAAATATGCTTGACACAATTGATGTGTGGAACATTATAAGAGTTGTAAAAGCCCCCAAAAAACAATTTGTAAAAAATGAGTGCATAAACAAATTTGGTGAAGAAAGCTAATGGTACCCAGCAATTAGAAGATATAGCATCTAGAGTCTTAAAGGTTTAAAGTTAAACAAGAGGCCATCTAGTAGAGAAGCAGCAAAGCCCACGTGGAAGAAGCTCACCAGCCTGTGTGATCATGAGGTGTCCACAGGATCAGATTTCAGGCATCAAGCATCAGACAACCCAAAACAAACAATCATATGGATCTGAAAAATGGGGTCAAAGTGGAGACGCAAACCTATCTGTAGCCTGAACTAACTCCAAGCTTTTCTTTTGTGGAAAAAAAAAAACAAAACAACAAACAAAACCTATCTGTAGACAATTGGCATCCCCTCACAGAAGGGTCACCAGGAAGGGACAAGCAAGTCAGGATGCAGTATAGCATAGACAAAACACACAATATTCCTTTAGTTCTTTAGTGTTTCCACTCCCCACTATCATGACCACAGTTCTACCAAACACATCTGGCTAGACCAGAGCATGTATACTGGTACATATGAGCTCACAACACATGGAATCAAGGACAGACACACCCCTCATGAATAATAATGGGAGTAGCGAAAGCATGAGGGTAGGAGGAAGGTGAAGGAGAAGGGGGAGAAAGGGTGAACTGTGGTAGTTACATAATCTGGTGTCAATTTGAGGATTAAGAGGGTAGGGGTGGAGTTGAGGGTGTCAATCAGGATATAGCCAATGAGGCTTCTGTGTGGGCAAGGCCTTCCCTTGGGAATCCTTGGATTTCCTCCTTGAATGCAGGATAGACTCTTTCTCGGCTCACTCCCTGAGAGATGTGCACTGACAAGACACATGGCACTGCACTGACGGAACCCAAGCCCTGGGTACTGGAGGAGCCACGAGGAGACCCCTTCCAGTGCTGAGATGCTTCTACCGCTACTGGATCCATAAGACTTTTCACCCACTGGCCTGTAATCTTCCTGCATTTGGCATCATTATTTGTGTTGCCTGAGTCTGAAGAGGACTTAGTGATCAGTATCAGACATATGGGCTAATGTTAGATTTATGAACTTGATCTGGACTGGGCTGGGATGTTTTTTCAATATTCAGTTGCTCTTGTATATAGACCTTTTTCTTAATACACATATGAGTGTCTCCACATTTGTTTCGCTAGCCTACCCAGACTATCACATTATTGGGAGTGGGGTACCTGAGAAACAAATCATAAAACTGGAGAGTGACTATGATGCTCACCCTCCCGACACAACCGCTGAAGCCAAAGCGGGTAAACAAGTAAATGTGGTGAAGAAAGCTGATGGTGCCTGGCTATCAAAAGGGATAGCGTCTGGGGTCTTAAAGGCTTGAAGATAAACAAGCGGCCATCTAGCTCAGAAGCAACAAAGTCCACATGGAAGAACACACCAGTCTGTGTGATCATGTGGTTCTGAAGGGATCAGTTATCAGGCATCAAAGAACAAAAAAATCATATCATTGGGTGCACACCTCCATGATACGATCGCTGAGGACAAACGGGTGCATAAGCAAATGTGGCGAAGAAAGCTGATGGTGCCTGGCTGTCAAAAGGGATAGCGTCAGGGGTCTTAAAGGCTTGAAGATAAATAAGCGGCCATCTAGCTCAGAAGCAACAAAACCCACATGGAAGAAACACACCAGCCTGTGCGATCATGAGGTGTCGAAGGGATCAGGTATAAGGCATCAACAGAAAAAAAAAATCTTACCATAGTGAATGAAGGGGGAAATGCAGAGTGGAGACGCAAAGCCCATTTGTCGGCCACTGGAGATCCCCTCACAGAGGGGTCTAGGGGAGGAGACGAGTCAGTCAGGGTGCGATGTAGCATTGATGAAGAATACAGCTTTCCTCCAGTTGCTAAATGCTTCCTCCTTACCCCCCCCCCCCCCCAACTACCATGATCCGAATTCTACCTTGCAAGTCTGGAGAGAGCAGAGGTTTTACACTGGTGCATATGGGAGCTGAAGGCACAGGGAATCCAGGGTGGATGATACCTTCAGGACCAGGGGTGTGAAGGGTGATACGGGGAGGGTAGAGGGTGAGTGGGCTGAAAAGAGGGAACCAATTACAAGGATTTACATGTGACCTCCTCCGTGGGGGACGGACAGCAGAAAAGATGGTGAAGGGAGACACGAGACAGGGCAAGATATGACAAAATAATAATTCATAAATTATCAAGGGTTCATGAGGGAGGGGTGAGTGGGGCAGGAGGGGGGAAAAAGAGGACCTGATGCAAAGAGCTTAAGTGGTGAGCAAATGCTTTGAAAATGATGAGGGCAAAGAATGTACGGATGTGTTTTATACAATTGATGTATGTATTGATTGTGATAAGAGTTGTATGAGTCCCTAATAAAATGTTTTTTAAAAAATGGAGAGTGACTATTTGTTTGACCTCTCTGTCATGGTAGTGTTTCTGCAAAGCCAGAAGTCAGATATGTCCATTCAGTTTATTGGACTGTTTTCTGGAAAGAATATGGGAAGTTCAAATTTTCATTATTTTGTTTGGTTGCCGTCTTTGTGATTCCTGTTTGAAATGGCAAAAAAAAAAAAAAGAATGCTTTTTATGTCTATTTTCAGTTCAGGGGTAGAAAACACCATTTGAGTTTCTCAGAAACCATGCTGCTTAGTGAAAATGTCTGACACAAGGTCAAAATGGGTCACAAAAAACCTGGGGCTGACTTGATGTCCTCAAGAGGCCTAATCCTGTGCTTTGTATCAATGAAATAGCCTGGATGAGAAGATAAATCAAATAAGGATTGAAATAGACTGTTTTAAAAGTTGAGCTTAGTAGCTAATTCTACTTTGTTCATATTGATTTCTGCTTATTATTGTTGATTAAAGGAGGTATAGAAATGATTGTTGGGAAGTATGAAAATAGAGAGCTTGTAAGTCCACTGGCCTGGAGCCATTAAGAGTTGATCTTTAGATGGGTTTAAGGCATGCCAGCAAAGACGTCTCAGGAAGGCTAAGTGTCCTCTGCTAATCAAAGCCCCCAGTGCTCTGGAGTACTCAGGATATTTGCATTGCAAGAGATTTTTGTCTAGGGGGCTGTTGACAGATTGAAGGGGGAAAAGGGAACTCTTTGGCTTTTCGAAGTTTGAACTCTAATGTTTTTTGTCATAAGCTGGAAAACATCTGAAACAATGAAGAAAACTCCTCTAGGACTGAATGTTAAAGGAAGCCTGTGGGCAGGCTGTCATGTTTTTTAGGGGCCTACCTGGATCCACTTGTTGAGTGGATGTGGGAGAAGAGCAGCAACAGAGAGATGGGTTGAGTCTGGCCACTGACACCTGTGGACCTGGTTTACAGGAACTAGAGGAGAATATGAGAGCAGGTTGCCTGATCTGAAGTTCACGACCTAGCCAAAGAGGGCTAGACTTGTTGAGAATTTGTGATGGTGCCATGGTCTAAAGGCAAGGTGACCAATGAGCACCTTGGTTAAGTAAGGCAGTCCACATTGAGTTGACCAGAACCCAATCAGATGAAGAGAAAATACTTGAGTCTGTGAACTGGTGCATTTTGCTACTGACTTTATGGATGTCCTGTCCTGATTTGACTTTGCTTATGGATGTGGATGACACACGATTTCAGCTGGAAAGAAGATTCTTCATATTCTTTGAACATGATTGCTTCCTCAGAGAACTGGGTAGATGTAAGTGGGAAGAATAGAAAGTGCATACCCAAAATTGGGAGCATAAAGGCATGAAGTGGTTGGCTTACAAAGTTTCGTAGATGGGGGAATGTATTCATAGGACTATAGGATTAAGGTGTAGGTCTTACTTGACTGCAATTGTTAGGTATAGAGTTTAAAAGAGGGTAGCACATATTGAATTGAATGTATTTTAATTTTAACCTGTAAAGTACAGATATGATTTTATTATTTTTGTTTGAAAATTGTATACAGCTAAAAAGTTATATGCAAGTGTCAAACTGACAAGGGGTGGTCTATGGTAGCTACATAATCTGGTGTCAATTTGGGACTTGAGAGGATTAAGAATGAAGGGGTGGAGTTTAACCTCCCAATGAGGCCAATGAGGCCTCTGTGTGGGTATGGCCTTCTCCTGAACATTCTGGATACTCCTGTATTTTCCTTCTTGGATATGGGAGACATTTTCTCTCTGTCCTCACTCCTTGAGAGATGCCCTACTTATAAGACCAATGACACTACACCCTTAGTGTTGGAGAAGCCACATGGGCCTACCCTGATGCAACCAGATCTCTGGAGCCAGCGAAGCCTTGTAGAGACCCCTGCCAGTGCTGGGATGCTTACACCACTGAATCCAGGAGACTTCCAGCCTACTGGCCTGTGATCTTCCTGACACCAGTGTCATTGTCTGAAGAGGACTTTATAGATTGGTATCGGACATATGGGAGAATATCGGACTTATGGACTTGATCTGGACTAGGCTGAGATGTTTTTTCAATATTCAGTTCCTCTTGTATATAAACTTTTTCTTATTCATGTATTTGAGTGCCTCATGTATTGGATTTGTTTTTTGAGTCAACCCAGACAAACACAGGAACCTATCTCAATGATCAACATATAACACTCCCCCAGAGGGAGGAACAACAGAAACATGGCTGAAGGGACACAGCAGAGAACATAGGATATGAAAATAATAATAATTTATAAGTTTCTAGGGGTCATAAGGGTTGGCAGGTGGTGGAGGGAGCAAAGAAATAGGAGCTGATTTCAAGGGCTCAAGTGAAAAAAGAATGTTTTCAATATGATGATGGCAACATTTGTCCAAAAGTGCTCAATACAATTGATGCATGGATTGTAATAAGAGCTGTATGAGCCCCCAATAAAATGATTCTAAAAAGGAGCTTTAAGAGTTCCCAATAAAATAATTTAAATAAAAAAATAACTGCTTATAATGTACACCTATTGGAAATAAAAAATCTTTGAAGCAATTACTACCAAATAATCTCTCTTTTAAGCATGAATCTTTGCATAAGAAAAAAAACTACCTGGTTGATATTTGTGGTGATCTCTACTTTATCAATAAAGTGAAAGCATCAACTAGACACAGTGCATACAAATCATATTCATGATTATTAGAGCTCACATTTCAAAGAAATTAATGCATTGAGAATGATGATGGCAACAAATGTACAAATGTGCTTGACACAATGGATGGATGTACGGATTGTGATAAGAGTTGGAAAAGCCCCTATACAATTATTTTTAAAATTTGGCCTTCACCAAAAAAAAAAAAAAAGGATGTATTTCACTATGTGAACACAAAAAGTGATCCCACTCCCAAGTTTGTGTTAGTGGCACAGGAATATTAAGGAAGCAAACATCTCTTGTTAATGAACCAAAACTAAATGACGTATTTTAATTGTTTTGTAGATATCATGATCTGGCAGTGCATGACTACTAGACAGTCCCTCAAATACTACTACATCTTTTTCTAGAAATGTATTTCTGAACATATTCCATTTTAGCAAAGTCTGATGCAATTAGCTATTGAAACAGTGTTTGAGGTGGAAGAGAGAAGTAGTGTTCTCATGCCATCTGCTTCAATTTTTAGCCTAGTTCTTTCCTTCTGTGTATGAATGAATTCTGCTGTCCCATAGGACACTTTTACCTTCCCTATTTAATTTTCCTCCATTCTTATCATTCCTTATTTTCTTTGCTTTAATCTCCTCATTACCTCCCACCCCTCACAACTGGAGTTGAAACATGCAGATATGGCAAAGACTTAGAACAGCATGATAAAAGAGATGAAACCAATTCAAGAAATTAAAGAGATCAGCAAAACACTGAAAAATTTAAAATGGATACATATGTTTATTTTTATTTGTTATGTTTGTTTAGTGTTACACAACATAAAGGTTATTTAGGGTAAAATATGTATTTTCAGATCTTAATGTCTGTTCTTTAGGAATACAACACTGAAAATTTAAATACATGATCACTTTCCTATATTGTTAAACAGGATAGGCAATACAAAAACAACAACAACAAAAACCCATCCTGATAAGGGAGGCTCTCATCATGAGGTCTAAATGGTAACCATAATAGTGAGGTATTTAGAAAATAAATATACATATTTTGAGGGTATATGTCTCAAAATATTTTCTGATGAAGTACGCAATTAAAAATAAAAATTGGAAATCATTGTCCTAAATGTCATCCAATTTACTGTCCAGGTCAATATAACAGTTCCTTCAATGTTTTTTCAGACTTCACTTGAAATCTTTCAGTATGTTTTTGATTTCTTTCGATGTCTGTTTGTGAATTGGATGAAGTTTTCTATAAAGTGTTAAACTCACTGCTTCGTGGAAAAGATGAACACATTGTTGGATTATGCTGCTTGCAAGAATAAATAAGCTAAAAAAGGAAATAAATTATCCTGAAATGATCACTTCCCAGGTAAGAGATGAAGAGCAAGATGGGAGTAACAGGGCTACTATGGTAAGTGCCTGTGATTCAGAAGTGTTGAGAAATGAGTTTATCTGTGATCCTAGAAAAATACTAAAATGGTTTGGCCTAGTTTAAGCTGAACACCAGGCTAAAGTATCATTATATCAAACATCATTGTATTAAACATCACCTTTCCCTTAATATATACAGTCACTGCTTGCCATCATTGTTTGAGAGAATTGAATAAGGAATTATCCTGAACTATTTGAATTAAGAATCTAAAAGAAAATATAGCAATTCCTCTAAGAACTTTTCCCTAGTCATTACTATAGCCCACCCAGGCAATGTGCAAATAGTAATTTTCTCTTACCAAGAAAACAAACTACGTAATATCTCTTGTACTGCTTCTATTCCAAATTGAAAATGGTGGCAGCTGCTATATTCTAATTGGCTATTTCATGAAACCATTCAACCATTGACTAACTTCTGTTTAACACTCAAATTTTGTTATTAAAAAGAAGCTTTTTCCCAAGAGAAGAGTTGGAAGAAATTATGCTAAGTGAAGTAAGCCAAGCACAAAAGGACAATTACAGTATGAATCCACTGAGATAAGCTTAAAAAGCACAACGGGCCTGGGGGAAAGCCACTAAATGCACAGATTCCTGGGGCGAGCCCAGGCACTCTGACAGGGGTCAGACCCAACCCAGGGATGCATATGGCAGCCAACTAAAAAGGAGGGGGCAAGAAAAAGAGAGAGAGGACATGGATAGTGGAGGAACAGGGCACTAACCTTCCCACAGGAAGGGTATTGTTTATGTCTCCATAGGAAAGAGAGAGAGAGAGAGAGAGAGAGAGAGAGAGAGAGAGAGAGAGAGAGAGAGAGAGAGAGAGAGAGAGAGACCAGAACTCAGTCTGGTATGCCAAGCCTTGAGGGCAATATACTAGCATGAAGTGGTGAACTAACAGAGAAGTCTGCAGGGCCAGACCCAATCCCAGCTATATCGACCCCTTCCCCTGAAGAGCTCACTACAGAGGAAAGAACTGAAAATACAGCCCAGGGAGAGTGGCAGGCTTCCCAGACCACATGGGGGGCAAACTAAGAGGGGAAGAGAGAGAGTGGACCGTATCCTGTCCCATCAAGTCCCAAGGACAACATTTCTGCCTAGAGCAGCCAAGGTACAGAGAGAATCATAGGGCCAATCCCACCACAAAACATGATGTCTCCTCACTGATCTGCAGCACTGCAGGGGACAGCACTGGAGACATGGGAATTGTGCCCGGTCTGACCTCCTGACACCGGGGCAAAATAAGAATCAAGAAGAGCAAAGCAATGAAGTCCCTGAGTAATCTCAAAAGTAGACGTCAGACTCAGAGGGCAGGGGTTGGCACTTCATCAGACGTGCTCAGAAAACCTACATAAAGAGAGACCTAGAACTATTTATAGGCCCTTTTTATTTTCCTTTCTTCTCCCCCACCTCTCCCACCATGTATAGCTATATAAGATAGGCAAGATAAACAATCCTAAGGAAACAACAGCAGGACCAACAGAGGGGGGTGTGAGGGAAATGGATGGGGAACCAACAAACCAAGGGACAAGGGACCAACAAAAAAGATCTAAAATTGATTATGAGGATAGTGTAGCTCACCTGGTGGGGTTTGAAGTACAATGTAGCCGAGAGGAATTACTGAGAGGTGAATGAAGGTTGAACCTGATAATGGGAAAGGAGAAGGAAATAGAAGAGAGAACTAATATAGACATGTATATAAGTAAATATATTTATATATAATGATAGAGATACAGGTCTATGTACCTATATTTATAGGTTAAGTATCAAGGTAGCAGATGGACATTGATCCTCCACTCCAGTCCTTCCTCAATGCAAGAACACTTGGTTCTGATATCCAGAAGGGGCTTCCCTTCCTGGCATGACTGCTGAAGGAAAAATGGGTGCATAACTAATGTGGTGAAGAAAGCTGATGGTGTTGAGCTATTAGAAGATATAGCATATGGAGTCTTAAAGGCTTAAAGTTAAACAAATGGCCATCTAGCAGGGAAGCAACAAAGGCCACATAGAAGAAGCACACCAACCCATGGGCTATCGAGGAAAAATTGGTGCACTTGAAAATATAGCATCTGGAGTCTTAAAGGCTTGAAGTTAAACAAATAGCCATCTAGCAGGGAAGCAACAAAGGCCACATAGGATAAGCACACCAACCCATGGGCTATCGAGGTGTCCACAGGATCAGTTTTCAGGCAACAGACAACCCCAAACAAATCATCATATCGATGTGAACAAGGGGGTTGTAGTGGAAACCCAAAGCCCTTCTATAGACAATTTGATATCCTCTCACAGGTGGGTCACAAGGAAGGGACAAGCCATCCAGGGTGAAATGTAGCACTGAGAAAACCACAACATTCCTAGTTCTTCAATGATTCCACACACTCCTCTATCATGAATGCAGTTCCACCTTACAAATCTGGCTGGACCGGAGCATGTACACTGATACAGATAGGAGCCGTCAACACACAGAATCCAGGACACATAAAACCCTCAGAAACAATAATGGGAGCAGCAATACCACGAGGGCGGGGGAAAGTGGAGGGAGAAAAGGGGAACCTATAGCAATGGTTGAAGTATAACTCCCTGTGGCAGTTATATAATCTACTGTCAACTTGAGGAAGGGGTGGAGTCAAGCCTGTCAATCAGGTCACAGCTTGATGACCTCACTTGGAGGTGCAGCAGAGATAAATAGCTCACTGGAGGCCAGATACCCTCTCTCTCTGGGAGACATTCCTGTCCACGAGTCATGTGGAGCTACGTTGATGGAGCCAGAGCCCTGGAGTTGGAAGAGCCACATCATCGCTGAGATGAACTTTCTATCCTCTGGTCTGTGATCTTCCTGCATTCGGCATCATTGTATAGCTGTGTGAATCTGAAGAGGAATTTATAGACTGGTATTGGACATCTGGGTTAATATCAGATTTATGGACTTGAACTGGACTGGGCTGGGCTGGGATATTTTCTTAATGTACAATTACGTGTTGATATAAAGTTCTCTCTTCCACACATGTGAATGCCTGTGAATTTGTTTCTTTAATTAACTCTGACTACCCCACTCCCTTCTCCACCCCACACCCACCCCCCCGAGGGGGATGAACAGTAGAAGCATGGGTGATGGGAGACAGTGGACAGTGTAAGATATGAAAATAATAATTTATAATTTATCAAGGAGTTACAAGGGAGGGCGGGGAGAGGGAGGGAAAAAAAGAGCTGATACCAAGGGCTCAAGTAGAAAGCAAGTGTTTTGAAAAAGGTGATGGCAACATAGATACCAATGTGCTTGATACAATTGATGTATGGACTCAGGCATCTAAGACCCAGAATAAAACCATACCCAAGGTGAAGGGGGGGCGGCATGGAGTGGAGACCCAATGCTCATCTGTAGACAATTGGACATCCCCTCCAAGAGGGGTCACTGGGAAGAGAGGAGCCAATCAAAGGGCTGTATAGCACTAATGAAACACACAACTTTCCTCAAGCTCTTTGGTGCTTCCTTCACCCCCCTATCATGACCTCAATTCTACCTTACAAATTGGATTTAACCAGAACATGCACACTGCTACAGATAAGAGCCTGAAAGATAGGGAATCCAGGATAAATAAACCCCTCAGGGCCATTAAGGAGAGTAGAGATACCAGGAGGATTAGGGGCTGGTGGGAGAAAAGGGGGACTTGATCACAAGGATGAACCTAGAACCCCCTCCCAAGGGAACAAATAGTGGAAAAGTGGGTGAGGGGTGATAGAGGACGATGTAAGATATGAAAATAATAATCTATAACTTACCAAGGGTTTGTGAGGAAGGGTGGGTGGGGGAGGGAGGAAGAAGAAATAGGGAGCTGATATCAGGGCTCAAGAGGGAAGAGAATGCTTTGAAAATGATGATGGCAGCATATGTGCAAATGTGCTTGACACACTGGAGGAATGCATGGATTGTGATAAGAGATGTAAGAGCCCCCAATAAAAGTTTTTTCCCCAAAGTCTCCAATGAAATGATTTATTTAAAAAATAGAGCAGCATTTGTGTGCGTGTGAAAATAAAATCAAGTTTAGTAAATTAAATTTTTTTTCGTTTCGGCAACAAATAGTAAAAAAATACTAAAAATTGGCCTATAGACTATCATTTAATAAAAAGGAAAAATAATTCCTGGTTTCAGACAGAACTGAAAATTACCAAAAGGGAAGATGAGGAAATGTGTTGAATGAGTGTCTTGCTTTTAGAGTCAATCTGCGTCACAGCAATTCCAAAAATACTCCACATCTCTCGATGCCACCCACAATTCCTCGGCTCCTGCTCTGAGTGGCTGGCTCCGTTGAGAGGCTTCCCCTGGAACACAGGTGAATCAAATCAGTAGCAGCATTGCTAATCGTGATACACCCTCTCTTTGTTAGCTGGTGGAGCTGTATGAGAAATAGTACCAAATGGGTGACTTTCATGAACAGAAATTTGTTCTCACTGTTTCAGAAACTCACTGCTGTTGAGTGGGTTTGAACGACTGGCGGTATGGTTAGCAGCCCCAAACTTAATCCACTTAATCCATCAGTTCTGAAGCAAGACTTTGTGTTGGTGCTGGTGAAAAATATTTGTTTTAGCTGCTCTAGCTTTTGTGCTCAATAGCCTGATAGGCATGTGAGAGTTAGACATTGTATAAAGAAGACCGAAGAAAAATTGGTGCACTTGAATTGTAGTGCTGAAGAATATTGAAGTTCGTCTCATGGACTGCTCAAAGGAGAAGCCGATCTATCTTGGAAGAAATACAGCCAGAGTGCTCCTTAGAGGCAAGGATGGCAAGACCTTGTCTTGAAAACTTTGGACATATCGTCAGGAAGAGACTAGTCCCTGGAGAAGGATAACATGCTAGGTAAAGTCGAGGGGCGGCAAAGGAGAGGAAGGAGATGGATTTTCTGCATCAATGGGCTCAGGCATAGAACAAGCAGGAGGATGGTGCAGGGTTTCGTTCTGTTGTGCATAAGGTCTTTATGAGTCAGAACTGACTCCATGGTACCTATCGACAACAACTAACAACAATGGCTCCTATGTTCCTTGATTCCCTATTGATTTCCACACAGAATCTATCTTTCCCATTTATGCTTGTTTACTTCAGTCCTGCTGCTCAAAAGAACTTTGAAGCACACTCCACATTGATAAAGGTGATATTGTGGGCTATGGGTTGGGTTACCAACCACAAGGTCAGCAGTTGGAAATCACCTGCTGCTCCACAGAAGAAATTTGAGGCATTTTTCTTTTGTAGAGATTCATAGCCTTGGAAACCCGAAGGGGCAGTTTTACTTTGTCCCACAGGGTCACTATAAATCAGAAAAAGTTTATTTGTTTGCTACACTGATATGACCTTATCAGCATGACAAAGAAAACCTTATTCTCAAATGGGTTTGAATTCGCAGTGGTGGTGATATTAGGTGCTGTGGAGTCTAGATTGACCCATAGTTACACTATGTATAAGAGAGCGACATATTGCCCTATCCTATACCAGCTTCACAGTCATTGGTATGTTTGAGCCCCTTGTTGGGGCCACTATGTCAGTCCATCTCATTGTCTGTCTTTATCTGTGGCCCTTTTCTTTATCAAGTACGATGCCATTTTCCAGGGTCTGATTCTCCTGATAGCAAGTCCAAAGAAAAATGACACAAAGTCTTACATTCTTACTACTAAGGATTGGTTGTATTTCTTCTGAGATAGATTTGCTCACTCTTCTGGCAGTGCATGGTATATTTAGTACTGTAATATATACATTGAGAGGACACCATTCAATCAGTAACATATGGCTAAATTAGAGATTGGGATTAAATTGCGATTCTAAAGGAGTATTAGCCAATGTGGTTCTAAGATGTATAGATAGGGTGTATAGATACCTTTTAAAGGGCCCAAAGTGTAAGTGGGCATATAGTAACGAGTGCAAAATTTGATCAGCTGACACTGAGAAATGAATAACAGTGAACAGAAAAAGGAAGTTTTGGGGTTTAGCAGTCAATGCAAGATTTTTTTTTTTAACCTGGGGCCTGAGCTCTCTGTGGAGACTGGGTTTGGGAAGGGTAGGCACCACTCACTGCTCACGCCTTACTCGCTCACCTTCATTCCCTCCATTTAGACCACAGAAAATCCTGACCTTGGGTGTGATGGACGAGGTAAATGGGCCCTCACGTCCGCCTCAGATCCATAATCTAGTCAGGAATTGAGGGTGAATGTCAAGCTGACCTAGGACAGTGTCCAAAAAGTTAGGTATAACCAAGAGTGACCTAAAAAGGAAAACAACCAAGTTAAAATACAACGTGGAAAATCTGGGAAAAGAAAGTGATGAAGCTGATAACACTGGAACTCTGGTATGAGTCAATACCTAGACTTCTACAAAGCAGTTTTTGCCTTTGCTCTGAGAAGCTGGCTTATCATGATGCTTTGTCTTGGCTGTGAAAGCATATGAAATATACATATCATTTTTTATATATAAAATAAGGTTCTTTCAGACTTAGACTAGTAGATATCTGGGGAAGGCTGGGGCTATGACTATGTAATTGATACTTCGAATCTGGAGGATTCATACAGTGTAATCTAAAAAGCAGCTTCACTTTTGTTTTTTTCTGCTCCATTAAATTTGTCCACTGGGAATAATTCATAATAAGTTCCATTTATATGTTAGTATTTATTACTGCACGATGGAGGATAGCTTAAAGTGTACCTCCCTGCCAGTTGGCAGAACTAATGGGGTGTTGTGCTAGTCTGGGCTGACTAAAGAAACAAATCCAGAGACACTCAAATATATGATAAGAGTTGTATGAGCCCCCAATAAAATGATTTTTTTAAAAAGTAATAGAATAGTCCAATAGAAAATAAGGTCTAGAAAATAATGGTGACAACATAAGTGTGCTTGATACAATCGATGTATGGATTGTTACAAGAGCTGTACGAGCCCTCATTAAAATGATTTAAAAAAATAAACCAAGAGAAAGTGTTAGGAACTTTTACCAGAGTTTGACATTAATATAACAGTTAAGCCTATGACTTGTTTCATTGGACAAGATAGAAGCCAGCTAAATATCATCAAATTGGTATGGTGAGTTGTGTGAGCCACATAGTAGTACTTGCCTATACATAGTGGGAAATGTTCTACAATAATAAAATAAACAATGATCACAAAAAAAAATTTTTAAAAGAAAGGATTTTATATCAAAAAGTAATTGTATATTAAGAAAACATTCAAATCCAGTCCAGAACATGTCCACAAATCAGACATTAACCCATAAATCCAATACCAGTAAAAAAATCTTTTCTTAGACTCACACAGTCACATGCAATGATGCAAAAAGATCACACACTGGTAGGTGCAAAGTCTTATGGATCCAATGGCAGTAGAAGCATCTCAGTGCTGGCACAGGTCTCCTGATGGATCCTCCAGCTCTTTGAGAGTGGCTCTGCAATAGGACAGTGAAGCAGAGAGAAAGGGTGTGTGGCCTACCCCCAGGAAGAAAGAGCAACATCCCCTTTTGATGAAGTTCTCAGAATCCTCATGAGAAGGCCACACCCACAGGGGGAATCATCAGGCTGTGACCTGCTTGGCAAGCTAGACTCCACCCCTACACTTATTTAACAAGTTGACATGAAACTGTGTAAATACCACAGACCACCCCTTGTCAACCTGATACTTTTACACAACTGTTTAGCCATACAAAATTCTTAAACAAAACAATAATAAACTCATGTCTACACCTAACAGGATAAAACTAAAATGCATGCAATTCAAAATGTGCCAGCCTCATTTAAACATTATATTCTAAAAGTGACAAAGCAAAAATATACTATGCTTAACAATTGAAGTTATATGAACACCTACACCATAATCCTAAAATTCTATAAACATATTCCCTCACATATGAAAGCTTGTAGGCTAGCCACTTTATGCCTTTATCCCAATATTGGGTATCCAATTTCTATACTGTCCACTTACATCAATTCAGTGCTCTGAGGAGACAAACATGTTCTCTGATGTGAAGAATCTTCATTCCAGTTGGAACCGTGTGACTCTGCATCCATAAACAAAGTCAAATCAGTACTGGCTTTCTATAAATTAGCAGCAATATGTACCAATTCACAGGCTCAAAGACCTTCTCTTCATCTGATTGGGTTTTGGTCAACTCAATGTGGGTCACCTCCCTTAGGCTCACTGGGGTGCCCATTGACCACTTCACCTTTCGATTATGTGCTCCATCACAAATTTCAAAAACCTTGGCCCATTTGGGTTAGGTCATGTAATCAGACTAACCATCCTGCTCTCATCTTTTCCTCTAGTCCCTGTAAACCAGGTTCATAGGTATCAGCAGCCAGACTCAACCTATCTCTTTATTGCTCCATTCTCTACTTCCATTCAACAAGTGGATCCAGGTAGTTCCCTAGCAAGAATTTCAGGGTGCCTGCAGGCTCCTATCAGCATTCAGTCCTACAGAGGATAGTTTCTGCATGGCTCTACATTTTTCCAATTTCAGCCACAAACCATTAGTTCACAATGCAAAAAGTCAAAGGATTTCCTTTTTCTTTAATCTGTTAATAATCCCCTAGTCAAGTCTCTTAGAATGCAAATGGCCTAAGCACTCAAAGAACAGGGTGGGGCTTATCTTTTCAGAGTCTTCTATACAGGAGTGTCTTATACCTATCTAAAGATCTAATTTAATTCTGAAGTCAAGTAGGCTTGAAAAATCTCTATATTTCCCAATAAACATTTCTTTTTAAAAATTTTGAACTTAAAAAAAAATAATTGTTTTATTAGGGGCTTATACAACTCTTATCACAATCCATACATACATCAATTGTGTAAAGCATATCTGTACATTCATTACCCTCATCATTCAGAAAACATTTGCTCCACACTTAAGCCCCTGGAATCAGGTTCTCATTTTTTACCCTCCCTCCCCACTCCCCCCATCCTTCATGAGCCCTTGATATTTTATAAATTATTATTTTGTCATATCTTTCACTGTCTGCCATCTCACTTCACTCACTGTTCTGTTGTCTGTCCCCCAGGGAGGAGGTCACATGTAGATCCTTGTAATTGGTTCCGTCTTTCCAACCCACTTTCCCTCTACCCTCCCAGTATCGCCACTCACACCACTGGTCCTGAAGGGATCATCCGTCCTGTATTCCCTATGTTTCCAGTCCTATCTGTACTAGTGTACATCCAGACATGCAAGGCAGAATTCGGGTCATGATAGTGGGGGGGGGGGCATTTAGCAACTAGATGAAAGTTGTATTTTTCATTGTTGCTACATTGCACCTTGACTGGCTTATCTTATATCTTCCCCTAGACCCCTCTGCAAGGGGATCTCCAGTGGCCGACAAATGGACTTTGGGTCTATGCTCTACACTCCCCACCTCATTCACTATGGTAAGATTTTTTGTTCTGAAGATGCCTTATACCTGATTCCTTCGACACCTCGTGATCGCATAGGCTGGTGTGCTTCTTCCATGTGGGCTTTGTTGCTTCTGAGCTAGATGGCCGCTTGTTTAGCTTCGCGTCTTTAAGACCTCAGATGCTATACCTTTTGATAGCCGGACACCATCAGCTTTCTTTGCCACATTTGCTTAAGCACCCATTTGTCTTCAGCAATCGTATCATGGAGGTGTGCACCCAATGATATGATTTTTTGTTCTTTGATGCCTGATAACTGATCTTTTCAGAACCGCATGAGCCGGACACCATCAGCTTTCTTTGCCACATTTGCTTAAGCACCCATTTGTCTTCAGCAATCGTATCATGGAGGTGTGCACCCAATGATATGATTTTTTGTTCTTTGATGCCTGATAACTGATCTTTTCAGAACCGCATGATCACACAGACTGGTGTGCTTCTTCCATGCGGGCTTTGTTGCTTCTGAGCTAGATAGCTGCTTGTTTACCCTCAAGCTTTTAAGACTCAGATGCTATATCTTTTGATAGCTGGGTACCATCAGCTTTCTTCACCACATTTGCTTATTCAACTACTTAGTCTTCAGCATTTGTGTTGGGAAAGTGAGCATCATAGAATACCAATTTAATAGAAGAAAATATTCTTGCATTGAGGGAGTACTTGAGTGGAGGCCCAATGTCCTTCTGCTACCTTAATACTACACCTATAAATATAGGCACATATATCTATTTCCACGTCCTCATATATAAATATATTTGCATATGTACATGTATTTATCTAGACCTCTATAAATGCCCTTTGCCTCCCAGCTCTTTCCTCTACTTCCCTTGACTTTCCTCCTGTCCCACTATCATGCTCAGTCCCCACCTGGGTTTCAGCAACCAATAATCACACATTATATCAATAACAACAGGCAGAATAAATCAGTTTAAGCCTAGTAAAGCCAGACCCTAAATTCAATTCTTAAAACAGTCAAATTCAATCCTCTTCAGGCTATCTTATCTAAACTATACTTAATTATCTAAACTTAAAACAGTCCAATTCAATCCTTTCTAAACTATCCCAGTCATATGTGATATAGCCTGAGGTTTCTGACTGCATCCAACCAGGTGGGGCCTTCTCCTCTCAGCCATTTTGATCCAGCAGCATGGTCTCAGAGGATAAGTTCAAGGGGCCATTTTCCCCCCTGAGCTCTAAATGTACATTAATCACATTCATTTACACCATTCCAAACAGGAATAACTGAAGACAACATCCAAGGAAAGGAATCAAAACTTTAACCTCCCATGTGCTTCCTAGAAAACAATGGAACAAACAGTGTGAGTCGATCTGAACTCTGGTTAGCTGAAGAAGAAAGACTGCCTTCAGGCAGAGGCTCAGACAAGAATCCACTCTCCATCTTCATGATGTGTTTCTCTAGTACCCTGCTCCCAAGGAACCATGATGTGTCAGACTGGGTGGACTAGAGAAACAAATCCAGAGACACTCCGATATGTATACGAAAGTGCTTTATATCAAAGAGTAATTCTATATTAAGAAAATATCTCAGCCCAGTTCATTAGTCCATAAGTCTAATATGAGTCCAAACATCCTTCTTTAGATTCATGCAGTCACATGCAATGATGCAAAATGCAGGAAGACCACAGTCCGGTGGGTGCAAAGTCTTGTGGATCCAATGGCAGTGGAAACATCTTAGCGTTGTTGCAGGCCTCAGGTGGCTCCTCTAGCTGAGTGTGGCTCCTTAACAGGAAGATGAAACAGAGAGAGAATGTGTATGACCTGCACTCAGGGAAAAAGGGTGAGAGGAAGTACCCGGAATCCTCATGAGGCAGCTACGCCCACAAGGAGCCATCATCAGGCTGTGACCTGATTGACAGGCTAGACTCCACCCCTACAGTTATTTGTCAAGTTGACATGAAATTGTGTAACTACCACAGGCGTCCACAATGCTGTGCTGCAGTTAGTTGCTGTTCAGTCAGTTCTCACTCACTGTGACCCTATGTACAACAGAATGCAGTCCTGAGTGATGGAGAAGCCTCCATCCATAAAAACATGACGAATGGGGTAGAGTTACTCTTGAGAGGTGTGTGTGTGTGTGTGTGTGTGTGTGTGTATTTCATTCTGTTCATCACATTCTCAAATAAGTTCATTGAAATATTTTGTGCCAAAATATCATTTAAATATTTTATTTTCCTACTAGATTCCCCCCTCCTCCTGCAGTACAAATGACTGACCTTGACTCCAGCCTTACTGCTTTAGCAATACAAAGGAAGTACTAGTCGCTTAAACCAAAATCCTAGTGTCAGAACAGCCTCTCACCAGCATTTGATGAGGGGTTGTAGGTGTCTCACTGACCTGTACATGTGTCTATTTATGCTTTTTTAAAACCATGGAATAAAATAAGATTAATCAGCATGTAATCTATAAAAATTCAACAATTAAACATTTTTGAAAAAAAAACCCCAAATTATGAAATGACTGAGGTCTGTAAAGAAGCAAAACCAGTGACTTGTATGTGTGTGCACATAGAAAAAATTAATATCAAGAAATGACTCACACAGTTATACAAGTGGGTACATCTAGTATGGTTCAAATCCGTGCTTCAGGCTTGAGCTGAAGGTTTCTCCCGACTCCTGTAGTTTTAAGGGCTGACATCAGGTAGCAGGAAGACCACAGTCTGGTTGATGGAACACTGAATTCAGTTTCTGAGATTGGCAGAATGAATCCAAAGTTAGCAATCCTCTGATGAATCCTGGTATCTGTACACAAAAATCCCCAAGAGGTCAAAGAACCAGGTGCAGGATCTAAATCCAGCAGTAGACGTAAGACAGCTGTCGCACACTGTCAATCTGTACTAAGAGTAGGCCACACTCCAAAGACAACCTCCCTTAATTGAAGCACAACCAAGATCAGATGAATTGCTTAGCTGTTTCACAGAAGAACCCATCATGGACTTGAGCACACTATGCTAGATCATATCATAGGAGAATCCTGGCCCATGCAAGATAGCATCAAACCTATCACAGACATAATGTCTTGGGTTTGTCTTGGGTTAGGGAATGTCTTGGGTTTCAACTCATTGGTCATCATCATCATCTTTGGGTTTTGTTTTGTCTTGGGCACTAAGTTATTTCTTCAAATAAAACCATATTTGAAACTCAACATAGATAGAAGTGCTGGAATTTCAGTCTTTCTGGATTGGCCCCGGATGTACTCTGGAGAGTCTCTTAAACTCTGCTCTGGTGACATGTTCTCATTTTCAAGTGGAACTTTAAATGATACTGTCCATAAGCTCAAGGGCCATCTGATTTTGCTTACCACTTTATTCCTAGTAACCACAAGACCCGACACAAAACTGATGCGAAGTAAATGTTTGTTCAATGTCAGAGATAAATTCCTGGGCAAAGTCACACAATACATTGGTGAGGTTGGAATGGAGTACATGTGAATGGGTAGGTCAATGTTGGTACTGATACCAAAATCAGGAGTACAGGAGAAGTATAGGGAAAAGAATCCATAGATCAGTTTTGGACAAAAGGTTGGAGGTATTTATGGGGTACTCAAGAAGCCATAGAGGGGCAATGGTTGAGAACACTAAGCTGCTACTGAATGGTCAGAGATTCAAACTCAGCATCAGCTCCACAAGTGAAAGACTTGGTGATGTACTACTACAAAGATTACAGCCTAGGAAACGCTACAGGCTATCCTACAGAGGCATGAGGCATTGGACTAACCTTGACATCACACAACAGCGAAATGGGGCATTCAAGTGGTATTATCAGCAAACTAGAAGATATATATATATATATATATATTTCTATGTATGTCAAACCACACAACTGTCTGTATTTTGTTACTTAATCTTATCTTTAGTAATATGTATATACTACATACAGTGTTGTAGCACATAATTTGCTGATGTTATCTTTCTCACTCACTTGCAGATGCTTAAAGATTGAATTAAAATGAAATCATTATATTAGGGGCTCTTACAGCTCTTATAACATTCCATACATCAATTGTATCAAGCTTATTTGTATATATGTTGCTATCATCATTTCTAAAACATTTTCTACTTGAGCCCTTGATATAAACTTTTTCCCTTCCACCCTCATGCATCCCTGATACATTATATATTGTTATTACTATTTCATATCTTCCACCGTTCGTTGTCTCCTCTCATCCACATTTCTGTTATTCATCCCTTTGGGGGAAGGGGAGCTATATATCAAATCATGTGATGGCCTCCCCCTTTCTCCCCCTTCCCTCTCCCCAAACATTCCCCTACCCTCATGATATCACTGCTACCACTACTGTTTCTGAGAGATTTACCTGTCCTGAGTTACATGTGTCCAGAGCTCTTATCTGTACCAACATGTGTTCTCCACACTAGCACAATTTGGAAGGTAGAACTGGGTCATGGTTGTGGAGGTGGGCAGAGGAGGGAGCATTCAGGAACTAGAGGAATGGTGTGTGATTCATCAGTGCTATACTACACCTTGGTTGAATCATCCCTTCCTTATAATCCTTTTATGTACAGATTGGCTTTTGGTCTCCACTCCAGCACCCCTCATTCGCATCTATATAGTTCTTTGGGATCTCTTGATACCTGATACCTGATCCTATCAACACCTTATGATCACGCAGGCTGGTGGGTTTCTTCCATGTGGGCTTATTAGCTTCCCTGATAAAGACTGAATTTATAAAGATAGTTAAAAGCAAAGGTAACAATGAAAACCAAAACAAACAAACAAAAAAACAGGGAGAAAGCCTTCGTTTTAGATTAGTTGGAGCAGATTGTCTAAAATTGGGGACAATATGTATTCTGTTTAGACTTTGTATCTTACTTCTTCAGCTTCTCTTTTGCACAAGATATTCATTCATTTAGCATTCAAGTACTGTGCTAGTGTTGCTCATTTGAACATGAATGCAGCGTTTCATAAATTTTAATGGGCATGCAAATAACCTGGAGAATCTTGCCAAAATGCAGGGTTTTAGAAGCTGTAATTTTTTGGCCACAATATTAAAAAGAAAGTTTATTATAGGTAATTGCTTCCACTGTATATACCGTTTCTGTGGAAATAAGATAGCAACTTAGATTACAGAGATTTATGACAGTTTCATGAAGATATATGAAATCTCAAACTTGCAAATCTTTTTATTTCACTTATAAATCATTCTGTAAATTTAATTTCTTTTAAATTTTATGGGACCATATCAGGAAAAAGTTGAGATTACTCCATACTTTCCAAAGAGGCAGATACTCCTGGGATAGTCCTCTGCACACACATGTTTTCTACCTAACAAATAACATAAATTGGTGGAGTTCAGTTATGAGCTAACAAATATTATTTTATTGCTCAAATACCTACAGCCCTGTGAGGTACTAGACAGATGATATCTTTTAAGACGTAAATATCACAGAGATATTATATATCTCATGAATGTCAAGAAGAACAAATTCTAACCGCCTATGGCCAGTATATTATGATCATAAGGCTTTGATGTAAAGTGAAGTGTACTTGACTTTCAACCAATGGTGCTAGAAAGCAACTCATTATTATAGTTACACTGATGTTTATAGCTGGTTGTAGAGAATTGGAAGTCCAGGTTTCCAGAAACTTTCAAACTGCCTTTCCTTTTTCCCTTTCTGAAGAGAAGTTATCGGCCACCAGGACGCTTTGCTAGATCCAAATTCATCTGGATGACAAGTTGATGCGATCTGTGGAATGAAAATTAAATTTAGGACGTCCACTGGAAGCTTTCGTTTCCCACTGTGGAGGTCGTTTCCGGTGTCCTTATATTACAGTGGCTGAGTTCTAAGGGATCGTTCCAAAGTAAGCGTCATAGCCACAGGCTGATGACACCGGAATGTGAAGCGGGAAGCATGCAGCTCATAGGCTGGGAGACGCAGAGTCACCTGGAGCTAAGGTTTAAGTGCAGACATGGCAGAGGGCTGACAGCTCTCTGAGCCAGACAGCCCAGATGGGGCTGCCCCTGGAGGTAGACGCAGCATCCCAGAAAGGATGAAGAAAAAGGGTGTCAGAGAGAGTAGACGCTGTACATTTTTACAGAAGCAAGTAGTCCTTCTTCCTCTCTTGGGGTGGCTGAAAGGTTTTAACTTACCAGACAATGCCCCCATAATTCGTAGACTCGTAGTGGTGTCTGAGATGCTCCCTGTCCACTGCTACATTTGGAACAGCAAGGCAGTACAAAATAGTGAAATCAAGTAGCAGGATTTTTGTGTTTCTGAAAATTTCACAATCTTTTCAACAAATACAGGACGGCAAACATGTCAGATTCTATTTCTCACATAAACTCCTTCACACAAAGTTTGTTTTAGAGCATTTAAGAATATTCTGCTTTTAACTGTTCACTTTGAATTGTAGTATCACTTAATTTGCCTAGGAAAATCCTCTCGATCTTAACAGTGGTCCTCTGAGCTACACAGTCTTCTAACGATTTGTCTGTTTCTTTACCTCCAGCTAAAGATTTAAAACTAGAAGTGGGGGAAAAGAAGCAGGGAGCCAACAAACCCAGGGACAAGGAACAAGAAATGATTTCAAATCGAAGGCAAGGAGGGTATATAAAGCCTGGTGGGATTCGATCAAGTGCACTGTATCCAAGAGGAAGAACAGAGAGCTGAATGAAGAGTGAACACGACAGGGGTACAGGAGGAAAATAAAGGAAATACAGGAAATAACTAAGAGACAAAGGACATCTACAGAGGTCTAAACATAGGGATGTCCACATGAAAATATATTAATACATAACGATAGGGATATAGCTCTATGTTCATATATTTATAGGTTAAGTATCAAGGTAGCAGATGAACAATGGGCCTCTACTCAAGTTCTCCCAATGCAAGAACACCTGGTTCTAATAACCTGGAATTCTGTGATGCTCATGCTTCCAACACAGATTGCTGAAGACAAAATGGGTGCATAAGTTAATGTGCCTGGCTATTAGAAGGTATGTGGGGTCTTAAAGGCTTGATGTTAAATAAGCAGCCATCTAGCAGGGAAGCAACAAAGCCCACATGGAAGAAGCACACCAACCTGTGTGATCAGGAGATGGGATCAGGTATCAAGCATTAGAAGACCCATAAAAACCCCAACCATTGTGATGCAAATGAGGGAGGTCAGAATGGAGACCCACAGCCCATCCGTAGGCAATTGGACATCCCACACAGAAGGGTCACAAGAAAGGGACGAGCCAGCCAGGGTGAAGTATAACACTGATGAAACACACAACATTCCTCTAGTTCTTTAACGTTCCCCCCACCCCAATAGCATGACACTAGTTCTATCTCACAAATCTGGCTAGACCAGAGCACATACACTGGAACAGATAAGAGCTCTGAACACTCAGAATCCAGGACAGATAAATCCCTCTGGACCAATAATGAGAGTAGTGATACCATGAGACTAGGGGGAAGGTGGGGGGAGAAAGGGGGAACCGATTGCAATGATTGACATACAACAGCCGCCTCACCCCAGGGGGATGAACAACAGAAACATGGGTGAAGAGAGACAGTGGATGGTGTAAAATATGAAAAGAAAATAATTTATAAATTATCAAGGCTTCACGAGGATGAGAGTGTGGGGGTGGGGAAAGGAGCAAACAGAGGAGGTGAGACGAAGGGCTCAAGTGGAAAGAAAATGTTTTGGAAATGATGACGGCAACATATGTACACATGTGCTTGATACAGTTGATGCGTGGATTGTTAATAGAACTGTAAGAGGCCCCAAGCAAATGATTTATTAAAATTTTTAAAAATTAAAAAAAGAAAGGTGCAAAAAAAGAAAAGGATTAAAGCTATGTTTAACAGCTGTTAGAAATAATGTAGGAATGAGTCCGGCTCTGGAATTAGGTAAACTTGGGATATTTTGAAGCATTTGAACAATTACAAAAATACCAATTGCAAAATAGTGATCTAGTTCAAACTAGGAAAAAAGTTGTTGCTAATGTTTTCCTGAAACATGAAAACCATACACATTCTGCAAACAAAAATACGTTTTGTCTGAAATCTTGGTTTGAAATGAGAAATGTAAGAAAACTTTATCTTAAGTTGAATGGATAACTTAAATGTTATCTGTAGTTTTATCTGTAAATTATTCCCCTCACTGTTATTGTTCTTTAAAGCTCTAATAATTGATTTTCTTTCCTTAATTCTTCTTATAGAAATTATTTATAGGGTTTATTAGCTGATAATCTTTGGTTCGTGAAACTTACTTTTACAGGAAAACAGCCCCAAATGAAGGAAATTAATATAATAAATCCATGAAGATAAGTACTATTTTAAGAGAGGAGGAGGAGGAGGAGGAGGAAGAAGAGGAAGAGAAGGAGAAGGATAAGAAAAAAGAAAAAATGAGAATTGATCCCCTTACAGAAGGGTTGCGGGAAGGAGATGAGTCAGTCAGGTTGCAGTGTAGCAACAATGAAACATACAACTTTCCTCTAGTTCTTTAATACTCCCCCCTCCCCAATCATGATCCCAATTCTACCTTACAAATCTGGCTAGACCATAGGATGTACACTGTACAGATAGGAACTGGAAACACAGGGAATTCAGCACAGATGATCCCTTCAGGACCAGTGGTGAGAGTGGGCGATACCTGGAGGGTGGAGGGAGGTTAGAGTAGAGAGGGGGAACCAATTACAAGGCTCTACATATAACCTCCACCCTGGTGGACAGATAACAGAAAAGTAGGTGAAGGGAGACATCGGACAGTGTAAAATATGACAAAATAAATAATAATTTATAAATTATAAAGGGTTCATGAGAGGGGGGAGGGAAGGGGAAAAATAAAGAGCTGATGCCAGGGGCTTACGTGGCGAGTGGTGTTTTGAGAATGATGAGGGTAACGAATGTACAAATGTGCTTTACACAATTGATGTATGGATGGATTGTGATAAGAGTTGTAGGAGCCCCCAATAAAATGATTTTTAAAAATGCAAATAGAGTGACACTAGGGATAGGTTGAGATAGGGGAAGGAGCTCTGGGGGTGCATTTCTTAAGTCCTTGCCTTGGAGGTTCAAATCTCTCAGGCACTCTGTGAGAAAAAAGAAGACCTAGTGATGTTTCCACAAAGATTTCAGCCTGGAAGACCATATTGGACAGTTCTGCAGACAGAACTGGGAAGCCTTCTTTCAAAGTGTTTCCAGCAAGCAAATTCTGACTCATGGGGAGCCCATGTAGAGGACAGAGTAGAACTGCTCTCTACAGCATTTTCAATAGCTGCTCTTTTTCAGATGTAAATTTTCAGGCCTTTCCTCTTAAGTGCCTCTGGAAAGACTCAACTCTTTGGTTTCTTCGTTTAGCAGCAAAGCACATTAGCTGTTTGCACCACCTAGAGATTCCCAGCCCTGTCTAGGCTGTTACATTTGAACAGAGATCTGAGTAAAGCGAGAACATTAGCCATATTAAAAAGAGAGGAAAGGACAGTGTGGTGGTTACTTAAATTGTGTCAACCTGAAGGTATTCAGAGCGAAGGGGTAGAGTTAGCCTGCTATTAAGGTCACAGTCTGAAGACGCCTCCTTCTGGGCATGACCTTCTCATGAGGTGGATCCTGAGTACTTCCTCTCTTCCACTCTCTGCTCTCACCTTCCTATTAGCAAACCACCATCCCGAGACCTCTGAGCCCTGTGATGCTTCCACCGCCATTGGAGTCACAAGAATTTGCACCCACTGGTCTGTGATCTTCCTGCATTCTGCATCATTGCATGTGGCTGCATGACTCTGAAGAGGGACTTATGGATCAATATGGGGCTTATGGGCCAGTATTGTATTGATGGACTTCATCTGGACTGGGTTGGAATGTTGGCGTGATATATAATTACTTCTTGATATAAAGTTCTCTCTTGCCCATAAATACGGTAAGTGTCCCTGGCTTTGTTTCTCTAGTCAACCTGGTCTAACAGGAACAGCAATCTTTGTCCATCCATGTAATCTCTTTTGGTGTCTTAACAGTCGTATTTTATGGTTTTACTTGTATGCCTATTGTATATCACTGATTAAATTTATTCTTAGGTATTTTATCATTTTAGGATTTATTTTAAATGGTATTGTTTTCTTGATTCACTTTTTGGATTTCTCATTAGGGAAGAGGAACACCGTTAAATTTTTTAGGTTAATCTGTAACTTTGCTGAACACTTTGAATAGTTCCAATTACTTTCTTGTGGAGAGTTTCTGGTATATTTTAATGCATAGGATTATGTTATCTACAAATAAAGAGGGTTCTACTTTTGCTTTTCCAATGTAGATACCCTTTACTTCCTTTTCATGTATTTCTGCTGTGACTAGGACTTCCGGTACAATATAAAGTGGTAATAATGGACATCTTTGTTTCATTCCTGTTTGCAAAGAGAATGTGTTCAGTCTTTCTCCATTGAGAATAATACTGGCTGTTAGTTTTGCAAATATGCCCTTAATTTTAATGATGAGTTTTCTGCTTATCGCTATTTTGCTGGAAAATTTTATTTTTATCAATGTTCCTTTGTCTGATTTACCTGGTGAATTACATTAATTAGTTTTCTAATCCTGGAACATATTTGCATCTCTGGTAGGAACCCCACTTGATCGTTTGATAATATTTACATTTAATATATATCATAAATATAATCAGTTGGCTACAATTTTATGAGGAATTTTTCTTTCAATATTCACAAGAGATGTAAGTCTACAATTGTATTTCAGCTGGTTTCTTTGTCTGGCTTTGGTGTCATTGATACCAAATTTTGGTTTCAAAGAATGAATTGGGGGATATTTCTTCCTTTTCTATAGCTAGAGCAATTTGAATAAAATTAATGTCAACTCTTCACTGAATGTTTGGTATAATTCTCCATTGAAGCTATCTGGAAGGGTCTTTTTGTTATTAATATTGGGAGTTTATGATATCTTCAAATTCTTCTCTTGTTATGGGTCCATTAAAATATCATATTTCAGTTTGTAGTAGTTTAGATAGCTAGTGTGTTTCAAGAAATTTGTCCATTTCTTCTAGGTTTTTTAATTTGTTGGAGTGTAATATTATGATCCTCTTTATTTGGTCTATTGCAATGTTACTCATTTAATTTCTATTTTTACTTATTTTCATCTCCTTTTTTTCCTTTTGTTAATGTGACTAGTGGTTTGTAAATTTTATTGACCCTCTCAAAGAACCAACTTACAACCTTTTTTTATTTTTGTGTTGTTTTTCTGTTTTCTATTTCATTTAGGTCAGCTTTGATTTTTATTATTTTCTCTCTTCCAATGACTATGGACATCCTTTGCTGCTTCTTTTCTGTTTGTTCAACTTGCAGGTTTAGCTATATTGATTTGGTCCTTTCCTCTTTTTTGATGTATGCATTCATTGCAATAAATACTCCTCTGACCACTGCGTTTACTATGTCCCAATAATACAAATGGTTATTTCAGATCACAACAACTACAAAACTAGAGATCAATAATAGAAAAAGAAAATAAGGAAAATAAATATATAAAAACAAAACACCTAGTTTTGCAGTTATGATCACAATCTTTCGTATTATTTTTATATTTTTTAATGTATTGAGGCTTACATGATTTACATGGGTCATTAAGGAGGATGACTCAGGCACACTGGTGAAGAATGTGTACTGTGCTGCCGTTAGAGGAAGTATCACCAAGTGAACCTCACAGACACGCACAACACATTTCCTTTCATCTGTATCTGCGATGACTTGCATTCTAATTATTCTGTTCACCATCAAAAGTATTGTGTCAAATTATCCTACTTGCATTGTAGAACGATTCAGTTCTGTCAGAGTTTTTATGCATTTGGGGTTTTGTCATTGGGTAATGTGTTAGGCAGGATTCTTTAGAGAAACAAAACCTGGACATTTATGAATATATATATATTCAAACCTATATATATGATAGGTTTATACAACGAGAAGGAATATAAAAGCTAATTAGTTCACATAGCAGTACAGAGGGTTCAGTTCAACTCACTTCTATGGAATAGTTAATTTACTGGAAATCTTTAAACACAAGTGAGCTTCTGGGTCCAAGGTCAAGGAAGCGGACAGCAGAGGCCTTCCTGGGGCAAGGCAAGTAGGGTCTGCCCACAGACAGCAAGCAGCAGGCTGAGTGACCAACAGTCAGTAGCTCAGTTGCTTAGCAAAGCAGGCCCTGATGGGATATCAAATGCAATCAATGCAAAGTGACAGGATCTACCAGCCTGAAGCTTAAGTGATGTACGCACCAGCACCATGGCCAAGCAGGTGTTGAAGGACCGTAAGCTCTAGCAACATGTTCCACTGGCTGTTCTGGTTCACAGGTAGTGTAGCTCACTGGTGGAAGCTGAGAACTAGCTACAGCAGCAGCATGAATGCTCCAGCACACTCTGATCACCTGAGAGCAAGAAAGAAGGGGGTGAGTCTTGTAGAGCCATTTACCTCTTTGCCCTCCAAACTGTGACCTGTTAATCACACATGTTCCTATTGGCTGGGTTGGAACAATATAGCTATCACAGGCAGTAAATATGTATTACTGGTATGTCTTCATGGTGAATTGTAATAATATGTAATATTATGTAATACCATCACTGTCTCTTAAAAGTGATTTTGACTTAGTTGATTTTAACAGAGATTATTATTGCCATTCCTGCTCTCTTCTGGTTACCATTTTCTTGGAAAGTTCTTCTACTTTTATTTTTATTATGTTTATGTCTTTGTGTCTAATAGGACTCTATTGTAGGCAACATATTAATGTGTCATACATTGACAGGGAACTTCCAGGACGTGAAACCAGATTCAGAAGTGGACATGAAGTGAGGGATATCATTGCTGATGTCAGATGAATCTTAGTAAAAGTTGAGAATATCAGAAAGATATTTAAAGGTTTTATTGACCATGTCAAGGAATTTGACTGTGTGGATCATAGCAAATTATGGATAAGATTGAGAAAAATGGGAATTCCTTAACACCTAATTGTGCTCATCTAGAACTTTTTCTTCCCAACAGCTTTTTTTTTTCACATTTTATTAGGGGCTCATACAACTCTTATCACAGTCCATACATATACATACATCAATTGTACAAAGCACATCTGTACATTCTTTGCCCTAATCATTTTCAAAGCATCTGCTCTCCACTTAAGCATCAGGTCCTCTTTTTTTCCCCCTCCCTCTCCGCTACCTCCTCCCTCATGAGCCCTTGATAATTTATAGATTGTTATTTTGTCATATCTTGCCCTATCCGGAGTCTCCCTTCCCCCACTTCTCTGCCGTCTGTCTCCCAGGGAGGAGGTCACATCTGGATCTTTGCAATCGGTTCCCCCTTTCCAAGCCACTCACCCTCTACTCTCCCAGTCTCATCCCTCACACCCCTGGTCCTGAAGGTATCGTCCACCCTGGATTCCCTGTGCCTCCTGCTCCCATATGCAACAGTGTACAACCTCTGCCCTAAAAAGTCCTGCAAGGTAGAATTTGGATCATGGTAGTTGGGGGGAGGAAGCATCCACTTCCCAACAGTTTTATTAACATATAATTTACAATTCAGTAGTTCAATCACATCAAGAAGTTATACAATCAACACAATCAATTTTAGAACATTTTCTTCATTCTTTACTCAAGGTTACTAACTTTCCATTTCTCCCAATGTACCCTGCCATACCCTTAAGGAATCCAGTTACTGTCTCTATAGAATTATGTTCTGGATTTCATATTTCATACAGATAACAACATTAATAAACAAACTAACTAATAAGAATAACAAAGTAAAACAAATTAAAAACCTTAATCAACAAGAAAGAAAATAAGAAGCAACAAAGCCCACATGGAAGAACCACACAGGCCTGTGTGATCACGAGGTGCCAAAGGGAACAGTTATTAGGCATCAAAGAACAAAAATTCATATCATTGTGTGCTCACCTCTATGATACGATTGCTGAAGACAAATGGGTGCAGAAGCAAATATGGCAAAGAAAGCTGATGGTGCCCGGCTATCCAAAGATATAGTGTCTGGGGTCTTAAAGGATTGAAGGTGAACAAGCAACCATCTAGCTCAGAAGCAGCAAAGCCCACATGGAAGAAGCACATCAGCCTGTGTGATCATGAGGTGTCATATGGATCAGGTATCAGGCATCATCAGAACAAAAAATCTTATCATAGTGAATGAGGCGGCATCATCAGAACAAAAAATCTTATCATAGTGAATGAGGCGGGGAGTGTGGGGTGGAGACCCAAAGCCCATTTGTAGGCTACAAGCCCCTATAGAAGGGTCTCTGGGAGGAGATGAGCCAGTCAGGGTGCAATGTAGCAATGATGAAACATACAACTTTCCTCTATTTCCTAAATCTTCCTCCTCTCCCACTATCATGATCCCAATTCTACCTTACAAATCTGGCTAGACCAGATGTACACTGGTACAGATAGGAACTGGAAACACAGGGGATCCAGGGTGGATGATCCCTTCAGGACCAGTGGTGTGAGTGGCAATATGGGGAGGGTGGAGTGAGGGTGAGTTGTTAAGGGGGAACCAATTACAAGGATCTACATATCACCTCCTCCCTGGGGACCGGACAACAGAAAATTGGGTAAAGGGAGATGTCGGACAGGGCAAGATATGGCAAAATAATTTATAAATTATCAAGGGTTCATGAGGGAGGGGAGAGTGGGGAGGCAGGGGAAAAAATGAGGAGCTGATGCCAGGGGCTTAGGTGGAGAGCAAATGTTTTGAGAATGATGACAATGAATGTACAAATGTGCTTTCACAATTGATGTATGTATGGATTGTGATAAGAGTTGCCTGAGTCCCTAATAAAACGATAAAAAAAAGAATCAGTGAGAGAAGAGGACACTTCTCCATGTGAAAGACAAAAAATAAAAAAAGGAAAATATTTAAGACTAGGACAAATGTAAACGGATCATAAGGGAGATCAGGTGATAGGCTGCACACATTTTAACTTACTGCATCTTCAGCAATCCACTCTCCAATGCAATCTGCATGCTACCAAGACTATGCACACCCCTGGTGCCTGGTCAGAGGGGATTCATCGGGGACTTAATCCACATGTATTTTCCTTCACATAAAAAACAAAAAGTAAAACAAGTTTAAATAGGTCAAAAGGAGATCAAGTATAAAATATCCCATTTTGACTTAACTATATCTGCCACAATCGACTTTACAATGCTCTCTGACAACAGGGCTATATCCCTCAACAATGATCTGAGGCCATTCATTAGCAGCTTAATTCAGTTGATTCTGATTTACAGTGACCAATTGGTAAAGGGGAGAAAGCGGGGCCTTCTACTCACATAAAGAGTTACAGTCTTGGGAAATTACAGTTCTTGGGAAATCTATCCTGTCCTAAAATGTCCCTATTACTGGACATGGACTCAATGGCAGTGAGATACAGTAAAGAGTAGAATTGCCTCAATTTCCAAGGCTGTGAATCTTTACAGAAGCTAACTGCCTATCGTCCATGGGTGGGTATGAATCAGCCAACTTTTGCTCAGTAGTGATCTTCCGAATGCTTAACCACTGTGTCACCAGGACTCCTTTATTAAAAACAGAGACTCTTGCTCTGAATTTCAATGAAAATCTATTAACTAGGAGGGCATAAAACAGTTCTCAGTGGATAACATTAAATTTTTAGTATAATCTTTGGTAACATGCTATTTAATAAATGGTACCAATAATGATTTGTTTTACTTGAGGGTCTGAAAATTCTGATGTCTACCTCAATCCTACGATTTTTTTTCTTGCTCTCCTTATAATTTAAAGAAACGGTTTCTCAGCCTAAGCTATATTTTAGTCTTTCTCACCGTTTTACAAAGCAATGTCAGAAATAATTGACATCAACATTACTTCTACATCATTAAAACTAAAAAATCCGATGCCCCTTTACTGTTTTCTTTATCAGGCTATGAGGAAATGGAACAGAAAGGAGGGAATAAAAGGCATAGTTCTAGTGCTTTTCTTGAGATGGTCGAGGTGCTGTCAAAATCTCTTAACCAGTTAACTTCAATGAAGTTACTAAAGTAATGTCCTAATGGACTGCTTGGGCACTCTTGGCACTTCCCTGAGCAGTAATCCCTTCTCCATGACTCCACTGCGGTAAGCTTTCACCCAGATTTCCTCGCTGCAACAGAGTCAATTCTGACTGATGGGAATCCTGTAAGGAACCCTAGCCCAGCCTCTGGATTTGAGTTCCAATTTTTACAGGCGTCAAAAGCCTCATCTTTCTCCCAGACCGCGGCTGGTGGGTTCGAACTGGTGATTCTGCGAGTTAGCAGCCCAGCGCGTCACTCGCAGAGGCCCAGATTCAGAAAAACAAAATTCAAGCTTTCTGACTTTAGGACCGAGACACAAGGCCGGCACCAAGAAAGTGAGCGCACGCCCTTGCTGAAGACCAGTAAACAGGCCACGCCCCCGGCGAGCGCCGTACGTCCTTACGTCACCCGCTTCCGGACGCGCTGCTGAGCCAACGGCGGGGTCGGGCCTCGCGACTGGTCCGCGTGTTATCGCTAGGGAAACGCGGGAAGTTGGACCGGGCGGTCGGCGTCCGCCGCGGAGGGGGTTTGGGCCGCTTCCGGGGCGGCGAATCCGGCGCTCGTCGGTTTCTGGCGCGGCGGGATGGAGGTCGTGGAGGCCGCCGCGGCGCAGCTGGAGACGCTTAAATTCTGTGGCGCCGGCCTTGGCGTCGGAGAAGGTCTCCCGGTGTCGTGCCCGGCCTCTGAGCCCGAACCGGGGCCGCCGCCGCCGCCGAGGGAAGCGGCCCCGGACTCGGGGCAGCAGCCGGCGTCCCCCGGAGCCCGGCCTGCCGGCGAGCAGGCGCCTCCGCCCGCGGAGAGCGCCGCCGCCTGCGAGAGCCGCGAGCCGCAGTCGCCGCCTGAACCGGGCGGGAACGGCGTTACGGGTCTGGCCGCGGCCGAGGCACAGATCCCGGACCGCGTGGAGAGCTCGGACTCGGATTCGGACTCGGACAGGTGGGGTACCTGCGGGAAGAGGCTGGACTGATGGGCGGCGGCGGCGGCGGGTCCCCGCGGGGGCTGGAACCCCGAGCTCGCCGGCCCGCTGGACGCACGTGCGGGCACGTCGCTGGGGCCGCCCTTGCCGCTGCCACGCGGGTGGGCATTTCAATGGTCGGCTCCTGCTTCGTGCTGAACCTCAGTGGTGCGCAAGGGCCACTATAGAGGCAGAATACCTCTTAGTGAGAATGGGGAAATGCTGAGGTTATTTTCGCGATCACTGTGCACCCTACGTCTTGGAGATGGTAACTGTTCGATTTGGGGGGCTACGGTCTGAGTTTTCCATAAGATCTGAATTTGGAGGTTTAGCGTGCACTTAAATATTTTTTGCTTTTGCAACGGGTAAATTAGGGATCGTGGAAAGGGTTATGTGTTTCAAGTTTGACACGTGACGTTTGTTATTTTGCAGACTCGTGTGTGTGTGTGTGTGTGTGTGTGTGTGTGTGAGGGGGAGGGGTATGTGCTATGAAATGAGCTAAATAAAGTTCTTAAGTACTGTGCTCTGCATACTGTAAGCGCTCCCCACCCAAGCCGAAACAAGTAGGATGTTACTAAGCCACACTGTACTTTGTATTCAAATATCTGAGTGTGTTGTGTGAGCTATTGAAGTTTGTGCATAATACGGACACGTTATCCCTGCCCTGCATTCTAGTGGGCGAGAAGAAATATAAAAAAGTAAATGTTTGAATAGAAATTTCGAGTTGGTGAAAGTTTCAGTGATGGAACTGACTCCGTAGCAGTGTTAAAGGTTTAATCTTAATTCTACGTGTAAACTGTTGAGTCGTTTTAAACACAGAAGTAATAAACCTCTGCCACTATTCCAATAAGCTCCTTTCTGTGTAGGATGATTGGAATTAAGGAAAGAGTGACAGAAAATCGAATGGAGTAGGGCCACATGTGGAAATAGTTGGATAAAATGTTGCGTTGCTTTATAGACTGACCATGGACCCCTGGCCTAAGTATTTTGAAGTTCTGCCCATCGGGCTTGTTAATGGATCAGCAGTGGACTAGGTAAAAGGCCATCAACTGGGTGGATGAAGATAAAGAACAGACCTGGGTTGAGACTGGAGGGTATGGACTGACATACTGTTTAACAACCAAATGAAGATGTCAGATAGACAATAGGAAAAACTGGAAGTCTACAGATCGGAGGACAGTTCTGGGCCAGAGATGTGAATTTGAATATCATCTGATTTGAATTGATGAAAGGTAGTGTTTACTCTTTAGCCCTATAACGCCCAGCGGGACGTTTTCGTAACATTTAATTAAAATGTATATATTAATGTATGTATATATTGATAACTATGAAAGTAAAGAATAAAAACAAAAAAATTCTCCTGAAATTAAAAATTCAGGCGTTATACGGTTAACTTTGTTTTAGGCGTGTTTGCAAACTTGAGCAAAAGGAGTGGGCCTCATATAACGAACTCATCGCCAAAATACAGCATTTCAATATATTACCGATCTTTTTAGTTTACCTCCCTTGTTTTATCTTTACTATTTCTACCTGAACAATTCTAAACCAAATCTTAGTCATGTGCCCCCTTATAGTTAAATATATATATTTCTTTAATTTTTTAAAAAAGCTTGGCCATCATACTTAAATGTAGAAAAATTAGCGTAAACTTAATACTCATTCTGTATTCTGATTTCTCCACTTGTCCTAGGTGTTTGTTTCTTTAAATTAGGATTCAGCCCATTAGGATTGAATATTGTATACTATTCAAACAATACAATAAATGCTATTTAAAACCAGAAAACTGGAAACCCTCACAGTAAGGATGAGAAAAACCAGGGCCAAAAATTTAACAAAAACCGCATTCCACAATGATTGCTGAAAGTAATCAGACCTGAGTGCAGAAGGCGGTTGAGATGCCAAGCTAAGGAGCATGACCTTTATCTTGTGCACATATAAATTTTTCAAAAACCTTTACACTTTTCTGTTTGCTGGAATGTTTAAAAATAAAAGGTAGAAAGTAGTACAGCACATGCTATAACCAGATTTAACAGTTAAAATGTTAAGGCTTAGATTTAACCATTATTAACATTTTGGGACTATTAGTTTTATACACATACATATTATCGAACTATTCTGGTTTCACTTACAAGTACCATTGACACTTTATGCCATATTATTTCATCTTGCATTTTCTAAGAGAAATGGCTTACACGGTCATCACACAGAGCAAAACTGATAATAATTCCTTATCTAAATTGTAGTCATGGGAGATCCTTTTAAAGCAAGCATGCCATCTTACTAAGATGGAGGCCATGGGAGAGTGGTAATAGCAGGATGAGGTGGTGGCTGTGGTAGGAATAGGTTAGTTAGTATTGGTATCAGTTCTGTAACACAGATGAACAAGTGACAGCAGCGAGGACTGAAACCGGTCAGTGGAATAGAGCAATGGGATAATGAGAAGTTCACCAGTTTGGAGATAGGACTTTGGAGACTGGGAGAAAATGCAATAGTCTAAAATGATTTCAGCAGTGATATAAAAGAGGTGCTCCAGCAGAGAGGTAGGTTCAGTAAGGAGTTGTTCATTGCTGTGACATCTACTCTGCCTCACAATGGTGGCTTGAGTGCAGAATAGAGCCCCTCCACTTGGTTCTTGGGCCTGTGGCCTTTCAGAGCAGATTGCCAGGCCTGTTCTCCATGACAACTTCGGGTGAATCTCTGACCTTTCCTCCCGGTTTTTTAACTTGTTGCACTTGTGAGGTGTGTTACGTCCATTCATAAATCATGGCTAGTGACTTAGAAGTTAACCTACTCATGGACAGTGATTGCAATCACTGGAGCAAATGAGGCATCTGCGGAAAGGGGCACAGAAGGGAGAGAAACTGACCAAACACAACACTGAGAAGCAGCACGTGCAAGGGTCCTGGGATGGGGCTAAATAAAGAGGGATGTTACTGGTGATAAGAATGACTGTATAAGTCAAAACACCAAAAATATTTCAGAGGTGAGAATAGTCCACATGGCTGGTGACTTAGGAATTCAGGTTGTCTGAAGATTAGGGAGAAACTTGGCAATTACGGAAGTCATCTAGCCCATAGAGAGATTCTTCAGAATTGACTCGGTGGCAGTGAGAGTGAGCAAGAGAGCTGCTCTGTTCAGAGCTCCCTTTTGACAGACATCAGCTGTCGCTGGGTATGTGGCATGTGAAAAAATTCTAAATTTAAAAAACGGAACTGCATCGCTTCTCACACTTTTGCCTATGAACAGTGTAAATATTGGAGCCCTGGTGGCAGAATGGATTATGAGTTGGGCTGCTAATCAAAAGGCCAGCAGTTCTAAGCCACCAGCCGCTCCAAGGAAGGAAGGTGAGGCTTTCTTTCATAAGGAGCTACAGTTTTGGAAACCCACCGGGGTAGTTCTTCCCTGTCCTGTAGAGTTGCGTGAATCCGAATTTGCTTAATGGCAGTGAGCTTTGCTTTTATTGAGGGGTTAAAACAGTTTCCCAGATAATGCAATATTTCTAGACTACAGTCACTTTGAATTGTTAAATTAGATCGACAAGAGTAGATGTTTCCAGATGAGTAGATGGAGCAAAGTAGCTATTTCCAGATGAGTAATCTCAGTCTAATGCCATTATCGAGGTCAAGGATTGTAGCCTTCAGTATGTATTACAATGCAGAATAAGGAAGACTAACATCCTCACATGGACCAATGGGTAGCATCATGATAAATGGAGAAAAGGTTGAAGTTGTCAAGGATTTTGTCTTGCTTGGGTCCACAAACAGTGCTCATAGAAGCAACAGTCAAGAGATCAAAAGACGGGTTTCAGTGAGTTAATCTGCTCTGCACAGGACCTAGTTAGAGTATAGAAAAGCAAGAGGGTTACTTTGAGGATTGGTGCGCCAGACCCAAGCCATCGTGTTTTCCATTGCATCATATTCATGTGAAATCTGGACATTGAATAAGGACAGTGACTGGACAATTGAAGAACATAGACGAATCAATGCATTTTAAATTGTGGTGCTGGAGAAAAAATATTGACAGTACCAGGGACTGCTAAAATAGCCAACAGATCTGTATTGGGAAAAGTAAGGCTGGAGTAGTCCTTAGAGGCAAAGATGATAAGACTTCATCTGATCTACTTTGGACATGTCGGGAGGGACCAGTCCCTGGAGAAGGACATCATGGTTGGTAAAGAGGAGAGGTGGTGAAAAGAGGAAGAAGGCCCTCGACTAAATGGATGGCCATGGTGGCTACATCAGTTGTCTCAGGTCCATTGGAATAATTGTGAGGGTGGTGAAAGACTGAGCAGTATTTAATTTTGTTGTGCATAGAGTTGTTTTGGGTTGAAGCCAACTCAGTGGCATCTAACAACAATGCCATTATAATAATTACTATTTTTTTTAACTTTTTCCCCTATAGTGAAACAGATTCAGATACTTCAAGCTCCTCTTCTTCCTCCTCATCATCTTCCTCATCTTCCTCATCATCCCATATATCACTTCCGCCAGTGCTGTCAGATGGAGAAGATAATTTACAAGTTGAGGAGAATAAGAATTTCCTTAAAACAAAAGATGAGTTACTTCTTGACGTAAGTACTTAGATTTGTGATGAAATTTAAGTCCCATCCTCCAGAATAACGATTCTCACCCTGCGGGTCACGACCCCTTTGAGGGGGATCAAATGACCTTTTCACGGGTCGCCTAAGACCATCAGAAAACACAAATAATTCACAATATATAATTACATATTGTTTTGTGATTAATCACTATACTTTAATTATGCTTAATTATGTTCAGTTTGGAACAATAAAAATATATCCCACATAGCAAATACTTAACATTACGATTTATAACAGCAAAATTACAGTTACGAAGTAGCAAGGAAAATAATTTTATGGTTGGGGGTCACTGCAGCATGAGAAACTGTATCACAGGGTCACGGCATTAGGAAGACTGAAAACCACTGCTCTAAAACATGATAGGACTGTTATTGATTGCATTTGACCTATAACTGCTCCATAAATGTCAACTCTTTGTTTTTCTCAACTTTTTATTGGACATGCTTTTGTCATGCATTGGCTTTCTTGTGTAGATGAGAATTGCTGTGGATAATTTCTAATGTTACATCAAACATTTGATCATTGTTTTTTGCTAGGACATTAGCTATATAACACTCAAAGAATGAAATAGATTAATGCAATAAACACCCTTTAATTTGAAGAGGGGAAAAAAACCCCAAAATTTAAATTATAGAGGCAAACATATAACTTCTTTATTCTTTTTACATTGTTAATGTGGTAGATATATAATCATTTGTCAGTTTGAGGAGTAAGAGTGTAGGGGTGAAGTCAAGATTGTCAACCAGATCATCGCCAAAGATTCCTCTGTGTGGGTATGGCCTTCTCCTGAGCACTCTGGGAAGTCCGGTACTTCCTCCTGGGAGGCAGGAGAGACTCCCTCTCTGGTCACACCCTGGAAAACATAGCAGTTGACAGGGCACATGGACCCACCCTGGTGCACCCCTGGGTCCTAGAGAAGCCATGGAGAGACCCCTGCCAGTGCTGAGGTGTTTCTAATTCCTGGACTTCTACATTTTAGCATCACTGCATGGGCTTCATGAGCCTGAAGATTGGCATAGGACATATGGCCTAATAACGGAGTTAAGGACTTGATGTGGACTGGGCTGGGATGTTTTCTCAATGTTCTATTGCTCTTGTGTATAAATCTCTTTCTCATACACATGAGTGTCTATGAATTCGTTTCTCTAGTCTACCCGGACTAACACAGTTAATATGAATTATTTTTTCCTTTACCACTTCACAGCAAGAATTTTTTATGTTTTTGTACAACTCCAGTTTTTCATGCTACAGACATGTGGATATCTCAAAAGTCTTTGTTGTTGTTTTTAAACAAAAGACTCCCCGGGCATGACTACTTTGAATTTAAAAACATATAACCACTTATTTTAATAATATGATTATTATTTTGGTAAAAATATACTCAGTAGAACAGTGATGCTAATTTCCTTCTTCAAATTGTATGGTGAATCCTCATTTTGTCCTTCCAAATTATTCTTCCACCAGTGTTCACTACTCCCTGAGCTTCAAATCTAGATCGTTGAACTTGATCTCAAATATGTACTTCGCTAAAAGAGCATGACGCTTAAAGTAGCTATAAGTCACTAATGTAAACTATGATTAAGTAAACCTTAGGAGATATCTTTGGTTAAGGTTTTAGGTTTAGAGCTATTTTAGGTAAATTGTTTTAGGGATTCATCCACCAACAATAGCTCTAGCAAGTCTGGATTCCATGAGAATTTGAAAGTTCTGTATTTTTCTTTTTTTCGATTAGGATTCTTTAGAACTTTGGATAATGACATTTGGTAATGTTCATCATATAGTCGGGTCCTCTGGTAAAAGAGGAATCTGTTCACAGAGGCAATTGATTAGTAACACATTTTCTGTCTTCCTACTATTGACTCTATTTAACAGCATAGAAGTCGACATATCTGACCTCTGGCTGCCCTATTGCCTCAAATGAGGGACGAGACGTGCTTCTATTTTCCCAATACCAGCTGGTTGTCTACTTCTGTGCTGGGTTCAGTAATTCGTTGAAATTGCCACGCAGAACTCAGACATGACTCACAATTAGGAGATTTGTTCAGGAAGTTAATAGGCTACCATAAATTCAGGACCAGCAAACAGAAAGGTAATCATCAGTGGTCCATAGCAACACTTCTCCTCAGCCAGCAGCAAAAGTTCTCTGGTCCGCAGCCTCTCAGCCACTTGGCTTTTGGATTTTGTCCCCTGTTGCTGGGAAGCCACCTCAACCATCACTCTTGTCTCTCAGCCCCATAGTCTCGGGTCAGATGAGAAGGTACCCTGCAGTCTTGGCACTGCTCCTGTGAGCCTCTGGGCCGCAGTATCTGGTACATTTTTTTCTCAGTGACTTTTGCCACGTTAGATCTTGGGTGTGTTTTTCCAGAGGTCCTCATATTTCTCTATCTTCACTCACGACCATTGAGGCAAGACCGACTCATAACAGCCTTATAGGATAGAGTAAAATTGCTGAGGCGTTTCTGAGACGGTAACTTTACAGGAATAGAAAGTTCCATCTTTCTCTCTCAGAGTGTCTGGTAGTTTTGAATTGCTGGCCTTTCAGTCACAAACCCTACGAGTTACCACTACTACTCCACCAGAGTTCTGTGTACTAGATGACTCTTACATACTGAGATCGAGCTTTGATGGAGGTGTGGTTTCTGTATTTTAGCCTACCATATCCCCAAGGATGCTATTCACACCCCATCGTACAGTAGAAAGATACCCCCCAAGGATGGACACCCTTTAGTACAGTAAAAAAGATATCCCCAAGAAAACAGAAGTGTGGTGTGGCTTACACCCTCTATTTAGCTCAGGACTTAACCCTAACTTTTTCAATATTAATTGGGAGCTAATACATATTAGTTATATATATGTATATACAACCATAGATATTATATATATTACATAATATGCAATATATATTATATGCATTAATATATAATCTCATCGTTCAATTACATGAAGCAGAATTGTAAAATTGCTATCACAGTTTCTAAAGATTATTTTTCTTCCTGGACTTCTTGATATTGTCTCCCTTTTGCCACTCCCCCAACCAGCATCACCACCCTCCCTGACACCCTTATTTTACTTGCTGTCTAGAAGTTCATCAATCCTGTTCACCCCAACTTAATCCTGTCATAGATGTTAACTCCCCCCAAAGTGGGGTCATAGCCTGTGGGAAACTGAGAACTGGGAAGAGAATGCATGCGGACAAATTCTCTATGCTCATATTTAAGAAACCTGGGAGGCCAGGAGTCTTGTGGAGGGAGCCTTTCTTGTTTGTGGGATGGAAGTGGATCCAAGTCACATTCTCCTAAGTAAAAGTTATCGCCCACCCCCATCCCCAATAATAGCGCTAACTTTAAGGTGCTGCTTGCAAGCACATGGTTGCTACTATACTATTGAAGGTTAACTGCTGGAAGGCTATTTGCCTGAAGGTTCTCTGCCCTATGGAACAATCAGACCCCGTTGTCTGTCCCACTGCTGAGTAGGACTCACTTCCTTCTGATAGGATCATAGATTTTTTCCTCTGTATAAAGGCTCAGGTACACTTAAGGTCAAGCCAGCTCATAGACAACCAAGGTTGGGCTGCCATCTTGACTCTAGAATCCACCCATCATGTTAGGTTCGCACCTGCCTGTCACTCGTATGTCTCTAAAAGCTCTCCTCCCTATTGCATGTATACCCTAGCTCATCTCCTTCCTGTTAGGCGTTTGCCTCTGATACAACCCCTTCCTGGTATGTATGTGCTTACTGTGACTAGCATGCCTAAGATATACAAGCTTGTGAGAGAATGCTGCCTCTCTGCTTCTGGTCTCCTTTGGAAGAGGTGAGCCCTTGCATGCCTTGTCTAATGTCTCTTTAATTTACCCCTCAATTACACAACTGCCCCTTAGGACCCCTCTGGATGTGGGACTGGATCCCACAATAGTCAGAGGCATGAAGTCCAGAATTACAGTACATCTCATAAGAAATCGGTGGCTAGGAGGGCCGTATTAACTAACAGAATCTCACTGGCTCTTCCTTTGTGCTCCAGGTGGGTACAGAGTAAGTCTTGTTACTTGGTTGGACCTTACAAGGTTGTAAAAACCTCAGCCACTTTGCCATAAACAAGGAAGTAAATAGCAATTAAATACTACATTAGTTCAGTAAACTAAGATGCCCCATGAAATTAGGATGTTACTATGTAAACCAAGAAGCCAGATCATATGATGTGTTTGGTTAAATACCAGCAACTTTAAGAGTAGCCATTTTTATCCATATTTGAAAAAATAATGCATTATGAAAGTATTAGACTTTCTTGAACTGGTCCCAACATTTTAATTGACTTTTTACTTTAGTTCCTGTTTAAAATATGTTGGCTTAGTTACCATTGTGCCAGTTCTAACTAATAGCAACCCTGTATACCAAATGAAATGGCCCACACCTGTATCATCTCACAAAGTTATACTTGAGCCCATTATTGCCCCACTGTGTCAATCCCTCCCTGACCTACCGTACCAAGCATATTTTTCTTTCATGGACTAATCCTGTCTGATAACCTGTCCAAAGTCCCTGTGGCAAAGTCTTGCCATCCTCCCTCCTCAGGAGCATTCTAATCTGGCTGTACTTCGTTTAAGACAGATTCGTTTGTTCTCTAGCGGTCCATGGTACTTTCAGTATATTCTTTACCAAAGCTATTATTTGAAGGCATCAATTCTTCAGTCTTCCTTATTCGTTGTTCAGCTCTTGGATGCATATGGAGCGATATAAAATCCTGTGGGCTGATCTCACACATGTACCAGCACATAGTAGACCTGAAAATGACATCTTTGCTTTTGAACCCTTTAAAGAAGTCTTTGGCAATTTTCCTAGTATAAAATGTCTTTTGGTTTCCTGATGCATTGATTGTCGATGCAAATAAAATGACGTTCATAACAACTTCCATTTGCCCTGTAGCATGATGTCGCATATTGGTCAAGTTGAGAAAACAGTTTTTTAAGTGGAGGGTAATGAAGGCTGTAGTTCTTGGCCTTCATTAGTGTTTTTAAGTCCTGGCTTTCCGCCGGCAAGGCCATGTTATCTGCATATGGCGAGTTTTTACTGGTTTATTCTTTTTCATATAGTCCAACTGCTCAAAATACTTCATCAGCATATAGATTGCCTCTAAGTATGGCGAAAGGATACATAAGTGTTGCACACCTTTTCTTATTTTAAGCCAGGGCGTCCTCAAACTTTTTAAACAGGGGGCCAGTTCACTGTCCCTCAGACCCGATGGAGGGCCGGGCTATAGTTAAAAAATAAACTATGAACAAATTCCTGTGCACACTGCACATACCTTCTTTTGAAGTAAAACAAATGGGGCACAAGCACGCGGCGGGCCAGATAAGTGTCCGTGATGGGCCACAGTTTGAGGACCCCTGTTTTAAGCCGTACAGTATCTTTTTGTTTTGTTTTAATGAGTGCTCATCTTCTGCAAACGGATTCACCATGAACAGAAAGAGGTGTTCGGAATTGGACTTCCCAATCTTCTCAATGTTAGCCATAGTATTTTAGGATCTGCACAGTTGAATGCCTTTACATAGGCTCTAAGAGCAACCGGACCAAATGAAAAGGAATAAAGCATCTGAACTGGTGGAAGGCGTATTAACAACCTGCTCTATGCAGGCTGCTGCCCAGTCCTTAACCATTATGCCAACAGTGCTCCTTCATGTCAGAGTAAGGTGGTCCTGCATTAACAGTTGGTATAAATGGTTGGGCAGTATTTTAAGGGGGTGGGGAGGCCTTTACGGGAGGCAATAAAGTGCAGCCTTGTGGATTTTTCTGCAGTGAGGGAAATGTTATGTGTTCATGCCATCGTAATAGTGCTGCTTTTGGGCACTGACATGTGGCTAGTACTACTGAAGACTGTATTTAAGATTTCGTTTAATTCGTGAATTGAAGTTTAAATAGGCATATACTATATCAAATGGTGAGCAATGCTGGATAAAAGGATTTCTTCTCACCTGCTCATTCCGCAATCCATGAGTGATATGATAATCGAGGCTTCTGCTTTGATTTTTCTCGCCTGCAGAAAACAATTTACATCTTTTATTTTTGTTATATTTATCTCTCAAGCCTTCCTGAGCACACTCTACCTTTAATATTTTTTAGTTTACTATTTAGTGCCTTTTATTTCTGATGGTTAAGATGATAGTGTCCTCTAGTATATGTCTAGCCCTTTTTAAATAGACCTGTGTATTTTTCTCTTTCTCCATCACAGATGAAACGGTTTCCCTGCACAAACAAAAACAAGCAATTGATATTCCCCCTCTCCCCCCAGGAGACTAAGGAAACTTATTCCTCTTTTACCAGGAGCAGCTGCTCTGCCAAGTGTTAATCTAGTAATTGTAACAATGTTTGCCACTATAATAATTGTAACAATGTTTTCCACTGCAGGCAGAGATATCTATCCATCCTGTGCATTTACAATTCCTTAGTTCCTTTTAACATTTTTTTTCCGGGGATGGGGGGTTGATACCTTTTCATTCTTTAAGAATTCTTTGGTGAATTCTAAGGATTACATTTTTTTAATCTGATTTTTGCTCTAAAACAGGGGTCCTGAAACTTTAAACAGGGGGACAGTGCGCTGTCCCTCAGACTGGTTAGAGGTACAGACTATAGTTTTTAAAAAAACAAACCCTGTGAACAAATTCCTATGCACACTGCACATTATCTTATTTTGAAGTAAAAAAACAAAACGGGGCAAAAATACCCGGCAGGCTGGATAAGTGCCCTCGGCGGGCTGCAGTTTGAGGGACCCCTGCTCTAAAAGATCTGAGCTTGTTTGCTTGTTTTTCCTCCTTTGTCTATCTGATGAGTTGGGTCTGGGAAAGGACATCATGCTTGATAAACAAGAAAGGCAGTGACAAAGGGGAAGACCTTTGACCAGATGGATTGATGCAGTGGCATCAACAATGGACGCAAACATAACAATTGTGAGGATAGGGCAGGCAGTGTTTCGTTCGTTCTCTTGTACATAGGGTCCCTAGGATACAATAATGATGTGTTTTTTAAAAACCAGATCCACTGGAGTTGAGTTGATTCTGACTTCACTCATAACCCTATAGGACAGGAGACCTGCTCATGGGTTTTCCAAGGCTATACATTTTTGTGGAAGTAGGCTGCCACAGTCTGCTGTGGAGTGACTGGTGGATTTGAACTGCTGATCTTTTGGTGAGCAGACAAGCACTTCATTCACTGTGCTACCAAAGCTTTTGTATGATGTGTTTAGAAGAAAGAACTGAGGATAACATGATAAACAGTGATTGTTAGTACAGTACTTTAAATTTAGTAAGTAATGAAGAAAAAGGTGGCTTTTGAATTTAGTTCCCAACAGGAGCAGATCTTACATTGTTGGCTTTGGCATGGTGATGCAAGGACTAGTGTGGTTCAGGGTCAGAGTAGCGTTCCTGTGAGTGGACATTACCGCTGCAGCACAGGCATTCAGTGACACTTAGCAGTTGCCTTCCTCCACAGCTGGCCACCACTATGGGGTGGCTTATGTGTTGCTGTGATCCTGGAAGCTATACCTCCAGTGTTTCAAATACCAGTAAAGTCACCCAAAGTGAACAGATTTCAGCAGAGCTTCCAGCCCAAGAACAGACAATGAAGGACTAGTCTGTCCAATTCAGCGGAATTAGCCTCTTGAAACCTCATAGGATGAGGATATGGAAACATTGTCAGTTACTGAAAACATAATGAATAGAAGCAGAACATTGTCAGAGATGATTCCAGATCAGCTGCTTGGGTCGAAAGGCACTCAAAATATGACTTGAAGAAGAGGTACCCTCTCTAAGTAGTCAACAGTGATAACTCAGATGGAGTAACGCCTTTGTGACACTCATTTGCCAATGAAGTATGACTTCAGAAAATTGGCAATTATCGAAAAAGATATTTTGGTCTTGGGCGCTTCGAATGAGAATGTCATGTTGTGCTGGGAATGGCACGATCAAGGGAGTTCCTTTCATTCTCAACTAAGGGCATTTCAAGATCTATCTTGAAGTACAATCCTGTCTGTGATGGAATAATTTCCATCAGCGCATAAAGAAATCCAATTAATATAACTGTCAGTCAAATTTACGTACAAGCTATCATAGCTAGTGTGTAGAAATTGAAGAATTCTACCAACATCTTCAATCTGAAATCCATGAAACACAGTCAAGATGTATTAATAATTATTGACAATTGAGATACAAAATTTGGAAACAGAGGAAGAAATGGTAGTTGGAGAAGAATGACCTTGGTGATAAAAATTAATCTGGAGATACCATGATAGAATTTTGCACGGCCAGTGACTTGTTCAAATAACACAGCAGACAATTGTACACATGAATTAATCCAGCTGGAATACACAGAAATGGTACTGACTAAATCTGGAAAGAGACAATGGAGAGCTCAATATCAACCATGCATACCAGGCCAGGGCCCTTCTGTGGAACAGTTGCTCAATTGTTACTTCAGGTTGAAGTTGAAGGATATTAAAACAAGTCCACAAGAGCTAATATAGACTTTAAAAGTGTATCCCCTCCTTGGAATTTCGAGAACATCCATAGATTTGAAGCATTAAACACTTATGACCGATGACCCGATGAGCTAGGGGAGGACATCGTGAAGAAAGCAAAAGGTCATTAAAAAGACAGGAAACAAGAAAAGATCAAAGTGGATCTCAGAAGAGACTGAAACTTGCTCTTAGTTTTATGGTAGTGAAGGCACATGGAAAAAATGAGGAAATCATAGAGCTGAAAAGAATTTTAGAGGACAGCCTGAGAGGCAAAAAGAAAATGTTACGGTGAAATGTGCAAAACTTAGAGTTAGGAAACCAAAAAGGAAGAACAAAGTTCCATCTGAAACCTAAAATCTCAAGGAAAAATTCAAGCCTTGAGTAGCAATATCGAAAGATTTGATGGGGAAAATTTGGAAGACAGTCACTTGGCCAACTGACTGAAAGAAATCCATACTTAATGCCCATTCCAAAGAAAGGTGACCTAACAATTCTCATCCTAGAGAACAATATCACTGATATTGTAAGTACAATTTTTTCTGAAGATCGTCCAACAACAGTTGGCGTAATGCATTGACAGGGAACTCTCAGAGTTTTGGGCCAGATTCAGAAGAGGATGTAAATCAAGAAATATATCATTGCTGCTGTCAGATGGATCTGGGTGAAAGCAGAGAATACCAGAAAGAGTGACTTGGGTTTCATTGTGTATGTTAAAGCATTCAACTGGTGCTCGCTTCGGCAGCACATCTACTAAGGCATTCAACTGTGTGGACCATAACCAACTACGGATAGTTTTTCAGAAGAATGGGGATCCTAGAACACCTTCTTCACATGGAACGTGTGCATGGATCACGAGGTGATTGTATGAACAAAACAAGGCCATACTACATGGTTTAAATTCAGGAGGGCATCTGGGTTCCATCCTCTCTCTATATACTTTTTATATGCTGAGCAAATAATCAAAGAAATTGGCTTATATGAAGTAGAATGCGGTGCCGGGATTGTAGGAAGGCTTTGTTAACAACCTGCAGTATGCAGACGACACACCTTGCTGAAAGTAAGGACTTGAAGCACTTGCTGGTGAAGATCAAATTTTGCAGCCTTCAGTGTGGAGTTACAACCCAGTATAAAGAAGACCAAAACCCTCTCAGTAGGACCAATAGCATTATCTCATGATAAATGAAGGAAAGGTTGAAGTTAAGGATTTTGCTTGCTTTGATCCACAATCGGTGCTCACGGAAGCAGCAGTCAAGAGATAAAACAATGCATTGCAGTAAGTAAATCTGCATATGACCATTTTAAAGCTTTGAAAATGAAGGCTGTTACTTTGAGGACTAAGGGTGTGCCTGACAGTTTCCATTGCCTCATGTGCATGTGAAAGTTGGACATTGAATAGGGAATTTGGACAAAAAAATCTATGCATTTGAACTCTTGTGCTGGCGAGCAATATCGAAAGAATGGAGGACTTCCAAAAGAACAATCAGGTCTGTTGTGAAGGAAATACAGCCAGAGTACTCCTTAGAGGCAAAGATGGGTAATTTGTCTGAGAGACTTTGGACATGCTATCAGGAGAGACCAACCCCTGAAGGACATTGCTTGGTAATGTAGAGGGGCAGCTGAAAAGAGGAAAGCCCTCAAGGACATGGATTGACACCGTGGCTTCAACAATGGGCTCAAACACAAGAACATTTATGGGGATGATACAATACTGGGTGGTGGGCTGCTCTGTGGCTATGAGTCAGGTACCTAGCAGGGGATTGCAATTGATGGGGAGAGATTTTTTTTCTTCACTTTATATCCTCTGTGTTAAAGATCTGAGCAGTTCTGTTCAGCGAGTTACCTTTGCCATTTGTTTTAACCAGTGTGCCTTACTACAGTCTAAAAGTAATGAATTTATCTAGGCATTGGCACATACTTCTACAATTTCCATTTGCCAGTTATAGTTAGGATTACTTAGAATTTCTTTTATAACATTTCTTTTAAAGCCATGTTTCTTTAAAGCTTAATTCCTGATGGGTCTTCTCACTTTCATTTTTTTTAAAAATTGGGATTTAATATATCCTTTCCTTCCATAGTTCAATCACACTCAGTAAAACTACAGTTGCTACCACAGTCTTTTTCTAAACATTCTTTTTCATCTTGGGATCCTTGACATCATCTCCCTATTATCCCACCACCAATGTAGCCTCCAGCCCCAACCCCCTCCCGCTCCCCCTCCCGGAACTCTTACTCTACATGGTGCCCCACCGGTTTATCAGTCCTGGGTTTCATATACTGAAAACCAGGAAAACATATACCACCACTTCAAGAGGGTGACCTCCAATGATATAGCACCTTTTAGTTATTTTATTAAATACTTGTATTGGGGGCTCTTACAGCTCTTAGCACAATCCATACATTCATCCACTGTGCACATACGCTGCATTTTCAAAGCATTCTCTTCCCGCTTGAGTCCCTGATATCAGCCCCTCTTCCCCCTCTCCCCTGCCCTCCCTTCCTCCCTTGATAAGTTATAGATTATTGTTTTCATATCTTACATCGTCTTCTGTTGCCCCTTGCCCACTTTTCCATTGGTCGTCCCCCAGGGAGGGGTTTCTCCCCACACCCTCCCATAATCCTCTTCATATCTCTACTCTCCTTGTTGGCCCTGAGGCATTTATCCTGGATTCCCTGTGTTTCAGACTCTTATCTGTAGCAGTGTGCATGCTCTGGTCTAATCCAATTTGTAAGGTAGAATTGAGGGCATAAAAATGGGGGGAAGGAAGCACCAAAGAACTAGAGGAACATGGTGTGTTTCATCGGTGATATACTGCACACCGACTGGCTCATTTCTTCCCTGTGACCCCTCTGTGAGGGGATGTCCAATTGTCTACAGATGGGCATTGGGTCTCTACTCCATACCCCTCCCTCATCATTCACCTTAAGTATGATTTTGTTCTGGGTCTTGGACACTTCACGATCACACAGGCTGGTGTGCTTCTTCCATGAAGGCTTTGTTGCTTTTGTGCTTGATGGCCGCTTGTTTACTTTCCAGCCTTTAAGACCCCAGATGCTTTATCTTTTGATAGCCGGGCACCATCAGCTTATGCACCCATTTTGTCTTCAGTGATACTATTGGGAAGGTGAGCATCACAGAATACCGGATTATTAGAACAAAGTGTTCTTGTGTTGAGGGAGTACTTGAGTTGAGGCCCAATCCAATGTCCATCTGCAACCTTAATTCTTTTAGATATGAATACGTAGTTCTATTCTCCTCTTGTTATATATATGTGTGTGTGTGTGTGTGTGTGTGTATTTACATATGTACATGCCTGCAATTAGACATCTATATATGTCCTATGTCTCCTAGTTCTTTCCTCTATTTCCTTTTACTTTCCTCTTGCCCCACCATCATGTTTGGCCTTCATTCGGGTTTAGTAATTCCTCACTGCTACATTGCCCTTGATTAAGCCCCACCAGGCATCCTACGCTCTTCTCTCCATTGATTTTAGTTCACTTGTTGCATAACACCTCTTATATGCACCCTAATATGTACAAACAAAACATTACAAACCACAATTACAGGAAATTTTGGAAACCAGATCAGGTGCAGCCTGCAGCATAGGGGGATTCACTGCCCAGAGCTTTAACCATTGAAGTCAGCCTTGTGCCTTGGATCTAATATGCTCATTTCTCTAAGGCACTCTGTTTAATAGCCACTTTCCTCCCTTCCATCAATTGTAGATAGAGGGAGTTCTCTTGAAGCTAACTACCTGCCAGATATAGTCGAGCCGACCCGACTATCAGCCAAGGCACCTAATTTTACCACAAAAACTGCATTAAAATATGCTGGGAAACTCGGCTTATACACGAGTATATATGGTATGTAGTTCCACAACTGACTCTTGGGCTCCCACTCTCATCCATAGCCTTCTGCACATGGATTCTCACCATTTAGGCTCTGGTACTAATCCCTCCTTTGAGGTGATCAAGGCAGGGTGTTGTCTTCTGAGGGACTGCTTGGTAACAAGTTCTCCCAGGAGAGGGAGACAGCCCTGTCAGAGGATTGAGGGATTCTGAGGCAAGAAAGGGGTGCAGCATGTCTGGGGAAACACAGATGCATGTCTGTTGGTAGGTAAAGGAGGAAGACTGACCTCCAGGTTGGGGGAAGAATGAGGATGCTTTTGAGGACACTGGAGTGGGGGTGGGGATGGTGGAGGCGGGGGGATGTCTTTGGTGGTATGTAACAAAGAGGTTGCTTTGAAGTCGGCCGTCTGGGATATCCTGGGAACCCAGGCTGGGTGCTGTGAAATGCTGGAACACTGAACCCAGGATCTTCAGGGCACACAATGCTGCAGAGGCTATATCAGTGAGGTCCCATTGTGAGAACTCCATTGGTGAACTGGACTCTACCTTCAACTTACTTGTAAACTGAAGACTTAAGTTGGAAAGTACGTGATTGCAAGGAAGCAGAAAACAGCTGTATCAAGAGTGGTGAACTGTTGGTTGACAGACGAACAAGCTCTTGCTAGATCCACACCCTACATGACATATTAGGATATGTGTGACGGACATTCTGAGGTGCTGTGCCACTCAGAGTCATCCTCTTGAAGTCGTGTTTTCTGTTTTTGGTAAATGAAGCACGCATTAATGAGCCTATAGGGACAGCAGATAGAACAAGGGTTAGGGCCTGGGGGGTTGGGGAGGAGTACTGGGAGGGGGAGATAAAGGGACAAAATGTTAAGGAGTCTAGAAAAAGTGTGGTTAGAAACTGATTATGGAAGCAATTGTACAATCTGTTTGGCATGATTGAATTATATATTATATGCATATTATTCAAGTATTAACAAGAGAAAAATTATATACATTCTGAAATGGGCTTTGGGCTCTCAATAAATCCTAGCTCCAATTTAAGAACAATTAGTTCTGACATCATGGCCCTGCTGGATACTTGCCCTCAGGAAGGAAACACAGAAGATATGGGTACTGTAGCAAAAGGTGGCAAAGAATTTAGATGGTGCCCAGCTATCAGATAAAATGCTGTCTGGGGTCTTAAAGGCTTGTCTCCAAACAAGCAGCCATGTAAGTGAGATAGATGTCATCCAAGTCCACATGGAAGAAGCACAGCATCATCAGTTACCGAAGGATTGGAATCAATATAATCCAAATCTTCCTAAGAGTTAATATTGATCATTTGGTAAAGGTCTAGAATAGAAACTCTGTTTAATTAGTCTAAAGCCTAAGGTCAGTGTTTGATTATATTTCTTCAGTTTTATCTTTATATCAGCTTATAGTTTCTACAGCAACTGAGATACATTTAGGTCAGAGAGAGTAAATAAATCTTCAGATAGAAGGAAATGTAGCTTTTATCTAAATGTAGCATTGAAACATAATTCTATTTCCAGGAATGCTCTATTTACTGGCCAGTGTCATTTCTGGTTTTCCTGATGACACCAGACACTTATTTCTTGTACATACGGCCCTAGAAAAGATTCCTGCTCATGTCTTTGTTCACCTCTTTGTCTTACCCAAAGTAATTAGTCAACTAAACTAAAGAAAGAAAGGAATTCTCTTGGGAACAATTATAATTAGTAGTAGAATATTTAACCTCAGAATGATATTACTATGTAAGTTGTTCCTCTCCCTAAACTGGACTCATTAACAATAGTTATTTTTATTGTTTCTTAATCAGTGTAACTGGAAAAGTCTGAAATACTACCTTCTGTCTGTATTGTTAGTACAGGTGGATTTAGGCTGTCTCACTTTAGATCCAGAGACTCCTCAGGTGAGGTGTTAGCAAACTGTACCACCACTTAAAACGGATAATATTAAAGAGATCATATAAATACCAACACTACATCTTCAGAGATTGAAATAGATTTATCCTTCTTGATTTTATGTTAGATCTATGAAGCTGGAAGACTATGTAATGCATTTTATATTATAGGAACTACCATATGTTGAAGAACTCTCTATTCTTCTTCCTGAAGATATTGAATTAAAACCTCTCGGAATGGTTTCAAGTATTATTGACAAATTAGGTATGTAAATATTTCATGAATAATGTTACTGTATATAAACCTGCACAATTATATCAAAATTATCTTTGAAATATATACTGTATATACTTGAATATAAGGGACTCGAACATAAGCAACCCGAATATCAGTTGGGGCACCTAATTTTACCACAAAACTGCATAAAAACATGCTGTATAACTCGGCATATACACGAGTATATACGGTAATATTAACCTTGTAGGCCTTAAGTTTAAAGAGGAAACAATTAGATTTTATTTACTCGGGAAATACAATTATTTTTCCTTTTGGTTCGGTGTATTGTTTTCTGTTGCTGTTGTAACAGATTATCACAAATGTAAGAGCTTAAAATGGCACGCATTTATTATTTTATACGACCATTAGAAGTCCAACAGAGGTCTCACTAGGTGAAAATCAAGGTGTCCGCAGACTTGTGTTCCTTTCTGGGTCTCCGTGAGAGACTCTGTCGTCTTTAATTTTCCCCCTTCCAAAGGTTGCCTGCTTTTTATGATCCTTCTCTTAATACCGAAGCCAATATTTCAACATCTCTGTGACTCTTCAGTAATACACCTTTTCCTGTTTTTAGCCAGGAAAAGTTCTCTGCTTTTAAGGACACAAGTCATTAGCTACCATATACCTTGATAATCCAGAATAATCTCATATCTAGGGCTGTAACTTTAATTGCATATATCAAGTACTTTTTTGTCTATCCATGTAATACGATACTGTAGATTCACATATCCAACAGATTAAGCAGTGGTTGTGTTGAAGGAATTATTCTACAGATCAGATTGGAGTTTTATCTTATACACTGGTAAATTAGAAAGTTCTCTGATTTGATATTAAAATTAAGCAAAACAAACAACTCTTCAGTTATCAGTTTTTGTTTCTCAGCTCTAGGGTGTGAGGTAGGCATATGTTGTTAGGTAACCCTTGAGTTGTTTCTGACTTACGGTGAACCCATGCACCACGGAAGGAGGCACTGCCTGATCCTGTGTCACTATCGTGCTTGAATTCACTTTTGCAGCCACTGAACCAGTTGATCTGAAGATGCTTCCTTTTTTCACCAACTCTCAACTTTACCTACCAAGCTTGATAGTCTTCAGAGACTTGTCTGTTCTGATGACATAGTCAAAGTAATGATAGGAAGTCTTGCTGTCTTCACTTCTAAGGAACTTTGTGGCTGTACTTCTGTAAGACAGATTTGTTTATTTTTACAGCAAGCCATTGGGTTTTTATTTAAAAAAAATTTTTTTGCAAGCCATTGTTCATTCATTCTTTACTAGAACCACACTTCAAAGAAATAAATTCTTCTGCAGTCTTCTTCATTCATTATCCAGCTTTTGCATTGATAGGGTTAGCTGTAGTCCATTGAATGCTATAGTCTTGATCTTTGTCAATAAATCTTTGAAGTCCTCTTCACTTCCAACATGGCAGCATTGTGTTAATCTATGTGTAGCTGGTTGGTATTGGGTTTTCCTGCCATCCTGATGCCTCGTTCTTATAATTCAGCTATATGAATCTAAAAAAATGAGAAGTCACCAAACTGAAATGGAATTCTTAAAGACCAGTATCCTAGATATCTGTGGACTGGTATTAACTATTTAATACTATGGACTAGAATTAATCATTTCAGTCCAACAGTCACATAGTTTTCTATACTTGAAATGACAAATTCATGAAGATTGATATTATGTTCATGGTCAAAAAGAGCGTTTCAAAAGCTGTCTTCAGGTACAGTGCCATCTGTGATCAGATCATAAACCTGAGGAAAATACTGTGGAGGCCACATCTGACCTCTGGCTCTACAAGGGAGAAGAATCCAACACCACACCAGTCCAAGTCTGATGGCCACAAGAAGCCAGAGGTTAGGCATGCTCCCCCCACTCCACCCCCCACTGTCCTTTTTCTCTTTTCTGGCACTTATCAACTTTCACACAGTTTGTTAATCCATTCTAGTGGCACATAGAACTCAGGCAATGTTTTTCGGGGTCTATTAGAAAAAATTATCAGGTTTTCACAAGCTAGTATGTGAAAACATCAGGGATACAGTCTGTGGTCCACAGCAGCATTTCTTCTCAGCCTCTCAGCCCTTAGATTCTACCTTATGTTATGGGCTAGCAAGCCTGCCCGCTGTCTGTCTCAGTCTCATGGTCTCTGCTCTCAGAACTATAGCTCTCGGGCCACCGGCACTCAGCAGGGTTCTTATCTTGCATGCACCACACTGGTAGCTGTCCATTTTCTCTATGTTACTGCTTTTGAGCTGACTTATACGGTGTAGCGTTCTACACTTTCCTTGCCTGGTCTCTTTCAGTCATTTAGAGTTACAGAGAAATGAATAGAAGAATCGTATTAAGTAACTCCATTTTACCACAACCTACATAGAAACCCAAGTAATATAATTATTACACAAGTTTCTGCACCAGTCACTAAAGCAAATGATGAAGTGACTAACAGAGAATTCTATCAGCTTCTTCAGTTTGAAATGAGCAAACATGCAATCAAAATGCATTGATAATTAATGGTGACTAGGATGCTAAAATTGGAAATGAAGATGCAGGATCAGCGATTGGAAAATATGTCATTGGTGATAGAAACAAAACTGGGGACGACATGTTATAATTTAGGGCAGCCAATTACTTCCTTATTGCAAATACTTGTTTACAATATGTCTTAAGTTCAGACGGAAGCTAAAGAAAACAAAGAATTCCATGAAAGCCAAATACCTGAATTTGTGAAGTCAACAAACTCCTGCCTCGATTTAGATAACATCTCAAAAACAGGTTTGAAACACTGAACATTGTTGACAGAAGACCGACCAGGGAAGTTGTGAGCAAGAATATATATGAAGAAAGCAAATGTTATTAGAAAGACATGAAAGAAAGAAAATTCAAAGTGAATGAGTGAAGAGACTATGAATGAAGCTTGTTCTCAAGTGAATGGAATGAAGTAAAAAAAAACAAAACAGAAAATTTCAAAGGGGAGCTGGAGCTGTCAAAAGAAAAGTGTGAAAAAACTAAGAGCTTGAAAGCCAAAAAGAAATTACATTGTCCACACATAAAAAAAGAGAGAGAGAGAAAGAAATAACATCAATATTCAGCTGAAATAACAAGAAAATATTGAAGGCTGAGTTGCAATATTGATTTTAGTCATATACCAAAAAGATTGTTTAAGAAGTTACTGTGCCAAAAAGAATTGGTTAAGAAGTTGCTTATATCAAAAACTGATGGTATTGATGGAAGAAATCCAAGCTACACCGAACACTATCAAAAAACAAAATTTCAACAAAGTTGGTTTAATACCAATTGAAATGTTTCAACAAGCTGAGGAAAAGGAGCATTATAAGCAATCCTCTATGTCAAGAAATTTTGAAAATGACTTCTAGGCTAACTAACTGGAAAGAGATCCATATTTATTCATATTCCAAAAAAGTGATCCAACAGCTTTCAGAAATTATTGAACAATACAAGTAATGTCACATGCAGGTAAAATTTTTCCGAAGGTATTGTATTGTGGCAGCTCATCTACAGGTAGCTGTCAGATACTCCTTAAGCATAATTCAGAAATGGCTGAGGCAAGAGGAAAATCATTGGTGACAGTGGAAGAATCTGGACCGAAAAGCAGGGAATTCCAGAAAGCTGTTTACCTCTGTTACCATCGATGCACAGACACTTCTGCTTGACATGATTGAACTGTGGAATAATGACACGGGTATTAACCAAGTCATAACAAATTAAGAGGCAAAAAATTACGTTAACAATTACCTAAAACTGAATCATGGAAAACTATGGATAATTTTGCAAAAAATAGCAATTACAGAGCATTTATTGTGGTCACACGGGACCCGTGTGGACTAAGAGGTAATTGCATGAACGGAACAAGGGAATGTTACATGAGCTAAAATTAGGAAAGATGTGTGTCAGTGGTGTGTCCTTTCACTGTATTTATTCAGTCTGTATGCCAAGCAGCTTATCCAAGAAGTTGGCTTGTGTATGTGGTAAAGAACAAGGCGTCTGAATTGGAGGAGACCTTATTAGAAATCTTCGATATACAAATTCAACTTTGCTGCTGAATTTGAAGAGGACTTGGAGTACTTATAAAAATCAAAGCCTCGGTAGAGTTTACAATTCGATGTCAACATAAATCCTCACAACTGGAACTATCGACCTGAGACACAGACCATGGTAAACAAAATATTAAAATCAACACTCATGGAAGTAACAATCAAGAAATAAAGTAACACATTGCATTGGGCAGATTTGCTACACAAGGAATCTTGAAAGTGGTAAAGAACAAAGAATAAGGAAGTCTTTAGAGTTGATTCCTCTGAATTATGAGTTAATGAAGAATACTAAATATACCGCAGACTGCTTAAAGATCTCTCTTGGAAGATGCACAGCCAGAGTGCTCCGTAAAAGCTATAGAGTGGTTGAGACTTTGTCTCAGATAATTCTGCGTGTTATCAGGAGAGACAAGCTTTGGAGGAGAACATCCTGCTTGGTAAAGTAGAAAGACAGTGACAGAAGAAGGAACTCAGATGAATTGACGAAGTGGCTGCAACAAGACGCTCAGGCATGGGAACAGTTGTGAGGATGCTGCAGGCCTAGGTAGTGTTCTTATATTAGAAATCATACCCCTGCGGCGTAAGGTAATGCTATTGGTAGTGTCATTAATTTAGCAGTGGTATAGAGTTTAAAACACTATTGACAAAAGGAAATTGCGAGTATGGGTTGGCTACAACTGCATTGCATGAATCGGCCGTTCAGCCCGTAAAGAGGTCTTGTGTAGCAGCTTTACCCAGTGCAGGGTCATTTGATATCTATCCTGACTGCTGCTTCCATTAATGTTGATTGTAGATTCAGGGAAGACAAAATCCTTGAAAACGTGATGATGTTGCCTATTGGTCTGTTGGTGAGGATTTTTTTCCTTTGCATTGAGCTGCAGTATAAATTGAAGGCTGCTGTCCTTAATCTTCATCAGCAAGCGCTGTAGCTCTTCACATTGAGGAAGTAAGGTTTTCTCATCTGCACATCAAAGGTTGTTAATAAGCCTTCCCCAGATCCTGAGACTGCATTCTTTTTCATTTAGTCCAGCTTCTTTGAGTATGTGCTCACCGCATATAGATTGGAGAAGTATGGTGGGAGGATACAACCTTGATGCACACCTTTCATGATTGAAACCACGCCGTAGTCCCGTATTCTATTCACACAACTGCCTCTTGACCCCTGCACAAGTTTTCCGGAGCACAGTGAAGTGTTCTGGAATTCCCATTCTCAAGGGTATTCGTCGTTTGTTGAGAGCCACACAGTCAAGTGTCTTTGCACAAACAACTGGAGCAGCATTTTGTATAACAAGAAAAATGTTCCAACTCGGTGACCGTATACTCACTGTCCTGGAATTGATAGACACAGAGACCCTTTCTCCTCCCGGGTGGCCCTGTAAACTAAGCATTTAGTTGCGAATTAAAAGGTGAGCTGTTCAATCCCAGTAGCTCCGCACGGGAAAGACCTGCCCCTGTAAAGATTTAAAGTTTGGGAAAAGGGCGCGCACCATAGAGGAAAACAGTCCCACAGGACTTCCTAGGCTGCATTCCCTACATAGCACCTTTCCTCTCTGGAGCCTCTAGAGAGCCCTTCTCAACCTGTGGGTCACGACCTCTTGGGATCGAACGACCTTTTCAGAGGGGTCGCCTCGTTCATAACAGTAGCAAAAATGAAGTTATGAAGTAGCAATGAAAATAATGTTATGGTTGGGGAGTCACCACAGCAGGAGGCACTGTAGTAAAGGGTCACGGCTCTAGGAAGCTTGAGAACCACTGCTCTAGATGCATTTGAACCATTGATGTTTTCAGTTAGCAACCGAGCACTTTCAACAATTGTGCTGTGAGCGCTGTTCTCCATCTATTCTGTCCATAGGGGTTAGAATTTATATTCCGTATTTTGGAGGACACAATTCAGCTCAAGATCCTCATAGCTTTAGTCCATGAATAGAGCTAACCAAAAATGTGCTGGCCCATGATCTGTTGCTTATGGATGTATGTATGTGTGCATGCTGTTGAAATTATTTGGGATACAGATAACATTCTTGATGAAATTTAATAATCCGAGCTAATACATTTTATTTACTGAGTAGACATGCTTAGGTAGCAGAGTAATTTTTCTTACCATTTTTCTAAAAATATCATTTTGGGTGCTCTGTTTTTTTTCTCCATCTAGTGAGGTAGATTGGCAATCATAATATTTAGAGATTTTACTAGACCAGTGGGATAATGATTTTGCTTTCTTGAGAAGGGAAGTTCAATGTAATTGTAGAAATTGCTCTGAATGCTCTTATTCTTACAACATTTATTCAGAGGAAGATACTTTGTAATGCCTTTAAAGAATTGCTTGAGAAAATGTATACATCTTGAATTCGTTGACTCTGATGAGTAATTCAAATTTTGTTAAGTTTCTACTTTATATTCTAATTTCTTAGAACTTGTAGCATTTTGCATTAAATAAATATATGTATACTAAATATCTTCCTGTGCTACAGTGTGACAGCCTTATCTTTACCCAAAGTGAATAGTTACTGCTGTATGTTAACCTTAGATTATTTTCAAGTGATGGTGGAATTACTAACTTCTGATTAAATGCAATATCTGTTGTGCTTAATTTTTCAGTAATAATTGAATCTATGACCTGCGTACCTCCAGTTAATGAGGACACTGTAATTTTTAATAGTGACCGACAAGCAGCAGGAAAGGTTTGTAAAAGAAAACCCAAATGTTTGAATATATTGTGCAACTGGAATTGCAGACCAATAGGCTTTGGGGTTGTTTTTGCTCACAACAATTATCCATAATAACATTTTAGAAAGAAAGAAAATATGTACATTATACAGACAGGCTGGAGGGGAGCTCAAAGTTAAAAATTGGCAAAATATAGAAATTACTGTTTCTTTGTTGATTTTGCTTTATAATTTTCTTAAGTTTGAATAGGAGTGTAAAGCTGAGTGTTGATCTCACTTCTTTTGATTTAAAGGAAGAATTACTGCTTATGCAGTACAAACTATTGCCAATGACTTCTCAAGAAGTTAGTGATACATTTAGGCCTTCACTTCAGGGAGGCTTGTGAGAAAGAGTAGCTTTCCATGCCTTTTGATCTAGTCCTTTAGGAGAAACCAGTTTTCTGCCAAAGGGAATTGTAAAATATTTGCTGCCCTCAAAGGGGAGGAAATAATTTTATTACAGAAAATTTAATCTGAATTTTCTATGGAGTGTTTTCAGCATCGACCACAGTATGACAAACTGATGAATGAGGACTTGATGCTTCCGATTTACATTTTTAGCTTTCTTGTTTGATTTCAGTAATGATTCATCCCTCTTATAATAAATCATGACTGGCAGTCCATTGATGATGTTTCGTTTTTTAGCATGAAGGGTGCTGGTGACATAATGGGTTGGTTACTACTTGGACGTGCTGCCTGCAAGAGCAGCAGTGTAAAAACACCGTTTACTTCATAGGACTAAATTGAGACTGTCTGCCCCTTGAAAGGTTTCCAGCCTGGGAAACGCAACGGGCCCGGGGTCTTTCGTCTGATAGGGTAGCTCCTGTTTGAAATTGACTTGATAGCAGTGAGCTGGTGGTTGTTCTTTTGAGTTCTTTAGTATTAGATGATTTTGAAAAAAAATACCCTATTTTCCCTATACAGTTATTTTCCTTCATATATTATGAAGTCAGTGGGTTGGCTATTTATTTGAGTTTATGTTAGGGCATTTATTAGAGAAAGTTTCTTTTAGTAAACAGTAAATAGCAGTATGCCCCCTCTCAAATATCACTGGGTAAGAAATGTTCATTCACTAATCCTTTATTAAAGATTACATCACATCTTGATGGGTAAGCCGTGATGACTATAAAAGTCACCAAGTTATATAGCCTAAACATGAAGATAGAAATAAGTTGTGGCGCTGCCTTTGAACCCGCCGTGCCTGCCCGTGGCGCATGGGGTTAAGCTGCAGCGCCAGAGCAAGTGCTGGCGCATAACTGGGGCCGCCAAGCCTCTGCGGGCGGCCCTTTTAACCGCGAGCGACATGGAAAAAGAAACAAAAAAAGAGAGAGAAATACGTTGTTTGGTCTACAATTTTATTAATGAAGGGAAAGCATAAATAAATTTAAATTGTACTTTTGTTAAACAATTGTGAGTGCCACTCAGGTTTTCTTGTTACATAAACTTTAGCAAGTTAATAAAGAACTTTTATATTGGAACTATTTTTCAAAGTTAATAAAAATTGAATTGTCCTGTTAGGAAACAAGGCCCTGGGAAACACCCTATTATGTACCAAGTCACAAACTGTGATTCTTTTACCTTGCATTAATGGAACCACCGGAAACTGTAACGTTTCTATTGCTATTTAAACTTATTAAGGGCGCTACAAGAATTATGAAAAATTTTTAGATTTTTTTAAGGGAATGCAGAGACAACATACATTGGAGGAACAAAAGTCCTCGTACTGGACCAATACGTACCATCCTGATAAATGGAGAAACAGTTGATGTTGTCAACGGTTTCATTTAACAATTCCATAGCTAACAGTCAAGAAATCTCACAATGCATTTACAGGATAAAAGCCAAAGATGTTTCTTTTAAGGTTTAAGGTGCCTTGATCTAAGTTATGTGTGATGGTTGAAGTCATGTGTCACCTTGACTGGGCTTTGATTCTCAGTTGCTTGGCAATCAGATCTCATGGTATCTGATTAATTATTTCCATAATGAGATCTAGTCTCAGCTAATCAATTGAAAGGAGGTGTCCAGTGGGTAAAGATCTGGATTTTGTATTTAACTTGTCATCTGGACTCTAGTTATTGGACCTTGAGCCAATCTGAATGGTCTGCAATCTTGGTAGTAATTGCCCTCCTTAACACATGAAGCAGTAGACTCTTATCTGCTGACCTCGTATTAATTTGCCACCATAGCCAGCAGCCTGCCACCTGACCTGCCAAACTTGGATTTCTCAGCCTTTGTAGTTCTGTGAATTAGGAGAAGCATCCAGTTTGACTTCAGACCTACGGACTTAGAATTTGCCGATCTCTGCAGCTACCCAAGCCATTGTCTTAAGATCAGTCTCCCTGTCTATATGAGGGGGTACCCCCCCCCCAAAAAAAAACCAACATTTTTTTCTCAAAGCTATGTATTAAACTCCAAATGTACAACCCCCCTCACATAAAAACAAACAAACAAATGAGCATCATCTTGATCTTTGAATTCATAAGACGAGAGTTTTTTGGATGAGGCGTCAATGGTGTCTTCCACTGGCTTGATTGATGTTTGCTTTGGGGATGGTAAGAACAGCGCCGTGTCTCATCTGGGTTCTTTCAGAGCTGTTCTTTTCGAAGCACGGTATGTTTCCACTCAACTGTCTTTCCTGGTTAGTCAGAACCCGAGGCACAAATTTAGCAGCGGCCCCTTCTCATTCCCAAACCTTCCAGTACAATTTGCTGATCTGAGCTATACAGATAACTTCCCATCTCTTCAGTAGCCCTTAGTTGGTCTTCAAGCACAAGTGCACACATTTTTTTGGACATTTTTGTCTGTTTAGGAAGTTGACGGACATCCAGAACGAGGTTTGTCATCAATCAACATTACACCTTTTTTGAAACGAGAAAACCACTCTTAACTTGAGTGTTCCCCATAGCACTGTCCTGTGCAGGTATAAGCCTCACTGGTTTTGCTTCATTCGAGAACTGATTCTAAGACACAGTTGCATTTTCAGTCACCTCATGCTTCCAAAAGCCGAATAATAAGCAAGACAAAGAAACATTGCTACCTTTGAGTTATGACGTTGAGGAATATGGACTGCCGGAAGAGCACATGAATCTGCCTTAAATGTAGTACAGCCCAAATGTTCCTTAGAATCAAAGATGGCAAGACTTTAAATTTAAAGTCCATTGTATATGTTATCAAGTGAGACCAGTCCCTGGAGAAAACGACATCATGCTTGGTAAAGTAGAAAGTCATTGAAAGAGGGGGCGTTAGGGGGAAATACATGTGGATGAAGTCTCTGGTGATCCCCTCTGGCTCTAGACTAGGCATGTGAATAGCCTTCCGGCATGCATCCAGAAGCGGATTAGTGCTGATAGCGCTAGGTTAAAACGTAACACCTTATCATTTGTTCTCCCTTTTGACCTCTTTTAAATTTGTTTGCATTTTTAACTTTTTTTCTATCTAGGTCTGTTTTGTTATTGTTGCAATTTTTGTTTGTAGGTAAATCTATATAGAGACAATAACTGAATTACTTGCGTCTTAGGGGTATGGTGGCGGAGGTTTGGAAAAATGGGGAGCTATCAGCAAGAGTACAAAAAAAGAGGAACGTGTTCTAAAATTGGTTGTGGTGATTATTGTACAATTCTTTAAAAAATGTTTGAATTATTGTATATAATGGGAATTCTATGTCAAGACATTTAATAACGAAAATGGAAAACGGCTAATAAGATGGGCTTAAACAGAATACGGTTGTAGGTATGGCCCAGAACCAAGCATTGTTTATTGTACCAACGATTGCTGTGAGTTGGTACTGACGTAATGGCTTCTAACAGCAGCAACCAAGAACACTTACTGTCACTGGGTAGAGCAAACAGTAAATTGCTTGAACATAAAGTTAAAGCATGGCAGTTTGAATCCACCCCGAGTCTTAGCAAATGGCCTGGCAGTCTGTTAGTGAACGGGTACAGCCTTGAGATCCTTATGTAGTACAGTTCAACTGTATCCCTGGGGGACTTACCATGATTCAAAGCAGACTGGAGGGCAGCTGGTTTGGTTTCGACAAAGTATTATTAAATGTAATGGGGGCTGATAAGAGTGATGATGCCATATGTCGCTGTCATCATTTGCAATTCCAGTTGGACAAGGTTTTCCCTTTTTAATCTCAATTATTCCAGTGCTTCTCATTATTTTGTTAATTTGTTTTGCACTTGTAATAAAAACTTAAATTATCGTTGCAATTAATGTTATTTCAGAACACATTGACATTTTAACATTTTCATGTCACTGATATTTTCCGAGAAATCATACTTTAAGAAGGATGGTGCCCTGATGGTTTAGCAGTATTGGAAACTAATGGAAATCCGAAAAGCTTGAATGCTAGCCTAAATGTAACAAAATGGAGAGCAAAATGGGCAGTTTCATTGTGATAGGTATCCATTTGTCTTAAGTTATTTGAAAACTTCATTTAGTAATTTGGACCACGAATTTCATATTTATAATTTACTGTAGTAATTTCACTTCTTCCTAATAAATTTTTATGACTTTTGAAGTATAAAACAGAGACTTACATATAAAACATATAAATATCTTTTAACATGCATCATTTATTGTATTGAAGGTTTTGGAAGCTGCCAAAACACCCTGTATTACAGGACATTACATTGTAAGTCATGATGGAGCAGTGGGTTAAGCATTTATTTGCCTGCTAAGTGCAAGGTTAGTAGTTCAGATCCATAAGAGTTAGATCAGTCAGTCTGCTTCATTAAAGATTTACTGCCCAGATACCCTGGGGGCAGTTCTAGCCTGTCCTATAGGATCAATCTGGGTCAGAAGCAACCTGACAAACAATAAGTTTTGGTTTTATATCCATAAAAGAGTGCTATATAACCACTTAGGTTATTCTTAGGAGCTCTCTTGACACAATGGGTAACCATTCGACTGCTAACTGAAAGGCTGTTGGTTGAACCGATCAAGTGGCGTTAAGGAGAAGAGACATGGTGATACATTCCTTGAGGATTTCAGCCTAGGAATGCCTTTGGAGATCACTGGTTCAGAATCTACTGGCACACAACAGTCGTACTATCAAAATATTTGAACCAGGCACAGAACAAAGTTGTTATCGGCTGCTCTAAATTCACAGAAAAAAACTGAAGTAAGTGAATAGATTTGTAATTAGAGCATTAAGACTTTCTTTGAGAGTGCAAAAATGATAGCTATACAAATTCATTGTTCTTTGACATTGACAAAATTGCCTTGTTTTAGCAATAATGAGCAATTTTTAGAGAGAATATTGCCGATGTTTTTTATGGCATGTTTAAGTGACCTTTGTGTTTGTTCTATTTTACAGATTTTTGAGATATTTGGCCGTGTTACACATCCATTTTATATGTTACGGTATAATTCTGCAGATCAAATCAACAGTAAAGGTATTAAAATAAAGGACATTCTGTATTTTGCTCCATCAATGAAAGACTTCACCCAATACATATTCACAGAAAAACTAAAACAGTAAGTATATTATTGACTCACTCTGATGGTTCTTTAATGATCTAATTTGTGTTTTAATCATTCTCAGTGATGGTATCCTTCTTCAATTTGAATTGTGTCTGTCTTCCAAGATGTTTCTCTTCATAATAACATTTTGCTGAAAGTAGCAGTGTATCATCACAATTTACAAGCCGTCTTCATTGAAAGCTCAGAGTCTCAGAAACGCACAGGAGCAGTTCTCTATCCTATAGTGTTGCTATGGGCATTGCATTCTAAGTCTCCCAAACTTGGAAATGCGGGTGATGCCTTGTGGGTTTATTGTCTTCTCCTGAGAAGCAAACTGCTGGTCAGTGAGTGCTTTTAGCGCTGCGTCAGAAGTACTGGTCCCAGTTACATGTTGTAAGAAGGTCTCTCTGATCACAAGTATCTGATTTCCATTTGTTATTTCATAGAAGAGAGTTTGGATCCTGAATACTGGTTAAATTCATGTTTAAGAATTCTTGTCTCTCTAAAGGAGTGTTTTGCCTATGTTGTTCTTGAAAGGCTATGTAAGGCTAATTTTCTTAAATAATTACTAGCAAAGTTAAATAAATGTAAAATCATGAAGTCAAAGACTTTCATGTTGATTGTTTTGCATATTAGGATACCATTGTCAATATGCCATATACGGAAGTCATTTACTAAATAGATTTTTAATAGGAAAAAGAAAATAAAAATAAAGAGTTGAGAAGTTAAGTTTGCTTTTTCAGAAACTCTACCAAAGAGTACAACCCTTTTAAATTAGATTTTGGGGTCTTATCAAGGTACATGGATGCCAGCGAACATTCGAACCTATGAACTAGAGAAGGAGGTCAGCTCTTCTCCAGCCCAATAGTCTCTAGTTAGGCCATGTTGATCTTAGTCTTCCAGGTGCATACTATCTTCTCAAAGTTATTTTACAAATGTGAATTGAACCTATTTTAGTGGATTTTGATTTCCTGTGCTGTGGTTGAGAGATTTCTTGATTACATCTTGAAATGTCATACTAAGGATACTCCAGTCCTTGAGAGATAACATGCTTGTATTTGCAGAATGGATTACTAGAGTTACTTTAAATGAACAGATGAGAATGAGTAAATAAATGTCTTTAGCTTCTGAGAATTCCATTTATTTTTAAGATGTTTTTAAAGGAGTGAGAACTACATGTCCTAATTATGTGACATATTAAGTAATTGAACTGTAGGATGTTGTCCCCAAAAACCTGTGAAACCATCAGATTAAAAATGAGCTTTTCAGAAATTGTAATCATATTCATAATACATGTTCTTTGTCCTTGTGAAAATTTATTTTTAGTTATATTTATTCATTTGTGATTCTCCCTCGGGATTTTCAAGGCCCCTCCTTCCTAAACTAAATAGTCTAGATTTCCCTTCTCTGCTGCAAAAATCTCACTGTTGGAGTAACCCTGCTTACTCATGGAAGATTTTTGGTATTCCGTACCTTACACTTGATTTTCATAGTACATATTAGGGGGCTTCAAAGAGGTTATGGAAACAAATCCATTATCTTTTAAATTCCATTTTCCCATGAACTTTGTGAGGCCACCTTGTATAAAAGAATTTCCACATTATATTTAGTTTTAAATATGTTTGTCTCTGCCATGTAAACATGTTAAATCTCAGACAGGAATGCTCGTACTCACTTCGTATGATTAGCACGTTGAACAGTACCTGACCCATCGTAGGTGTTAAAAGCATTTGTTGAACTGCGCTTGGGGTATCATGAAAGTAAAAAATCAGCCTAATATCTAAAAATGTTTGTAAACTGCCAAACTACATTTTCCCACCTGTTTTAATATATATACTGCAAAACTGAAAGTTGAGCTCATGTGTTCTACTTTTCTTTATTGCTTAGTTAAAAGTGTTCAGGAGAACTAATAAATGTTTCTTTGACTTTCCCCTCTCCCCTCCAGGGAAAAGGGATCAGATGCATCATGGAAAAATGACCAGGAACCTCCACTGGAAGTAAATATAAGACTTTTTACACAACACTTTTGAAAGTCGGGTAGGACTTAATATTATAAATGTACCATTGTTGATCTCAGGGGGCAGCCCTCAAGCTGCACGGCAGGTGCACTTCTCCCTGCTCGCCCGGTACTTCATTGCTCCCACACATAACACTTTATATAGCACAGTACATGCTTTTTGACTGGTCCTTTCAGAAAAAAAACGCTTCAGTATATTTTAATAATTCTGTTACCACTTACCTATACCTTTCATTTTTACTAATTTAGTTGTTGATCCATGGTTAAAACAAAATGTCATTGAAAAACCACTGTTTACGTTTAGTAAAGTCTTCATGTGGAACAGAAACATTTGTTATGGTCCTTAAATTAATCAGACTTTCTTCGGGAGGTTCAAAGTATTAGAATCTACCTACTTTTCAGTTTTCTACAATGGTTTTCTTTTTCCTTCTGTTTCAGCAAAAACAATTTTATACCCCCAGTTTGACTTGTTATACCTAATTCAATTCTAGAGATGTGCATTAAATTATCAAGGATAATGTCCTATATCTTGCACCACATCAAACAGTATTTCACCAACACTCAAAAATGAAATGACAGGCACACCTTGCTAGTGTATCTTAGTTTGGATTCTGCAGAAACCATGGGTGATGCTGCTGATATTAAAATAGCAGTAGCAAAGCTTCTAGCCTCACAGAAAGTTGTAAATCACCAAAGTATGACAGAGTGACAGGTATGATAGCCCATAAGTTTTGGAGCAGTGGTATTTTCAATAAATTATCTCACTCACACACACACACACACACACACACAACACCTCCACCTCCACCCCAGACAGGACAAAAAGACCTAAACACTCTGCCAGTTGCTTATTCTAAATCTGAGGCTATAAGTTTTTATGGGAGCATGTATGGTTCTCTTTCCATGGATTGGGTTGATTAGAGAAACAAATCCAGCGATGCTCATGTATGTGTGAGAGAGAGTTTTATATCAAAGAGTAATTGTGTATTGAGAAAACAGCCCAGCCCAGTTCAGTTTTAAGTCCTTAAGTCTGATATTTGCCCATAAATCCAATACAAATCTGTAAATTCCTCTTCAGACTCACAACACATGCAGTGATGCTGTATGTGGGAAGAGCTCCAGCTCATGGGTGGAAAGTCTTATGGATCCAAAGGCATTAATAAGACTAGAGAAACAAATCCACAGACACTCATGTATGTGTATAAGAGAGAACTTTATATCAAGAAATAATTATGCGTCCATAAAACATCCCATCCCAGGCCCGATCAAGTTCATAAGTTCAATTATTCAACAAGCCCATAAGTCCGATATTAGCCCTTGAATTCTTAAGCCAGTCACTTCGTGCCTTTATCCTCCCAATTTTGGGTATCCAATTTCTATGTTCCTCACTTACATCAACCTTAACCACTTATCATATAACATGATTTGTTTTCTGTTGGAAGTTGGTTTGTATTTTTATTTGATTTTCATCAAAAGCAAAACCAGACGTGATGTTTGAGTTTATTCTGACACTAGCCTACAGGCAGCCTTGAATGGACCCACTAGATTTCCCAGGCTGCAAAACAGGGACAGAAAACATTTTTACTGCCACGGGCCATTTGGATGTTTATAATGAGACCATTCACAGGCCATTCTGGCCAAACATGTAATTAATTCACCTCTAATGTCATGACTGGAACGGGTTTTCCTTGGTAAGACTTGTGTTGTTAGCTGTTATTGATTTCCCGGGTCTTACACAACCCGTGAGCTGGACTTCACCCACCTCTGCTTTATGGAAGCAGACCACATATTTTTCATGTTAGCGTAATTGCTGGTTCATACTGCCATCCCTTTGTCTGACTCTTAATTGCTGTCCTGCCAGGGTTCCTGTTTTCCCACTGAAATCGCACTCCTAATAATAATTACAGCAGTTCTTGATAATGAATTCTGTATCAATTTTTAAATGAATGAAACGTGGAAAATTTTTATATTAGATCTGATCACGTTACTTGCTTACTCCTTCATATATAGGGTGTAAAAACTGTTTTCCATGGACATCCTTTGGCTGCTGGCCCTGTGTAGTTAGTCTGAGTCTAAAGTGGGAGGCATACTTCTAGCCAGGGAATAGCAGATTTGAAGTTTGTAAAGAATAACATGTTAAAGTTACCTGTTTGAAACTTTGTAGACATGCAGAAAATAATTGGACATCTAATCTTGATTACTGGCTTTTTATTATTGGAGTCGTTTGTCCAAAAAAGTACATTATTTTATCTTTTAAAATCATTTATTGGGGGCTCGTAAATTCTTAACACAATCCACACAACCATCCATTGTATCAAGCACATTTGTACATTTGTTGTCATCGTCAAATCTCAAAATATTTGTTTTCTACCTGAGCCCTTGGTATCAGCTCTTCATTTCCCCCTTCCCTCCCTGCCCATCTCCCACACGAATCCTTGATAATTTATAAATTGTTATTATTTTGTCATGTCTTATACTGTCTGACGTCTCCTTTCACCCACTTTTCTGTTGTCCGTTCCCCAGGGAGGGTAGAGATCATTGTAATCGGTTTCCCATTTCTACCCCACCTTCCCTCCACCCTCCCGGCATCACCAATATCACCACTGGTCCTGAAGGGTTTATCTGTCCTGGATTCCCTGTGTTTCCAGTTCCTATCTGTACCAGTGTACATCCTCTGGTCTAGCCAGATTTGTAAGGTAGAATTGGGATCATGATAGTGGCTGGTGCAGGGGGAGGGAGGGATGGACAGGCATTTAAGAACTAGAGAAAAGTTGTATGTTTCATGGTTGCTATACTGCACTCTGACTGGCTCGTCTCCTCACTGTGACCCTTCTGTAAGGGGATGTCCAGTTGCCTACAGATGGGCTTTGAGTCCCCATTCCGCACTCCCCCCTCCTTCACAATGATATGATTTTTTTGTTCTTTGATACCCGATTCCATCGACACCTCATGATCACACAGGCTGCTGGTGTGCTTCTTCCATGTGGACTTTGTTCCTTCTCAGGTAGATGGCCACTTGTTTATCTTCAAGTCTTTAAGACCCCAGACACTATATCTTTTGATGGCCGGCTTCCATCAGCTTTCTTCATCACATTTGCTCATTGCACACACTTTGTCTCCATAAATCGTGTCAGGAAGGTGAGCATCGTGGAATGCTAGTTTACTAGAACAAAGTGTTCTTGCACTGAGGGAGTAAAAAGAACATTATTTACTTAACCATATTTAATTCAGACACTGCTCTTAGCAATAAAACGAACTCTTGTGTTCAGGATCAGTGGTATATAATTAGTTTGCTCTCTACACCCCCTTGATTGGGAAATCTCTAACATAAACCTCTATCTTTCTCTACAAGGCCTTGGATTTCAGTGATGATGAAAAAGAAACAGAAGCCAAACAGAGGAAAAAATCTCAGATTCAAAACCGGAAAAAAATCAAATCTGAATTTAATGAACCAGGTGAGTAATGCAATATGACATAGTTACTGTGAACACTATTTTTTGTATTGGTACATTTTATCACTGCAGTAAACAACAATGGAGGCGGGCTAAACTGGTCTCCTTTAGCCCCTTGATTGCCAGGAGACAAGAGCTCCATACTCTATTCATTGTTACCTATTCTGACACTAACCATTAATTCTCCACTACTCTGCATCTATTCTGGATTCAGTCACTCGTTACAGTGGACACACACAACTCGGATAAGGGCTGACTAGGGAAGTCAGTGGGTTAATACAAGTCAGAATCAGCAAACAGGATATATTCATTGGTGTCCTCAGTCAGCAGCCAAGCCTCTGGTTCTTAGGCCCTCAGCCATGTGACCTCTTGGCCTTTGCCTCCATGGACTGGGACGTCAGCCCATGTGTCACTGTCCCACAGGTTCAAAGTCATGGCCCAGATGAGTATGTATCCTAAAGTCTCATCACTGCTCCTCCTAAGTTTCCATGCATCTGGTCGTGGTGGCCTCTGCCACTTCAGACAGATCTTAAATGTGCTTTTCCAAGGTCCTTTGGATTTCTCTCTTTGCTAAAGCTTCAGAGATGGCTCATCTTTATTGCCAGGGAAGTGTCCATTTTCAGTGATTAGTCTCTTCTGATGATACCCAAAGGGAGCAAGACAGAGTCTCTCCCATATTAACTTAAGTTGCGTATTTCTTGTATTCTAATGTTGTTTGGTTCATTTTTCTGGAAATCATAGTGTGTATAATGTTCTTTGCTTACTCTATTGGTCAAATCATCGTTTCTTGTATGTCTTTTGTCAGGTTTTTGTATGCCTTTGAGGCAGTTGAAAAGATCAGTTTGCATCAGGTACACCATAGTCATCAAAGCGTTATCTTTGCTTTTTAGAAGGTCAGAGTCCCCTGTTGTGTCACAGATCTGCCCCATGCCACACGACATTTGATTTCTTGACTGCTGCTTTCATGAGCGCATGTACCTTTGAACAAACTAGAATGAAGTACTTTATTGTACCAAACAACCATGTAGGTCTATATCTGACCTCTTCTTGGTTCTCCGATGCTGTGAGAGAAAAGTCAGATGCCTCCATGTTCTATCCTTCATTACCTGTTCTGATACCAACCGTGTCTGCAACGCCACTCTGTTGATGCTGAGTTTCACAATTTGTTGCCATGAGCACACAGAACTCACAGGCGCTACTCAAAATTAAGGAGGTTTATTAGGGAAGTCAATAAAAACAAAAAGCAACTCACGGCCGTCAAATTGATGCCAACTCGTAGCGACCCTATAGAACAAGGTAGAACTACTCCTGTGAGTTTCTAAGATTGAAGCTCTTTATGGGCGTAAGAAGCCCCATCTTCTATAGAGGAGCTCGTGCTTTCAAGCTGCTGACCTTGTGGATTGCAGCCCAACACGGAACCACTGTACCACCGGGCTCCTTAGGGGAGTCAGTAATTCAAGATCAGCACACTAAGGATACAGCCATCTCAGCCACCAGCAGAACCCTTCTCTGGGCCTCAGACTCTCGGTCCATGGTCCCTTGGTCTTTGCTTTTAAGGCCTAGAAGCCAGTCCACCTGTTACTCTATCCCACAGTGTCATCATCTTTGACTAGATGAGAAGAGGGTACCCATAGTCTCTGATGCGTCTGGTTGCAGTGGCCTCTGCCACTTCAGACAGATAATTTGAATGTGCTCTGGGGCTCAGTTTCTATCTGCTGCTGCTCCCTCCAAGATGCCTAATCCTTATAAGCAGGGGGTGGTGGTACCGAAAATTGTCCATTCCTCTTTTAGTGCTATGGTATATTTGTTCTACAGCCACCCAGTCACTCGTTGGAAGTTAGACTTAGGTAAAAGAGCCATGTTAAGAAATTGCACTTCATGACATCAACCACTCCATTTTTTTGTCCATAGACGTGCAGTCCAGTTGTGAGGACTGAGCTTTTTTATGGTTAGGTGTAGTTAATAATGGCTTTTACCTTCATCAGTGTGTACATTCAGTCATCTTCGCTTTTGACAAGCAAAGTTATGTTGTATGCATATATCTCAAGTTCTGATGAATCTTCCTCTTTCTGTGCTTATCATGTGGTATGTGCTCAGAATATTTGTTTAGCATATACATAGAACAAAATGGTAAAAGGATATAATTCTAATGTATAGCCATTATTTCAAGTATTTTTTTTATTCTGACTCTTTCTTTCTAGATCTCCAGTGACATAAATGTTAGGTCTCTCTCTTTTTTTTTTTTTCCTTTTTAAAAATAGTATTTTTGAGCTGTACTTAACCTATCAAGAAGGGTTGTGCAATCATCCCCACAGTCAACTTTTAGGCCTTTTCCCCCCTTCTTGTGCCAATTGGTGTCACTCTCCATTTTCTCCACCCTCCCCTTCCAAGCTCTCCCCAAGGAATCATTAATGCAAGTGCTGCCGTCTTTACTACAGAATGCTGGCTTATACTGGAAAACATCCCAGACAAGGACGAACAACAAAAAGACCAACAACAGTGACCATATAAAACAGACCTCAATCTAAGAGGAAGTAGATAATATTAAAAACTTGGAATAAATTTAAAGTAGGTCCAAAGGGAGATCTAATGGCAAGGTGTCCCGTTCCAGCCTAAGCACCACTGCTAAAATCCACTTTACAATGCTCTTTATCTCACGGTAGGAACTGTTCGCGTTCCTAGTCTATGGACAGGGGACTCAGTCCACTCAGGGACACTGCATTTGGATGTTGGGCTTCCACTATCATCCGTAGCATACATAAAACAGGCATTTAGAATTTAGATTGTAGTACCATTCCCTCCTATAGGCTTAGATATTATTATTTACACTTCTTGGATCACACAGGCTGATGTGCTTCCGTGTGGTCTTAGCTGACTCCTTACTTAGATGGGTGATTGTTTTGAGACAAGATTTAAGACCTGGTTGAATAGTGGTTACATGCAGTTGCTAAGTGAGTGTTCAAAACCACCAACTATTCTGTGAGAGAAAGACAGGGCTTTCCACTCCCAGGAAGAATTACAGTCTTGTAAAATAAGAGGCAGTTCTACCCTATCTTACAGGGTTGCTGAGTCGGCAGTGACTCAATGACAATGAGTTTACTTGGGAGTTGGATTTAAGACTCCAGACACCACTTTTCCTGATATCTGGGTACCGTCAGATTTCTTCACCAGCTTGGTGTGGCCATATCTTTATTGAACTCATGTTGGATGGGTTTTTGACAGGGCATGTCTTAAGGACTAATTGTTGTATTAGGCTGTGATCCGATGGCAGTTCAAAGTCCATTTATATAATTTATGTTTCTGTATGTCCCTATTTCACTTTTAGAGACATCATTACCATTTTATTTTACATCATAAATCATCCCCATGGGGCTTAAGGTAATTCTGATAGTAACATAGTTTAGTCAACGCTAACACATTGTTGAACAAAGGAAATTATACATGAGTTCTTATTAGATTCCGATACATAATTCTTAATTTTCAGATATTGGAATCATGGGAGCCTTAACACTAAGCCACGTGGGTGGAGGTGCAGCACTACTCTCAGTAACATTCATTTATGAAGGCATAACTGCCTGGTGGACTAACACATGACACAAAAAGATGGAGTGCCTGAAAACCAAAAAAACCTCAGAATTGCGCTGGGCTGAAGGGTGCTTTTGTAGTACGCATTTTTCCCCCTAGGTGAGCATCAAACAACTCTCTTGAATTAGTGCACCCAGTGGCATCGCCTGAGAAGGTTCTCTAGTCACAATAATATTTTTGTGGAAGCAGTTTTGCTCGAATCTTTGTTTTTTGTGATGGCTAATTTAAGAGAATGGTGCACGGATCTGAAATTTTGTTTCCCGCTCAGAAAAACTGCCACAGAAACTGTTGTGCTATTGAATACAACTTACAAGGACCGTGCAGTAGAAAAAACTCGTGTACAAGTGGTTTACTCATTTCAAAAAAGGTGAAATGTCGATTGATGACAAACCTTGTTCTGGGCATCCTTTCCCTTCCCGAATGAAGAAAAATGTCAACTTGTAGTTCATTTGGAGTTCCACCTGGTCAGGCTGTTAATCAAGCTTTCTATTTAGAGGTTCTGAAAAGATAGCATAATAGTGTGCTGCAAAAGGGCTGCTTGTAGAGTCATCTCAGTGTGTCGGTGTTTGGCAAAAAGGAGCGTGCCTCTCTTGCCTCTTACTCACCCAACCTCACTCCCTGCGACTTCCTTTTGTTTCTGTGAAAGGACAACAGTGACTTAGATGAGGTAAAGAAAGAACGATGGATACTGACATCCATCCAAACAGATGTTTTCACAATGTTTCCAAGAATGGAACCAGAGATTTGACCAATGTATTAAGTGTAATGGAGAGTGTTTTGAAGGTGGTAAGGTTTTTTAAAAAAAATTAAATATATAGCTTTGAAAAAAAGTCCGTTTTTGAGGTGGGGGGTTGGGGGTACCCTTTCATATTTTGGTCCTAGGCTGCTATGTTTTGGGCACCTTCAAAGCAATTAGTCTGAACCTGCCCCAAATCCAATGACAACCAGTTCCCTTACCTTTGGATAGCAATTGTCTGCTTCTCTCACTAGAGCATTTCAGTTTTAAGTTCAAAAGGATATTTCTGTCTGCTCCTAACTTCTGCTGTAGGAGTTTAAGGTAAAGTCCAGTTCACTTAGCAGGGTTTACAACTTGTCTCCCTCTGGTTTGGTCTATGAAGGATGTTGTATGTCTCAAAAGGACAGTCTATAATGTACCAGTTGTCTGCAGTACATTTCTTGGGTGACCAGGGGTCTGGGTAGAAACCAGGCCAAAAGTACCCAATTAGGGACATAATGTTAAGAATATTTTCCCTTTGGGCTCTCTACAAGGGGATGCGCTACACAGGTGGGTAACCTTCTCCAGTACAGGCATGTCCCCCATCTCCCTCATGCAATAGTTGCTCTTTCATGATTAATTAACGTCACTCAGCATAATGGTTTCCAGAGCCATCCATGTCATGAAGGTTTTTGTGGTTCATCATTGTTTTTCAGGGACTTTTGATGTTCCCTTTCAACATATCTTAAGCTGAAAGAACTATAGAAAAAATTCAAGTCTTGAGTTGCAATATTGAAAGATTCCGTGGGCAAAATAATGAATGATGCAGGAAGCATCAAAAGAAATTGAAAACAATACACAAAATCACTGTGCCAAAAAGAAGCAGTCGACAGCCCTCCATTTCACGAGGTGTCATGTGAGCAAGAACCGATGATGAAGGAAGGAAGGAAGGAACGAAGGAAGTCCAGCTGCACTGAAGGCATTAACCAAAAACAAGGTTCCAGGAATTGAAGGCATACCAATTGAAATGCGCCCTAAGGTGCTGAAGCTCTGGAAGCACTTACTAGTCTATGCCAGGAAATTTGGAAGACGGAGTGCAAGTTGATGGTAAAGTATGTTGCATTTTCTGTGACATGAAAGTTCGGAAATGTGTCACAGTAGCAGAGATAAAAAGAGAAAAGAGGCTGTCATTTTTTTTAAATCTCAGTGTATGCAAAAGTTGTATCACTGCAAATAGATCTTTGTTGACCATGTTGCTATAGCTATCTAACTTGTTCTTTCAAGCATTTGGTGGAAATGCTTCGAGAAAAAGATTGCCACGATGTATGCCACGTATGAAACTTAGCTTTGAAACTAAGCCCAGTGAAGAAGCGTTGATGCTGTCTTGCACTGTGTGTGTGTGTGTGTGTGTGTATGCATGTACACGTGAACCAGAACTCATGTCTCTGAAAATAAAAATCTACACGTGCTCTAAGGGTGCAATCAGAAATAAAGTTCAAGGCATAAAATACGAATTTCAGCATACTTTCAGTGGTATAAAATGAAATTTTATTCAACTAAAGCAAATATATTTAGGCCGGGATCTTGCTAGGGGGGGGAGTTGTCTTGTCTTTTAAAGCAAATAATATATTCTCTTAACATGTGCAAATAACCCCAAATGAATCTAAAGTCCAAAGGGAAAAAAAGTGGTTGGAACCGAAGAAGGGAACACTACTGCATGGTTTAAAATCGGGAAAGGGGTGATCGGGTGTATCCTCTCACCATACTTATTCAATGTGTATACCAAGCAAAGAAGATTGTTGCATCAGCGTTGGAGAGGAAGGCTCATTAAAACCTGAGATACGGAGATGACAACAATTTGGCTTGCTGAAAGTGAGGAGGACTTGAAGCACTTTCTGATGAAGATCAAGGATTGCCGCCATCAGTGTGCAAAACCGCTCAATGTAACCACCAAAATCTTCCCAACTGTACCAAAAGATAACCTCTTGATAAATGGAGAAGAGATTTAAGTCAGGGAATTCATCATGCCTTGACCCACTATCATTGATAGACACGGGCTGTTTCTATCTCCTTGCTTTTGTGAACTATGATGCAGTGAACATGGGAGAGAATGTTAGTCTGTTTCTGACTTAAATTCTTTGGGGGTATATGTCAAACAGGGAGCAAGTATTGCTGGGTCATATGGTATTTCTATTCTAAGCTGTTTCACCAAGTTCCACGTTGCTTTCTACAATGGTTATGTATATTCACAATCCCACCGGCAGTGTATGAGAGTTCCAATATCTCCAACAATTGTTCTCCAATTTTCTTCCTTGAGCTGTCATTGTAGGTGTGATATCTCATCTACTTGGTCTTCCCCTGATTGTTTCCTTTATTATATTTGCTGGTTTGTGTGTGCTATATAATGTGGCCCTTAAATTTGTCCTAATTTCCTTATTGCTGAGCTTTGTAGCTAAGTTAGGTCATGCAAGACCACCTACTTTGTGTTACTTTGGGGGGAGTTCGTTGCTTTTCCTGAGAAACTCTGGTGTCGTAGTGGTCACGATTTGGGCTCATAACCACAAAATCTTCGTTCAAAGCCACCAGCCGCTCAGAAGAGAGAAGACTTTCTTATGCCAGAAAGAGCAAGTCTGAAACTCACAAGGGCTGTTCTGATGTTTTGTTTTTTGTTTTTTTTAACTGATTTTTTAAAAATCATTTTATTGGGGGCTTGTACAATTCTCTTTTTTTAAACTAATTAATTAATTAATTTAGACAGTTATTATTTATTTATTTAGACAGTTTATTAGGGGCTCATACAACTCTTATCACGGCCCATACATATACATACATCAATTGTATAAAGCACATCTGTACATTCTTTGCCCTAATCATTTTTTACTCCTCTTTTCTCTTTTTACATTTTATTAGGGACTCATACAACTCTTATCACAATCCGTACATATACATACATCAATTGTATAAAGCACATCCATACATTCCCTGCCCCAATCATTCTCAAAGCATTTGCTCTCCACTTAAGCCTTTTGCATCAGGTCCTCTTTTTTTTTCCCCTCTCCCCCCTCCCTCATGTGCCCTTGGTAATTTATACATCGTTATTTTGTCATATCTTGCCCTATCCAGAGTCTCCCTTCCCCCTCTTCTCTGCCATCCCTCTCCCAGGGAGGAGGTCACATGTGGATCCCTGTAATCAGTTCCCCCTTTCCAACCCACTCACCCTCCACTCTCCCAGCATCGCCCCTCACACCCTTGGTCCTGAAGGTATCATCCACCCTGGATTCCCTGTGCCTCCAGCCCTCATATGTACCAGTGTACAGCCTCTGCCCTATCCAGCCCTGCAAGGTAGAATTTGGATCATGGTAGTTGGGGGGAGGAAGCATCCAGGACCCGGGGGAAAGCTGTGTTCTTCATCGGTACTACCTCGCACCCTAATTAACCCATCTCTCCTAAACCCCTCTATGAGGGGATCTCCAGTGGCCGACACTTGGGCCTTGGGTCTCCACTCTGCATTTCCCCCTTCATCTAATACGGTATATATATATACACACACATATATATACATACACACATATATACATACACACACACATATATACATACACACATGTATTTTTTTTTTTTTGCATGATGCCTTATACCTGGTCCCTTGGCACCTCGTGATCGCACTGGCTGGTGTGCTTCTTCCATGTGGGCTTTTTTACTTCTGAGCTAGATGGTCGCTTGTTCACCTTCAAGCCTTTAAGACCCCAGACACTCTCTTTTGATAGCCGGGCACCATCAGCTTTCTTCACCACATTTGCTTATGCACTCATTTGTCTTCAGCGATCCTATCATGGAGGTGTGCAGTCAATGATATGATTTTTTGCTCTTTGATGCCTGGTAACTGATCCCTTCGGGACCACTCGATCACACAGGCTGGTGTGTTCTTCCATGTGGACTTTGTTGCTTCTGAGCTAGATGGCCGCTTGTTTATCTTCAAGCCTTTAAGATCCCAGTCACTATCTCTTTTGATAGCTGGGCACCAACAGCTTTCTTCACTACATTTACTTGTTCACCCCCTTTGGCTCCAGCAGTTGTGTCGGAAGAGTCAGCATCATAGAGTTCCAATTTAATAAAAGAAAGTATTCATGCATTGAGGGAGTGTTTGAGTAGAGGCCCAAGGTCCTTCCGCCACCTTAATACTTAACCTATAAATATAAACACATAGATCTACTTCCCCATCCTCCTATATATATTTGCATGTACATGTCTGTGTCTAGACCTCCATAAATGCCCTTTGACTCCTAGCTCTTTCCTCCATCTCCCTTGACTTTCCTCCTGCCCTACAACCATGCTTCGTCGCCACCTGGGCTAGAGTATACCTCTTCTCTAAGCAACCTTACCCTTGGTCATTCCCCACCAGGCCTGTCACTCCCCCCTCTCTACCATTTTGGGTCCCATGTTCCCTTGTCCCTGTGTTTTTTAACACCACTTCCTTACCCCCTCTACCCCCCCAAAATGTACAATTCTTTTTTTAAAAAAATCGTTTTATTGTGGGCTTGTACAATTCTTATCACAATCCCTACATATATCCATTGTGTCAAGCACTTATGTACAGTTGTTGCCATCATTCTCAAAACATTTGCTTTCTACGTGAAACCTTAATATCAGCTCTTCACTTTCATTAATAATTTCTTGTTGAAGTATTTTTATGATGAATATTTAAGATCTTTTTCAGGTAACCTAGCATCTTTGTCATTTTTGGTGTTGACCTCTATTTTTCATTTTTCACCTCATTTGAAATCATTCTGGTTTCTGTTATCAATGATTTTCTTTTTAGTCTGAATGTACTGGGTGCTACTTTTTAAGATTCTGAATCTTATTTAATCCTCCTTTTGCTGTTTTATTGACACTGCTTAATAGAGAAAGATTTGTTTGCCTCTTCCTAACCAAATGAGGATAGAAAACCAAATTTAATCTGTTGACATTGAGAAAAAGGCTAGTTGGTGAAAGTCGAGTTTTGGGTTTCTCCTGTGATTCTTACTGTGCTGGATGGATAACGGCAAGAGTGCCTCGTTACTTCTCCCCATGCTGTCTTCACTGACAGCAAAGTTGAAGAAATGAGACTTGAAAATTCAGATGTTTATTAATATTTTAAAATTGATGTGTTTTTTTTTTCCCTAAGGTGGAGATTTTGTAGAAGTACACCAGAATTGGAATGCTCACAGTTCTGCTTCAGAGAACTCAAAAGAATTTCTCAACAAAGAATTCACAGGAAGATTCTCCCGGGACAGATATCCACAGGCTTGTCGTGGAAGACCCCCATCTCAACACTTTTATACTTCAGAGCATACAGTATCTCAGGAGACATCAGCGTTTCCTCTTCAGAGACAAGACAGTCCTATGGTGTCACACTATCCTTTTCCTCCTCCACAGTTTGACATACCGAATTTTTCACTCCCTCCATTCCCACCTCCATCTCTTCCTGTAAGCATGCATTGGTCCGCTCCGAATGTGGCAGCTCATGCATGCTTGAATATACCATATGCCCTGCCCCCTCCCCCCCCTCCTCCTCTTCCCCCTCCTCCTCAACCCTATTCTGGAGATAATAATTCTACTCATTTTGGAACTTATTATTAGGAACTATATTTATTGGCAGAGGAATATAGTCTTTTTCACATTACATTGTAAAATTTTTGTTGGTTTTTTTTTTTTAATAAAGGTGATTATGGTCCTGGATTTGTAAAGCATTTGTAAAATACTAAATAACAGTTTTTTTCCATTGTAAGTTGATACATATTTGTAACCTTTGTGAGACTGAATCTGAATGGAAATGTCAGCTTTAATTGATAGGGGAGATAATCTAATTGTAGACATTCCCTGATTTGTGAATGAGATTCATTCCAAACTGCGTCACCTCTTGAAATCGGCCCTGTTTCAGTCATGGCCAAGGAGACATCACTGAACAGACCTGAGTTTTTAAAGTTATGATGAACCCAAAGGTAGAATTATAAAAAGTATAGGTTAAAAGCCTGAAATGTAATTGTATTTCGTACATTGGTGTGCATTGTACACCTTGCATGGCAATCAACTCTCTTGTTTGGCATTTCGAGCTTAGTCCTGCTGTAGCCCTGTCCCACTTTGAAAACGTGGCTGTCTCCTCCACCCTTGCCAATGCAATATCATGTTTAAGGCCTCCTGAGAGGACTCACAGCGCCTATTAGAAGTCTTGCCCTTCAGCCTCAACCCTTAATTGTTCCTATTCTAGGTGCCATTTTTGTTTAAATGGCAAAACTTCACATCTATTCCTGTTTCTCTTCGTTAAGATGAAAAACCAAGCTCACTGCCATGAGACATGCTGACTCAAAGCCTATATAGAGGGCAGGCCAGAACTGCCCCTGTGAGTTACAGGAGTAGAAAGCTCCATCTTAATCCCACGGAGCAGCTGATGGTTTCAAACTGCTGACCCTGCAGCTAGAACCAATTTATAGAGCAAGAAAGGTGTTTGTAAGTTGGACATTTGTAACCCATGAGTTGCCTATATAGATATAGTAAGACTTGAATCTTTAGACCTTCTGTCACCTCTCCCTATTTAAATAATAAAAGTTCATAGGAAAATTCCATTTTCTTTAACATTTTCCACAAATATTGAAAGCTCCTCCTGTAGGCATAATAATGGAAATGGGATAAGTTTCATCATGGATTAAAACAATACATTTATTGTCATCTTGACATTTTAAGTCTTTAGTAATAAACTTCATAAGCTTATACTTGGGAAACTGATTGCAAACATAATTTACTCATAAATGCTTTTGTTTTTTAGAAGCAAGTGAAGAATTCAATATGTCTTACTTGGACAGAGGCTATAATGATAAAGTTAGTTATTATAATAAAATGCATTTCTGTTATTTGGGCCCTGACTATATTTAACTCTTTTAAGAGAAGCAAAGTGTACTTAAGGACTTTAATTTTGATTTCCATTTCCTAGATTCTCAGCTGTCACCTAAGCTGGTTAGGTGCTTAATAAATATTAATAAAATGCCTGAATACATGTAGACTTTTAAACCAGGCCACGGCATGTTACTTTACATTATGAAGTATAAAAATAAGGGATTTTAGAGATAAAGGAGACTTATTTAAGCCAATCTTCATTTTATAAATGAGAAGATTAAGGGTTTCAAAAAGATTAACTTAACATAAGTTCACTCAGTAGTGAGATAGGAACAAGTTAAACCTAGATTCTTAGATCAGCACTCTCCACAATTTTATTTCCCAATCTTTACCTTCAATCCTTTAAGACTCCAGACGCTATATCTTTTGATAGCTGGGCACCATCAACTTTCTTCACATTTGCTTACGCACCTGCTTTGTGTTCAGCGATTGTGTTGTAAAGGAGAGCATCATGACATGCCAGTTTACTAGAACAAAGTATTCTTGAATTGAGGGAGTACATCAGTGGAGGCCCAATGCCCATCTGCTACCTTAATACTAAACATGCAAATTGATCTATTTCTACACCCTCATATAAAAATATATCTGATATATACATGCCTCTTTTTACACCTCTATAAATGCCCTTTGCCTCCTAGGTCTTTCCTCTATTTCCTTTTACTTTCATCTTGTCCCACTATCATCTTCAGCTTTCATTTGAGTTTCAGTAATTGCTCTTGGTTACATTACCCTTGGTCACACCCTGCCAGGCCTCCTACACCCTCCTCACCACCAATTTGGATCACTTGTTCCCTTGTCCCTGGGTTAACACCACTTTACCTACCCCTCTCCCATGTTCCCCCGGAACTGTCCTGTTGTTTTCTCCTCCAGATTGTTCATCCAGCCGATCTTACTTAGATCTGCCGAGATAATAACATGCACAAAAACGAGAGAGCAAAACCAATCAACAAAATAAGCCAATAAAAAAAAAAAACACCAAACCAACAAATAAAAGCTTGTAGTTAGTTAGTTCAAGGACTGTGTTGTTGGCCTTTAGGAGTGTTTTCCGGTCGAGTCTGATGGGGCACCTAGCCCTGGCCCCTAAGTCTATTTTTGGTATTCCCTGGGTACTAAGTTGCTCTATTCCCCTTGCTGTTCTGTTGCACCTCCTTAGTGTTTTGTCTCAGTGTGGTGGGGTCAGATCAGGCACAATTCCCACACTCTCCAGGTCTCCAGGGTTGTCCCCTGTAGGCCTATGGGTTAAGGAGAGATGTTTTGTCTCATAGTAGGGCCAGTCATATGGTCTTCTCTGGATTGGCTGCTCTGAGCGGGAATATCGTCCTCCAGGTTTGGTGGGCCAGGATGTGCTCCACTCTCTTCCCCCTTCATTTGCTCCCATGTGCTCTGATCAGACATGTCCCTCTCCTGGACCTGTAGCCTCAGTGCTGTCGTCTGAAATAAATTCTGTGGGGAGGGGCAAGTGTCCACGTAGTTGAGGTTGGGGCCAGCCCCTTAGATCTCCACTCGTTTTCTACTCCATGCCAGCATGTTGCATTTACATCTTGGAGTACTGGATTGAGGGCTGGTCCCTCTTTCCCTGTGGAGATAAAATAAATACTTCTATTAAGTGCTGGGAAAAAAATAAGTATGATTTAAATACTAGATCCTTTAAGCAAAAAGAATATAACTAGGTTAACATGGTATAGAGTGAATTAGTTTACCACAAGATGTAGTTATAATGTTCTTATTCTGACAGTGGATGTTTACATAAGCAATAGGGTGTAAGCTGACAAAAAATGTTTAACTTTTGATAAAAGCCTAGCTAAGTACTAAGACAAAAACTAATAGGACAAGTTTATATAGATAGCCAAGCATCCTATTTAATTATATATGCATATATATGTGCTTACATATTTACACACACTCATATACCTGGTAGCACCAGTGATTAACATGCATGAGTACTAACTAGAAAGTCAGAAAGTTAGGGGTTCGAATCCACTCATAGAAAGGCTTGGTGTTCTGCTTCTGGAAATTTAGTCACTGGAAATCTTAGGGAGTACATAGTTCTACTCTGATATACTTGGGGTTACATGAGTCAAAGTTGACCTATAATAACTGGTTCTGGTTCTGGACAAGCTTAAAAGGAATTGGAGTGTTTATAAAAATCCATTGTCAATTCATGGCTATACTCTGACTCTTTTGCATTCAAGGTAAAAAGTGTTCTTTTCTGCAGATAAGCAGTCACCATTCCTGAAGCTGTTCTCTACTTTCTGTACTCTACTCTGAACCGAAGTTTATGTAGTAATAATATTCCAGAAAGTTAAGGAAACATTTGCTACAGTGTGCCTCTAATTATAGTCGAAAAGTATCTCATTAAATACTTTCTACCAGACTAAAGTATTTGATTTTGAGCTACTAGCAGCAATGAAAGCTCTCCTCTTAGACTTTGAATCCACATTGTCATTTCTGTAGACATGTATAATTACTTAGTATCCTGGCAACAGTGTCGAATTGTATGTATCAAACGGTGAAACACATAATAATGAAAATAGGCACTGATTTTAAATAAATACTCTCTTCACATTTGGTAGAAGGTAGTGCAAAAAGCTTCATTGTTATTTGTTATGCATGTTCTAGTTGCTTTAACTTCTGAAATGCACCTTTCCTTTCCACATTGGGTGATGAAATGGGAATAACTTTTACTTGGGGCCATTTTGCAGTTACTTGCATTATACCAACTCTTAAGCAGAACGAACTGACCTTGCTCTTGTGGTAAAAGCTTTTTATTTATGTTTTGGACAATTTGGCTAAACATTCTTTTTGACCCAAATAATGATATAATAAATATGAAGGAATAAAATCACCGATTAGCATAGAATCCGTAGTAAATTGCAGGCAGTGGTGGTGGGTCATGTTTGAAGGACAGAGGTGATCTTGTAAAATGTATTTCGTGGTAATAGCCACTTGCAGCTCTTTAATCTATTCTTTGCGCCCTCCACTGCACAATGATGAAAGCATGTCTGTTCCTTACCCCCTACACTTGCAGACATGAATGTGACGCCATGGCATGCATAGTCTAACGCAGACATGATTGGCACTGACCTGCTCGACTGTGCAAGATACGGTGATAGCTGATTCATTTAAAGAAAATAATTGTCTTAAATGAGCTTTTTTTTTTTTACAAAGTATGATTTTGGTATATTTCTGTAAACAAATTCAAATGAATCCTACTGTAAAAATTATGGGCAGAAAAAAAGTAAGAAAAATCATAGTCATGTATTTTATTTATGCATTAGATGTCACTAGTTTGAGCCATATGAGATTACCCACACAAAAATGGTAATTTTTTTATATGGCTCACACTCCTAGATGTCCTCTTCTGGCTTAGTTTTCTTCATAGAGAATGTTCCCGAACCATTACTCCACTGAACCCACTCCGGGGAATGGGTGCAGTGGTGACTCACTATATATTTATATTTATATACACTAGGTTTCATAAAGAGCTCTACTTTCATTGTCCTGTCCAGGAGGAGGCTCAGCGTTCCCAAGGCTCTCACTCTACTCCTTGGTTCTGTTAGATTCCTTGGATAAGAAATACTTCAGTTCTTGGCTTTGCATGAGAGAGAAATTCATGCTGAACCCTGGTTTGTGATCCAAGTGGGATTTTATAAAGGGCAGAAGAAGTTTCAGGTTTTATAGTCATGGAACACGGGACTGCACCTTCTCTCGTGGCAACCTGAGGCCCGAGAGAGACCTCGGCATGGCCAAGTGGAAGGCCAAGGAGCAACCGGAAAAAGAGGGCGGTGGTCTCCAGGTTCCGGCTTTTTAGGGCCTTCTGCTGGGAGGTGTGGTCGACAATACTAGTTGACCCCATTGGCTGGCCTTAATCGGCCCATCAAGGTGTACCGCCCACCATGGTGTAGTATCCTTCCCCCCCCCCCCCACCCCACCCCCACCCCCGACTTCCAGCTTCCTGTAGTGGAGAGTGGCCTTGGCATGTAGAGGAACAGCCCCTGGGTCCTATTCTACCTAACAGGTCTTGTCCCACTGACAAGAAAGATTTCCGGCAAGGGACACAGTTTAGACAAGTCAGAGAAAAGATTTGAACAGAATGAGTTTATAGATGGGGGATACTTTGGAAAGAAAATCCAAAGGGCCTTTAGCTAGTCTCAAAGTCCCAGAATTATGTAACGCTAGCCCTTGTATTGACTAATGGTGAACTTCCCACCAAGTGCTGGCTTTCTGATGGTTTTTCTGCTGTTGCCTGGTCCTCTGTAGGTTCTTTCAGGAATTCCCAACCCAGCACTCCAAGTTGTACATTATTTTTATTTTGAAACGGGGTGGGGGGGAGTTGTTAAAGTCAACAACCGATTTGCCATTCCACACTGCCATCAGGTCCACTCTGACTCAGTGAGCCCCACGAACAGAGTAGAACTGCCCTTGTGGGTTTCCAAGACTGTCACTGTATGGGAGTAGAAAGCATCACCTTTCTCCCTATTTTACATGAAGTAGAAGGAGATATCTTTAAATATTTCAAATGTGTTGAAAGTGATTAAAGAAATTTACCAGCTGCTCCTTTCTTTACCCTGATACTCATTTGTTTCTTATTCTTGTATTTTACTGTTTGTTTAATCAACCTTTTGGCTTTAGGTTAAAAATATATATAAAAAACATTTTAAACTATGGAAAAACAAGAAATATTGCATATACAACTGTATATGCATAGCTACATCCAGGAATAGACAAAGATAAGAGACTTGTAAACTTACACACTTATATAAGAAATTTTCAAAACAGCCTTCAAAAAGTAATTTCTAGAATTCAAATTAAATATGTAAAATGGAACACGACTTTTAATTATGCAGAAGAGCGAAACTCATGGTGACTATATCAGTTTTTATGTGTAGCTCTTAAATAAGTTTTTCTAAATATAAATAAATTCCCAATGACTGTGATTCCTGATCCATTTGACTTTATAATATAAACCCCTTCATTTTATCATACTATAAAAGACATAATGAACTTTAAATGCATTTTGTTAAATAAAAGAAAATAGCTTACAAAGACTATATGATTCCAACTACAATGATAACTCGGTTACCGAATGCTTTCAAACTCCAAATTTCCCCTACTGGAACAGCAAAGTTTAAAAAAAAAATCTGCTTGGTGTTCATAACTGCTAAATAGTGGAGCCAAAATTATGACTTGAAAAAAACTTGTAAGGGGCTGAAAGTGAGTCACACAGAATCTGGTGATGGACATAAAGGATCAGTCTAAGCACTGCTCTCACTCAGACAACATATAGAGCTTGGGTCCGTGCATTAAAACTTTGGTCATTGCACTTCTTTTGCACTTTATTTACATCTGGCTCTGAAGAGAGTTAGTGGTACCACCAGTAAAGCTAAGAGGAAAACTGAGAAGTAAAATAGAGTTTGTGTTAGGCCAGGTCGCCTAGAGAAACAAATCCAGTGACGCTCATGTATGTATAAGAAAGAGCTTTGTAACAAGAAGTAATTATATGTCAATCAAACATCCTAGTCCAGTTCAAATCAAATCCATGTCTGATACTAGTCCATAAATCCCTCTTCAGACTCATGCAGTCACAAGCAAAGATGCTGAATGCAGGAAGATCACGGGCTGGTGGGTGAAAAGTTTTGTGGATCCAAAGGCAATGGAAGGGTCCCTGCACTGGCTCCGGTCTCCTCGTGACTCCTCCAGCTCTCCCAGTGTCTAAACAGCAGAAAAGTGAAGCAGAGAGAGCAGTCAAGCCGGCCTCCAGAGAGCCATTTGTCTCAGTTGCCCTCCACCTTACCTTACCCTCCTAGTATTCCAGCTTCGCTTAATCGTCCAGGATGGGAGGGAGTGGGGTGAGACTGTACTTTCCTTTTTTTTTTTTTTTTCCACTGTGCAACCCGCTTCAGTGCCTGAAGCCCACGGGGAAAGCCAGGCAATAGTCTGGGGCTGCAGTGTGCTTTGGCCTGGGGCACTGTGAGAAGCCCATGGGATCGGACCTGCCGTAAATCCAAACCCAGGCACTGTACTTTATTTTTTAAATCATTGTATTGGGGCTCATGCAACGCTTATCACAATCCATACATACATCAATTGTGTAAAGTACACATATATTCGTTGTCCTCGTCATTCTCAAAATTCGCTTTCTGCTTGAGTTCCCAGAATCAGCTCCTCATTTTCCTTTTTCCGCGCCCCCTCCTTCCCTGCTCCCCCCTCCCTCATGAATCCTTAATAATTATAAATTATTGTTTTATCTTATCTTACACTGCCCCAAATCTCCCTTCACCCACTTTTCTGTTGCCAACTCCCCGCTTCCCTCCCGGTATTGCCACTCCCACCGCTGGTCCTGAGGGGTTCATCTGTCCTGGTTGTGAGTTTCCTTATTGCTACACTGAACCCTGAGTGACTCATCTCTTCCCCACTACCCCTCTTCAAGAAATGTCCGCTTGTCTACAGATGGGAATTGGGTCCCCATCATGCACTCCCCTCACTCACGATGATATGATTTCCCCCCGCCCAACCCACCCCGACTTTTGGTGCTTAAAACCTGGGCCCCTCTGCCCTTCATGATCACACATGTTGGTGTGCTTCTTCCATGTGGGCTTTGTTGCTTCTGGGCTAGATGGCCGCTTGTTTACTTTCAAGCCTTTAAGTCCCCAGATACTATATCTCTTGATAGCTGCGCACCATCAGCCTTCTTCACCATACTTACTTATGCATACATTTGTCTTCGGCATTTATGTGGAGAAGGTAATCAGACAATGATGGTTTTTGTCCTTTGGTGTTTGCTACCTCATCCCTTCAACACCTCGCGTTCACACAGGCTTGTGTGCTTCTTCTCTCTGGGCTTTGTTGCTTCTGAGCTGGATGCCTTCAAACTTTTAAGACTGCAGATGCTATATCTTTTGATAGCCGGACACCATCAGCTTTCTTCACCACGTTTGCTTATGCACACATCTGTCTTCAGCGATCATGTCAGGAAGGTGGGTATCATGAAATGACCATTTAGCTGAGCAAGGTGCTCTTGTATTAAGGGAATGTGTGTGAAGAGGCCCAATGTCCACATGCTACCCTACTACTAAACTTATAAAAATATGCACATAGATCTATTTCCCCCATAATCATAAATATATTTACATATGTACATGTCTGTATTTAGGCTTCTATGTATGCCCTATGCCACCAACTCCTTTCCTCTATTTCCTTACACTTTCCTCCTGTCCCACTGTCTTCATTCTGGTTTCAGTAATTCCTCTCAGTTACCTTGCACTTGGTCACTCCCTACCAGTCCTCCCATCCTCTCCCTCCACTGGTTTTGAACCACTCATTGTTCCCTTGTCCCTGGGTTGGCCAACACCTCCTCCCTTCCCCTACCTCCCACACTCTCATTTTCCTCCAGGACCATTTGTCCCATTATTTTCTTCTCATAATTGTTTGTGTAGCCTATCTTATCTAGGTGGACCTGCAGACATATTATTATGTGCATAAAATTGGGGATGGCTTTGACAGCACCAAAGTGGCACATAAAAACATGGCAACAACAGCAGCAACACCGACAAACTAACAAACAAAAAACCAACTGACATACAAAATTTAAAAGAAGCGAAAAAAAGAAAACAAAAAGTGGGGGGGGGGGGCGGGAAGCCTGTTAGTAGTTCAAGGTCTGTTCGTTGACCTTTAGCAATGGTTTCCGGACTATTCTGATGGGGTGCCACGTCCTGGCCCCAGAGTCCATCCTTTATACTCCCTCTGGACCTCCTTGCTCTGCTTCCCCCGCCACTCCATTGCACGCCCCTAGTGTTTTGCCTTAGTGTGGTGGGTTCAGCTCAGTCGCACATTCCCCTCGGTGTCTCAGGTGCTGTCCCGTGTAGGGCCATGGGTCAGTGCAGGATGTCTCGCATCTCGCCATAGGGCCGGCTATATGGTCCACTCTGTACATTGGGCCCTCTGAGCCGGGCTATCATCCTCTGAGCTTGGTGGGCCCAGGTGTGCTCCACTCCATTCTTCCTCCTTCCTTTGCTTCAACTTCCTTCTGGGTGTGGTGTGGTAGGTCAGTTCCTTTCCCACACCAGACGATCTATTTTCATTTTCTGTGGTACTGCCTTCGATGATGGGAGTGGGGCTAATTCTGGATGTGAACTGCATATGGTCCAGTCTCTTTGTGGATTCCGCCACGTGTTACTTTGCCCTCCTGGTTTAGCGTGTCATGGTGGAGTCCGTATGCATGTTCTGGTTCTGTGGGGACACAATCTATACTCCTCCTTGGGTGGGTTAGTGCCCTGTTCCCCCAGTGCCATCAACTCAGTTTCTCCCCACCCGCATCTCCCACCACCTGCCCCCCTTCCCCTTCTTTATGCTGGGCTCTCATGTACCTCCCGAGGTGTGGCCTGCCCTCCTTTCAACTATCTATGCTTCCACCCATTTATGGTGAGATAGGTGTTTATTCTTCTATTCTTGGTTTGCTGATTGCACTTACCTCAGGGGACTCATGTTATACTGTCCCTTTGAGTCTGGCTTACCTCACCTAACATGATTCCTTCCAACTCTTCCCATGAAACAACATGTTTCATGTGACCATACATGCTTTTCAGTGGTGCGTAGTACTCCATTGTGTGAATGTGCCAGGGTTTACTAATCCACTCATGTATCAATGGAAACTTAGACTGTTTCCAAGTCCTTGCGATTGTGAATTGTGCCGCAATAAACATTGGAGCAAAGATGACTGGTCGTGTTTTATTTGTTGCTTCCACCGGGTATATGCCCAGTAGAGGGATGGCTGGGTCATAGGTAGATCAATTTCCATTTTCTTTAACTATCTCCAGATTGCTTTCCACAGTGGCTGTACAAATCTACATGACCACCAGCAGTGGAGGAGGGTTCCTACTTCACCATAGCCCCTCCAACACTTGTTGCTCTCTGATTTGCTGATTTGGGCTAGCCTCAGGGGAGTTAGGTGGTGTCTCATGGTTGTTTTGATTTGCATTTCTCTTATGGCTAGTGACAGGGAACACTTTCTCATATGCTTATTGGCCACATGGGTCTCCTCTCTAGTGAAAGTTCTTTTCAGTTCTGTTGCCCACTTCCTTAGGGGTTAACTGTTTTTGCTCTTTTTCAGGTCATGATGGTGTTGCAGATTTTAGTAATGAGCCCTTTGTCCAATGTGGCCTTACTTAAAATCCTCTCCCAGTCTGTGGGTTGTCTTGTCACCCTCTTGGTGAAGTCTTTCGAGGTGCACAGGTGCTTTATTCTTCTTAAATCCCATTTTTCAATTTCCAGTTCACCTGTGTGTGTACCCTTCCCTATTGCAGTGAGCCTATGAGTTCCCTGGGCCAGTGCTCTGAGGTTGGTCCCGATTCCCTCCTTGATCTTCCTGATGGTTTGGGGTTTAACTTCTAGGTCTGTGATCCATCTTGAGTTTATTCTAGTGCATGGGGTGAGGTAAACGTCTTGTTTCATCTTTCTACATGCAAGTGGATATCCATTGTTTCCAGCATTAAGTTGAAAAACTATCAGCCTAAGATCACAATTTTGGTCTCTTTCCTTTTCCCAGTTCAAGGCATTGGAACACATATATATTACTTATACTTGACCATAGATTTCCAGAGTAGTGAGAAAATAGACAATATTTATTTACCAGGCAAGTTACTTTTACCGTGAAGATGGT